>NC_090934.1:1307484273-1308109273 GCF_040938575.1 Ambystoma mexicanum
TGCATATACACACGATAGTAGCAGCAAGGTAATGTGCAAAAATGCAGAGCCACGGTCACAGTAAAATTGCATATACAGATTTTAAACATTCTGGCTGATGGAATAAAATGCGATTGCATGCATTTGCAACAACATAATGAAGTACAAATACAATGGTTGAAAGATAAAGAAATACATGATATAGTATTCTGGCCCCATTGAAAGATGAAATAATATATATATATATATTGTTGCCACTTGCCGTTCTATTCTTCTACTAAGCATAGCAAGCCGTACTGTTTTCTTAGCTTCTTGCGCTACAAGACTATGTACAGGCGTTAGTTGGTTGCATATTTACATCCTGCTTTATGGTTGCGTTTCTTTATATTTTGACATTATCTTAACTTCTATGTCTGTGATGTCTTTATTCATGGTGTTTCTTCTTAGTTTGTTATCTTTTGGTTGTTGCTTGTTCATCTGTGCGTCTGCCCGGGCCCTCGTGACATCACCATTCACTTTCGATTAAGGCCCTTTTGGTCTCTTCTGGGACTGTCTGAAAGTAGTCTTCATGTCGTGTCAGCTGTTGGTACGGTTGTCTTAATGGGTACCGTGCTACTCATGGTTGTCTGGTTATTGGCACTTCAAAAGGTATTGCTCTTCTGATGGGCACTGGGCAGGGCCCCAGTGTGGCTCTCTGTTGATTCATTTGCTCCTCATATGTCACATATCTCAGCGAGTATGTTCCTGGTATTTCAAAATAGGTGGCTGGAGTGCAGGTCATATCTGGGACCTCCTCTACACATCTATTATAGATGTCCAGTAAAAAAAGTATCATGCCTGCTCCCTGGGCCCCAGGGCCTGGCATATCCACATAATCACATTGCTTGTGTGTGTGTGTGTGTGAGGAGCTGGGGTCCCAGGGGACAGGCATGGTATTTTGTACTTGACATCGATGTCCAGTAAAAAATACCATGCCTCCCCCTGGATTCCCAGCGCCTGCCACACACACATAACCACATTGATTGTGTGTGTCTGACACTGGCATTTCAATGCAGCCAGTCTAGCCACTTCATATTGTTGTATGCCATGTTGTACTGGGCCTCTTTGGTAAAGCAAGCTTGATAAGTGTTATTATGAAGCAAGACTGGCATTTTTATGCAATCGGTCCAGCCATTTCTTGCTGTGGCATTACAGTTGAAATTGGGCATCTTTGGTAAAGCAAGCATGATAAGTGTTAATATGTAGCTAAACTAACATTTTGATGCAGCTAGTTTGGACATGTCTTCATACTGTGGCATGCATGTTTAATGGTAGAGCTAACTGGAGTGGGGATACTGCCATATATTGGAAGAACAAACATCGCCATTTTTTCTTATAGTATCATTACTGGCGTTATGCGTAAAGCATGTTCTTATATGGGAATACTAGGGTGTAATGGTGCAGTCAGAAAGGAAAGGAATGGACACAGCCAGTGTGAAAATGTTTTATACTGGCACATATTGTGGGCAAAGGCATCATTAAAATGTGTTGCTCCTGTGCACTGTTGATGACTTACATCTATTGGATTTTTTAATGAGTTACCCTACACAACCAATTGCAAACCGTGTGGCTTTTTACCCAATTTATTTTAAATGTGTGCTCTAAAATGTACCAATTGAACCCATTATTTAAAAAAAAGTCTCAGGGGGACAACACAGCTGAACCGCCCTTATTTGGTTTGGGCACCCTTGCTACACTCTGTCGCTATGGCATGCCTGGGAGAAATATACACGCCCCTCCACTTATAAAATTCACCAGCCACCACCATCCTGTTGGGACAATAAGCACATCCCAGTCAAGCAGCAGAGCTCAGGCACTGTAGTTCAAGATCATCAATGTGTACGCTGGTGGGTTGAGGTCCTGATGAGGATGTTCTAGTGCTGCAGTGGCTACTTCAGCCATGCATGTGCCACTAATATGTTCCCATGAACAAATTACAGATATTTGCATAAACTATTCACTCGCTAATCAAATAAATGAATAACATTTCATCAAGGCCTTTGGGGTCAAGAGAGAGTACCTGTTACATGTTGAAATATAAGGAAAGTAAGTGGCCCTTCTTCTAATACGGGAACAATGTTGCGCATGTCCTGATTCTTGTGTGTGATTATGAGAAAATTAGCTTATTTCTTTTTTACAGGGCTTGCTTCCACAGATGTGCTGTCTCTTAGCAAAGTACATAGGAACAGCAAAGCTAATGATACTCAATTCACCAGAACTGTGGGTTTAAAGTATGAGTAGGCCATCCAGGACTTGAAACAGCGTTATTAAGGTCACCCACAGATCTTTGCAGATTGTAAATTGTACCCTTGAGCTATCTTGCAAGCTTATCAGCAGAGACTCATACAAAATGTTCTGTTATGTAGCTGACCCAGAGGTCCTTTAGGACGAGATAGCAGTATCTGAGATGGATGGGGATGCAGATCTTACTCATAAGTCAATAATCAGACCGACTCAGGAAGTTTGGCAGAAACACGACTGTTTTAATTACACTTGTTAAAACAGGGAGTACAACGGACATCAACGGACGCTGCACAGCATTCTCTCTCAAGAGTTCTCAAACATGGCATGAAATAAACCCAACTTTATACTAAAAATTCATCATGAGTGACGTCATACTATGTGCAAAATAAGAAAACCTATGGGGGTTTGTCATAGGCTTAAGGAGAACATCTAAGTATACTTTCTATAAGGGCGGGGATCATAATTGGAAATACCAGATGCAGTAAATATCTATGTTCGTTGAAAACCGTCAGATTTAAAACATCACCTTTTTCAATGTTGCAGTTTCATGATGTACATTTTGCAAAAATGTAGAAACGTTAGGTTTTTAATTGTACCAAAAATAAATCAATCCTCAAAATGTCAAACCGATGTTTCCATTGTTAAACAAAGCTTTACAAGAACATGCCCTGCCACTTGTGTTTTCCTTTGTAATTCGAAAGCTATTTTAATCACTCTTATGCATAAATGCATTAGCGCTTTCTTGCCAAAAGAGATCTGCCTCAAAGCTCCTGGATGCCTGTCAATGCCAGAGCCGTTTTGGCAAAAGGCCACTTTTATAATCCCATTTGGGAAGTTTGCTATCTTCCAAGTCTTCCTCAGTGGCACTGCACGGTCTTTCCATAATGCTCTTTACCGGGTATGCAGTAATAAAATCGTGGCAAAATTGTCACCTTTACAAAGAATCGCGGCAAAAATGCTGTGGTTTGACACGGTAAAGGCGTACCCCACTATACCATTTAAGGGGAGCGTGGGTTACGGGGGTGTTCCCCGCTCCTCTTAAATGGTATAATGGGTGTGAGGGTTGCAGGGGTCTCCCCCGCATTCATTACATGGATTGTGGTGGCAAAACCACAGCCTTTTTGGCATGCTTTTTTGTGTAAACTGCCATTTTTGCAGCGATTTTAACACATGGAACCGTTTACAGTGTAAAACCCAAGATAAATAAGCATTTGCGGTCCATTGTGGAGACATTAAGCTGCGTTTCTTGAATGTACTTTGTATCACCCATAGCCACATGCAGTGAAAATTATCCCAGTGATCTGCCTAACACATCAGACGCATAATGATAACAGCATGCAAATAGCTAGGCGATCACACCAATCTATGCAGTTGAACATGTGTTAAAAGCACTGCAAATTGTGTTCTCAAAAAGTTCCTCCACACACTATATTTTGGGGTATCCATAGAAAAAAACTATTTTCACCTATTCTTATAGAAATGTTTTTACATTTATTTTTTTTAAAAATAGATAGGGGTGGGGTAAGGATATAATTTGCGGTGGTGGGAAGTGGGTGGAGGGTTCTGGGGGTTCCCTGCCACATTCTTTTAAAAAGTGCAAAAAAATCTCCAGAAAATTTGCGTAATTTGGAGCCAAAACAAAATTATCATTTCTTCTTTGATTTTTCTTTCTCCGTTTTTTCATGGACAACCATATTTTGGCACATGAGCAATAAACCTCTATTAAGGAAGGAGGTTGGCAGAAATATACTAAATATACTAAGAACTGAAACAATATTATGCTGTAGTTACAGGGGAAATGTTATTAATGCTGTGAAGGCAATAAGAGAATAAGTGAAGAGGGATTAGAAAAACAAAATAAATATAGAGACAGCTTACCCATTCAAACACCTGTCTAGTGTTTAGTTCAGCTTAGTTTTCATTTCTAAAAAGGGGCCTCCTTACATTAAGATTGCACCATGCAAGTGAAATATTGCACAGGTGTAACACAGTTGCAGAAATTGGCCTGATGCAAACATCTATATTCCAAAATGCATTATTGCCATAGTGGTAGCAAAGTGCCCTACTACACTAGGGCAAACTAATGTTTGACAGTGGCACTTACTTCAGTTGGGCCATTACCTCGCGAGATAACAGGCTATTATTACCAGCTGGTACAGCCCATCACCTTAGGCTTTCTCGGTATTGTATTGTTGATCTGTTCATTCCTGCAACCGTAAATCATATGCTATTGTAATTTCTGGTATACACCATCCTCAACTTAATTAAACGAGTACTCCTATGGTAACTAAGTTTTACTATTGCCAAGTGTTTGCCTAGGTCTAGCGACCTGTTCGGTGCACCCGCTCCTCTTTCCCATCTAAGGAGCAG
Source organism: Ambystoma mexicanum (assembly GCF_040938575.1). Classification (NCBI taxonomy): domain Eukaryota; kingdom Metazoa; phylum Chordata; class Amphibia; order Caudata; family Ambystomatidae; genus Ambystoma; species Ambystoma mexicanum. The sequence goes on from NC_090934.1 coordinate 1,307,488,906, forward strand.
GTGAGTCTGCCTGCCCATCCGTGACCCCATTTCCATGTTTTTTTTGTTTGTTCAATTGGTGCCCAGGCCCCATGTTGCCCCGTGCTTCCCGGCCTCCCCTTCCTGGTTTCTCCCTCGCCCGCCCGTCTCCCAGCCCGCCCCCCACCCCTTTCTGGTCCTGCTTCCTCCCGCCTCCCGACCCGCCCATCCCACCCTTCATCACTGGTCCTCCCAGGGCAGTCCTCTGCCCGGCAGCCCCAGCGGCTAAGGGCCCCAAGGCAAAGGGCAGCTCCAACAGAGGCGGCTCCAGGAAGTGTCAGCAGGTGTCCGCAGGGGAAGCCAAGGAAGCCACCAGACACCGACAAAACTGTAAGTGTTGGCTTGGGTGGGGGGTAGAGCAATTACTCTACTCCAGAAAGCTCCTGCCACTCTCACCTACCTTTCAATGGCCTGCAGTCTAATGTTAACCAGTACCATAGCCCGAGAGAACCACACAGGTTAGCCTGCGCCACCTCTAGGCAGAAATGTGATTGTTAGCATACGCCACACTTAGATGGAATCTCTAATAGCCTCTCTGTGAAAGTTCAATTTAGAAGTGTACCCAATTGCATTTAGAAGTGTACCCAATTGCATTTAGAAATTGCGCCCAATAGCCTCTTTGAGAAAAGCTGAAAATAGAAGTGTACCCAATTGCATTTGGAAGTTGCGCCCAATAGCCTCTCTGAGGAAAGTTGAATTTAGAAGTGTACCCAATTGCATTTGGAAGTTGTGACCGATAGCCTCTCTGAGAAAAGTTGAATTTAGAAGTGTACCCAATTGGATTTAGAAATATACCCAATTGCATTTAGAAGTGTACCCAATCGCATTGTGAAGTGTACCCAATTGCATTTAGAAGTTGCGCCCAATAGTCCCTGTGAGAAAGTTGCATTTAGAAGTGTACCCAATTGCATTTAGAAGTGTACCCAATTGCATTTAGAAATTGCGCCCAATAGCCTCTTTGAGAAAAGCTGAATTTAGAAGTGTACCCAATTGCATTTAGAAATGTACCCAATTGCATTTAGAAGTGTACCCAATTGCATTTAGAAATGTACCCAATTGCTTTTAGGAGGGTACCCAATTGCAATTAGAAATTGCGCCCAATAGCCTCTCTGAGGAAAGTTGAATTTAGAAGTGTACCCAATTGCATTTGGAAGTTGTGACCAATAGCCTCTCTGCGAAAAGCTGAATTTAGAAGTGTACCCAATTGAATTTAGAGGTTTTGACCAATAGCCTCTCTGAGAAAAGCTGAATTTAGAAGTGTACCCAATTGCATTTAGAAATATACCCAATTGCATTTAGAAGTGTACCCAATCATATTTAGAAGTGTACCCAATTGCATTTAGAAGTTGTGACCAATAGTCCCTCTGAGAAAGTTGCATTTAGAAGTGTACCCAATTGCATTTAGACGTTGTGACCAATAGTACCTCTGAGAAAGTTGCATTTAGAAGTGTACCCAATTGCATTTAGAAGTTGTGACCAATAGCCTCTCTGAGAAAAGCTGAATTTATAAGTGTACCCAATTGCATTTAGAAGTTTTGACCAATAGCCTCTCTGAGAAAAGCTGAATTTAGAAGTGTACCCAATTGCATTTAGACGTTGTGACCAATAGCCTCCCTGAGAAAAGTTGAATTTAGAAGTGTATCCAATTGCATTTAGAAATTCCGCCCAATTGTCCCTCTGAGAAAGTTGCATTTAGAAGTGTACCCAATTGCATTTAGAAGTGTACCCAATTGCATTTAGGAGTGTACCCAATTGCATTTAGAAGTTGTGCCCAATAGTCCATCTGAGAAAGATGCATTTAGAAGTGTACCCAATTGCATTTAGAAGTTGTGACCAATGGCCTCTTTGAGAAAAGCTGAATTTAGAGGTTTTCCCAATTGCATTTAGAAGTTGTGACCAATAGCCTCTCTGAGAAAAGCTGAATTTAGAAGTGTACCCAATTGCATTTAGAAATGTACCCAATTGCATTTAGAAGTGTACCCAATTGCATTTAGAAATGTACCCAATTGCATTTAGGAATGTACTCAATTGCATTTAGAGGTTGCGCCCAATAGTCCATTTGAGAAAGATGCATTTAGAAGTGTACCCAATTGCATTTAGAAGTTGTGACCAATAGCCTCTCTGAGGAAAGTTGAATTTAGAAGTGTACCCAATTGCATTTAGAAGTGTACCCAATTGCATTTAGAAGTTACGCCCAATAGCCTCTCTGAGAAAAGTTGAATTCAGAAGTCCACCCAATTGCATTTGGAAGTTGTGACCAATAACCTCTCTGAGAAAAGTTGAATTCAGAAGTCCACACAATTCCATTTAGAAGTTGTGACCAATAGCCTCTCTGAGAAAAGCTGAATTTAGAAGTGTACCCAATTACATTTAGAAATATACCCAATTGCATTTAGAAGTGTACCCAATCATATTTAGAAGTGTACCCAATTGCATTTAGAAGTTGCGACCAATAGTCCCTCTGAGAAAGTTGCATTTAGAAGTGTACCCAATTGCATTTAGACGTTGTGACCAATAGTCCCTCTGAGAAAGTTGGATTTAGAAGTGTACCCAATTGCATTTAGAAGTTTTGACCAATAGCCTCTCTGAGAAAAGCTGAATTTAGAAGTGTACCCAATTGCATTTAGACGTTGTGACCAATAGCCTCTCTGAGAAAAGTTGAATTTAGAAGTGTACCCTATTGCATTTAGAAGTTCCGCCCAATAGACCCTCTGAGAAAGTTGCATTTAGAAGTGTACCCAATTGCATTTAGAAGTGTACCCAATTGCATTTAGAAATTGTACCCAATAGCCTTGTTGAGAAAAGCTGAATTTAGAAGTGTACCCAATTGCATTTAGAAGTTGTGACCAATAGCCTCTTTGAGAAAAGCTGAATTTAGAAGTGTACCCAATTGCATTTAGAAGTTGTGACCAATAGCCTCTCTGAGAAAAGCTGAATTTAGAAGTGTACCCAATTGCATTTAGAAATTTAGAAGTGCACCCAATTGCATTTAGAAGTGTACCCAATTGCATTTAGAAGTTGTGACCAATAGCCTCTTCGTGAAAAACTGAATTTAGAAGTGTACCCAATTGCATTTAGAAGTTGTGACCAATAGCCTCTCTGAGAAAAGCTGAATTTAGAAGTGTACCCAATTGCATTTAGAAGTTGTGACCAATGGCCTCTTTGAGAAAAGCTGAATTTAGAAGTGTTCCCAATTGCATTTAGAAGTTGTGACCAATAGCCTCTCTGAGAAAAGCTGAATTTAGAAGTGTACCCAATTGCATTTAGAAATGTACCCAATTGCATTTAGAAGTGTACCCAATTGCATTTAGAAATGTACCCAATTGCATTTAGGAATGTACTCAATTGCATTTAGAGGTTGCGCCCAATAGTCCATTTGAGAAAGATGCATTTAGAAGTGTACCCAATTGCATTTAGAAGTTGTGACCAATAGCCTCTCTGAGGAAAGTTGAATTTAGAAGTGTATCCAATTGCATTTAGAAATTCCGCCCAATTGTCCCTCTGAGAAAGTTGCATTTAGAAGTGTACCCAATTGCATTTAGAAGTGTACCCAATTGCATTTAGGAGTGTACCCAATTGCATTTAGAAGTTGTGCCCAATAGTCCATCTGAGAAAGATGCATTTAGAAGTGTACCCAATTGCATTTAGAAGTTGTGACCAATGGCCTCTTTGAGAAAAGCTGAATTTAGAAGTTTTCCCAATTGCATTTAGAAGTTGTGACCAATAGCCTCTCTGAGAAAAGCTGAATTTAGAAGTGTACCCAATTGCATTTAGAAATGTACCCAATTGCATTTAGAAGTGTACCCAATTGCATTTAGAAATGTACCCAATTGCATTTAGGAATGTACTCAATTGCATTTAGAGGTTGCGCCCAATAGTCCATTTGAGAAAGATGCATTTAGAAGTGTACCCAATTGCATTTAGAAGTTGTGACCAATAGCCTCTCTGAGGAAAGTTGAATTTAGAAGTGTACCCAATTGCATTTAGAAGTGTACCCAATTGCATTTAGAAGTTACGCCCAATAGCCTCTCTGAGAAAAGTTGAATTCAGAAGTCCACCCAATTGCATTTGGAAGTTGTGACCAATAACCTCTCTGAGAAAAGTTGAATTCAGAAGTCCACCCAATTCCATTTAGAAGTTGTGACCAATAGCCTCTCTGAGAAAAGCTGAATTTAGAAGTGTACCCAATTACATTTAGAAATATACCCAATTGCATTTAGAAGTGTACCCAATCATATTTAGAAGTGTACCCAATTGCATTTAGAAGTTGCGACCAATAGTCCCTCTGAGAAAGTTGCATTTAGAAGTGTACCCAATTGCATTTAGACGTTGTGACCAATAGTCCCTCTGAGAAAGTTGGATTTAGAAGTGTACCCAATTGCATTTAGAAGTTTTGACCAATAGCCTCTCTGAGAAAAGCTGAATTTAGAAGTGTACCCAATTGCATTTAGACGTTGTGACCAATAGCCTCTCTGAGAAAAGTTGAATTTAGAAGTGTACCCTATTGCATTTAGAAGTTCCGCCCAATAGACCCTCTGAGAAAGTTGCATTTAGAAGTGTACCCAATTGCATTTAGAAGTGTACCCAATTGCATTTAGAAATTGTACCCAATAGCCTTGTTGAGAAAAGCTGAATTTAGAAGTGTACCCAATTGCATTTAGAAGTTGTGACCAATAGCCTCTTTGAGAAAAGCTGAATTTAGAAGTGTACCCAATTGCATTTAGAAGTTGTGACCAATAGCCTCTCTGAGAAAAGCTGAATTTAGAAGTGTACCCAATTGCATTTAGAAATTTAGAAGTGCACCCAATTGCATTTAGAAGTGTACCCAATTGCATTTAGAAGTTGTGACCAATAGCCTCTTCGTGAAAAACTGAATTTAGAAGTGTACCCAATTGCATTTAGAAGTTGTGACCAATAGCCTCTCTGAGAAAAGCTGAATTTAGAAGTGTACCCAATTGCATTTAGAAGTTGTGACCAATGGCCTCTTTGAGAAAAGCTGAATTTAGAAGTGTTCCCAATTGCATTTAGAAGTTGTGACCAATAGCCTCTCTGAGAAAAGCTGAATTTAGAAGTGTACCCAATTGCATTTAGAAATGTACCCAATTGCATTTAGAAGTGTACCCAATTGCATTTAGAAATGTACCCAATTGCATTTAGGAATGTACTCAATTGCATTTAGAGGTTGCGCCCAATAGTCCATTTGAGAAAGATGCATTTAGAAGTGTACCCAATTGCATTTAGAAGTTGTGACCAATAGCCTCTCTGAGGAAAGTTGAATTTAGAAGTGCACCCAACTGCATTTAGAAGTTGCGCCCAATAGTCCCTCTGGGAAAGTTGCATTTAGAAGTGTACCCAATTGCATTTAGAAGTTGTGACCAATAGCCTCTCTGAGAAAAGCTGAATTTAGAAGTGTACCCAATTGCATTTAGAAGTTGTGACCAATAGCCTCTTCGTGAAAAGCTGAATTTAGATGTGTACCCAATTGCATTTAGAAGTTGTGACCAATAGCCTCTCTGAGAAAAGCTGAATTTAGAAGTGTACCCAATTGCATTTAGAAATGTACCCAATTGCATTTAGAAGTGTACCCAATTGCATTTAGGAGTGTACCCAATTGCATTTAGAAGTTGCGCCCAATAGTCCATCTGAGAAAGATGCATTTAGAAGTGTACCCAATTGCATTTAGAAGTTGTGACCAATGGCCTCTTTGAGAAAAGCTGAATTTAGAAGTGTTCCCAATTGCATTTAGAAGTTGTGACCAATAGCCTCTCTGAGAAAAGCTGAATTTAGAAGTGTACCCAATTGCATTTAGAAATGTACCCAATTGCATTTAGAAGTGTACCCAATTGCATTTAGAAGTGTACCCAATTGCATTTAGAAGTTACGCCCAATAGCCTCTCTGAGAAAAGTTGAATTCAGAAGTCCACCCAATTGCATTTGGAAGTTGTGACCAATAGCCTCTCTGAGAAAAGCTGAATTTAGAAGTGTACCTAATTGCATTTAGAAGTTGTGACCAATAGCCTCTCTGAGAAAAGCTGAATTTAGAAGTGCACCCAATTTCATTTAGAAGTGTACCCACTAGCGTGCCCTACTCAATCAAGTTGCGCCCAGTAGCCCCTCTGAGAAAGTTACATTTAGACGTGTCCCCAATTACATTTAGAAGTTTTGACCAATAGGAAAGTTGAATTTAGATTGATGCTTAATACCCTCCCTGTATAAGCACATTGAATCTAGAGGCTAATGCAGAATCTAAAATAGCGACTAATAATCTAATACAAAGTTGATTTACATTCATGCCTAATACCTACCCTGTATAAAGGTGAATTGAAAGAAGTCCACCCGCTAGCGTGCCCTACTCAATCCTATTAGTATAACTAATAGTATAGCTGTGTAATGTAGAATCTAAAACGGTAACCAATAATCTGATACCCCCTCTAAGCAAATTGAATCTAGAGGCTTACCGAATATCTTCTCTGTGTACAGGTGAATTTAGAAGTGTACATAATAAACGAATATCATCTCTGTCTACAATTGTATCTAGAAAGCACCAAATAGTCTTTGACGAGTTGAACCTGGAAGTGTGCTTAAAAGCATGAGCCACCGATCTTAGACTACAATCAGAAAACCCTCCTAAATCAACCTAAAGCTCGCACCAATCGTGAGCGCACCCACTCCACCAGAGTCGGTCAGAAACGACCCCCGTGGACCAACCCCACTCTCCGATCTGCCTTCCCTCCCGACCCCCCTCCCAAATCACCCCACCCTCCTCCGCACTCCCTGCCATTCCCCTCTCCAAACGCCAAGCCAGGGGGCCATGATGGCGAGCCACTCACCCTAAGACCACTCATCCCCTGAACCCCGCCCCCCAACCCACCAGCATTGCCTATACCCGCTCCCCTCACTATCATACCTGGCACACCCCACCCTGCAATCACCCACCCCCCGCCTCGCCCTGATACCCCTGCCACCTTCCCCCCCGACCACACCCTTTCCCCTCCCAAAAAACTGCGCGCCTAGCCCTAGCAAGAACCGGAGCTGCTTCCCTCTCCTCCTCTGACCACCCTACCCTCTCTCACACACCAGTCGCAGCAAAGAAACTAAAGAGGAAACGTTCCTGGTCCCTCTCAATCTCTCAGCACTCCTCGCCTCCCCTGTCTCGACCCAATAGTACAAATGAATAGTATGTTGAGCGGATTAGTGTGTAGACCGGATGAGTGTGTAGACCAGATGAGTGTGTAGATCAGATGACCGTACTGAGCAGATGAGCGTACAGAACTGATGTGTATACAGAGCGGATGAGTATGCAGAGCGGATGAGTGCGTAGGCAGACAGGAGTACATGCGCGGGGTGGACTGGAGTGCATGCGCGAGAAGGACAAGAGTGCATGCGTATGAAACACATGAGAGCATGCGTGGGGCACACTGGAGAATGAAGGATAGACTAGAGCACGCAAGGTGAACCAGAGTGCGTGAGTATGTCGAGCAGACATGAATGTGTAGGACAATCTTGAACGCCTGAAATTAACAAAAATGCATAGAACGGACCTGTCCGCACGGAATTGCGTGACGTGCATAATATGCCTTGGAATGCAGGGAACATTTGAAAGAGCATACATCATACCACACCCCACGCTTACTCTCTCCTTTACACCACAACTAGAACACAGAGATACTATGACACCATTCGGTATAACTGTTCTCATATCAACATCTCCCTTTCACTCCCCATCACTCTAAGTAAACATTGCTGGTTTCACACCCCCCAGCCAGGCGTACACAAACGCAGCCACACTCGGTCTGGATAATTCCGGCCAGAGCGAACACAAACTCCTGATCTCTCAACCACCACACCTACCGCTAAGAAGCAGCTACCACATGAATTCCACACCCGCTGCACACATACCTGGTGCGCACACGCACTTTTTGGACTCTCTCTACTCTCTCTACTGACCCGAACTTCGGTTCCCAAGGGCGTTCAACCTACCAGAGCCATTCAGACCATACCAATGGTATATAAGGCGCTATATAAATGCAAAATAACATAACATTAATCTTACTTATTTTCTGTACCTTAAATTGATTTCATGAGAACATGTGAACAGTAAAGACATTTTTAGGATTCCTGAATTGAAATTTCACTTTGGATATTTATTCATTTGTGCAATGCTTAGAAGATCAAACATGCCAGTAACATATGGGGAAATACTATCGACAAATCAAATGTTTTCTTTTGTACCCTGATGAGAATATGCTCACGTCAGTCCTCACAACTCAATCCTTTCCTCGCTAAGCTAACAAGTATCCTTTATCTTGCAAAATATGTATTTTATTCTGTCATTCCTTATGCTTTTGGCACAGGTCCCCCTCCCTCAGATTTTTGTTTAGTTGCTCGTTCAACTCCTGAATGTTCTTTATAGCACATGGAAATCGTTATTGACCTCTTCTCAGCCAATCAGGATGTTTAGAGTGCAATCAATAACTACTGGTATTAATTGCATTCTGAATATTCTGAATGAAGAAGCAGACAGGGAAGTAACAATGCAATTTCCATTCAAGATTTGGTTTCAATAAGACATTTTCTCTCTGGGAGGACCTTTTTTGTCTGCAACATGCAAATTAGCACACATAAGAGAAAGATACAAACTTTGGAAAATGTTTTCACTTTAAACCATTTATTTCGGCATGACACCTCATGCATGCTCATGTTAAACATGCCAGTTCAACCAAATTACAATGAAAATGCTTAACTTGCAGACACACATGTTATATAAATACTACAAAATAAAACCACATTTAATTTACTAACTCACTTTTTCTATTTACTGTACACACTCGTGTGTAATTTTACACACTGCAAAACTTCTCAACATGTATTGCTACTACCACAACATGCTAATAGCTGTATAGACCTCAGGAAGGGTCATTATCGCTTGGGATAATGACCCTTCCCCAACTTATGGCCCTCTGCTTTGTCTTGAGCCATAACCTGGTGGTGGGTCATTATCCTGCGATAATGAGTCCTCCCTCACAGGGATGTCATTTAGGGGTTGCCAGGGGTCGCAACCGCGACCTCTGATGTCTCACTTGCTACCGCTATGGTCTGCCTTGCTACCCCTAAAAAGAAAACAAAAAAAAGTAATACTTTTTTTTTGTTAATGCAAGGTCCTGGGCTGGGGCCAGCACTTTGTGGCTCTTTGCTTCTGGAGTGACTGGCTTTCTTGTTCAGGCCTCTTAGAAAAAACGAAAATTAAACAAGAACAGGGGTTCCACAAGTCTAACAATTACAGCAGTGACCCTAAATATGAAAGAATAGGAATACCAAATGATTTGTCTTTCTAGAATTCTATACAATAATTGCTAGACTCATTAAAACTTTATTTCAGGCACACTTCAGGGGGTGTGCCACTGATTTAGTCTGTTCTTAAACACCTCAACTCAGCCTTTCATCCTTCTGAGGTCAATAAATGAGTAGCAACGGAGGTTGGGTGATATTGTATGTATACTTGTCCTATATAAAGCGATTCAGCTTAAGTGTTATATAATAGCACATCATTATCATTTGGCCATGGACGTCTGCTTGCATTCACAGTAATTTGGTAATATGGGCCTATACAGACTGATTTTAACGATTCATGTGGCTGATCCATTCTTAAAGGAAATGTATATCACATTATAGTGATATCGTAACCATATCTTTCGTAGTGTGCTTAGGAACAATGCTATGTGTTGCCACTTCCTGTTTTATCAAGGGGCGAAAGGTCGTGTTCCATCGCTTCCCGCAATATCACTTTGGGGTGGGGTCAAATTACATCACTTCCTGTGATGTCATCAGAGGTTAAGGGTCACGTGATGTCACTTGCGCTACCCCTGGCATTTTGATGAAATGACATCCCTGTTCGCTCAGTGTGTAAGGCTATATTATTCTTTTTCTCCTTTACATACTTAATGAAAACATACCTAAAAAACACAAATGAGCTCTATGAAAGAGAGTCAACTCCTTGACTCAGAAGAGATTGTTCTCCTCGAGAGACAAACCAGATCACCTGAAGAACATGTAATGGTGCGATTTACAATTAATTTTAAATGTCCATTATCTGGTGCTTAAAGAGGCCATGAATGGGGGGAAACAAGGGACAGGCAGCGGATTGGCCAGGTAAAAGCCTCCGAAAGAGCTACAATTACATAGAAGCTGGTGTCACCTACATTTAGTGGTGGAGTGGCCGAAAGAGAACTCTAGAGAATTCCTGGTAGGCCTCTGCAACATGGGCCTCATTTGTAAGGGTAAGCTGCTTTCTGCTCTTTTTTACCCTCGCCCCCTTGCACCACACTCTATTCCTTCCATCTCTCCTCATTCCCATGCCCATTTGAAGGAAAGAATTAGTTATAAAGCTTCCAGTATATTATTCCTCACTCTTAACAACCTTTACATGCAATTTCTTTGGGATGTTTAACTACATTTTAATTCCTAATTATAAATACATGCCATTAAAAGTAACCATTTTGACCAATTTTTCCAAATATATTTGTCAGAGTAGCCCCACAAACCCTACTAGAGGGGATGGGCTTACTTGGAAAAAACATTTCCAGAGAACCTTTAGGTTACAAGTCCACCCCTGCCTGTATTAAGATTTGCAGGCTGCATTATCCAATTCTTCAAGGGGGTGCAGTGTCTGTGATACAAATGGATGTCAACCCATCCTGCTGTAACCCTAAATCAGTAGTATGCTCTGGGATGTGCACACTGAATTCACTGAATATGTGCTTGCTAAATAATTTACCTTGAATGGTATTCAAGATATTGAGGGCTGGGAGGATTGCTCAGGGGCAGCATGCTTGTCTTAGAAGCAAGGCCAAGAGCACAAGTTTGAATGGCATCCCTGCGCTTAGAGGCTGGACTCCAGCATGAAGTGTGATACAAGAACTAAATTTAAGTTCTTGGGATGGGAGATTAAATCAGGGGCAACACGCTCGTTTTAGAAGTAAGAATGTGCCTAGCAGCACGGGTTTGAGACCCGGGCCTGGGCTTAGTGGCTGGACTCCGGCATGAAATGAGATATAAAAAAAACTATTTAATTTAATTTTTTGACTGTATAAATCATCATGAGTCTGTGATATTGGAGGTCTGCATGGTCAAGACTGGATTTTATATTTATTAGTGGTAATATAAGTCCCAAGGTCAGTGGTTGTCGAGTGCCTTTAAAAGAAAATCCCTTAGAAGCCAATCGAGCTAGCTCTTGACCACTTTCATCGGTTTGCTGCTAACCTTATTTTCTGGTTGCCTGTGTAAGAATGTTTTAGGGATGTTCGCACACGGGGAAGAGTGCTCAGTCAATTACGTGGCTGGAACAGCGGGTGAGAATACACATTCTCTGCCTGCCGGTTCCAGCTATCTGAGTCCCTTCCCGGGGTGGCACATCTTTTTTTTGGGGGGGGGGTGTGGAGGTGCAACAGGGAGTCTCTCTTAACTGCCCCTCCACCACCCAAAAACGAACCAAGCCCTTCCCCACCCCCTCCCTCACTCCCCACTTACCTGCTGGACCAGAGCTTTGTGCTCCGGTCCCAGCACACCTCCCGCTCCCAGCCGCTGCCATAGAAATAGAAAAGGGACATAGGTCCTTTTCCCTATGGCGGTGCCCATTTTGTTTGTTTTTTTATTTGTTTTTTCTCAGGGGACTAGCCTTGTGCAGCCAATCCCCAAAAAGAAATCATTTGCAACCCGGATAAACCTCGGGGTGAATGGCTTTCACCCACGCGCGGGGGGCGGACATGTCAGGTAACGGCTCCCAGCTCTGCAAATAATGTTCAAAGTGGCCCCATATTACACATTTCTTAGCAAGGCAAACCCTTTTATATGGGAACATTTGGAAATACCACACAATGGAGGCCCAGGCCTCCTGGGAAATCTCCAGATTTCCCTATAGGCCAGTCAATACCTGTGACCGGCCACCCTGACACATTGCCAGCTACATTGGCTCTGATAAGCCTGAACTTCTCATTTCCAGAGCGCTTGGTTGTCTATAATTGCTAGCTGTTTTATGTTCCATGCAACAGGCCTATTTGCACTAATATAGCGTCATCGAACTTTGAAGCCAATCATGTTTTTTAATAGCCATCAATCTGTTTACCCCAAAAAAGATGCCCAATTAAGGCCAGTTTCCAGTTCAAGACCTGCTTACGGATTTCAGAAATGTGTGTGTGTTGACAAATAAAGTGAGCCACATTTCCGGCAGTCGTATAATGTGACAGCATTATGCTGACGCTCTGATATGCATCAAGGTCCCCCTGTGCTGCGTGTGCATATATAATCTAATCATGGGTCCACTTTAAAAATCAGCTTTCTCTGTGAAATGGATAAAATACAATTACTATATGATATGCGCAATCATTCAGCGGCCGGCAGTGAAAGGTGATATTGCCGTGACTTTGAGAAAATGAGATCTGTTCTTCATACAATTATAGAGCCGCCCTTCCACTCTGGAGCCGGTCTAATTGGAGAGGGGCACTGAAATGTGAAACCAGTTGCATTTCCCTGTCTAATTATCACTCAGAAAATGGCTCCTAAAATAGTTTCAAAGAACAGGCAAGAGTGCACTCCAAATTACAAATGGCTTCTTTTAAAATGCACTGTTTGTCCAATGCATCAGTTTGCATGGATGTGCCATGCCCATTATGAAAACAATATATTGTCGCATGGCCGAGGGAACACACAACTGCTGACACCACAGTAGGGTTAAAAGGCTTGTATTAAACACAAGTAAAACATAAGACAACAGCAGGGCATTTGATTCAGGATGGCTGTATCATAAAGGTTCTTGGGAAACGTAGTCCTTGTGAATTCAGGATGTTATATGAAGGACAGCAAAATGTCTGGAACCGAAAGTGCCAGCCATGAAGGTCTCCAGCTTAGTGATTTCCTGCTTAGAACTCAGTCTTCCTCCCATTTCCAAGTGTCCCAAAATGTCCTCCCCTTCTTGGGATCTCCTTCTTCCTGTTACTTGTTCACCTCTTCCAGGACAAAGGGGCTCCCCACCTTTGTTAGACAGCCCTTCACTTGGGTTTAAAGTCACTCTCTCTTTCTCTCTATTTTCACTGTAACATGCCCCTCTTCTGGGCTCATGGGTCTCTTCTTCCTTTCACTGGGTCACACCTCTCTTCTGGGGTCCCAAGGCTCTCTTCTTTCTCATTGCAGTCACCCCTCCTCCGGATCTCTTCTTTCTCATGGCGGTCTCTTCTGGGTCACACCACTCTTTTGGGTTCCTGAGCCATCCTCTTCCTCACTGAATCGCATCCCTCTTCAGGGCTCCTGAGCTCTCCTCTTTCTCGCTACAGCTCACTCCCCTTCCGGGCTCATGGACTCACCTCTTCCTCAATGCAGCCCACCCCCTTCAGGTTCATGGGCTCTGCTCTTTGTAACTGCAGATGACCTCTCTTCCAGGCCCTCTTCTTTCTCACTGCTGCCCACCCCTCTTCTGGGCTGATGAGCTCTCCTCATTCTCACTGCAGCCCACTCCTCTTTCGGGCTAATGAGCTCTCCTCATTCTCAATGTAGCCCTCTTCTGGGCTAATGGGGCCCTCATCCCTCTCACTGGGTGACACCCGTCTTCTGGGGTGCCAGACATAGCTCCTTCTCACTGCAGCCCACGGGTCCATGGGCTCTGCTCTTTCCAACTGCAGCTGACACCTATTCTGGGCTCTCTTCTTTCTCACTGCAGCCCATCCCTCTTCTTTCTCACTGCAGCCCATCCCTCTTCTGGGCTCTGTTCTTTCTCACTGCAGCCCATCCCTCTTCTGGGCTCTCTTCTTTCTCACTGCCGCTTGCCCCTCCTCCGGGCTCATGGGCTCACTTCTTCTTCACTGCTGCCCACCCTTTCTCTGGGCGCTCTTCTTTCTCACTGCAGCCCACCCCTCTTCTGGCTCATGGGGCCCTCATCCCTCTCACTAGATCACACCCCTCTTCTGGGGTCCAGGGCTCTCGTTTTTCTCACTGTAGCCCACCGCTGGTCTGGGCTAGTGAGCTCTCCTCTTTCTCACTACAACCCACCCCTTTTCCTGGCTCATGGGCTCGCATCTTATTCACTGCAGCTGACCCCTCATCTGGGCTCATGAGGTCCTCATCCCTCTACTGGGTCACACCCCCTCTTCTGGGGACCCATGTTCTCCTCTTTCTCACTACAGCCCACCCCTCTTCTGGGATCATGGGCTCTCCTCTTTCTCACTGCAGCCCAACCCTTTTTCAGGTTCATGGACTCACATCTTCTTCACTGCAGCTGACCCCTCTTCTGGGCTCATGAGGTCCTCATCCATCTCACTAGGTCACCCCCCTCTTCTGGGGTCCCATGTTCTCATCTTTCTCACTGCAGCCCATCCCTCTTCTGGGCTCAAGAGCTCTCCTCTTTCTCATTACAGCCCACCTCTTTTTCAGGTTCATGGGCTCACATATTCTTCACTGTTGCTGACCCCTCTTCTGGGCTCTCTTCTTTCTCACTGCAGCCCATCCCTCTTCTGGGCTCATCGGGCCCTCAGCACTGGGTCACACCCCTCTTCTGGTGTCCCAGGCTTGGCTCCTTCTCACTGCAGCCCATCCCCTTCAGGCTCATGGGCTCTGCTCTTTCCAGCTGCAGCTGACCCATCTCCTGGGCTCTCTTCTTTCTTACTGTAGCCCACCCCTCTTCCAGGCTCATGCACTCTCCTCATTCTAACTGCAGCCCACCTGTCTTCCGGGCTCTCTTCTTTCTCAATGTAGCCACCCCACTTCCAAACACATTTGCTCACTGCTTCTTCACTGTAGCTGAACGCTCTTCTGGGCTCTCTTCTTTCTCACTGCAGCTCGCCCCTCTTCCGGGCTCATGGGCTCACTTCTTCTTCTTCACTGCTGCCCACCCCTTCTCTGGGCACTCCTCTGTCTCAATGCAGCTCATCCGTCTTCTGGGCTCTCCTTTTTCTCACTGTAGCCCACCGCTGGTCTGGGATAGTGAGCTCTCCTCTTTCTCACTGCAGCCCACCCCTTTTCTGGGCTCATGGGCTCACATCTAATTCACTGCAGCTGACCCCTCTTCTGGGCTCATGAGGTCCTAATCCTTCTCACTATGTCACACCCCCTCTTCTGGGGTCCCATGTTATCCTCTTCCTCACTACAACCCACCCCTCTTCGGGGTTCATGGGCTTTCCTCTTTCTCACTGCATCCCATCCCTCTTCTGGGCTCAAGAGCTCTCCTATTTCTCACTAAAGCCAACCCGTTTTCTGGGTTCATAGGGTCACATATTCTTCACTGCTTCTGACTCCTCTTCTGGGCTCTCTTCTTTCTCGCTGCCATGCGCATCACTCAGCGTGCCCTCCACAAGTCAGGCCGAGACTATCCTCAACAGAAAATCACCTGCTACCAATCCAACAGAAACTTCTGTTCAGGCACTGCAATCCTGATTCCCCACCTTCAAATTGACTAGAGGATCCTCTTTCTCCATCCAAGCCATCCAAGCCCCCACTAACTGGAATTCAATGCCGCTTAAAATATGATGCATGGAGGATCACTTGACCTTCCACTGGTCCCTCAAGACATGGCTATTCACCCTAGCACCATGGCAAACCCTGCCCACTAGAGCTGGTCAATGACTTCAGGTAGGCCGGTGCAGCAAAGAACTTCCATGTAATCACCTAACGACGGTAACGGTATCTAAAAAATTCAGCAGAACTTAGAAGAGAGTCCATGCCACATCCGTAGAGATAGTGATGTACTATCAACACAGCAAAAGTAACAGGAAGTACAGGCTTTGTGAATTTGGCTCAGACAAGCTGACCAAGGGTAGGCCATTTTGTGGTACCTGGCCCTGCAAGCGTTTTCATTATCATTCTTAAGTACCATATACAGTACCATTCGGTCACATTAAGCCTACTGTTTAAAACAGGGCTTGATGTGTGTTGTTTTAGAAGTAGTTAATGAAAATTGGCCCTCATTACGACCCTGGCGGAAAGTGACTGACCTGACCGCCATAGCGTAAATAGCGTTTCCGCCATCGCACGACGGAGCAAAGTGCGGCCAATTCCGACCCATCGGGCACGAGCACTACGCCATGGCGGAAGTGCAAAGTCCGCGATGGCGGAAATGTCCCCAAAACGCGCCTCACCGCCGGCGTACGGCGCCCTAGGTGCAATTCCGCCACCCATCCTAGCGGTCACCGTAATGAGCGGCAACCGGAAAGTACGGTGACCGTAAACATACGGAAACGGAAGTAAAAACATGGGCCCGGAACGGGAAACAGCACGCCGTACACCTATAAAATCAGAATCCCAACACAACCATTAAAAATACTACCCTGAGACACATCCCAACCCGTCATCCACCCCAGTGAAAGCAATAGAAATGGGAAAAGTAGCGAAAAAAGCGTGCGACCGCAAGCGGCAGGTCCACTTCTCCCGTGAGGAACTCACCGTGCTTACAGAGACCCTCCAGGAGAATGCTGCCGTCGTCTTCTCCACGCAAATGACCAGGACGGCACTTGCGAACAAGAAGGCCATATGGGCCCTGGTGGCACAGCGGGTAAGTGTGGTGGGGACCGCACCCCGCAACCCACTGCAATGCAGAAATCGATGGGACGACCTGCGGATACGCGTACGGAGCATACTATCCGCCAATCGCAACATTGCCACAGCTACCGGGGGAGGATCAGAATCACCCATCAAGTTGACCCCCTGGGAAGAAATCTGTGCCTCCACCATTGGAATGGAGAGTATAGAGGGAGTCGGAGGGATGGAGAAAGGAGTGCAGACATCCGAAGAATCAGGTAGGTGGGCCAACTAATACAATGCCAAATCCACAATGTCCAATCATGTGAAGTACCATGTGTCCACATAGTGCAACAGTAACACATGTCCAGGAGAACGTCCACATACATTGGCCTGACAGCGCACTTTAAAACTCACATTAAATACATAAATAATTAAAAACCCTAAAAACACCCTCTACACGTGCAGCAGGCACACCCTAACTGCAGGCTGCAAAACAACTGCATCCTCAATCCACACAAAAATGAAACCACCTCCAAGGCCCCGACCCAAATCACCCTCAGGTACCACCCCAATGCATGTGATACATTGCCATTCCAATTCCCACAGACCCATAAATAACGCTCGCCCTCCTTTACTGCACCACAGGGTCCGATTCAAACGACGAGCTTCAGGACACCCCTACCAGCACACCTGCAAAGAGGGCCAAGACCAACGGCCAAAGACCCTCCACCTCAGCTGCACGCATCAAGACACGGCAGCAGCACAAATCAAGTGGCAGCACACAGGAGGGAACATCAACAGGCACCCCAGCAGCCAGCATGCCCACAACAGCACCACCACAGGTCCCCCCAATGGATGCCACAGAAGGCACTGCCTCTGGTGGCAGCAGCACCATAGGTGACACCCCATTAATGGCAGCATGCTCCGACACAGAAGACGGGGATGTCGAAGTAAGATCCATCCATGACCTGTCTCAATCCCCCTGTTTGTTTCATCCCGTACACCATGAGGATACCACGCAGGGGCACCCACAAGACGACGACTGGCCATCCCCCACAAGCCCTGTGGCAAGGCAACATGAGGTGACCAGCCCCTCTGTGACACCACCGCAAATGGCCATGGCACAGCAGAGGCAACAGTCCCTCGACCAGGTGATCGTGCAACAGCAGCAACTGGCCACGCTCCTCAAGGACCATGCCGATGAATGTGGGGGTACTAAGGCAGCCATAGAAACATCAACTGAGACGCTTAGGGCAGAAATGGAGAGAAGCACCGAGAGCCTGAGAGTACAAATGGAGAGAAGCACCGAGAGCCTGAGGGGGGAACTGCATGCGACGTCCAAAGACGTATGTGCTGAACTTGCCGCTGTGCGCCGTGTGCTCACTGAGCTCTCACAAACCCTTAGGGACATGCATGGACGTGAGCAGGCAGAGACATCATCCGTTGCAAGTTCCGTCCAGGGCAGCCCCCAACGTAGATCTGGGAGGAACCTGCGCTCCACAGGCAGGGGTGCCCCTGATACCCGGAGAGGGGGCTTGCAATAGCCTCTGCCCACTGACAATGAGCATCTTCAGACACTGGTGTTCGGGGGGGAGGTAGGAGGGTGGAGGGGGTGTGTTGGGCTTACTTGGGTGGCGGGTCGATGGGGTGTGTAACATAATTTCACATGTGCTATAAACATTTCACAATCATCCAATGAGATGTGTGGACATTGATCTTTGTGTACGAGGCCTTTATAGGCGTACAGTCCATATTGTGCATGTTCCAGACACACACAGTGCCACAAGTCCCGTGTCCATGTATCAGCCACCAGGCGTGAGTGCTAGAAGCATGAATCTATGATATCCTGACGAATTTCACGGGCCTCCTGTGCCTCGCGGACTCCTTGAGGTGCTGCCACATCCCCACCCTCATCATGACCATCTTCAGGTGCTTGCAGTTCTGCGTCAGGGGGCATGGGCACATTTCTACGTACGCACATGTTGTGTAGCATGACACATGCCATGACCATCTTTGCAACCTTCTCATGGCGGTACAGGAGTGCCCCGCCAGACCTGCTGAGGCAGCGGAAACGAGTTTTCAGTAGGCCGAATGCCTGTTCTATGACTACACGGGTACGTGAGTGGGCATGGTTGTAGTCCTCCTCATGCTGGTTCTGTGGGTTCCGGAGTGGTGTAAGGAGCCATCTCTTCAGTGGATACCCGGCATCACCTGTATGTGGACAATAAAGGATGTTTGTGGAATGACATTGCTACGTACGCACCCCCCCCCCCTTCCTGCCAGGTCATTGCTGCATCACATACCCCACATTATCATGCATGGAATGAGACTCACCGAGTAGCCAGGATCTGTTCCCTGCGTGTCGCTCCATGTAGCGTGGTATTGTAGAGTTCCTCAAGACCATAGAATCATGGGTTGATCCAGGAAATCGGGCACAACAATGTGTAATGATCCTGTTGGAGTCACACACCATTTGTACGTTAAGAGAATGAAATTGTTTTCGGTTGCGGTACTGGGCCTCCATGGCATGTGGGACGACCAGTTCCACATGGGTGCAGTCGATGGCACCAATGCAACCCGGTATGCCGCCAAGTGCATGGAATCCCACTTTTGTGTTCGTAATTTCCTGCTCCGAGCGTGGTAGAGAGATGTAGTCGTCTGCGTGCTTCAGGAGGGCATCGAGCACTTGCAATAGTGTCCGTGAGAACAGTGGCTGTGAAATGCCATGCAACTGTCCGACTGTGTGCTGGTAGGTGCCTGTGGCCAGGAAGTGGAGTACAGACACCACCTTCAGTAGGGGTGGGATGGCGGTTGGGCTATCTATCATGCAGACAAGGTCAGCCTGTGTCATGTCCACAATGGCGGTTATGGTGTCCCGGTCCAAACGGTAGAGGGTGTGGATCTGCTCATCCGTGAGGTTGAACGGATGTGCTCGGAGGCGTGGGATTGCGGGCTGCCTGCGTGGTGGTAGTGGCTGTGCTGGCGGGCCTTGCTGGCCCTGCCTAGCCCTCCTCCTCCTCCTGCGTCTCCTCTGTGCGGCCGGTTGTTGTAGTAGTTGGTGTTCGTCTTCTTCTTGAAGTTGGAGTACTTGCAGTGCTATCAGGTCCCCCAGGGCCAAGATCGCTAATCCTGCCGGTAGCATTTTGGAGTGGGTGTGGTTGTGGGAGGGGGTTGGGTGTGCAATTTATGTGTTTTCAGGCTGTATGGCCTCCACCTGTGGTGATTCATTCCACCTGTGCCAGCTGCAATCCCCTTTGGGCGAGCACCGTACCGAGGTTCACCGACGGGCGGGGCGTCCCATTTGTGAGTGAAGCCAGTTGCCATTTACACACACTGCCGCACTACATGGATGAATTTGTGATTTCATGCGGTCACAGATGCCTTTTCGACGTGATGTTGCAAATGAGGAATTCGAAGGACAGCGCTTTCGGTTTTCAGCTAGCGGCGAGGAGACGCCCACAGGTCTGACTGCAAGTATAACGTTCTATTGTTTAATGTCCTTGGGACAGGGGCCATGGCGAGTATGCTATGATTGATATGGATAGTATGGGATGCGCAATAGCGTAGTGGACAAAAAGGCAGGACGTTCCCAAATACATGTTACTTCACAACACTAGAATTCCGGGCTGGAGAACAGTGGATTTTGCAGACTGCATTACGCACAGACTCAATGGAAGTTTCAAATGTGATGTGAGTAAATAATCAGGCGTTTTCATACCGGGATGAGGGAATGATGTATGGATGCATGGACAGATGATTTGATGGAGAGTTTGCCATGTACAGGGCTTTTTGGAATCTATCCACCTCCCCTGCGCTATGTCATGCAGAGCTGCCATAGTGGGACCATCGTCTTTCTGCCCTTGTTGAACCCTCCCTGTCTCGACGCGCCTTCAGGCACTTGTGTCTATGCACGTTACTAATCCCATCTGATGGATTCTGTCTTCACAGACGCATGCACACAAACACTCGTTTGTAATGCTGTTTTCACCTCGATTTTTATGGTTGTGATTCGCAAGTGATTTTTGGGTGGGAATAATCCTTTTGAGTGGGCTAGCATGCATATGGCTGTAGATTTAGTGTGATCATTGAAGTGAGTTATACAATTGTAGTTCTGATGCCCATACTATTCTTTTTCATTTAATTTGGGTGACAGGTATCTCCTCCCCTTTTGCCGCTGCCATCTGTACGCCACTCCTGCAGATGGCTTTTACTCCCGACACCTGCTGCTTCGTGTCAATCAGTGGAGCACCATTACGATCTTATGGGACGATCGCCAATGGGCCACATGCCCTTACGCAGTGCTAGTGGCTAGGAGCAACATATCGTCCTTTCTGCTGGACTAGTGCCTACCTGATGGGACGGCCCTGCGGTTCTAGGCGCTTCCGTGTTGCCTTTTTGGACGTGGATGTAGCCCCTGTGTACCATGAAGGAACAGGGCATCACACAAGCAGAAGCTGGTCATTTCTTGCGGATGCAGCCCACAATACTGGAATGTATTTAGGAGTTCATGACCTAATGGCTGTATGGCCCTTGGTGGTTTTGTGGTGCATTAAATGTCTATTCTATTTTTGTTTGTCTCATTTTTCTGCTCATGTTGCTGTACTTGGACCTTCAAATGCCTGTGCTGCATCAGTGCGTCAATGGTGCCATGGCAGATATGGATGCCCACTCACAAGGCACTTGGAGCCCCTGGATTCATTTGTTTGTTGGCATGCATGGGTGACTTGTTCATTTCACTGGTTGCATAGTGTGACTTCATTGCACCTACGAGGAGTTGTGCAATGTGGCCAGGGAGTGGTGTACAGGCACTCAGTAGGGCCGTTTACGGTTGATTCGCGATGCCGTACTTCTCACCATGGCGGAATCGTACTTTCCGCCATGCTTGATGGCGTTAGGTACATGTCCGCTAGGGTCGGAATTCGCGTACCGTTGCGCCATGGTGGTAATTACGGTTTGGCATGGCGCGCGTGCGCGTACTTGGTGCAGTTAGCGTTGGCGTTCGCTACGGTGTCGCTAATGGCATCGTACTTTACGGTGACGGGTCGTAATCGCACCGAGCGCTATTCGATGGCGGTATTGCATTTCCGCCATCGTTTTTCGATTTCCGCCAAGGTCGTAATGAGGGCCATTAAGGTTATAGGTTTTCCCATTCACAACACTAGGATAATTTCTGAATGTTCTGTCATTTACTAAAATCAAATCGCAGTCTTGCTCCCTTACAGAGGAAACAATGATTGCAGAGGTGTAGTGGAGGGGCAGGACACACACTAGCAATTGTCTTAATAATAAGACCTTGTCTGTTTCTTGCACAAAGCTGTTCCCAGGACATTGAGCCTCAAACAAAGCAATAGTTTCTGTCCTTGGCACAAAGCAGACATACACGAGAATATTAGACGGGCACTGCTTCCAGTGTCAGCAAAGGCCTCATGTAGAAATGATGCCAAAACGTTATCCCAGGCTTTAGTTCTACTGCCCCCCTATCAGGTCTACGACTGCTGGGTATGTGGTAGTTTGGCGTGCTAACACACACAAATATGATCATTAATTTCTCAAGAGCAGGTGCCTTAGCTATGCTTCTGATGAGGCCCCCTGCTTCCCCAGGGATAGAAGGTCTTGGTAAGAAGAAGGTGTGCCAAAGACATTGATAGGTTACACTGAGATAGTTACAAAAGTATGCTACGAGAGGGGCCTAGACAAAGAAAAAGGTATGCTACTGTTTGAATGGCTGTAAGGCCTGAGAGGGAGAGATTGCCAAGACAGATGACCGGTCCCATGGGAGAGAAGTTCACTATTTCCAGTTTGTTTCTACAGGGGGTTACATTCACTTTTTCTACTGATTATACAATTAGGGCATCTGCCGGGGGATACACTCAGTAAGTCACTAGCAGTGCACGATCCAATGAAATGCCATAACGTATATTGTGTTAAGGTACTCATATAGGTGATAGCCAATGGGGATGTCGGAATTGTAATACCCCTGATATTTGTATTGTATGTTCATTTTGTGGATTTGCTCCTTAAATACTGTAATGTAATGGGGGCGTGTTGAGAGTCTCTCTGTCTTCCTGCCTTACGAGAATGACCTCCCGGCCATTCTTTCTTTTGCTTTAACTTGCATTAAAACTGTGTTTTCTTGCAACTCGTGGTCTTCCTCATTGTGTCCTGTAAATCACTAAAGATCTGCATTTGGGGACCTCAACAAGATACCCAGTGTCCCCCAGGAGTGCCGGGGCTCCCGCTACATGTCCCTACCGCTACCCCCCTACGGCAGGAAGCTGTTCATGTGCACACCAGAAGGGAAGACTGGGAGGTTGCACTGACTACGTCACTAGCATTGCAAAAACCAATGAAATGCCAGAACACATATTGTCTTTAGATACTCATAAAGTATGTTGGAATTGTGATACACCTGATATTTTGTATTGTATGTTAATCTTGTCGTTTCTGTCCTTAAATACTGCAATTTAACATGGGCATGTTGAGAGTCTTCCTGTTTTATGAAAATGACCTCCCGGGCGTTCTTTCTTTTGCTCTAACTTGCATTAAAACCGTGTTCTCTTTCAACTTTTGTGTTTCCTCATTGTGTCCTATAAATCACTAAGAGTCTGCATTTGGTGACCCCCGACATGATCCCCAGTGGGCCTAGGAGTGCAGGGGCCCCGCTGCACGCCCCTGCTGCTGCTTCCCACGGCAGAAGCGGCTTGTGTGCACACTTGAAGAGAGGCAAGCAGACGCATGGTTCCCTAAAGATCTGCCTGATTTCTGGAGGGGGAGCATGGCACTGGGCCAGGCTGGCTATTAGAGGAGGTGCAGTGTGGTAGGCCTCGAATATCACATAGTAAGTATAATGCAAGTGTTAGATGAAATGTAGTTTTTCTCACGTGATGTTCTTTTATGGTGTCTGTCTCTCTCCCTCTCTCTCTTTATCTTGATGGGGCTTTTTATTATTATTAATGTTGCATGCATATTATGGAAATATTGCGATGGAGCGCACCTTAAACGGGGAAAGACAACGTTGTGATTTAAGTGATAGTCCTATATATATATTACATGGCCACGGTAGTGGCCATGTAGTTATGGTTAAGTTGCTGTTTCCATAGGAAGAGCACTTTTTGGGCGGCTTATAGCTTCGCTCTCCCTGGACGGAGCCTCACCAAACTTTGCAAAAAAAGTAGTTGGGTCACTCTGAATTTTGGTGAGGATTCGTCCAGGGGGGGAAAAGTTATAGGGGGGGTCCCAAAACTTTTTTTTCCCATAGACTGAATGGGAAAAAACTTTGTGCACGGCTACAGCCCGAACCGCTGGACGGATTTACACCGAATTTGCGGCAGGAGCGGCGGCCTGGTCCCAAAAGCGTGCTTTTGTAAATTCGGTGTAAATCTGTCCAGTAGTTTTTTTTAAAAATGACCAAAATGTAAGGCAAAAAAATTAGTGATATCTGCATTCGCTTCGCGGACGGACTTCCCTGTTCGCTCCGCGGACAGCACCCCGATTGGCCCATGGCCTTGCGTCATGTCCGCGGACATGTAACGTGTTCGCTGATTGGACGGCGAGGGGCGTGGAGCGCGTCAGATTTTCTGTGGCGCCCGCCATCTTGTATTCGCAGTCGACCGTGTACAGCGCAGTGAAACGTGGATAAAAAATTGTATTTAGTGCCGTGTGTTGGTGTGTAAGAGTGTTTGGGGAGGGTGTGGGAGCATGAGATAGGTTCAATGTTTTGTTTTTTTATGTGCTAGACGTTTTTGTTGCGTTCGATTTGTCCGCGGAGAACACGGCTGTTCTGACATTTTGTAAATAAACTAAATGGTGGGGTGTTTAGAGGACGGAATATGTGTCATTTTTGTTCGCAAGGAAGGTAAAAAAGAGCTATGAACACTCGCAGTGTACTTAATTGTTCGTAAATACACAAACTAAGGGTGTCCTCAGGACGCTGTCCGTATTGTAATCTGTCTAGTTGAATGTGTTCTAAGAACACTCGCAGTGTCCCGAAATGGTTGCAATTACACAAAATGGGGGTGTTCTGAGAACGTTGTTTGTATTGTTCGTTGTCAGGGGGAAAGTGTTTTAAGAGCACTCCTTTTGTCCGCTAATAGTACAATTTCCTAGGGGCGTCAACCGACTTTTTGTCCACTAAAGAAACGATAAATCCGGCTGGTGTGCGCCAACATTATGTGATAATCCTATGACTGGCGCTATTGACCTGGCTGACTTGCTTTTGCGACACTAAATCATATCTCCCGCCCCTAAGCCTGATATTATCAAAGCATTCATATTCCCCGCCTCTCTCCATGACGTTACAGGGTGCCTAATGAAACGCGCACAGTCGTCTCCAGTACTACGCGACTTTACACAGAACCCGGAAGACAACACACATTATGTCACAACACAGCGCGCCACAATTCGGAATATGAAACTGTGATTTAAAAGCAAAGAGCAAGATTGTAAATGTTGTAAAGTACATTTATTTGACATCAAATGTTTAGAGAATATTCAGCAATTTGCATTTGTCTTTGTTGTCGATCCGCAAAAGTTCATGTTGAGACACACAATGTTCCTTTGCGGTACAGAGAGTGTTAGATCAGCTTACAACTCAGTGCGCCACAATTCGGAATATGAAACTGTGGTTTAAAAGTAAACAGCAGGATTGTACATTTGGTAAAGTACATTTATTTCACATGAAATGTTAAGTGAATATTCAGCGATTTGCTATTGTCTCTGTTGTCGATCAGCAAAAGTTTATTTGGAGCCACGCGTTGTTCCTTTGCGGTAGATAGGCTGTTGGTTTATGATAAAAGCAGTAAATGGTAGCTCTGATAATCGGAAGGTTGCTCCAACAACGAGCCATTAGACCACCCTATTGGTTGGTATGTTGTTTGTAGCCGCTAGTACTGCGTAAGGGCATATTGGTCCTTGGCGATTGTCCCATAAAATGGTGAGGGTCATGAAGTTGCATATTTGGACCTGCACCTGACAGTTGAAGACCCCATCCGCTGGAGTCTGTAAATCGTGACATAGGCAAAATGGAGCCACATACCTGTTTTAAAAAACATAAATTAGTCTCACCAGCCGATCTTCATTAAAAATCATCATTTTATTTATTAGGGCGTGAAAATATTTGCTATCGAAGATAGTGCAACAGAGTATGTTAATAATAAAATAATAATATTTTCCCATTCATATAGCGCTAAGAACTGTGAGGTATCTAAGCGGTGCTTATTATTAACCACGGTGTGTGGTGCTCATTTATCGACCACGGAAGGATGAAAGGCTGAGTTTGGCCTTGCCGGGATTCAAACTTGTGTTAGCAAGCTGTGCACTGATGTCAAAGCGAGCGCTGTACTCGCTGTGCCACTTGACAGGCTACAGTGAAGTGGCACAGCGAGTCGAGCGCTTGACCGCCTATAGACCGGTTAAATTATTTCTATTAACCCACCCTGTGTCGTCTGCCTTTTTCAGAGCCCTCTAAACGACAGGGGATCAATTCGGCGGTGATAGTGCGCGGTAGAAAACATTATGCCACTTTCAACGAACAAGTTCAACTTGAGCGGTCTTTAATGCTACGCTATTGTAATTATATTTGGTATAAAGTAATTTAAAGGGTTACTTACAGTACAATTGCAATTTCCATTGTCTACGAGTGGTGCAGTCCCAAAATACGACTCTGCGTGTGCCAATGATCTTTCGCATAGTGATATAATATATAAAAGTGGTTTCGTTTCAGAAATTTCATCTTTATCTTCTCTTACGTTTTAGCAACACTCCTTCAAGAGAAGTCTTTCATCACAATCTCTGTCTGTCAAGATCAAAACACAATACAACCTTATAGTCCGCTTCGTGAGTCTCTCCGGGGCCCGAGAAAAAAATGGAAGCAGCTAACCTTCACTGTGAACGGGCATAAATTCTTACTTTGCAACATTCTGTGTAAAGCCATCTGTAGAAGTTGTGGAAGCCGCTGACCTTCACTGTGAACGAGCATAAATTCTTACTTTGCAACATTCTGTGTAAAGCCATCTGTAGAAGTTGGTTTTTGCACGCCATGTTTGTATATTGTTTGCGTGATATTAAAAAAAGTTTGTTTAAAGGACGTTTTGGTTCTAAGTACAGCCGAAAGACCCCTGAAAATCGCAAGTTATGGTAAGCTTTGAAAAATAACTGGCGCCACCACCGTGCACTGCTAAGACTAACACCCACGACATCAAAGATGACATCACAAATGTCATTGATGACATCACTGATGACATCACATGGCTGGCTCTCCCTTTTTATCCTTTACTGACATATCGAAGCCACATAGTTTTCTTCAGTAACAGTCAGGAAGTAAAAATTGAAAAGGTACTATATTTGTAGACTTAGGGTCCAGTCACATCATATGAAACATATACATAGCGGAAGATACAGGCTTGAAAAAGAGCAATCCTTTCTGTGCATGAAGATAATCATTATGGTTATCAGCACTTTCTCATAGTTTTATTTTTATTACTCTACCTTCCCTCTATATGCTCATATTTGTATACTTTATACTCACTCTCCATAGAGTGAATGGGAAAAAATGTTTGCTCGCGCCTACAGCCCAAACCGCTGGACGGATTTCCACCAAATTTGGACCAGGAGCAGCGGCTTGGTCCTGAAAGCGTGCTTTTGCAAATTTGGTGAAAATCCGTCCAGTAGTTTTTTTTAAAATGACCAAAAAGTAGGTAAAAAAAATTAGTGATATCTGTGTTCGTTCGCGGACACACTTCCCTGTTCGCTCCGCGGACAGTGTCCTGATTGGCCAATCGTCTTGCCTGATTTTCTTGGACATGCAACGTGTTCGCGATTGGATGGCGTGGAGCGTGAAGTGCGTCAGATTTTTCGGTAGCACCCGCCATCTTGGATTCTCGGACGTCCCCGGACAGCGCGGTGAAACTTTGTTCAAAATGTGTATTTTGTAGAGTGTGTTGGTGTGTCGGAGTGTTTGGGGAGGGTGGGAGTGTATGAGATAGGATGAAAGTTGTGTTTTTTATGTGTTAGACGTTCTTTTTGTGTTCGATTTGTTTGCGGCCTCACAGGTGTTCTGAAATGTTCTAAATAAACTGACTAGGGGGTGTTCTAAGGAGTCAATATGTGTCCGTTTTGTTCGCAAGCAAAGTGAAACTGTTCTAAGAACACTCGCGGTGTCCGGGGAGTGTTCATAGGTGGTGTCCTGAGGACGCTGTCCGTATTGTTCTCTGTCAAGTTGAATGTGTTCTAAGAACACTCGCGGTGTCCTGAAATGTTCGCAAATAAACAAAATGGGGGTGTTCTGAAGACGCTTCTAAGAACACTCGCGGTGTCCGGGGAGTGTTCGTAGGGGGTGTCCTGAGGACGCTGTCCGTATTGTTCTCTGTCAAGTTGAATGTGTCCTAAGAACACTCGCGGTGTCCTGAAATGTTCGCAAATAAACAAAATGGGGGTGTTCTGAAGACGCTTCTAAGAACACTCGCGGTGTCCAGGGAGTGTTCGTAGGGGGTGTCCTGAGGACGCTGTCCGTATTGTTCTCTGTCAAGTTGAATGTGTCCTAAGAACACTCGCGGTGTACTGAAATGTTCGCAAATAAACAAGATGGTGGTGTTCTGAAGACGCTTCTAAGAACACTCGCGGTGTCCGGGGAGTGTTCGTAGGGGGTGTCCTGAGGACGCTGTCCGTATTGTTCTCTGTCAAGTTGAATGTGTCCTAAGAACACTCGCGGTGTCCTGAAATGTTCGCAAATAAACAAAATGGGGTGTTCTGAAGACGCTTCTAAGAACACTCGCGGTGTCCGGGGAGTGTTCGTAGGGGGTGTCCTGAGGAAGCTGTCCGTATTGTTCTTTGTCAAGTTGAATGTGTTCTAAGAACACTAGCGGTGTCCTGAAATGTTCGCAAATAAACAAGATGGTGGTGTTCTGAAGATGCTTCTAAGAACACTCCCGGTGTCCGGGGAGTGTTCGTAGGGGGTGTCCTGAGGACACTGTCCGTATTGTTCTTTGTCAAGTTGAATGTGTCCTAAGAACACTCGCGGTGTCCTGAAATGTTCGCAAATAAACAAGATGGTGGTGTTCTGAAGACGCTTCTAAGAACACTCCCGGTGTCCTGGAATGTTCGTAGGGGGTGTCCTTAGGACGCTGTCCGTATTGTTCGTTGTTAAGTTGAAAGTGTTCTAAGAACTATCGCGTTGTTCTGAAATGTTCGTAGGGGGTGTCCTGAAAACGGTGTCCGTATTGTTCGCTGGCAAGTTCAAAGTGTTCTAAGAACACTCACATTGTTTGCGGACATTAAAAGTTTCCCATAGATCATAGTTAAAATGTTTGACTCTATGGATGTGATATGCTGCTGTGGTTGTTGCCAGGGCATAGAGTCGTGGGTGCATGGCCATTTGGCCATGCACCCAAGATTGTATGCCCTGGCAACAACAACCGCAGCATATCACATTCATATTTGCTTATAACTTTGGGTGAAAAACAAATGTATAAGGAACAAAGGTATTAGATACTATGGATGTGATATGCTGCTATGGTTGTCCTTATTATTGTATACTTACTGTTTGGTCTAGTAATGGGAGTCCATGTTTTTCTTCTTCATTTCTGTGATAAAAGAAAATAGCATGTTAGTATTAGTATTTTGTAATAACTTATTACATTGTATAAGCAATATACTTTTATTTTTTTTCGACCCTCATATTTAGTAGAGTACAAATCAGAGTACTGTGCAATTTGCTCAGTTTCTGTATTTGTTGCTAAAATCATTGGGTCTGTGGGAGAAAAAAAAATCCATGTTGGATTAAAAAAAAAACTTTTTCTGTTATGCTACAGTTTATTTGTTTGTTTGTTTTCAGTGTTCACTTGTTGTTTCTGGCTAATGCTTTATACTTTGCTTGTTGTATTTTTTTTTGGAGCAGTAACAGATTCTTCATTTGTTTTGATATTATACAATTTTGGAGCAGTTAGATACCAATTGGCGTATTCTAACTGTCTATTTTTTAAATATATTTTAGTGGTTTTGATTTATCTATTTGGATATTGTTAAATTTTGGGACAGTTAGATACCAATTGGCGTATTCTAACTGTGTATTTTCTGGCCTAATTTAGTGGTATTCATTTATCTGATTAGCTGTTGTAGAATCTTTGAGCTGTTGGATAGCTTTTGGAGTATTCTAACAGTTTATATTATTTTAACACAAATTTATAATTTTGGGACAGTTAGATACCAATTGGCATATTCTAACTGTGTATTCTTTGGTCTAATTTAGTGGTATTCATTTATCTGATTAGTTAGAATCTTTGAGCAGTTAGATAGCTTTTGGAGTATTCTAACAGTTTATATTTTTTAACACAAATTTATTTAAAGGTTTAAATACAGTTTATTTATCAAATTTTGGTTTTAAGAACATCAAATAAGCGTTTGTAAGATTTGCTGGTAATCTCTGCTTTAGAGTAATGGTACTATCATTACATTCAAACCATCCACATTTCTTTTTTATATATACAGTGTTGTGCCCTGAATTGGTTGTGGCTCCTGCGTGGTAGATTATACCTATTGTTGTGAAGGTTTTCTTACCAAGTGATATTTCACCATGTGTGAATCCAGTCAGCTTGCAGTTGTTTTTGGTACCATCTGCATTGCAACTTAGAAGCATTAGTATTACGTATTTACTATGTGTTTGTATTTCTAACGTGGAGCGATTATCTGAATTGCAGGTAGAGCATAATGTACCATGGTTTGCATTTTGTACAAGTTGCTGAAATGGAATGGATTCACAATTTGGTATTGATATATATATATGAAACGTTCATTGGGGATTTCTTCTTGTGTCACATTGTTGCAGAGAGTGCATGTATGTTTCCACATGTATGAAATCTGAAATATTTCATTTATAGGTATGTTTTTGTTTTCCAGTACTTGTAGTAAGTACATTAGAAATTCTTGTGGATCTTCCTGTGAGTTTATAGTGAATTTCACCATTCCAGCACAGTAGTCCAATTGTCGTCTTATTCCAAAAACACTATATGTGTTGTCAGGATTGTTTGCTGCATTTCTTTGAAGTACTAACATTTGCAAACACAATGGGTCTGTACTGTGTGAGTAATGTTGTCAACAATTGGTGGTAATTGAAATAGAATATTCATTGCTACATTTGCATAGCAACTTACACCAACTATATTTGAGACTTTAAATGGTCCAGGTAGTTCTGTATCTAACTGCTTTTTTTGGAGTTTATCTTCTTCTTCAAAGAAGTACCTGGTTTACTTTCTCTAATTGATTCTTTTTTGTTTGTGGTACTTGATGAAGTATTAGTTTCTTTTACTCTCTTTGGAGGATTTGCAGTGAGGTCCTGTTGCATTTCTGTTTGATTTAGTTTTCTTTTACAACGTTTTAGTTTTTGTGGAACAGAATATGTGTTTAGATGGGGAGTGTATAGTGAGCGAAGTTTATTATATTCTAAAATGCAAGGAATATCAGCGTTTACTTTACTTGCATCAAAGTTGATTAGAAATAGACCGTCAAGTGTACGTAAGCGTGATAGTGCTACGTAGCTCATGCCTTCTTTAAAGACTATGTTACCAATATCTATCATTGCTTTGTCTAGGGTAAGACCTTGTGATTTATGAATCGTGACTGCGTATGCAAGAGTTAGAGAAAATTGTTCTCTGCGTACATACATAACCTTGAAGAGAAGGAATCTAGCTGTTGAGCGTCCTATCCGTTTTACTTCTGAAAGTTTGTCAAAGAGTATATTGACAAACTGAATTTTGTTGTCACGTGGGTATGTTTGAAAGCCAACAACTGTACCCAGTGCTCCATTAACTAGTCCTTGGTCCACGTCAAGGTTACGTTTAAGCATTACTCTCCAATTTAAGGATCATTTTAACATCTTTTCTAAGCCTGCTGTGTTTGAGATTGATTTTTCTAAATTATTTAGTCTTGTTGTGGCTTGGTCACACATGGGTAGTGTCATACCATGTACATCTAGTTTGTCTGTGGCGCTAATTTCCATTATTGGTTGCATTTCTTTACTTAGCATGATTTCATTGAATTTGAAACAGCTTGCAAGAGTTGGCATTAAGGCCATACAATTGACATTTTTGTGGACTAATTGTTCCATAACATCTGTAGCACATGCATTATCGCCATAAAGTGCATTAATGTGCCGGGTTTTCAATGTTGCTTCTGCTTCTTTAGAAAGTATACCAACTCTCAAACTTTTTAAAATGTTGGCATAAGTTAGATCTGCAGATTGGCGCATGTTTTCTGTTAATTCTCTGTATTGGAAATGTTGCCAAAGGTTGACATTTCCAATGCTGCCAACAGTTTTACGGCAGAGTTTGTGCCCTAATGTTTTAAAAATAGGTTCACCTTTTAATGGTGTTAATTGAAGCAGATCTCCAAAAACAATATTGTGTTTTCCTGCAAAGAGCTCTTCATAGTCTGTTTTGAGTACTTCTTGTAATCTGAGGTGAATCAAAGCTAACATCAGGTTGGAGACCATGCTCACTTCATCTATTAGTAGCATTTTCATTTGTTTCAATACTCTGCGTAATTCCATTGCAGCTTCTGCAGAAAGTTTGTAATAGTCTAATTTGTTCTGGTGTTCTACTGGTAATAGTAGTAATCGGTGTAATGTAACACCACCTATGTTGTAGGCAGCTTAACCTGTGGGGGCAGTGACAACAGCTGACAGTTTGTTGTTTGTCAATTGTTGAAGGAACTTACTAATGATTTTGATTAGGAATGTTTTGCCAGAACCAGCTTCACCACTGACGTACAGTAGTATAGGTTTATAATTATGGCAGGAAGAGTCTTTATTTTCATGTTTTACACCATGTGCAATTTGTTTTGTTACTTCTTGAAAAATGCTACTTTGGTCATTGTTTAGTTTTGATTGTAGTATAGTTAAGTCTTCCTTATCTTCATACTGACACATGGTGTTTTCTACTTCTATCATAGCTAATTCTGCCTCATTTGTTATTAGTGGTTCTCCCAGTGGTTCTTGGCTTCCTGTTACAGAAGGTTGACTACTATCAGGAGTATCCTTATCTAGTTGGGCTTGGAGTTCTTCTTCATGTTGCTGTTCATTGTGCAACATTGTTTTGTACTGTCTAAAGTTTACATCAGTTATAGTGCTTTCATTTGCTTTGAAAGCATCCTCATATGAGTCATAGTTATCTAGTAATTGTTCTTCTTTTCTCCATGGTTTGAAGAGTTGTAGCAGGGACATGTAATATACTTCTTTATGTTGAGGAGTCTTCAATGATAATTTGATATGATTAATTAAATTTGGTTTAGTGAGTTTAACTAAGCTGCCTTCACAGTCTGTCACTCTATATTTACCTTTTTTTTTCATCAGGTTTCATATTATTTTTGTATGTGTAGTTTTGGGCTATTTGGTATAGACACATGTTTTCCAAAGTATTACTTCTGTTTGGGTAGTATGTGTCCAATAAATTGTTTTTTAAAATGTCTTGGCTGTTGGGATCATGTTTGGCTATTGTTTCTATATCTTCATATGATTTTAGAACTCTTTTTCTAGATTTAGCTGGACCAAGACTTAGCCATACTATATTTTCAGATTTACCATACAATGAAGTACCAGTTAAACGATCAGCTGCTTCATAAGATCCACATTCTCTATGGGTGAGCATTTTTATGCCCAAGCTGTATAATTTCTGAGATACTGTTTTATCTGATGACAGGTCATTCCAGAGGGCTTGGAGCTCTGTCTTTTCTGCTTTAGTTAAGTATGCTGTGACATATCGTGCAACTGCAGTCCAATTGTCTGCAATGTACTGCACATCTATGTTTGCATTCCATAAGTGGGCAATGATTGCATTATAATCATTGATATATTTTTCTTCTTCTTTTCTTTTTATGTAATATGTATTTTTAGGTGACTTACCTTTAACACTATGTCTAACTGAAGACATGAGGTTGTTTACTTGACCTGTATTTGTAACTGGTCTAGGGAAACCAAATCGGCATTTGGTGTAGTATTTGCCTTTGTTTTTGTATTTGCGACGACAATATTTTCCACATTTGTGTCTTTGAAATTGTAAAATTTGTGCACGAAGATCACTTTTTGTGGCTTCTGATGGAATTTCACAAGTGACATATTTTTCAATAAACTGTAAAACAGTGGCATCACTGTCTTGACCAAATTTAGGAGCATCTTTAATCCATAAAAGCATGTGGATATGTGGTGCTCCTCTGGCTTGGTATTCTTTTCTCCAAAAGAAGTGTTGCACTTCTCCAAGGGGAGGAACAGTTTTATTACAAATAAAATGTAGCATAGCAATGAAGCGATGGTGAAAATATCTTGAAACATTAACAGGATCCAAAGAACAAAGTTGTCCAGGTGTTAGAATATCTATGTTTGTTTTGTTTTTATTTGATATGCGTAGGAAATCATGTAAATCTTCCCATGCATATTCTGCACAACTTAATGTAACAAACCAAGTGGGTGGGGCAAGGTTTCTGATCATACAACGTACATCTCCATGACATCGAAACCAGTACTCTTTAGTACCACGCATATTTGCTAATAGATTTGTAATATTTGATTGTAAAACCTCATCCTTTTGTTGCACTTTCTCTAATAATTGTGTAGCTGTCATATTTTGAAAGTGTGATCCTGATTTTAATATGTGTGCAACTCCGTAACATAAAGTTGCTAGTTCACTTTCAAAGAGTAGGTGGAATATGTATTCCACATTTTGTCTAAATCTGGGATCTTCAGAATACATCCGTAATGAGCGGTATTCTGAAGCTGATATTTGAATAGGTCTATCATCATACCTTCCTCCTTTGCCAGTAGGAAAGAGTAGAGGAAAAGCACGTGCTTCTATACTTTTTTCCCATATACTGATTGGCGATCCTTTTGTTTGACGCATTTGGTAAGTTTCTAGTACATCTTGTAGGGTGTCATTACAGTGCAAAGGATGAATTGTATAATGGTCTAAAGTATTTGATATTGTAGCAGGATCTAGTAGCTCAAATTGACCAGCTTCTTGTGTTTCTTGAATTATTTCAGTTGTATCTTTCAAGTTTTCTTCAATATTAATTTCTTTGTAATATTCATTATTCTCTTTAAGATATTGGAAGGCTTGTCTAACTTTATCTAAATCTATCAGCTGTTGCCATATTTTTTTGTCTTTTGTAGGTACTCCATTTACTAATATAATTAAAGATTGCTGCATTGGACATTGCACTCCTAGAGTATACACATTTTCTTTTAGATTTAATGGTAAATAAACTACTTTTCCACGAATGCCTTTTACCAATTCAGAGCGAGGTAATTTTGCTGTTTTTGGTTGAAGGCGTATTATTGCTTGAAATGGGTGTACTGTTTGAATTATGATGCTCTCATATAAATTAAGTTGTCGTAGAGGTTTTGGTTCTGGGTATAATTCCAAATTATTTGTGATAGAACGTGAAGGAGTTTGGTTGTTGTCAAGTTTTGTAGTGCAATAACTGCAAAGTATTAAGGGCTCAGTTATTTCATATTTGTTTTCTTCTAGAAGGTAGAGAGCTAATTCAAACCATTTAGAATCTTCATTGTCTTCTATTTTGTATGATAAGTCCACAGTTTTTGTGTTACTTTTATAAAAAATTCTACGGCAACATACACATACATGGTTTGGTACTTCAGCTGATGTACTTTTAAATTTTAGTATTTCTTTTTTGTATGTGTTTAGCAAAAGATTGCCATGTGTAGAATTGTTGCTTAATTGGTTTAAAGCTATTTCATTCTGTAAATGGCTTTCACTTCCAAAATATTTTTTCTGGATATAGTGAATTTCTTCAAGTAGGTCTTTTGCTGTACCATGTAGAAGGATGTTATTTAACTTTGCTAGTGCTAAAGCAGGACTTTTAGCATAGTACAGTTTATAGACTAGATTTCTTATAGTTGAATGATGTGTTGATATCCTTTTGATATCATGGAAAGTGGTTTTACAAGTAGGTCCTGTAATGCAGGCCAATGAATGTCCTTGTAGTCCTGTGTACTTGCGCACTGGACAGGTATCTATATTTTGCAGTAATTTAATTTTGATTTTGTCTTTGCTTTTTACATATTTATTGAGGAATTGGTGTAAAGATTTGAAACATTGTTTGGGAATGTTACACATTGACGTGCATGGCCATTTGTACACTAGACGTTCTGATTCAGTTGAATGGAGGGGTTATTCTAAGTTTTCAGGGCATATTTTTGTAAGGAGTACTTCTTGTTTCATTATGGTATTATTCACTTTTTCATAACCTCGACCACTGCTATTTATGGCAATTGTATTCGTTTGCTTTTGTTTGTACGCTTCTTCATTAAAATATGGTTCTGTGCTCGTAGTGTGATTCCATTCACCTCTGCAGATACTTAAGAAGTTCTTTCTGTTGACATTTTGCTTATTGAGAAGTCTTTTTTGTAATTTAGTTATTAGTTTTGTTAGTGGTTTCATTTTGTTTAACAGTAAAATAAATAAATCTCTTTTGAGAAGAATTGCACTGTCAATCAATGCTTCTAAGATTAATTTCCTACAATAGGTTTTAAGCTTTGAACCTGATTTCTCTCCTGTTTTTATAAGATTTTGAAGGACTTTGTGACGGTATATTTTGGCTAAAATACTTTTCTTGGTATGCTTACTTTGCACTATATTAAAATTTGAAGAAGTAGTTTTATCTGTACTGATAGCTGATTTTCTGTTAATTGTTTTTTGGTTTGTTTTACATTTTGATAGAGGAAGCGAAGTTGTTGTACTTGAAACTTCTTGTGTTTCACTAAATGATTGTATTAGCTGTTTTGTTTCAACTTTTTTTACAAATTCTGCTAGAGATGGATGCTTATGTTGGACACCTTTATTTTCATTTGCTCTAATTTTGCGTTGCTTTCTACGGAGTTGTCTTTTGGTAGGCATTCTTTAGGGTCTGTTGAAAAAAATAAACAAGATATGGGTTGGGGTGTTCTGGAATGTATGTGTGCTGTGTGCATGAGTGTTTGAGTAAGATGATAAAGATGTATGTAATGGTGTGTGATTGTGCATTGGGAACTAAAACTAGTAGGGATAGGTAATCTTGAATTTATGTGTTACTAAACTGGGGTTCAGATGACAAAAAAAAAGTAAGCTAGTGGTGTGGAAAAGTACAAATAGTAAATCTAATGTATACAATTAAAACAGTTGTTTGTTCTATAATCTGAAAATTGTAGTGGTTCAGTTGGCTAATTTGTGTGTCCAAAAATAGAAATTTGTGGGCCATTCTGGTTGTAAATCGCTGTTTAAGACATGGAAATATTTGGACAAAAGGGTACAAAATCTCTATTTTAAGAAACCAAAATAGCTCGTATTAATGTTATAGCATATTTGATTAATAATATAAATATTATGGTGATATTTTACTTACTTATTTTTTTAAATTAACAGGTAACTTCTTAGTTTTTCTTTCTTCTTCGAATTCGGCTGCTTCTTTTCAGGAAACTGGTCTTCACTGCAACTGTAAAAGCTTCAAATTAGTAACTTTGTTTGTATATAGCACTGTTTTTAATTTAGATATTGATTTTTTTAATTGAAATCCTCAGTGCCTTCTGTAAAACCATTAAACTAATTTATTTACATAAGATACATTGCATCAGTTCAGTACATATGATATGTTCTTATTGAACAAATTGTATTGAATGACTAACTGTAGCAAAAATAAAATATCTTTACTTTGTCTTGTGAAATTTATAATATATTAGTGAATACCACTATTTCTGTAAGTAAACTGTTCTAGGTAATAGCGCCTCAATGTCATGTCTAATTTAAAGTAATTAAGTAAATAAATAAATAAAAACAAAAAATATGAAATTGTATAAGTATTTTTATAAAGGTTTAAACATAGATTGTGTTTGCATGCAATTTTGTTTGAATATATGTAGTCTATATATTTCATTTAAAAAATGTTAGTTTAACATGATTTGAGTGTGTGTGTATAAAGAAAGTAAAAAGTATAAAGGTGTATAAGTGATAGTTGATTTTAGGAAATTGAAAAAAGTACAGTAAATTCATTTTACAGATTTTACAAGGTAAAAGTCTGTTTGAAAATGTGTTCATCTACCATAGCTCTCAACTCACACACTTTTGGCGGGTGTCACACGCCTTGTAAAGGGCATACTCACCCGCCAAGCCTCCTGCACGCCCATTCATTCCAATGGGCGTCTCACCCGCCAAAAACAAAATTGGGTGATTTCACCCGCCTGTAAAACAAAAATGGTTGAGAGCTATGTCATCTACTATACAGAAAATATGCATACCTGAAGTTTGTGTTCATGCATATGGATATGCATGGAGCTGCAAGTAGAAATTTTGAAGACTTGTACAGTATTTCTGGTAGATGCTGCTTGCCAATGATATGACACTTGTACTCAGAGAGATTCAGAGTACATTTGCAGTGCTGATCTATGATGATGCAGTTAGATGTAGAGGTCTTGAATGTGATTGGTGCATGGTCATGTGATTTTTGAGGTACATCCAATGAGGGAATGGCAGAGAGAGTGTAGTGGAAATGGTAGAAGGGCTGTTCATGTTACGATATGTCCGCGGACATGGCGGTAGTTCGCGGACATCGGGAGTTACATCCGGGGATTTTTGGGTTCAGAAGTCATGCAAATGAGAATAAGCACTGAAAGGGATTGGTCAGGAAAGTTTGGTGGGTGTGTTGTGCCAGGAGAGATTTTCTCAGATACTCTTTTTGCTGAGAGAACAAAAGATAGCTATGGCTGTGTGTTTCAGAAAACAGATTGTTTGGATTTTAGGAGATTCGTGGATACATTGGTTGAAGGTGCATGCAGAAAGCTGTGGAGTAGCTGTAGATCTTGAATTCCCACATGTGGAAGTACACTGGCATGGAGTACGTGGAATGAAGTGGTTGGACTTGCTACCTCTCTGTGCTACTTTGGAGACAGAGCAACATCCAGACATAATTGTAATTCATTGTGGAGGGAACAGTTTAGGACATGTGACTGGAATTTATTTGCAATTTGCTATGAAAGAAGGACTGAGGAAGGTTATGGACATGTTTCCTAATTCTCAAGTGATATTTTCACGGATTGCGCAGAGACAAATGTGGCTTTGTTCTTCTTCATTTGGTCCACAAATGGAAAAAGCAAGGCGCAATGTTAATAAGGCTGTTTGTGGCTTTCTAAGAGATTTTGGCATGTCTTCTTTTCACAATGAAAATATTATGTTTTGTAGTACATACATTTTTCGCAGAGATGGAGTCCATCTTACTTATGCTGGCAATCAGATTTTTCTGAGAAATGTACAAAATGCATTGCAACCTTTTTTGGAATTACAACAACGATTTTGAAGTAGATGTTAAGCATTTACAATTTTTGACTTACAAACACCACCCAAAGGCTCTTTTCAGAGCCACCACTTCTTTCCAGAGAAAATTACAATGTTTGTGATGGAGTAGCA
Source organism: Ambystoma mexicanum (assembly GCF_040938575.1). Taxonomy (NCBI): domain Eukaryota; kingdom Metazoa; phylum Chordata; class Amphibia; order Caudata; family Ambystomatidae; genus Ambystoma; species Ambystoma mexicanum. The sequence goes on from NC_090934.1 coordinate 1,307,527,857, forward strand.
ACCCAATTTTTTTAATGTTCGCGAACTGTCCGCGGACTTCTAAAAAATACAAAGAGCCCTGCTTCATTTATTTTCACTTCTATTTTTTAACTGGGAAAGGCGGCTCTGAAAAGAGCCTTATTTTTTTTTGATTTTTGTAATTTTGTATTTTTTTTGGTTTTTCAGACACGACACACTAGGAGAGGAGGGTAAAGGAGGGTAAAGGGGGGGACATCAACCACAGGGATAAGAAAGGGCGAGCTGAGAGAGGAAGATGTAGAGTGGGTTTTATTTGGGTAGTGAGCAGGTCTTCTCGTGCTCTGAGACGATAGTCTCAAAAGCACTCCGAAGTCGCTCCCCCCTGGTGTCACAGTACATACATACAACTGTGACCCTCGAAAGGTAAGGGTCATCAGCATTCTGTATGGCCTGTGAGGCAGCTTGAGAAAGACGCTGTCCCACAGAGGTGGTCCTTGTGGTGACAGGATCAGAAACAGAGGATGAAGTAGAGGAAATCAACCTGCTACGTTCAAGGTACAACCCTGCGAATAGTCCCAGAGTGAAATGACCTCAGGTGTCGCTTCATAGTAGTGGTCCCAAAGCTGTAGTTACCGTGCTTCCCGCGACTAAGTATCATTTTGCACTCATTGCAGGTAACATGGTTCGCACGAGCCTTAGGACCATTCCCATGAATGGTAAATAACCGCCACACCCAAGACTCACGCCTAGTGCGGGTAGTAGGGATTTCCTCTACCTCATTCTCATCATCCTCTTCTTCCTCCTCCGCATCCTCAGTCCTGTTCCCCTCTTCAGGCCCTTGGGGAGGTGGTGGTGATGCTGAAGCAGGTGCAGCACCAAGTGGCAGTTCAGCAGCCAAGGATGCCATGTCGATGATGGTGTAGTCTGCAGGTGGCAGCAAAAATCACTGTGTTCTGAAGAATAGCCAGAAACACAATGGGAATAAGCTCTTGGGCGTGGTCTTTTATAGGGGTGCTTGTGCGCGGTCCGCGGACATGCGCACTGAGCGCGGACAGATCGAACACAAAAAAAGGATCGGAAAGTTTCAAAAGGTATATAGAAACTCAAGATAGCTATGTGGGACTTGTGGCATGGTGAGATTTTATTGAAAAATATTATGGATTAACTGAAAATGTACTTTTAAATTGTTCGGGGACACGAACAGTGTCCGCATTTCAGGACACACGATGAGCGTGGGCGCGGTCATATGATCTCTTTGCGAACTAGTCTGCGAAGGAAGCGCCTGTCCGCAGGACACCAAGTGCACGGAGATTGGTTAGCGCATGCGCATTGATGTCCTACGGACACTGTTCGGGTTCTGAAGTAATTAAAAGTGCGTCACATGTGAAACGAACATTTCAGGACACCGCGTGTGTTCTTAGAACAGTTTAAACTTGATAGCGAACAGTAAGGACAGATATAGTGTTCTTCAGGACACGTGTAATTTAGTTTATGTACGAACACTTTCAATTGGGTAGCGAACACTACAAACAGTTGTACTGTTGTTCAGGACACATCATTTTCGTTTATTTACGAACATTTCAGGACACCAATTGTGTTCTTAGGACAGTTTTAAGTTGATAGCGAACATTACGGACAGATATAGTGTTCTTTAGAACACTTTAATTTTTGTTTCTTTACGAACATTTCAGGACACTATGAGTGTTCTTAGAACATTTTGAACTTGCATGAGAACATTACGGACAGATGTAGTGTCCTCAGGACAGTTACATTTTCGTTTCTTTACGAACATTTCCGAACAACCGCGGTGTCCGTGGACACCTAAATTGGTTTTATCACAAGGAACTGAAAGTAATTACAATATAAGAAAAGTAACTTTATTTCATATATATATACAATTATGACTGGGAAGGTGGGGCAGAAACGGAAACAAAAACAGGAGAATTAGGGATTTCTAGATAACTGGGATCAGGTGAAGAAGGGAAGGAAATTTCATCGAAACGCTTTGGTCCATAGACAGGGTTTGGGGTTAACTGCGTGGGATAGGGTGAGGGGGGACAAGTGCAGGTTGGACAATGGTGTGCTGTTTCACATCATTTTCCACAAAGTTTTTCAAATCCATAAAATTTTGCATAAGGTCGTCCATTTTTTGATTAATCTGCTGTAGAGTGATATCCTCTGATTGTTGTGACTGTACTCTAAGGGAATTACTGTAAGACCCTACTAGAAGGATATGTCTACAAATAAAATAAAATTCTTAGTTTCTGATTGTTACTGAAGAAAACCTAGTGGCCTAGATATGTCAGCAAAAGAAAAAATAGTGAGCCAGACATGTGATGTCATCAGTGATGTCATCAATGACATTTGTGATGTCATCTTTGATGTCCTGGGTGTTAGTCTTAGCAGTGCAAGGTGGTGGTGCGAGTTATGGTTGCTTAGCTTAGCATAACTGGCGAATTTCAAGGGTTTTTTGGTTTTACTTGGAACCATAACGTCCCTTTAACAAAGTTTTTTCACTGAATTTCATAGGTTTTTAGTAGCGCAACTTAACCATAACGTCCCTTTAACAACGTTTTTTTACTAATATATATATATATATATATATATATATATATATATATATATATATATATATATATATCGAAAGGACAGATTATTCCTGAGTTCTGAGGTGCAAGGTATCTTCAGGAGGCTTTGAGTACCCTCGCCTTGAGGCAAGGAGACGGGGACGGATCTACATCAGCGTTTAAATGTGCTTTTATTTGATGATTACTTGCATTTGTACATAGTTAGAGGCTAGTAGTAATGGCACATCAAAGTATTGGTTCTGATGAATTGTTAGCAATTGTGCAGACAAACAGTGTTTGGAGTCAGATCTTTGGGGCGATTGAGTAAATGAAGGTGTTCTTTTGTGGCAGTTGGATGTTATTAGTATAAATGTGAGGAAATTGGGTTTTTGTGAGTATTGGAGATAGGCACTCTTGACATTCTTGGTGAAAGGTGTGGCCATTGGGCCTCGGTAGTTACAGTTGCAGGCGGCAGGCCAGTTTGTCAGGGGGTGCCTCTGATGCCCTCCAAATCCTCTTCACCACCCTACTCTTGTGTTTAATGGTAGCAAGGTCAGAATAGTGCCAAGAGTTGCAGTTGGATTGGGCTTCAAGTGGTTCCTCATGACAGGGGCAAGAACATCCAGAGTGTTAGAGATAGAGAGATGAAGGTTGGAGAGAGCTGTGTCAGGGTGTGATTCAGCCAAAGGTGCAGGAGGAGGAAAGAAAGTAGCAGTGAAAGCCTCAACTTACAAACCCTTCATGGGTCGGATGATTGAGAAGGCAGGTGGCAGTGCTGGAGTCGGCTTGGCCTGAAGGGTAGAGAGAGAGGTAGGAGGAAAGGAGAGAGTGATCATTCCAAGAGAGATGAGTGGTGAGAGGGTTAGAGGGTTCAAGGTTATGCCCTGCATAGTGAGTCAGGCCAGAGGGTATAATAGAGAGAGAGAGAGAGAGAGAGAGAGAGAGAGAGAGAATCACAGAGATTGGAAAAGAGTCCTGAAGAAGGGCTGGTAGCATCCAGGTGGATGTTCAGGTCGCTGAGGAGGAGAAGTTGAGAGGTAGAGGCAATAGGGGAGGAGCAGATGTCTGCCCACTCAGAGAGGACGAGGGCAACCTGGCCAGGTGGCCTGTAGACAGTAGCCACAGGGAGAGAGACGCCAGGGGAGATATAGAGCCTGCAGACCAGGCATTCAAAGGAGTAGTCCTGCATTGGAATGATAGAAGCAGGGATCCACTCTGGGAAAATCAAGGCTACACCCCCAACAGGATCGTTGGTTCTGGGTTTGGAGAGGATCTTGCAACCATCGGGAATGAGAGTGTCAAAACCCATGACAGAGCTGGCCGTGAACTAAGTTTCAGTGAGACTGAGTGCATCCAAATCAAGCTCTTCCAGGAGACGCAGATGTCAGAAGAATGTTTGACAGCTGAACGAGAGTTGAGAGTAGTGATGTGGAGCAGACTGCCACATTTGAAGGACTTCCGTGGAGGGGTACAGGCCAGAGGTACACCCTGCAGAAGTGTTGAAGGTGCCTGAGGATGGGCAGAGTAGGAAGGTAGAGAAGGCAGGGTTGTCAGAGAGGATGAAGTGAGTGCCAGAGGGGTGGCAGAGAAGGGAGGTAATAGGGTGGTTGGAGAAGCAGCAGGGGGTGCCAAAGAGGTGGCTAAGGAAGGAGGCAGCAGAGGAGCCAGAGAGGGCTAAGAAGGGATAGCAGAAGGGGAAAGGAAGTTAATAAGGTGTTAATTAAGTCCATCAAAAAGTAGGATATTGACCTGAGGTGCACTGGACCAAGATGGTTCCATTTAAGTAGACATTAATGATGGTCTTCGAGGAATGGAAGGGACAGGAGGTCCTCCCACTGGGTGCCACCATTAATGGGAGAAGAGGAACATGGAGGGAGAACAGAGACCATATGGGGAGGGTCCAGAAGCGTGGAGAGGGGACGACAAAGAGTATGTCAGCAAGGGTCTGTCTGGAGGAAGCACTGGGGCACGTATCTACAATAGGGAGGCCTTGGCTGGAGACCAGGATTCCCTTTTGAGCTTCTTCCTGCCAGACTTAATGAGAGGGATAGGATAGACTAGTCAATAGAAAAGCATTTAGAGATTATAGGTGAGACTGGGAGCAGGGAGGAAAGAAGGGTGGAAGCCCAAGCAGAGGGGTCACGCAGGTTGGGGCAGACAGGAGGTAGGCACAATGGGGGACACAAAAGGGAGGGAGCACAACAAAGAACAAGAACAACAGACCTATAAATCAGATGCAATACAGAACCAACATCAAAGCACAGAGCACAACAGGGAAACCTAGAAGTAAAGAATGCAGATGTAATACAGAACCACAAGCAATGAAGAGAGCACACAGGGGATCTAGAGGTAAAGAATGCAGATGCAGTACAGAACCAAAAGTAAACACAGAGCACAACAGGGAACCTAGAAGTGAAGAATGCTGGTAATGGAATGTAGTGCCTCAAACCATGGAGAACAAAACAATATCAGAACCGTGGAGATCAACATAAAGTCAATACCATCAACAAGTCCCAGAACACAACAGGAATAGGATGCAGGGACCTACGAACGAGGGTGCGCACACAGCTAGAGAAGCAAGGGCTCGCACATGGCCAATATGAGAGGGAGTGCATGCAAGCAACAGGATTTGGGGACCTACGATGCAAGGGTGCGCACACGGCTGGCGTAGCAAGGGAGCGCACACAAGCAAACAGGATGTGGGGACCTACGATGCGAGGGAGTGTATGTGGCTGGAGAAGAAGGGAGCCCATGTGGGCAAGATGCGAGGGAGTGCACACACTCAAACCGGGTGCGGGGACATATGATGTATGGGAGGGTACGCAGCCTAGGTTGTGAGGGAGCGCACGCAGCCTAAGTTGTGAGGGTGCACACGTAAGAAGTGGAGACGTGAGCGTGTGGGGGCCAAGGTCTGCGAGGGTCATTTGCAGGGGGAACAACGCACATGCAAGAGTGAGATGGGGCACAAGGTCAGGGGGGTTGCATGGAGTGTAGCAAGCTAACTCTCCCTGCGCCTTCTTACCTTGCCATCACAGACAGAAGGGTGAGGTTTTCTGTGCTCACAATCTGTGTCACTAACCCATTGCCGCCAAACACCTGCGTTGCTCAACACCACAGCCTTGTCCTCTGAGAGCTTTGGCACAGAGGGTCTGAGCCTCAGTTCTCATAGGCACGGAAGTGTGGACGTAGCAAAGCATCGGGCACTGTCTCCTGTGCATCTGCGTTGCTCAACACTGTGGCCTTGTCCTGCAAGGGCTTTGACGCAGAGGGTCAGTGTCTTGGTTCTTATAGGTATGGAAGCGAGGTCGTAGTGAAGCATGCTACATATAATCGGGCAGCGTCTCCTGAGCACCTGCATTGCTCAACACTGCGGCCTAGTCCTGCCAGGGCTTTGCCACAGAGGGTCCAAACCTCAGTTCTCATAGGCACAGAGAAGAAAGGACATAGCGAAGTGTGCTACACATAATCGGGAAGCTTCTCCTGTGCAAATGCGTCCCTCAACGCTGCAGCATTGTCTTTCGACGGCTTTAGATTACAATTACAAATTTAATTACATGAAATTACATTACTGCAGCCCATTCCTGTTCCAGGATCTACTCTTTCTCACTACAGCTCACCCCTAGTCTGGGCTCATGTGATCACCTCTTCTTCACTGCAGCCCACCCCCTCCAGGCTCATGGGCTCCCCTTTTTTTCACTGCAGCTCATCCCTGTTTGGGGTCTCTTCTTTCTCACTGCAGTCCACCCCTCTTCCAGGCTCTAGTCTGCCTAACTACAGCCCACCCCTCTTCCAGAAACATTGACTCTCAGCTTCCTCACTGCAGCCCACCCCTCTTCCGGGATCCTGGGCTCACCTCTTCTTCACTGCAGCCAACTACTCTTCTGGGCCCTCCTCTTTCTCAATGCAGCCCGCCCCCTTTCTGGGCTCATGCACTCTCCTCTTTCGCACTGCAGCCCACCCCTCTTCCAGGCTCAGGGGCTCTCTTTTTTTCTCTGCAGCCCTACCGTTTTCCAAAAACATTGGCTCACTGCTTTCTCACTGCAATCCACCCCTCTTGTGTGCTCACGTGCTCTCCTCTTTCTCACTACAGCCCACCCCTCTTCTGGGGTCCCTTTTTTCTCATTGCAGCCCTCCCCTCTTCCGGCATCTCTTCTTTCTCACTGCACCCACCCCTCTAGCGGGTTTATGAGTTCACCTCTTCTTCACTGCAGCCCACCTCCTTTAGACTCATCGGCTCTCCTCTCTTTCTCACTGCAGCCCACCCCTCTTCAGGGCTCTGTTCTTTCTCACTGTAGCCCACCCTTCTTCTGTTATCATGGGCTCACCTCTTGGCAGCCCACCCCACTTCCAGACACATTGGCTCCCTGATTCTTCACTGTAGGCCGCCAATCTTCCATCCCCGTTGGCTCACATCTTCCTCCTTGGGGTACTCCCCTGTTTTTGAGCACACCACTCTTCTGGGCTGACGGGTCTCCCCTTCTCTAGTGCTCTCCCAGTTCTTCAACACCCCTTTCCCCATCTCCCAAAAGACACTGGGCTTGACAAAATCTTTTTCAATGGGATTTGCAATTGTAAAACATATTTGTAAATCAGGCTCAGTGTCTGTGTTTCGTAGCCTCTGTTTAAAGGTCTCACCAGCCGTCTATTGGTCGGGGAAATCTTTTCAATTGATTGATTAACTGACTTCCTATTCTAAGCCAAGGGATTGAAGTATTTAAAAGACTTGGCACAATTCTGGATGTCTTTCAGTTGCTTTCCAGTTCAGAAGTTAGCCTTTTGCCCTGTGCCTGCCCTGCTCTGGCCCCTGGCTGTTCCCCTTCACAAAGGGGTCTCTTTGAATATGCTGCTGTTTCCCCATAGCATATCTCCCTCTGAATCCCTAGTTGACATTCTGGTTTTGAACTCTAGACATGATGCATTCTCGGAGATCCAGTGCCAAACACCCTGTTTCTTTGAGACCTGGAAGATCCTCTTTTGTGGGGTCTGGGAATAGTTCAGGGCTGGTCTGCCTAACATCCTTTTTTACAAAAATAATCTTTATTTAAACTTGACAGACACAATCCATGAACATTAAAGCAGTGCAATATGTTGTGTTGAAGGCCGCTGTTACGTTCACCTGGCTCCCACAGGGGCGTCGATCTGAACTGGACAGCTGCGGTCTCCACCAATGTGACGCGTAGTGCCGAGATGACGGACTGGACTGGCCCACCTAGCTTTGTTTGATTGGCCCGTAGGAATATTTTTCTGATGTTTTGGAAAGATGAGCTCTCCATCTGCATTGAGCGCAGGGGCGCGTAGATAACCAGTTGCTTCACTGGCTAGAAGGAATTGATGAGTTCCAGAACAATATTGACTCTGAGATTCCCGGCAAGATGCCGTAAGTATGTAGTTCGTAAGAGTTCAAATGTCTGACTTTCACTCTTGTCCGATTCCTTGCAGGTTGCAGCTTGACCCTAGCGAAGAGTTCCTCGTGGCAACCGGTAATATTCAGGTAAGGATTTGTATTATCCAACACAGTTCAATAAAATAATGTCAATATGTAACCTGTTGCTTTCTCCCTTATTCAGGCGCTGAGAGAAAGTATGAAGTCTCGGGGAATAATGCCTCCGGCCGTAAAATCAGGTAAGTCTATTGTGGTGAGGAGGTTAAAAGAACTTCTTTCTTCCAGCTCGAAGGCGCGATGGATCGGGAATTCAGGTAAGGATCAAAGGTATGGCTCTTGTTCTAACCTTTTCTCCTTCTTTCTCCCTTTTTCTAGGAGTTCCAGACTCGAGACGGGCGTGGCAGAAGACTGGATTCAGACTTGCAGGCACAGTGAGTGTTACGCTGCTGGATGCAGAATAACGCGAAGCGTGTGCTGCTCTTCGGGCGTGGTTTAAATAGCCTCCAAAGTAGTCCCAGGTAAGTATTCCTCCCAGCCCCACCCAAGTAAAAAAATAGTCCCTAGGTAAAGTAGTCCCTTCCAAGCCTCTTTTGGTTTGGAGCTCTTGCAGCATGGTCTGCATCAGGTGAGTTTGCAGTATGGTCTACATCAGGTAAGTTTTAATCTATGAGCCTGGCGCCTATGGCGCCAGTACTGACCCTCCATATGAGCCTGGTGCCATAGGCACCAGGACTGCACCAAAATAGCCCCTAGCAGGGGTTGTTGGGCTTGCTTAGAATAACTTGATGCCTGCTTCCGGGGTTGCTGGACTTGGTCTGGGTCCCTGGGGATAGGCATCATGACAGCCATAGAGTTGGTCCTCAGTTCCCACATCTGCGTATCGATCTTGTCGCTGGTTCTCTTTAACGGGTGTTTTCTCCTCAAATCTCCCTCAGAGACTGCACAGTTCCACTTTGCTCTGGGATGATTATACAGAAGAGTGTCTTTGAGCTAGATGCATGCAGAACACACCCCCGATAACCCTGGCCCACATATTAATAAAAATTTCTTCACAGTCATTTGCCCATGCTAGTTCTTTTAGCCACTCTTCCTCCTGTGAAGGACTAAAATCTTTCCACTTTTTCAGAATGCACCGTTTAGCAAGGATACAATCCATTTTGCGGAAGGACCTCTCACGTCTTTCTGGGAAAGCGTCCCAGATCCCAAACAAACCACTAACATGAGAAATTTCTAGTGGACGATCTGTTACCTTGGACAGAATTTTGTAAACCTGACCCCAGAATTTCAAGTATTTAGAACAGCTCCATAAGCATATCAAGATAACCAGCATTTTCATATTTACATCGTGGTCATCACCCATCTTTGTCTGGGTATTTATTCTTTTCCATTTATCTGGCGTGTAATGCAGCCAATTCAATATCTTGTACTAAATCAGTTTAAATCTTGTATTCAAAGATATAATAGATCTGAATACATTTTCCTCCAAATCTCATCCGCAATCTTTAACTGGAGTTTTTCCCAAAATGAGTTTGTAAAGGGAGGCTAGTATTCTAGGAGTGACATATGAGTTGGAAATTAACAATAATTAATTTTTCAGAGGCTCAGTCGGGTAACCCTCCTGTAATAATGCAGGTTCTGGACGCAGCAGGTATGGTTCATATGCTTCTTTATTAAGTTACAGGAGCCATCAGGTGATATCAAGACATTGGGCCTTATTACAAGTATGGAGGTAGCCCCATACCGGGTACCGGGTCCGGGTTCCTTGAATGGGGAAATACCGGGCCATTCCGACCTTGGTGGGCCCGGTATTTCCCCATTCATGGAACCCGGACCCAATACATCCCCATTCCCATTTGAGCCCGCATAGGGCTCAATGGGAATGGGGAGGATACTAACAATGGACCCGTTAATGAAGGGCCCATTATTAGCATCCTGGTCAGCTTGCGGGTGCCGCTAAGGACGCCTGGTTTTACAAGCAGAGCTCGTAATGAGGCGGTTGAGGGTTAACGGTGCTGGCAGCTCTACCGGCAACGTTAACCCTCTACTGCCAGGGTTGTAATGAGGCCCATTAGTTCATAAGGAGCAGCTGAACAGATCAGGGGAAGAGCCCACTGGCTCCCACCGCCCAGGCTAAATGGCTCTAACTGCCTGGTCTGGAATATTTACACAACTACAAACATTCTATACACTCACCAAAATGCTCTCATGACATCAGATCACTCAGACAGGAAGAGAGACATGATGTAACATACCTCTGTTCCTTCAGCATACCACAAGGAATCAACACACACACCAAAGGAGGCAAGGCACAACACCTCCCACCACTTTGAAGTAGCTGTTCTTAATCTGTAAAACTGTAATTTCTCAGTGGGTGTACCCTTATCACCTTCCTTACAGGTTTGCAGCGTTAACAATTACCCATCTGAGAAAAGGTCTCCCAACATATGGTACCCAAACTAGTCCCAGTGTTTTCGAAGTGTATCATCCCTGGTCAGCGGGAGGTCCAGGAATCACCATAATGGAAACCATTTGTAGTACGGGTGTTTCACACCCATCATTGAAAATATGAACCTCCACGCCAGTAGCATTGATTGTACTGGATCACCAGGAAAGTTGTCTCTCTATGAGGCACTCTAAAGTACTGTCTTTAAATCCACTGTATCAGCCGCTCATCATTATAGTTTCACGTGTGGCTGGGTATTCTTATTAGTGTACGAGTAGGCCATGAACTGCATCTGGGCAGCCAGCCAGTACATCTCAAAGTGCGGCCCAGCAAACTCCCCCCCAGTTGTACGCCAAGGCCAGTGCTTCCATTTTTTCCAGACTGCCCCGCATGCCATAGAAACTGAGACAAAGAACTGTCATTTTGTTGCAGTATCTCTTTCCAGTCCATATGGACATGTTCACAAATAGGTAGAGCAGTTTGAGCAGGAGAATCATTTTGACCAAAGCTAGTCTGCCTGCTAGTGATAGTGGGATGTTGTTCCATTTGTTCAATTTCATGGTCACATATGTGTCATGCACATGGTAGTTGCCGGTGAGAATTGAGACCCTGCTTCTGGATAGGACCAGCCCCAGGTATTTAATGACCATCAGGTGCCAATTTCAGGGGATGTGTACCGTGTGGCCTTGCTGTATTGTCAATTAGGGGGAATATTTCAGACTTTGCATAATTCACTTTGAACGCTGAAAACTCCCCAAATAGCATAATATCTTTCATTATAAGATACATCGTTGGCGTATAGCGAGATGATTTCGAGGGAGCCTGCAAGTTTGCTTCTGTGGTACCTGTGGCACTTCCTAATCCGGTTCGCCATGGGCTCTATCGTCAGTGCAAAAAGTATGGGTGACAGTGGGCAGCCTTGGTGTGTGCCCCTTCCCAGTTCGAACGAGTCAGACACTACTGTATTTACGAAAGCCCTGGCAACCGGGCATGTGTTTAGAAATGATGTATATGACCCTTTGATCGCCAAGCCCACATTGATTTGAGATGGGAAAAGGGTAATTCCTGTTGGGGACAAACTCCCAGGTAGGTTTGAGGGCTACTAGGAGTTTGCAGACTCTTGGAAGGCCCCAACACCTTCCCCCAAAAAGAACATAGACCCAGCCAGACAACAAGTTCAAAGTGTGGTTTATTACAGCCAAAACCAACAGGGATCAGCACAAAGATAGAAGAATTCCACAGACATCTCAACATCTCCTGGCTCACAGGTCAGTTTTGTCCTGAAGTGGTGTCATAGTGACATCACAACCTGCACCTCCCTCCAGAAAACCTATCAGCCTACTGAATTGGTTGTCAGTAGTCTACTTAACCTACATAATCCCCTACATGAGTTATTCTACTGATTCTCGCATGTCAGGTGGCTGGCCTGTTCCATCCCCCAATCACTGATGCGAAACAATATTGCAGTGTGAGGGTCTTACCATTGGATCTTGCCCTTTGCTACCCACCCCTAAGAGTCTGAAATGTGATTGGCTAGAGCTGACCTCCCCAGGCTGGTGATCCGCAATGCTTCTCAGCTCTTGGTGTACATTCTCAAGGTAATAAGAACAACTATGTGCCTGCATTGTAACTTGTGTGTACCACCTTAAACTTTGAGGGTGGTTGTTCATCTCGTGCAACTCTTGTCTCACATTGTAACATCTTTGCTGCAAGCTTCTGTCTGGCAGTGTGAGATCGACTCTCTTTCCCAGCTCTGGTTTCTATTCATTGGCCCTCATTCCGAGGTTGGTGCTAGTCATGGCGCTATTAGCGCCATGACTAGCACCAATACCGGTACAGCCACCAACGTGGTGGTATGGGGTTTTTACCGGTCCATTCCGCCCTTTGCGGGACCAGTAAGTCCCCATTTGAAATACCATTCCCCATTCCCATTTGAGCCCCCATAAGGCTCAATGGGAAGGGGGAAGGTGGCAATAACGGTACCGCAAATTGCGGTACTGTTATTGACCCCGGTATCCCTTCGCGGGTCCCGTCCTTAACGCCTGCTAATACCAGGCGTTAAGGAAGGACCCGCAAAGGGACCTCGGAATAGGGCGCAAAGGGATTACCGGAACCGGTGTCATTAACGGTGCCCGGTATCCCTTTGCACTCGGGTCGTAATGACCCCCATTGTCTGAGTCGGCCGGGTCACGTATTCGGAGACCATGATTTGGAGCTTCTGCAGCTCTAACTATAGAACTGTACACTTGTGTTCTTCATATATTTGAGTGTGTGTTTGTATCCCAATGTGTGGATGGCACGTGTGCATCCTCTCTAATGCTGCTACGTCGTGGTGTCTCTAACGATGTCAGTGGCTGTCAATTGAATCCCTTTAGTTGCAGCCTCAGGCTCCTCATCCACTCTGGGGAAGATATGTACCGCACCGGGTCTGTAGGGTTGGCTGAGTGGGTACCTCTCGACATACTTATCAATTATCGGAGCACTAGGAATTGGTCTGCAATAGTATGGGCATTCACAATATCTCCTGGGCTTCTTCCGCGTCATGTATGATATGATATGATATTTTATTTGTATCGCGCTTGTACACAAGTGTTTCAGAGCGCGACTAGGCAAGGCAGGGGAACAGGGGAACAGGGGAGAACACAACACAAGAGCGATCTCACTAGGCCCAGTGACATTGAGAACGCGCAAGTTCATGGGAAGGGAAAAGGGAAAAAGTGCATGGAAGGGGGAGAGTGGAAAGTGCGGAGCAGAGGAGAGCAGATAAATAATAATACATACAAATAAATAGAACATTGATGCAATAAACACTGGTGGTGCAGCCAGCAAGTGCTCTGCTTAAGGCAGCAGACTGAGTAAGTCTGATAAGTGCAGAAAAAGAAGAAAAATGGGGGTGGGGGCTGTAACGGTACATATACAGTCCCCAGTGCAAGGAGTGGCCAGGAGGCAGTGCAAAAGGGTAGCAGGGTGAGCAGGTACCTGGCCCCAGGGGACATAGGATGGGCAGCTGACCGTGCCAACAGAGAGCAGATCAGCAGGGAGAGCGAAGGCAGAAGGAAAGAGGAAGGTCTTGATGAGATGGTTCTCTTCAAGTTTTAGAGTGGCAAGGATGCTGTTCCAGACGGAGGCCTCAGCCGAAGATAGAGATCTACCCCAGCTCATTTCTTTGAAAATCGATTGACCCGGAGAGAGTTAGAGGTAGAGGAGCGAAGAGCGAAGAGCTTGAGACGGGAGGTATTTGCAGAGGGATATCTGAAGGTATTTTGGATCCAGGCCCCAGAAAGCCTTGTGGACAATGCAGAGGGTTTTGAATTTAATCCTTGCATCCACTGGGAGCCAATGGAGAGATTTCAGAGCTGGAGAGATATGATACCAGGGCTTGAGGCCAAGGACAAGTCTTGCAGTCCTGTTCTGGATAAGTTGCAGAGGGCGGAGAGTAGAGCAAGGTAGATTTAGAAAGAGGCTGTTACAATAGTCTAAGCTAGAGAAAACCAGAGTTTGGGAGACAGTGAGCTCCGGAGGGAAGGAGAGGAAAGGCAGAGTACCTCTGAGGAGGTGAAGTAGGAAGTTTGACTTTTTAGAGACCTTAGAGATATGGGCGGAGAAGCAAAGTGTGGAGTCAAAGATGACCCCAATGTTCTTAACCACGCAGGTAGGGGTAGGAGGAGGGCCAAGGGAGGCCGGCCACAGAGTGAGGGAAAAGGATGGAGATGGTGTGCCGATGAGGAGGATCTCGGTCTTGCTGGCATTCAGACAAAGGTCATTGGCGGCACATCAATCTTGAATGGCAGTTAGGCAGTCAGAGATGAGAGAGGGAGAGGAGAAGGCCGAGGGCAGCTGGAAAATGAGTTGAGTGTCATCAGCGTAGCACTGGAAATTTGAGCAGAAAATGGCAATGCAGTGGATGAGAGTTGCCAGGTGTTGGTTGAAGAGCCAGGGTGAGAGGTTAGACACCTGGAGAATCCCACAGGTAGAGAGGAAGATAGATGATAGGAAGGACCCCAGTTCGACCTGGGAGGGACGATCAGAGAGGAAATAGGTCAGCCAGGCCAGACCCTGATCAGTGATACCCAGGTTATCATTGAGACGGTTGAGCAGGATGGTGTGGTTGACCGTGACGAAGGCAGAAGAGAGATCAAGAAGGATGAGGACAGAGGGAATGTTAGAGTCCAGGTTTGAGAGCAGATCTTCATGGATGTTCAGGAGAGCAGTTTCCATGCTTCTGGCCGCTCTGAAGCCAGACTGGTGGCCATGGAGACAGCAAACAGAATCTGAATGATGGTTAAGCTGAGAGATGGCCAGCTTTTCCAGGAGTTTTCTCAGAAAGGGTGTAATGGAAATTGGGTGATAGCTAGCCGGACAGGAAGGATCAGCTGTGGGTTTCTTGAGAAGAGAATACACAGGGGAGTGCTTCAGAGGGGAGGGGAAGGATCCTGAGGCAAAGGAGTGTTTGCAAAAATCGGCAAGGGCCGGAGCAAGGGTGTCAATGTGGTCCTTGATGGTTTTAGAGGAACAGGGATGAACCTGTTTTGACGAGGCTTTCATAGATCAGACTTGAATAGTGACCTCGTCAGGGGAGAAAATAGGAAAAGAAGAGAAGGACTGGGGGATGGTTAAAGGGCGGTCCGCAGCCACAGACTCAGAGGGAATAGGACTGGGAGGTGAGGAGAGGGTGGACAGGATGTCCTGGGTTTTTGAGATAAAGTGTGAGGCAAGGGCATTGCAGAGAGCCTGGGAGGTAAGGGGGGGGGGGGTGGAGATTGCCATAGGGTTGGCAAGCTCCTTGCAGATTTTAGAGAGTTCAGCTGAGTTGTTAGATGCTGCAGAGACACGGGCTTGAATGTGGGCTCTCTTCTTAGTGCGGACACAGAGTCTGTACTGCTTTTATTACAGGCGACAGGCAAGTTTGTCAGAGGATGAGCAAGAATCCCTCCATTTCCTCTCAGCCACCCTACACTTACGTTTAAGTGTAGCCATGTCGGCATCATACCAGGAATTGGACTTGGCTTTGGACTTCAAGCGGATCCTCATGACAGGGGCAAGAGCATCAAGAGTTTCAGAGATAGAAGAGTAGAGAAGGGAAAGGGTTGTGTCAGAGTTTGAGTCAGCCCGAGGAGGAGGAGGGGGAGAGAAGGTGGCAGCGAAAGCCTCAGCTGACACACGCTTCATAGGTCAGATGTCCAAGAAAGTAAGTGGCATTGATGGGGTGGGTTTGGCTTGGGAGGAAGAGAGTGAGAGATGGGAGGAGAGAAGGCAGTGGTCACTCCAGGAGAGAGGAGTGTTCAGAGGGATAGAGAGGGGGAGGCCAGGGGAGATCAAGACATCAAGTGTATGTCCTGTAGAGTGCATCAGGCCAGAGGGGAGGATAGAGAGGGAGAGGGAATCGCAGAGGTTGCGACAGAGCAGAGACGAGGGACAGGGAGAATCGAGGTGGATGTTGAGATCACCAAGGAGGAGGAGTTGAGTGGTTGAGGCCAGGAGGGAGGAGGAGAGGTCAGCCACTCAGAGAGAAAAGAGGTGATTTGCCCGAGGGGCGGGGGGCGGTAGAGAGTAGCAACAGTAAGAGAGTGGCTAGGAGAGACTGAGAGCCTGCAGACAAGGCATTCAAAAGAGGAGTACATTTGAATGGGAATGATAGTGTCAGGAATCCACTCAGGAAAGATCAGGGCTACGCCCCCTCCATGTCGAGTGGATCTGGGTGCGGAGAGGATCTTGTAGCCCTCAGGGAGTAGAATGTCAAAGCTTGTGACAGAGCTGGCCGAGAACCATGTCTCGGTAAGACCGAGGACATCAAGGTCCAGTTCTTCAAGGAGTGTTTGACAGCAGAGCAAGAGTTGAGAGTGGCAAGATGAAGAAGGTTGCCGGCCTTAAAGACCTTCCGGGGAGGGGTACAAATCAGAGGTACACCCTGCAAAGTTGTGGAGGTAGCCTGATGAGTGGCAGAGGAGGAGGAAAAGTGGGCAAGGTAGCCAAGGAGTGAGAGGAGGGGACAGCTGGAGATGAGAGGAAGTTGATGAGGTGAGGGAAATGCCTATCGAAGAGGAGGAGATTGGCCTGAGGACATTGGACCTTGCCAGTGCCACCATTAATGGGAGAGGAGGAGACAGAACAAAGCACAGAGATCATATGGGGGGTCCATAGATCCGGCGAAGGAACAACAAAGAGGATGTCAGTGAGGGTCTGTCTGGAAGAGGCGCTGGTATAGGTATTAGTGATAGGGAGACCAGAGTTGGAGGCCAAGATATCCTTTTTAAATTTCTTTTTTCCAAACTTAGTGAGAAGGGAAGGATAGTTGATAGAGAAGGAGTTGGAATAGATGGGAGAAACAGAAAGCACCATGAGTGGAAAAGAGAGGAGGCAGAGGGATGAGTTAGCAAGTAAAGCAGTATTGAACAGTCACTGGGCTAGCAGATTACAATCAATGGCCAAAGTTAGATGCAAAAATACATTGAATTTTAAATTTCAAGTAAATGCAAAAATACACCCAAGTTTGACTTTCTAGTAAATGCAAAAATACACCCAAGTTTGACTTTCAAGTAAATGCCAAATATACCCAAGTTTGACTTTCTAGTAAATGCAAAAATACACTCAAGTTTGACTTTCTAGTAAATGATGAAAAAATACACCCAAGTGTGACTTTCAAGTAAATGCCAAATACACTCAGGTTTGACTTTCAAGTTAAATGGGAAACCAGTAGTTAAGGAATTTAGAGTGGTAGTCAGATGATAGAGGTGAATATAAAGCTCCAAATGAGTACATAACAGGGAGAGTTTAGAGTACCTTATACGAGGGGAAGTAGGGGGCAAATTTGCCCATTCCTCTTCATCCCAAAACACAATATCAAAAGGCTTCTGCATGTCTAACGTTTCTGCAACCGCTGAGGTCTCAGGCGAAATGTGGGCCCTTATGTTAAACAAATGTCAGATATTTAGGGTGGTAGACCTCCCTGGTATGAAACACGCTTGATTGTGGTGGACCAGGTGGGCCATAAGGGGAAGCAGTTTATTCACTATGATCTTCGCATACATTCTGGTGTCTGTGTTGATCAGCAAAAGTGGTCTGTATGATCCACAATCATTGCTGGGATTCCCTGGTTTAAGGAGTACTTTTATGGTTGCCTCGCAAAGCATCTCTGGGAGTTGTGTGCACAATAGGGACCCCCCCAGACCTGTAATAAGTGGAAGACAAGCAATGCCCCGTATATCATGTAAAATTCTGCAGTTAATCCATCTGGGCAGGGGTTTATTCCTTGGCAGCTCTTTGATAACTTACATAATTTCCTCAATTGTGAACGCTGTGCTAATTTGCAGTCTTGTGTTTTCAGGAAGTGTGGATATTGGGATGTCGTCCAGTAGGGAGTTTATATTGGGCTCCCCTTTGGGTACACTTGCACGTTGGCTTCATAGAAATTATAAAAAACAGTATTGGTGTCACAAGTCGTGTATCTACTCCTACTCCTAGCCTGATCGTCTTGATAGCAGTCCACCTTCACCGGGCCTTTTTCCACTTGTATTAATCTTGATGTTCCCTTACCTGGTCATTCACCCTCACCATAGTTTTGGCTGCTTTGGTTCTCGCAAAGTATTTGACTTGTCTATTTGCATGCTCTCTAAACTTTCCTAGATGTCTGTCTATACACCTAAAAGGCTTGACTTAACGTTCCAGAAGAGACAGTGTTGTTATTATTGTGGAGAAAGTACATACAGATATCATCGTCAATGTCTGTCCTGAATACCAGATCCAGTAGCGCTTCAGATTTGAATCTTCAGGCAACTTGGCCATAGGCTCTGGTTCCCATTTCTAACTGTAGAAATATGGGTAAGTGTTCAGAGTATGCGTGTGAGAGTATTTTGAAACGGTCTACACTCTCAGTTGTGTGTCTCGATATCAGGAAAAAGTCTATTTTGCAGGACATGTCATGTACTGTAGAGTAATATGTGTATTCACGTGTCTGCAGATGTGTTGCCCTCCAAATATCACTTATTTCCAGTTGACTGGGGCACAGAGGAGGAAGCAGTTGCCAGCTGGCACAGGAAGTGGCTCATCTGCTCATGATGCTGAACCAGCTCCACGACAGAAGCTGAAACAGCATCATGAATAGACACAGTCCACCTGACAACACCAGCAGCAGGGGCTGCATCACATCTCAGATGGCCAGCTTGGTCTCAAGGAGGGCCTCGGTCTGGGTGGAGGCATCAATGAAGGTGCTCACTGCCACATCAGATGGCCCAGAGACAGGAGCTTGTCCAGAACCCTTCATGGTGGACTGCACATCCTCATGTCTCTGGGCCAGGGGTGCAGCCTGAACACCCTTCTTGATGCCCCACCTGACCTCTTGGGCTGGGCTGCAATGGGCTCATCCACCACCACCTCCATCAACCCAGATGACTCAAGAGGGTATTCCGCCCTCGATGGCCCCTCTGTAAGAGAACCCTGTCCCACAGCTGCTGAGGTGTCCTCCACCACAAACACCTTCTGGGACTTAATGTCAGCAGCCTTTCGCCTGATGGTATTAGCGCTCCCCCGGTCAATTCACTCTCAGATGAGATGGTATCAATGGGAATTGGCTGGGGTGAGCGCCTGTGTCTGGTGGCCAGGCCATTGCTCTTCTGCTCCAAAGCAGTGCTTTTGCCCACGTTACAAGCTTCAGCAACTGTGGAAAATGGGACAACAAGCATTGACATCAGTCATCAGTGCCAATGCATGTGTGGCATACACAACATTAACAGTAACATTCAGTCAGCATGGTTCATCAAGCAACTGACACACAAACACATGTGCACACCTATGCAATCAGCATGAATACTGACACAGTAGGGGCAATTATGGCTCACAGTAAGGACACACGAACATGTCACCCCAAAACAGTGTTGTGTGGCCACAAACACATTTAAAAAAATCATGCTATGGCACAATACCAGTGCCAAAGTGACACAAGTGTGACATGCAGCCAAGGACATGGGAATTGCACCTGGGCACCTGTCCACCCAAACACATTTAGCAACATGCATCCCCGACAGCTTGACCTGTAAGCATGCAACATGTATAGGCACACATTTCTGAGGAAGAAGCGCTTTTGCTGTTGGCCTCAACACAAACATATGGCATGATCACACTTCAACTATGATTTAGGATGCAGTGGGATGACACATCAAATCCCTGTCCATGAGAGGTCAATGCACCAAAATGATCTTTACAGACATCCATGCACATGTGTCACTCTCAGCAGATGTGTGTGGCTATCTTCCCTTGCCGATGTGCAACACATAGAGGTGTCCTGCATGTCCCTCACATGTCCACACCATGACCCGGCATCTGTACCATTTCAGCACTTGTCCTCATAAACTCACATTGCATGTGCATGATTGCACCAGTCACCAGGGACAAACAGTGCATGCACCAACACATGTCCAATCAACATATGTCTGCCATCACATATGCCCAGCATTGGGAGGGGGCGCAATGTGGCTGCAAATCACTGCAACACACATGCTGTATAGAGAAGGGGGTACCTGAAATCATGCAGACCCATGCATGACCCATAGACACTGTACAACAGTTCACCACATGGGTACTCACCAGCAGCTTCCAGGCATCCGTGCCACTCACAGATCTGGGTGTAGAGTGCTGGATAGAACCTTTCGACGACCGGCGCCAGGTTAGGTGACATCTGCTGGCAGACAGCATGGTGCACCTCTACGGTGGGCTCTGCCTCGAAGGCTGCCACTGCCTTGGAATGGCTCTGGGTGTTGCGGTCATCCAAGTCCTTCCTGACGGTCTTGAGTGAACAGAGTGCCACCCCCCTTTTCATTGATGGCAGCCATGATCATTTCCCAAATCTGTTGACGTCCATTGTGTCCCAGCTGCATTGCTGGGTTGAAGAGGGTGTCATAATTAACCAGGACTCAATCCAACAGGATACCAACTTCGGTGGTGATGAAGTTGGCAGCCCTCTGCCTCGCTGACATGGTGGTGGCGCTCGATGTAGATGAGGTAGATGGTGTGGACAGGGCAACCCCTGAGGCAGGTGTGGCTTAGTTGGGCCCTGGAAACAAGCTGTGGTGGAGGTGGTACAGAGAGGTGTAAGTCCAAAGAAGTAAAATGAGGTGGTCAGAGGCCCGACACTAGAGAACAGGCAATGAAGAAACAGCTGGCACTCCAAAACAGTGCTGGAGGGCAGCAGGCAGTTGCACTCGACCAGACAGCAGCAGGTGGCAGGGTTTGGAGGCAATTCAGGGCTGGAGGAGGCAAGATATAAGGCACAGAGGCAGAAGGAATGGGATCCATGGCATCTGAATGACAGAGCAGCATGGAGATGAGAGGAAAGGGTCTTAGCGTGGAACTTATGTGCTAAACGCTGCACGCCTACATGGCACAAAGCAGTGATGAGGATATTTAAGTGGCGTGACGCACATCACTGGATGTGTGTGAGAGGTTCTATACTAATTGACCTTTTCACAATTTACCTCAGGAGAATTGACCTTATTTAGAATGTCAATTAGGACATATAAGCAGGGGGAAACCCCCTGCAATCCCCCACCCAATCCAAAACCCCCTGCAACCACCCACCCAATCCCCTTATATTATTTATAATCCAAAACGAACCCAATACATATATAAAAGAACTAAAATAATATAAAGGCCAACTGTGCAGAAGGTCAATTAGGACCACTATAAGTAGGTAAATTGTGCCAAAGGTCAATTGCAAAAGGTCAATTTGGGTAATACCATGCGAGAAGGTACGAAGACAGAGGATTGAGTGTTGCTGACATGCATTTGGGGTGCTTCGCAAGGCGTTGCCTTCATGTAATGTGTGACCCATTTTTCTTTTTGGGGATTGCCTCTGTGCATACGCGCATGTATTTGTTTTTATTGTGAAGCTTTCTGTGTATCGCGTATGCATTTGTTTGGTTTTGGGGTGCCGCTGCATATCCCGTATCGCTTTTCCTCTTGTTTTGAAGCTTTCTGAGATCACGTATGAATTTTTATAGGTTTTGGGTGCCTCGGCGTATCACATGACACTATTTTTTGGTTTTGGGGTGCCTTGGAGCCTTGTAGCACCACTCAGAGAGATTCCGAGCCCCCCCCCCCTTATTTTGCATAAATTAACTTTGGGTTTCACCCTAAGTTAACAGGACGATCCAGACGTGGACCCCTTGCTCACTGTTCTTAGAGAGGTGCAGCTTTACCTCACTGATGATGCCCAACAAGGCTGAAACACGTGCATGGGGTTGCTGTTGGTACTCTTGTTCAGAGGAGAAATGCCTAGTATTTTGGTGCTGGACTGCCACTGGGCAGGACAAAGACTGATATTGAGGGAAATGTCTTCTCTGTGAAAGGGACAGTGAGCTAAAGACTTGGTAGAGTCTCTCCCAGTGGTTATTCACCCAAGAACAGGTCATTGGGCTGTGTTCGTGCTGGTAGAGAGATTCACAGACCCCCTGCCCCCCTTATTTTGCAGGAATTAACTTTGGGTTTCACCCTAAGTTAACAGGGCGATCCAGACGTGGACCCCTTGCTCACTGTTCCTAGAGAGGTGCAGCTTCACCTCACTGATGATGCCCAACAAGGCTGAAACACGTGTATGCGGTTGCTGTTGGTTCTCTTGTTCAGAGGAGAAATGCCTAGTGTTTCGGTGCTGGACTGCCCCTGGGCAGGACAAAGACTGATATGCAGGGACATTTCTTCTCTGTGAAAGGGACAGTGAGCTGAAGACTTGGTAGAGTCTCTCCCAGGGGTTATTCACCCAAGAACAGGTCATTGGGTTGTGTTCGTGCTGGTAGAGAGATTCCCAGACCCCCCCTTATTTTGCATAAATTAACTTTGGGTTTCACACTAAGTTAACAGGGCGATCCAGATGTGGAGCCCTTGCTCACTGTTCTTAGAGAGGCGCAGCTTCACCTCACTGATGATGTCCAACAAGGCTGAAACACGTGTATGGGGTTGCTGTTGGTACTCTTCTTCAGAGGAGAATTGCCTAGTATTTCGGTGCTGGACTGCCCATGGGCAGGACAAAGACTGATGATATGCAGGGAAATTTCTTCTCTGTGACAGGGACAGTGAGCTAAAGACTTGGTAGACTCTCTCCCAGCGGTTATTCACCCAACAACAGGTCATTGGGCTGTCTTCGTGCTGGTAGAGAGATTCCCAGACCCCCCTTATTTTTCATCTACGTAGTACACTGGTCTATCATTTGTTTTGTCAAATATTTGTGGGTGCTTTTCATTTTGCTATTAGCATGAGCCGGAAGGCTGCAAAAGAAAAAGGGAGAATATGGGGACGTGGTGAGGACACATGTGCCCCAGCCCCAAGAGGACATGCTGAGCCTCAGCACACACGTGACCCGGCACTTGGACGTGGACATGGTGGGAGGCCTACAGGTGTCCCAGCACCACCAAGGGCCACTAGGGCCAGGAGGGGACAGTCTGCAGAGCAGGAAGAGGCTCACCCCAAGATCAGGCGAAGAATAGGGGTCCGCTGAGGGAGAAGCACTTCACAGAGAAAGAGCTTGAAATCCTCACAACATATGTGACAGAACATTGTGTTGAGCTTTACTCCTCAGCGGGCAGCACCCATACTGCCACCCAGCGAATGGAGAAGTGGCAGTAGATCATGCACCTCATTAATGCCTGTGGTGTGGAGAGGTGCACCGCTAAAGAGGTCCAGAAGTGAATGAACAACCTTGTTTGAAGGACCAAACAGAAGCTGAGTGACAACCTGCCTCTGCCCAGTCCACTGGAGGGAGGCCACCAGAGGAGGAGGAGCTGACTCCATTCGAAGAGGTTGTAAGTTGACTGATCAGCAGTGAGCAGGTGCAAGGCATGGGATTCATGTACACCTATGTGGACACATCTGGTGAGTGGCATTGGTGTGTATCGTATGTGTAGACAATAATGGATGACATACCCTTATGTGTGTTGTAGTACAGTTGGCTGCATTTGGCAGCCATCCAGGGCCAATGCATGTTTGCTACTATGTGCATCTTTGTCACATGAGTTGTGTTCTAGGAGGTGGTTGTGGGATTTCCATCCATGGTGCATGTTGGTGTCACAGTACACCTGTCAGTTGGATTTCACAGCTGTGCCAGTACTTGTATGCAGGGCTAACTTGGTACCCAGTGCAAACCCTATAATGTGTCCCCCTGACCGGCACACATCACCCCCAAGCCAAACCTCTAAGACACTCAAAAAAACATGCTCAATATCAATGGATCATTGCTAAAGTAATGGAGCCAGTCTCTTTTGCATTGTACATCAAATACTTTACAAACAATATCTGATGTGGAAACACAGCTGTTGCTGCTGAGGTGCATGTTTATTCTATCACATGCTCCTAGGGAACGTCTTTCCTGAATGCATTTCCAAGCTGCCCGTACTGGCACACTGTGGTGTAACCAGCCTGCAGGGGTCTGAGTGCCCACGGACCACTGCCCTGTGTTGCAGGCGTTATGTTAAAATGACCTCACTTGAATATTGCAAGGGGTGACACTCGAGCAATGAAAGGAATCATTTGCTGATAGAGGGTCATTCCAAGGTGGACAGTCTGGTACACTCCTATTGTACTGTCTAAAGATAACCCTATGAGAAAGGGTAAGGGTATGAATTGCACCAATTAATGTTCCTGTCTGCTTTGCATCAAATCAATGTACATTTGGGAATTGAAACAATGATTAGAGAGCTTTATATTCCATTTGCCAGTCCATGATAAAAAGATTGTATGTGTGAATCAGTTAATACATGACAGACACGTGACTTGGGGCTCACATCACTGTACACAACACTCACCCTAACATTGAAATGTCTGTAACCGTGAAACATACATATTTATCCCGGCATCTAAATTAATAGGATTATGAAATGGCAGCAACATTGGCCACTCAGATGGAGCATTAGCACTCTGTTGCTCCTTGTTTCAGGGGACTTGCAGATGAGGAAAGGCTGGGCCTCAGTATGAGCATGCCGAGTCACCAATACAGAAACATCTTTTGTAAACAAAACTTTCATAGACAGGAACAGATGTCCCACAAGCAACACCCAAACAGGAGATACAAATGTAAGGAATATGTGTTCAATTTACCAACATTAGCCTGACCATTAATGAGCTGATGAAGCATTTAGAACAAAACCGGCTCCTGATATGTCATATAAGGTCCACATTTCCCGAGCAACTGCCTCCTTTCCTTCGCACATGCCTCAGTGGTCATTTCTGCACAAAAGAGCAGGAATATGCTTTGTCTGACAGAGCTGGCATTAGCATCTCTATTAGTGCTGAACTGCAGCCAATCAATATCATGGTGTGGTGCTGTAGCAAGGCTGTTTAGCACAGTGAAGGCTCAATTTGATGGGAATTCTGTGAAAGAGTCATGTGTTTAAGTGCGGGGACAGTATGGCACAATCTTTCTAGCTTTATATGTCAACATTTCCAGTGCTCTATTGTAAAGAAAAGTGACATGGAGTTGGCTCAAGGGACGATCAAGTGGTGCGGTCACACAGGGCCAGTGCAAATATAGGACGCAGCCAGCACATACAATTTTAAGTGTCACTTTACATTGTTTGAGCTGTGAGCACCCTTTACATGACACTGTAATGTAAAATGTCAGTCACTCACTTATTGACTGACACTTTACGTGAAAGTGTTATCTAAAGGTGCTGTCAGCTCACACAATCTATAGTGACACCTCCTATTAATGAATTGAGCCGGGCAAACAGCAGTGGGCACACGCCCCCAAAAACATCTCACACAAGGTGCTGGTAGACATGGGGCCGGCACTGAAGTGACATATCAGACAAAAACAGTCATATGTAGCGTTACATATAGGAGCAGCACATGGAGGCATTGACAAACAGGGTGGTGACTTAAGCAGTGCACAAATCATTGATGCACACGTATCATGTAATTGATTGAACACAGACTATGGTCTGCACAGTGACACAATTGACTCTGATGTCCTAATCAGGGTGCAAAGCCACATCGAGGAGCCATCTGGAAGTGGTTGGCATGTCGAGAGAATGGAGAGTAAATTGATGGTGAGGGGATGCATGTACTCCATGTCCCAATCCAGCAGATTGGCAAGGATATCACAGTTAACCTTCTCAGGCATGGACCAAATGTAGCTATGAAGTGATATTCATGAACAGTTCTTGTGCATAAAATGACAGAGCATGAACATGAAGTACATTGTTTAGAGCTTTTTCTGTGTGATATGTCAATTCCCTTGTCAGAATGGGTATATTTGGTCAGCTAACTAATGAAAATGCCCCACGTTCTGTACTTATCCCTGGGTTTTAAAAGCAAACACTTGTTAAATGAGCCATTAGTCATGAATTGTCCCCAGTTTAAAGTCTCTGTCAACACCAAGAGTATGTGCTGGACACTGGGGGTTGGAGGTTGCAGGCTGGAGGGTGTGTGGATCAGGAGAATCTCAGTGGCTGTGTTCTCCATATGCACTCCTTTATTTGATGTATAGGAATGCATGATGTTTCAATGGTGGTGTACGCAGAGTCAGCTTTCTAGGCTGAACCTTCCTTTGGCCTTCCCTGTACGCCTTGAGGTTTGCTCCCCGAGAAGTCACCACCTCTGCATTGACCATGAAACGGTGCAGCTTATAGGTGTGGCAATGGCATGCAACACACATGTAACTGTGCACATTCACAGTGTCTTGCATGTGTATCATCCATTGGGTGTGACAATCATGACTCATGATATTTCACAGAATTTTGTGCATATTTTCACAGTCACCCATTACCTTGCACTGGACACCAGTTGACACCAAGAAGCTTCAATGTCTGTCTATCGACGCATGAGGCCATCTCCCCGATGGAACAACATGTGGATGGCCAATATTTGTCTCTGTGTAGTACATTCCACATATGGAGTGTCAATGGAGCAGTGACTGTGCAAGCATGCCTTTGCCAATTCCATGTCATAGGGCCTCATTACGACCCAGGCGGTAAGGGGTTTACGGCAGCGTAAACAGCGCCGACCCTTACCGCCTGAGTACGAGGTCCCTTAGCGCCATGGCGGATTTAACACCTGCTTTTAGCAGGTGTTAAAATCCATGGCGCTAAGGGACCATGGAGTTAATTACGCCACCGTAATTTACGGTGGCGTAATTAACGCCTTCCCCACTCCCATTATGCCCTATGGGGCAAAAATGGGAATGGGGAAGAGGCCATTGGTGAATGGGGAATTACCGCCCCACTCACCTTGGAATGGGGCGGTAATTCCGCCATCCACCATGGCGGAGTTGGGAATTTAGCGGCATGGACCATGGTGCTAATAGCGCCATGGTCCTCCGCCAAGGTCGTAATGAGGCCCATAGTCTCCTCACACATGTGACTATGACCAGCCTTGTATCTTGTGGGGGGGAAATGTTGCAATGGTGATTGGGGATATCATGGAAACACATATGTCTGCATGAAATTTGTGGTCATCAGATATGTGCAAGCACACTTCCACATGGTACAACAAGACAATGTCTGAGGTGGGTATAGGATCACTGATGATGCACAGACCAACATCCTTCCATTGATGCGTATCACTGCCACTCATGTCCGGGTGTATGGCAGATCTGAAGACTCTGCATGACTCCCTTCATGAAGATGCAGTGGCACATAGAGAAGCCCGGAAGCAGGAGATGTTGCCATTCAGAGACTCCAATCACCATGAGATGGAGAGCTTGAGGACTTCACTGCATGAGGAACTTTCATCTACAAGGTCCCAGCTTCACAGGGATATGGACGCCTTGAGACATACACTATCCCAGCAAATTGATGCGTCAGGAATGAGCGCACATGCAGACTCTATGACCACTCGGGAGGAAGTTCATTGTGACCTTTCTGCCATTGGGATGCTGGTGCATGCATCTGTATCACGGGTGGCCCTAGTTAATGAAAACGAGACTTGGGCACTGCATTGACAGGATGCACCGCCACTCCCGCCACCACCTGAGGACCCATTGCAGGATGGCAGTCTCAGTCCACCCCTAGCACCTCTACCACCTGTGCCCTGATGTCCATGAACCCATGAAAAAAATGTTTGTGTGATTTGATGTTGACTTTTTTTCTCTGCATTCATGTGGACATGCACACCCGCTCCCTCCGGGGTGGGCATTTGTTCCCCTGTCCAAGATGAACAGTTTGTTAAGCCTGTCCGGGAGGGACACATATGTTTTGATTCCACCCCTGTGTGGGATGGATACATTGAACTTATTCTTTGCACCACTGTCTGGGGTGGACAGATTTATTTTTCATTTGAACCTTCAGAGAGTTGATGTTGCCCTCTCAAGGGCTTTATGAGCAAAGGACTGGACATGCAGCCATGCGCAGTGGTGTCAACTGCCAAGGTTCACTTGACTGCAACAGGATCATACATACAGCTGTAGAACACACTAAACATTGTTGTTCATATGTGCAGTCTGCCTGATGTTCTCCTATAACCAGTGAAATTCAATATCCCATATTGTTACAGGGACCGGACTCATCCACAGACTGCACTCCATGAGAGGTCCACACAGCACCCTTTCACCTTGCTAGTCCAATGCCCTCTGCCGGACACTGGCTCTAAATTCACAAATGCAGAGGAACAATGTCTGGTGCAAGTAATGAGGGAATCACATCAGGACAGCCCTGCCAGCAGGTAAGACTGTGCACTGTCAATCATGTCAATGGCTGGTTAAGTGTGTACCAGAATATTGGCATGCAGTGGCACATGTAGGATTTGCATGGGTCATGTGATTTTGGGATGGTGACTGTCAGTGCAGATGTGCCCCTTGATAATTCATGCATGTGTATTGTGCTTCTGGTTGCACTTCCACAAAGGACAGCAGACTCAGAAGACTGTGTGGCACTCATCCCCCTTCAGCCATTGGCAGTCTTTGACACATTCAATGACAGCATTCTCATCTTCAGACTCCAATCTCTGGGCATCATGGACTCTGCATTCCGATTGTTCACTGCTTGCCTCATTGACTGTTCTCACTTCTTCCTACCAACCATCTCCTCTCCCCCATTTCTCATACGGGGTCCTGCAGGTGTACTACCTGTCCACCCTACTCTTCAACTTGTGCCTGGGCCCACTCCGCACCTTTATCCACTCACATGTCCTGTCCCCCTACAACTACATGTCTCACACACACATCCATGCAGAGATCACAAAGACCTTGTCTTCTCTCCACCGTGATCTTGTCTCAGGAAATGCAGATTTCCAAATACTGCCTGGCAGCTAGCGACCTCCTGATGTATACTGTTGGGAGCGGAATCATGTTTGCAGTGACAATGCACTCTTGCACCGAAACACCCACTGGCTGTGCTCCCTAGTCCACACTCCCACGACATCTAGCTCAGTGAAGTAACTGTGATTGACCATGGATTATGACTGAACACTCTGTCTGCACATGGACACTGCTTGCAGATCCTGTCATCTACACCTCTAAATCCTTGAAGGATTTTTCCCATGGCTATCCTACCATCACAGATTCACACCAATGTTGGCAATTATACTCTACTGTCTAGACTGCTCTTATTGCATTTATGTTTATGGTCCTGGCTATTGTCTCAGTAAGCTACTACAGATCCTGAACAACACAGCCTTCCTCATCGTTGCACTCATCCCCAGGGAACACATGATATGATATGATTGTTTATTTATATAGGGCCTATACACAATGGCCCTCATTACAAGTCAGGCAGTGGACCATGGTGCTATTAGCACCATGGACCATGCCGGATTCCGCCATGGTGGATGGCGGAATTACCGCCCCATTCCAAGGTGAGTGGGGCGGTAATTCCCCATTCACCATTTGCCCTTCCCCATTCCCATTTTTGCCCCACAGGGCATAATGGGGATGGGGAAGGCGCTAATTACGGCACCGTAAATTACGGTGCCGTAATTAGCACCAAGGTCGCTTAACGCCTTGGACTTTAATGCCTGCAAAAAAGCAGGCGTTAAAGTGTGAATCAGGCGTTAAGGGTTAACTGTGCCGACGGCGCCGTTAAACCCTTAACGCCTGACTTGTAATGAGGGCCAATGTGTTTCAAAACGCTTCAAGGCAAGGAAGGGAACAAGGGAAAATACAACCACACTCTTATCGTACTCGGCCTGACGACATTTCAGATAGTGCAAGAGCTAAGACATAGATAAGGAAGGGAGGGGGAGAGTGGGAAGGAAATGGAAACAGACAGGTGACTACCGTACTGGGCCTGACGACATTTCTGGTAGAGCCGGAGAAAAACAAAAGATGAGGGAGAGGGGTGCAGAAAGGGAGGGGAGGAACAAAACAAGTGACTATCATACTAGGCCTGACGACATTTCAGATAGTGCTGGAGGAGGGTGGGGAGGAAAAAACAGTAATGGGAGGGTGGAGGAAACAGACGAGGTTGCTATCATATTAGGTCCAAGGACAATTCTGATAGAGTAAGTGCATAGAAGAAAGTAAGGGGAGGAGATAAGAAAAGGGAGAAGGGAAAGGTGGAGAGAAAAGAGAGTAAGCAGTCAAAAAGAGTGGAGAAGCAAGAGTGGAGAGCAAATACAATTGCAGAAGTTAGTAGTAACACATAATGTTGCAAGCCAGGATACAAGATGAAGATGGGAACAGCATAATTCAGGGCCACCATGAGTACAAGATGCAAAGGAAGTCCAGCATGAGAGTTGAGAAAGAGTGATGCACCGTGAATGAATTAAGTCCATAAAAGTCAAATCTAGCATTGGCCACAAGACAGTGATGGTGAAGGAAGGCACCAGGTGGGCGGGGCTTGCTAAGTGGTGAAAAAGAGCAGCAGGCAGGAGGGTACCAGGTGGGCGGGGCTTAGGCCAGGTGACCTAGATCCACTTGCACCTGCTCCCCATATGCAAAGGAAAAGAAGCTGGAGGCTCCTTAAGTAGGGAAACAGAGCGGCAAGCAGGAAGGCACCAGGTGGGCGTGGCTTGCTAAGTGGTGAAAAAGAGCGGGAAGCAGGAAGGCACCAGGTGGGCGGGGCTAGATAAGTGGTGAAAAAGAGCGGCAAGCAGGAAGGCACCAGTTGGGCAGGGCTTGCTAAGTGGTGAAAAAGAGCAGCAGGCAGGAAGCCACCAGGTAGGCGGGGCTTAGGCCAGGTGACCTAGATCCACTTGCACCTGCTCCCCATCTGTGACACATGCACTCTGTGTACTCCATTGGCTTCCCATTGTCCAAAACACCACCTTCATGGCCATTTGCAATAAAAACTGGGCCATCCACGAGATATGACTTGACTTCGTCCAACACTATCTTACAGCCTGAGGACACTACAGATGACTCACATCAGGCTCTGCACTACTCCTTGTGATCCCTTCCCTCAATGCAACTTGAATTTTACAAGCCTCATCCTCCATCAAGGATCCCATATTGTGATACTCCCTCCCAATCAGCATCAGCCAAGTGATGGGCCACCTTTCATTCCGTATGGTACAAGGAACCAGACCCTTTTGTTTCCCCAGGCAGGACATAGGCAACACTCCATGCAATGTCCCATCCAAGAATGCCCTGCTGGGGGCACTCTGCCGGCCCATGGGGGTGTTGTACTGCATGTCATGGGTGTGTTGATTTCTGGGAGTCCAGATTGTTTATGCCAGCAGGGTGCATGGACAAGGGGTGTACATCAGCTCACTTGCACACAGATGGCAGGGCATCCTGGCCGTATGTCTCCCTGCACTCCACAGGACTGATTTGGTACACTTGGACCATATAGGTGTGTACTGGTTTACACATGTGGACCCCTGACAGCCTTTACATGTGTTCCCCCTACTAATCACTTGTTGTTTATTGTTGTTTTTCTGTATGTTCTCTCCTCTTCAATGTATTACATGACGTTTGTTTCCATAACTTGTTCAAATACAGCACGGTGAGTGATTGCACTGTATGTGTCTGTACATCATGGGCACATTCACGTGGAACATCCCCCCCCACAGCTTCTGCTCATCTCTTGTTCCTGCAAGTGTTTGCACTGCACCCTATGATCCCCCTCCTTGGAATGGCTCATCCAGGGTGTGTGATCTGTTTGAGGGGGAAGAAACAGCTGGGGAGTGATGACCTGTCAATGAACTGTATTGTCCAACAGGTGGTGGGGCTTGGGTGGGTTGCAAAGTCAGGAATGGATACAGCCATATTTGCCAGGATATTGAGGACATGGCCCTCTTTCTGGTTTGTATGGTATGGTGTGTTGACCACGTTTATTTGGTGATGAGAAGCTGAGGAGTCCCCTTTAGCAGATGGCCTGTGTTTCCCAGTCTGCCCTTCACCCTTACCCCCTATTGTCCCTCTTCACTGCCATACTGTGCTATTCTTCCATCAATGGGCCACTAGTGCTCTCTTCCCCTACTACCTTCTTTTCCTGCCTTCTGTCTCTTTCTTCATCTCTTCGCCCCTTCTCTCAGCCCTCACCCACTCTAATGGCCCCATCTCTCTCATCTCTCCACCAGCCAAACTCCTCCTTGCTCCCCAATACTACTGTAGAGGAGCAGGTGAATGCTTTCTCACTAGTTCCCGCCCCCTCACCACCGTCATATTGGAATAGCAGAAGAAGGGCTATGGTTGGGACTCCTTCTGTAATTCAACTACAGCATTGAGTATATTAGAGACATAATGCACTCAGACAGCCATATAGAAAGTACCCTCACACAGAAAGTGTGGATAGATGCCGCAAAGAAGGATGTCAGCACACACCTATGGACATCATGGAGTGTTAAGCAAAATCTGACAAGGGCAGAGTGATGTCATGAAGAAGATATATGAAACTATGCTGAAATTATATGACAATACTTAAGAGTGACGATGTAACTGAAGCACCAAGAGAAACATGTACCTAAAGCTAAAGCAATCATGGACTTAAAGAAGACTGAAGTAACTTACTGGATAATACCTGGAAATATGCCGTAACACAAGATATATATGAGACATATAGAAGCTTGCTATAGCAGACTATAGAACATGGCAAGGACGGCCATGATACGAAAATGGACACTGGGTCATGTCGAATTCAATCAAGCTACCTCAGAGACAGACCAAGACTGCAGAATTAGAAGACACTGAAAATACAGCTTGCGTGCAAAACAGCATGAGTCGAGGTTGGCCAAGGATCAAGTATATTATTTTATGGAATAATTGCAAGGCACAATGGCAGTTCCATGGATAACCCCTGAATGTGAGGCCTCCATCTTAGATTAAGAAAGAAGAAAACATCTGCAACAGCCAAAGTATTGGAATTAAAGGAGTATAACGTCTATACAAGATAGAGTGAGCAAGTCTCTAGAGGCCAAGAGGAGCAACAACACCCAGCATAATTGAATTAAATAGTAGTAAATAGAAGGTTGAAATGGATACGTTTGTGGTCTCTTCACGTGGTACAGAAGTCAAAGACAAGGGCTATTCATTAGAGCCTCAGGCGAAAATAGTGGTGTGCTCACACTTCCTCAAATGTTCCAGGGCAGTGAGCAGACTACAATGTCAACTAAAGATGGAAGACTTTTGCTAATGGCTGACCGATGAGGGATGATGGATTAATTGGGAGAACGGGGAGTAATCTGATGCAATTCAAAGCACCTAGGTTTCCTTTCAAATACGTGTTGTTAAATTGACAAAAATCCAAGGTTGGGATAGTATGCCAAATAATCAGTGGGTCTAGAGGCTGACCTAACATACAATGTTGCATAGAACAATCTGCTGCTATTTTGTCCGCTACAATCAGTACTATACATATTTAGAGGTAGTTCAAGGCATGTCCTACAGATAAGGGGCAGACAATGATGTACTAATCCTTATATGTTCTATAAGTAGATATGTTCCTCTAACCAATCCCTCCCCTCAATAGGTTTTATGATTTGCCATGTAGAATGACGTCATAGATGGCATACATCGGTGTATAAAATACCTGTCTATTCAAGGTTGTGTGTGAGTGTGCATGCATCTGTCATCTGCCTGTCAGTTCTCCCTGCTTTATTAAATGAGAATAAAGTCGTATATTGCCATATTCCTTGAGTCTGTCTGGTTATTTGGTCTGAGATCCTTATTTGTAATTCCATCCAGCACAAGAGAAGCTACAAGGTGCTGGAGCACACCCCTCTCTCTTTCTCTCTCTCTCTCCCTATCTCTCTATCTCTCGCTCTCTCCGCAGCTGCACAATCTTCACTCTGTCTCCTCTCTCCCTCTTGTCCTCTTTCATCCTTCACATCAGCTCCCCCACTTGTACTTCCACTGCCCAGACCTCAACTCCTCACTTGTGGTCCCTTTCCCTCCCCTGCATCCAAGGGTAACCCAAAGGCACATGTGACACCTGACTGTGTGTGTGCATGACTTGTATGCTTTCAATCAATGGCCCAGCTTGTTCCTGCAACCCAGGGCAGACTAACCCATGTGTCCAGAGTGCATAACGTGCTCTGGTGGACATTTGTTTGCTTCACTGCCAGTGATTACTCTGTCAATGAGTTCAGATTTTGTTACAGTCATTGGTGATCATTCTCTTTGATGTGCCCTTTTTGGTTGTTGACAGTGGGTGGACTATGGCTGTCAGATTACCTTGTTCCATGACGGACACCTCAAGGCTGTCCAGTTTGTTTACTTTCATGCAATGCATTTCTTTGCAAGCTGAAAATGTTATTTTTGGTGAAATGATGTGGCTGTGAGCCAGGTGTGTACCTTGTGCAGGTAAGTTCAAGGCACTGAGAGGGACACAGGGTGTGGTGCCATTGGTAGGGTGGATGCTGTGTTGGGTGTTTTTTATTGCATTGGCCTGAGGGGAGCAGGTCGGGCTGCATAGGTGCGGGGGAGACGTGAGGATGGGAGGCTGGTGAGTCATTTCTTGCAGTTGTTGCATGGCACTGTGGGGGTCAGGAAGTGGAGATGTTGTGGGTGGGGATGATGGCACTGTGTGGGGTGTTTTACATTGCACTTGCCTGAGGGGAGCAGCTTCAGCTGCATGGGTGCGGGAGAGACATGGAGATGGGAGGCTGGCAAGTCACTGCTTGCAGTTTTTGCTTATGTCATGCCTGCCACACAGCAGCCCGTTCACTCACCTTTTCCTGGTGTGTATACCCATGCTGCTAGTCTGCTCCTGGCACTTCTGCACTCCCCAGACAACTCTGAGCCAGCACGGCATTGCAGGCCATGTGGGGGATGCCATGTCTGTCCAACCAAAACAGGGTTGCGGTCCCACCCCCCAGAGACCAGGCACACGCCATAGGCCAGGTGCTGTTATTTGCCATGGCGGCGCATACCATGCACAGTAAACAAGCAGCAATTTAGACGCCTGTTGACAGCTGCTTTGTGCATTTCAATGCTCCCTTCAGTTCCCAGCTCATTCAGCCCTGTTCAGTCAAGTCCCTCTGAGCTCTTCCTTCCCTTCCTCTTGCCTATTCCTTGCTCCCTTTTGTCTGCAAGTCTCCTTGACCTCTGTTTCTCCTTCCCTTCTTTTGTCTGCTTGCCTCTTTTCTGCCTGTTGTCTCTGTGCCCTGTCTTCCTCTCTGACTGCTGCTTGTTTGCCCAGCTGTGTTCTGCCGGATCCTGTGTTCACTCCAATTGCTGAGATTTTGGCCTTCCTTCATCTTGGACATTCCATCATCGATGCCTCTGCCAGCGTTTCCTACACTGTCCTGATGCCATGTTAATCAGGGGAAGCCAAATTGTGGTATTGGGGGGGCTTCCAAGGAGATTCTGGGTTTGCAACCTCTCAGTGACCTCTATTTGGGAGTTCTCTCAGTGTCATTCTGACAACAGCCGATCTGAAGGATCACAAAGACCCCTCACCAGAACAAGCGGTAAAAGGGGAAAGCAAGACCTTGTCCTTCAGAGCATGGTACTCAGGGGGGCGGGCAGTCGAGGTGTTGTGGGTGGGGATCTGTCACTGTCACTGTGTGGGATCTTGTTCATTGGATTAGCCTGAGGTGAGCAGGTCTAGCTGCATGGGTCCAGGGGAGACATGGTGATTGGAAGCTGGTGAGTAATTGCTGGCAGTTGTTGCCTGGCACTCAGAGGGGCACAGGGTGCAGTGTCATTGGATACATGGATGTATTACCTGCTCTGACCCTGTGTTATTTTCCTTTACTGGCACAATCTTTTAGGGGCGATGGTTGCTACTATGCAAGGACACAGGGCTGCGGGATGCCTACATGCAACACCTTGGCAGTGTAGGCTGGTTTGGACACGTATGGGTGGAGAATTAATACACAACTGGGTACAGCTGCTGCATGCTCACAAGGGGAACAATGTGAGGTGAGATGGGCATCTTTCTTGAACTGAACTTGCAATTTTCTCAGTCTGTATGACTATTTAAGCAACAATTTTGTCACGGAATGGGGTGACAACTCCACCTGCATATTGTTGTGAGACATACCATGGGTGGCCAGGGAAGTCCTCATAGGTGTTAGTTGCTGCTTACATTATATGCTGTGCCTTCCTACTTCTGTTCTCCTGTGTGTTGTTGGGGGTCAGCATGAACAATTGTTTGTGGGGAACATGTGACAGTGTTAAGAGAGACAATAAGAAACACGCAAGTTGAGAAATCTGACCTACTAAACCGATCCATTGTCCTACAAGCAGAGCAGGCCATCGGGGAAAAATTTTACTTTAGCGGGAAGTCCTCATAGGTGTTAGTTACTGCTTACATTATATGCTGTGCCTTCCTACTTCTGTTCTCCTGTGTGTTGTTGGGGGTCAGCATGAACAATTGTTTGTGGGGAGCATGTGAAAGTGTTAAGAGAGACAATAAGAAACACGCAAGTTGAGAAATCTGACCCACTAAACCGATCCATTGTCCTACAAGCAGAGCAGGCCATCGGGGAAAAATTTGACATTAGTGCCATCACAACAGAAGATATGAGAACCATAATTGCAACCATGAGACCCACATCT
Source organism: Ambystoma mexicanum (assembly GCF_040938575.1). Classification (NCBI taxonomy): domain Eukaryota; kingdom Metazoa; phylum Chordata; class Amphibia; order Caudata; family Ambystomatidae; genus Ambystoma; species Ambystoma mexicanum. The sequence goes on from NC_090934.1 coordinate 1,307,564,066, forward strand.
TGTGCCGAAAACACATTGCCATAAAAAATGCTCCTGGAACACAGGGATATATGTATACCCCTGTTTACAAGGATGGTAAATGAAACCTTTAGAGTTCCAGTGGCCATAAAGACAGTCACGGTTACACCACTTGTAAAGAAACCTGGCTTGAGCCAGAAGGACCCAGGCAACCTCTGCTCTATCACCAACTGTAGTGTCTTGCTGAAGATACTGAACAGAGCAGCCACATTCCAACTGCGGGCATTTATTGAAGCAAGTGATATCTTACACAGGTGACAATCAGGCTTTAGATTATCAAACAGCACAGAAACGGCCAGGTGTCATGATCACTGCTTCCAAGGAGCCAGGACCAGCCCAACGTCCTTGGAAGCAGGCCCCTAACCCTAATCCTAAGCACCAGCCGGTCCCCACTGGGACCTTTTGGACCTTGTCCTGGCGCCGGTGGCACCAGGCTCATCAAAACCATTGGTCCCGGCACTGGAAGCGCCGGGCTCATAATAGGTGTGAAGATGCTTGGGTGGACTTACCTGCAGCAGACCATGCTGCTTACTTACCAGCCACTTAGAAGCCATCTGAGAACAGGAACTACTTTCTTACCTGGGTGGGGCAGCTCCACTCCCTGGATACAGCACTGGAACTCTTCTGGAAACTGGAACTCTTTTCTTACTTAGGCGGGGCCGTGGAAGAAGACGCCTCATCACTCCAAGGCTATTTAAACCACACCCGATAGATGAAGCGTGCTTCGCGTTATTCTGCATCTGCAGCAGAACGCTCACCGAGTCTGCTCCGGCCTTTCTTCTTCTGATCCTGGACCTGCAAGAATCCTACTTACCATTTCAGTATCCAGACATCATCAGCACCTGCAAAGAACAGAAACAACAGGTTAGCAAGGCGAACTTTACACGCAGTGCTTACTTACCTGATCCATCGGCTGCGGCCGTTTCTTCACGCCGCATCTCCACCTGCAAAAACAAAAGCATTGCCATACTTACCGGCACACTGTGAATTCCGGATTTCTTCGTTCTGCATCGCCGCCTGTGAAGACAAAGTATCGTTAACAACTTACTGGCATTCCGCGGACTCCGGCGCTGCAACCCAACATCTGAAAGGCAAAAGAAAAGACATTAAGCAGGTATTTACTTACGTCCATCACGCTCGTCGCAATAAAACGCCTCTGAATACTCCGGCGTCTCTTTAACACGAACTAAGCTGCAAGGAAAGAGACAGTTAGAGCTCTTGCCATACTTACGAACTTCCAGGCGCTTCACTTCATCTTTCATCTCAAGAGCCCTGCAATACATAAGGGAAAAGCATTATACAGAGTCTGCATATAAACGTGCCACGCATGTAAAAACTATAAAGACAAAAGGTGTCCAGAAACTCACCGCTCGTGCAGATAACGACGGTAACCATCCTCTGAATTCAAGAGGCCTGTGTTTCACCAGTGAAGGAACTGGCAACGGCACCCTGCACCAGACGCAGATGGAGAGCCCAGCATTCACCTATATAAGGTGAGCACGTTGACCTGGGGGCTCTACGAAAAAGCTGGGAAGAGAGAGAGAGAGAGAGGGACATTCAACAACCCAGACCATTAACCCCCATATTCTTTCACCTGCAGAAACCTCACTCTTCGAGTCCGACACACAGTGCGAAGAGGTTCGACCCCAGAAGCCAATCAAATCCTGCACATCACTTTTCGAGTCACAGACAGCTTCCTGCCAAGACCCGCGCCTCCGTGGGAATCAGGTGAGCGTTACAGAATGCGAAGCCCACCACAAAACTCCTACCCAGGCGCAATGGAAACTAGCCCAGTTGCTCGGGGAATTAAGAGCAGAAGTACATGCAGCTCGTCAGGAAACGAACTCTCTAAGAAGAGAACTGATAATTTCCAAGGAGCGAACAGAGGACCTTGCTAGGCAGTTGTTACAAACGCAGGCAGGACAGACACCTTTGCCTGTTCAAGGAGGAAGTTATCCTTCTGCATCATCTTCAAATCCAGTGCAAATCAATCTGCCCGGTAATGTTCCCTTGGCTCCGCCCGAACGCTTTTCTGGTGATCCAAAGAAATTCGCAGTGTTCATCAATCAGTGCCGCCTACACTTCTTATGTCGACCAGCTGCATTCCCAACAGACCAGACCAAGGTGGCTTTCGTGCTTTCTTATCTCAGTGGCAGCGCCGCAGATTGGTCGATCCCTTTAGTCACCCAGGATGATCCGGTTTTACATGATTTTCAGGCCTTCCAGTCCAGCATGGAGAAACTGTTCGCAAGACATGCACAAGGGCAGGCCTTGGACAATGAACTTCTCTCATTACGACAGGGTAATCAAGACCTCTTGACTTATATAGCCTCCTTCAATAGACTCATAGTGGAAACACAATGGCCCGAGGACAAGAGAATAACGCTTTTCTACAGAGGCCTGCGTGGAGAGCTCAAAGATGTGTTAGCGCAAGTTGTGAATCCTCCACAAGAATGTTCTGACTATATTGACTTAGTTGTCCAATTGGACCATAGACTACAGAACAGGAAGGCAGATCGTTCCAGATTTGATACCCGAGTGTTTTCTAAACCACAGACCTCGAATAAGGGAGCTGACACTGTGGAACCCATGCAAATAGGGGGCATGAAAGGACCTTTAACCCAGAAAGAGCGGGAAAGAAGAAGGCAGCTGCAATTATGCCTCTATTGCGGAAACTCAGGACACTTTCTTCGGGACTGTCCAGTGAAACCAGATAAGGAGACTGTAGGAGCCGCGGATACCTGTACCACAAATTCTGAGCAGGGAAACGACCTCGCCCGACAAGAGTAGAGGTCCTCTTGCCGAGCGTTAAGATCTGTCCCGTGACCTCGCATTTCGTGATTCCCATGGTCCTCATTAGTCCTGAACGTCCGGATCGTTTGCATGCAATTGAAGCTTACATTGACAGCGGAGCAATCGGTAACTATGTGGACCGTGAAATGGTATCAAGGATGAATCTACCCCTTGTCCCTAAGGCAGTGAAAGACGTCATCACTACTGTGGATGGCACGGAGATAGCCTCCGGACCAGTAACGCATGCCACCCAAGAAGTGACGCTAGTCAGTCAAGATGGACACCGGGAGAGAATCGTGTTCGATGTAATCAAGGCCCCTCAGTTCCAGATCATTCTGGGAATCCCTTGGTTAGAGAAGCACAATCCTCAGATCAATTGGCGAGCAAAGACGGTTCAGTTTCCAGAGTGTTTTACCACTTGTTATCCTCGGCCTGATGTTTCACTGGCAGCAATCTCTTCTGAGGAGGTTCCCAAATTACCTCCCGAATACCAGGAATTCCAAGACGTCTTCCGGAAGGATCAAGCCAACACCCTGCCTCCTCATAGGTCTTACGACTGTCTAATAGATCTGATACCTGGAACAACTTCTCCTTGCAGCAGGATTTATGCCCTCACCGAGCCAGAGAACCTTCACCTCAGACAATACCTAGACCAATACCTAGCTAACGGGTTTATCCGTCCTTCAAAATCTCCAGCTTCATCGGCTTTGTTCTTCGTTCCGAAAAAGGAAGGAGACCTTAGGACTTGCATAGATTACCGCGCCCTGAATCAGATCACCGTTAAAAACAGATACCCGTTACCTTTGATCCCTGAACTCCTGGATCAAGTCAAAGATGCATGTATATACACAAAGTTGGATCTCGGAGGAGCCTACCACTTGGTAAGGATAAAAGAGGGCGATGAATGGAAAACGGCCTTCCGCACCAAGTACGGGCTATTCGAATATCAAGTGATGCCCTTTGGACTGTGTAATGCTCCTGCTGCTTTCCAGTATTTTATGAACGATGTCCTTAGAGAACTCATAGACGTGTGTGTTGTTGTCTACATTGATGACATCCTCGTCTATTCATCATCTGAAGAGGAACATCAGAGACACGTTAAAAAGGTTCTCGAGAGATTGCGTCAACATAATCTTTTTGCTAAGCTTGAGAAATGCGTTTTCAACGTAATGGAAGTCGAGTTCCTGGGATTCATATTGTCACCTAACGGAGTCCATATGGACTCAAAGAAAGTTGATGCAATCATCAAGTGGCCATCACCAACCTCTGTAAAAGGAGTTCAAAGCATGTTAGGGTTCGCTAACTTTTACCGCAGATTCATTCCTGAATTTTCTCGGATAGTCCAGCCCATCACCGCTCTTTTGAAAAAGAACAAACGTTTTGAGTGGTCTTCTGAAGCAGAACAAGCTTTTCAGGACTTAAAAGCTAAATTCATTTCTGCACCTGTTTTAAAACACCCTCGCCCAGAACTCCCCTACATCGTGGAAACGGATGCTTCTAGTCTTGCTATGGGGGCAGTTTTATCACAAAGAGATCCGGTCACACACCAACTACATCCTGTTGCCTTTTGGTCCCGCAAGTTTTCGCCTCCCGAGATCAACTATTCAATTACAGACAAGGAACTTTTGGCCATCAGATCGGCCTTTAAAGCCTGGCGGCATTATCTTCTAGGAGCCAGACACACAGTCACCGTAATGACTGATCACCGCAATTTACAATATCTAAAGACAGCCAAAGCTCAATCTTCCAGACAGCTTCGCTGGGCTCTGTTTCTAGCACAATTTGACTTTATAATTACTTATCGACCAGGCAGTAAGAACGGAAAAGCAGATGCTCTCTCCCGGATGGGAGTAGATGAACATTTTACCAATCCAGAACCAATACCCATAATCCCAGAACAAAGAATTTTGGGTTTGGTCAGCGCTCAATCTTTTGAAGACATCAAGACCATGGTTAAATCACTCCTAACTCCGGGCGATTTGCAAGATTGGCAATTAAAGGGGAAAGAATTCTCAGTGGATCAAGACCTACCATATTTCCGAGGACGATTGCATTTACCCTATGAGAAAATACAAAAACAAGTAATCTCCTGTTATCACGACTCTCTAATGGAGGGTCACCCTGGCATTAGCAAAACCATGGAAAAGATTAAAAGACATTTCTGGTGGCCGTCATGGAAAAAGGATATTAGAGACTTTGTAATCTCCTGTGGTGTGTGTGCAGAATAAAAGTCAGAAGGAGAAACCAGCCGGCCTATTACAGCCACTAGACATCCCTCCCTGTCCATGGCACACCCTGTCCATGGATTTCATCACGGACTTACCTCCATGCTCGGGGTATACTACCATTTTAGTAGTCGTGGATCTATTCTCCAAGATGGCTCACTTCATTCCCCTGAAGGGTCTACCATCAGCCTCAGTATTGGCCCGAGAATTCTTAGAAAACATCGTTCGGCTACACGGTTTTCCCTCGGTTTTAGTCTCTGATAGGGGAAGTCAATTCATCTCTCACTTCTGGCGCAGTTGCTGTCGTCTAGCCCAAATTGATGTAAGACTTTCAACTAGTCACCATCCCCAAACTGACGGACAAACCGAAAGGACAAATCAAACTCTAGAGCAATATCTACGTTGCATGCTCCAACAAACTGAAAACCCCTGGAAGGATATTCTTTGGATCGCTGAATACTCTTACAATAATTAGATTCATTCTGGAACAGGGAAGACTCCCTTCTTCCTACTATACGGACACCATCCTAGAACCTCTAACCTGGATCCTCCCCAAGAATTCGAAGCACCTGCTGTGGATCACTTGCACTTGGAGATCACCCGTGCTTTTAAGGAAGCCTTGGCCCATCTGCAAAGAGCTAAAGCTCAATTCAAAAGAGGAGCAGATCGACACCGTAAAGAGGCTCCTCACTACGCTGTAGGAGATCAGGTCTGGCTATCCACTAAGCACCTGCCTCTAAAGGGACCCCGCACCTTCATCCCGAGATACCTTGGACCCTATCTCATATCTGCCATAATTAATCCGGTGGCTGTCAAATTGGAGTTAGCTACGCATATGAAAATACATCCAGTATTCCATGTCTCCTTATTAAAACCAGTACAACCAGAAACCCGATTGACTGAATTCCCAGAACTGGTTTTAGTAGATGGAGAACTTGAATTCCAAGTTAAGAACATCCTAGACTCCAAGATCTCCAAATCTAAGTTATATTATCTGGTTGATTGGAAAGGTTACGGCCCCCAGGAAAGGTCTTGGGAACCTTCAGAATATGTCCACGCACCTCGTCTGGTCAAGAAATCATCACCCCGACAAGCCAAAACCCCCAGAGAAGACACGCTTAGGAGGGGCCTTGAGGGGGGGTACTGTCATGATCACTGCTTCCAAGGAGCCAGGACCAGCCCAACGTCCTTGGAAGCAGGCCCCTAACCCTAATCCTAAGCACCAGCCGGTCCCCACTGGGACCTTTTGGACCTTGTCCTGGCGCCGGTGGCACCAGGCTCATCAAAACCATTGGTCCCGGCACTGGAAGCGCCGGGCTCATAATAGGTGTGAAGATGCTTGGGTGGACTTACCTGCAGCAGACCATGCTGCTTACTTACCAGCCACTTAGAAGCCATTTGAGAACAGGAACTACTTTCTTACCTGGGTGGGGCAGCTCCACTCCCTGGATACAGCACTGGAACTCTTCTGGAAACTGGAACTCTTTTCTTACCTAGGCGGGGCCGTGGAAGAAGACGCCTCATCACTCCAAGGCTATTTAAACCACACCCGATAGATGAAGCGTGCTTCGCGTTATTCTGCATCTGCAGCAGAACGCTCACCGAGTCTGCTCCGGCCTTTCTTCTTCTGATCCTGGACCTGCAAGAATCCTACTTACCATTTCAGTATCCAGACATCATCAGCACCTGCAAAGAACAGAAACAACAGGTTAGCAAGGCGAACTTTACACGCAGTGCTTACTTACCTGATCCATCGGCTGCGGCCGTTTCTTCACGCCGCATCTCCACCTGCAAAAACAAAAGCATTGCCATACTTCCCTGCACGCTGTGAATTCCGTATTTCTTCATTCTGCATCGCCGCCTGTGAAGACAAAGTATCGTTAACAACTTACTGGCATTCCGCGGACTCCGGCGCTGCAACCCAACATCTGAAAGGCAAAAGAAAAGACATTAAGCAGGTATTTACTTACGTCCATCACGCTCGTCTCAATAAAACGCCTGCGAATACTCCGGCGTCTCTTTAACACGAACTAAGCTGCAAGGAAAGAGACAGTTAGAGCGCTTGCCATACTTACGAACTTCCAGGCGCTTCACTTCATCTTTCATCTCAAGAGCCCTGCAATACATAAGGGAAAAGCATTATACAGAGTCTGCATATAAACGTGCCACGCATGTAAAAACTATAAAGACAAAAGGTGTCCAGAAACTCACCGCTCATGCAGATAACGACGGTAACCATCCTCTGAATTCAAGAGTCCTGTGTTTCACCAGTGAAGGAACTGGCAACGACACCCTGCACCAGACGCAGATGGAGAGCCCAGCATTCACCTATATAAGGTGAGCACGTTGACCTGGGGGCTCTAAGAAAAAGCTGGGAAGAGAGAGAGAGAGAGAAAGAGAGGGACATTCAACAACCCAGACCATTAACCCCCATATTCTTTCACCTGCAGAAACCTCACTCTTCGAGTCCGACACACAGTGCGAAGCGGTTCGACCCCAGAAGCCAATCGAGTCCTGCACATCACTTTTCGAGTCACAGACAGCTTCCTGCCAAGACCCGCGCCTCCGTGGGAATCAGGTGAGCGTTACACCAGGTTGGACCTTCAAACACACATGCTCACCATTATGGTCAAGGGCAAAGCAGGCCTGCTAGTATTATTGGACCTATCCGCGGCATTCGATCTGCTGGACCATCAACAGCTCCAATGGGGTCTGGAGCATACAGGTAACTGCTCTACAGAGGTCATTAGCTGGGTGATCTCACTTCTGTCGGAATGAAGATCAAAAATCCATCAGAGGGGCAAATTCTCCAGGTCAATATCAATCAATTGTGGTGTTCCATAGGGGGCTAGCCTGTCCCCTCTACTGTTTAACCTATATCTTAGGTGTCTGTGCACGGTATTTGACATCATCGGAACCCACTTTGCAAACTATGCTGATGACAGACAGCTATTTGTGGAACTAAGTGACACTATGACACAGTCAACAAGAGAGTGGCTACCATATATAACAAAATTGAGAGCTGGAAGAAAGCCAACTGGATGTGCTTAAATGGGAGCAAAACCGAGCTGATAATTTTCGGGTCACACCAGGCAAGGGTCACGCTAAATCCTGAATACAAGATCTTCCAGATTAAAAAATCCCCCATCCAAGTTACTGAAAAAGTAAAATCACTAGGGATATATATAGAAGCATCTTTGAGTGCGGAGATGCATGTCACTAACCTGAATAGAATTGTCAGTACTACATCTGTCTACTAAAGCAAATCAAGCCCTACCTTGATGAAAAGGACTGTGCCACCATTGCAAGGGCTACAATTTTGTCCAGGTTAGATTATATAGAAATGCCCTACTGATAGGAGCAAGCAAGGTATGCATCAGGCGATGCCAAACAATCCAAAAGAACACTGTGAGCGTTGTCAGGAGGAAAACAGGAAGGGAACACATAACCGCAGACAGGAAAGAGCTTAATTGGCTAGCAGTTGAGGGCAGAATCAGCTTTAAGGCGATGACGATGACCCTCCACTGCCTATTCAGACAGGCACCCACCTATTTGAATGAAAAGATCACACACTACATCTGGGGTCAGACCCTAAGATCTAAAGAGCAGGGACACTGCCCCCTGTGTAAACGATCAAATGGCCTAGGCCGTTCCTTCCCAGTGAGAGTGGCAGAGACATGGAATAGAATGCCAACACTTTTCAGACAAGAGAAGAATAGCATAACTTTCAGAAAAGCACTAAAAACAACATGTTTTAAATAAATGAGTATAAGTCCTAGGAACTGAGGTAGCAAGATACTGTCCCATCAATTTTGTATGTCCGTGTCTAAGTGTTAGCACCCTGATGCCTGCGGGCTTCGGTGCTATATAAATAAACTAATAAATAATAAGAGATTTTGTTGATTGTGTTTTGTGCTTTTGTGTGAGCTACATTAATACTATTGTTTCCACTTGCTATGACTGTGTCAGTGGTTGGTGCAGTTTATTTTATGGCTATGGACACACACAGTTTGCCTCTCCCAGACACACAATCTCAGGGTATTGTATGGGCAAGGTGGGTTGGCCCGATTCATCATTGAAGGGCACCAGGGGTGTGGCTTCACTGTGTGTGCTCCACTGGGGCTGGTTTCATGTGAAGTAGGTTTTCACTAGCTGATTGCGTGCATCCTGTCCCTGTGCCCTTTGGCCAGCCCTGGGCATGGGTGGTGCCTCTGGCGGAGGACTTTGTCCCTCCTGCATCTCTACTTATATGCTTTTGTGTGAGCTACATGTATACCATTGTTTCCACTTGCTATGACTGTGTCAGTGGTTGGTGCAGTTATTTTAGGGCTAGGAACACACACAGTTTGCCTCTCCCAGACACACATTCTCACTGTATTGTTATGGGCAAGGTGGATTGGCCCGGATTTATCATTGAAGGGCACCAGGGATGTGGCTTTGCTGTGTGTGCGCCAAAAGGGCTGGTATTCATGTGAAATAGGTTTGCGCAAGCTTGTTGCGTGCATCCTGTCCCTGTGCCCTTTGGCCAGCCAAGGGCATGGTTGGTGACTGTGGCTGAGGGAAAAGTCCCTTCTGCATGTATACTGGTATGCCACACTGTGTGGCACCATTGTGCAGGACACAAGCTGCCGAGATGATTTTGCATTCTACTGGTGGGGCATATAGCAATACGCCCCCAGAGTGGTCAAGGGAGCGGGGAAATGACTTGAGCACCCCGAATGGGCATTCCACTATACTCCTAGTGCCTATGGGTGCTGCCTTGTTCCTTACCTAGGCTGGTGTAGCAGGATTCTGGAATGGCGTGAACAGGAATGCTGAGAGTGGGTAGGCACTGAACCCTGCAAATGTGTAGATGGTTGTTTTTAGCATTGATTGTCATGGTCTATAATTCAGCATGTCACGTGACTGCATGCATGTGCATGACAGTTGATACTCACCAATGAGTCAGGTGTTACCAAAGAATCCCGATGCCAGGACACGGTATAGTGATGACTGGTGGTGAATGAAGCTGTCATGTGTACTCCCAGGGAAATTTTGATTGACATGCATGATGACTCTGCTTGCAACACAGATGACCTGCACATTGATTGAATGCCAATGCTTCCAGTTGCGGTAAATGTGCTCAGTCACTCGGTGGGCGGAGGCGGTGGGAGGGGCTATAGCGCCACAAGTGCAATCAATGGTTCAGAGAATCCATGGGAAGTGTGCTATGGCATAAATCTCCTGGAACAGTCTCTACCTTGCCTGCAGTGTGCGTGGCATGTATATGTGCCTACACACACATGATATGATGCAGCAGAATACCTGGTGTAGACACTGGGATTGCATGGACTGTGATATGCCCCTAACAATGACAGTGGTGTGCTGGAAATAACCTGTGGTTTAGAAATGTAGGGCTGTCAGCATCTTCTCCAGGGGTGTGATGGCATGGGAGCAGATGGTGATGCAAGGTCTTCCTCCCACTCCCTGACCAGGTCTAGGATGACATGGGACGGGAATCTGTACCTTGCATACACATTGTCATCTGGCATCCCAAAGAGCTTTGCACGTGGGTGGAAAATCCTGTCCAACACCATCCTTGTCTTCTTCCTCGTTCTGTGGACATGTATGATTGCTGCCGCCATAGCTGGATTCATCCTGGTAGAGCGACATTTGAACAGCATGCATTGCATGCTGTATATATGTTTCCTTTGAGGCGTTGGGTCATTTGTGCATTCTACGTTCTGTGTCCTATCATGTGGCGATAAGCTCACAAGGTTTTTGTGTGACTGCTCCCGACATGAAGTTGCACTTTGTAATCCATGAATTAGGAGAGGTTTGCGCTTGACTGCGCGTGTTAGTTATTTGCATGACACAGCCCTCAACACGCCCATGTTATTCCTCTTTCTTTCTCATGTTGTGTGAAAAATGGGGCATAGGCTTGTTCCAGCACTTATTTTTTTGTTTGTGCATGCGCAGACACATCCCACACTTTGCGTGGTGTGTCGCGCAAAGCACTCAACACCATGCAAAGGAGTTAAATTTAATGGCCACAGTGCACTTGCCATCAGTAGCCACAGAGGGAAAACAATTGAATTGTGATAAATGCACAGTGGCGTCACATGCAATGGCCACAGTGCTGATCAGTGAACAGGTTAGAGAGGGAATCAATAATTGATTAATGCAATGATGGAGAACTCTACACCATGAGGCTATGGCGGGCTTTGGTACATGCCTAACGAGTAAATGTTTGAACTCCATCATTTGAAATCGATGAAAAAAGGGTGATTTTAGTTGTAATTTGTTTAAAACCACGCTCTCTGCGAAAATGACAAACACCAGCTGGAATATGCAAATTCTGAAAAGTTTTGAATTAAACTTACATTATTTCTGGTGATAGATACTTATGTTTTCTTTCTGCCAGCACCCGGCAGCATAATGCGGGCTCATTAGGTATTTCCATTTGCATAGCTAGCTGTTGCAGAGGAGGGAACTATCGATCAAAATCAGAAGGTGAGATCAGCCATACATTGCAGGCAGACGTCTGCAAGCAATGCTGGTATTTGCTCTGCTTTGCATAGCATGATTCACTTAAATAAAACCCTGCTTCCTTCTTCATCACTTAGCATATGTTGTGGCACTTGCAGAAGACATTATCTGTGCATGATTCCCCTGAAATTGAATAAATGTTCAATTTTCTGAGAGTTGCATTCTCTGTTGAGCATGGAAATCAGTTCTGCTGTGAAGTGCTTGCCGAAGATGAATGGCCTGTGTCCCATGTACTTACATATCACAGCGCATTCATCCAGCAGCAGATAACCCATAAATCCCCCTACTCCTTAGCGCTGATTTCACGACTTGTCAATGCTTGTGGTGGGCGTGATTGGGGAGAAAATCAGTGGCGGCAGGAAGAAACAATTATTTTAATGGATGTGTTGCAAGGGCCATATGTATTACAAATAACACAAACCAAGAAACGTTTGTGTTATGGGAGTATGCCTGGCAAGAATATTTCAACCTAAGCGCTTAAACGGCTGCCCCTTTTTTTTTAAGTCAAAACAAAACAGGTGATGGCTGGAAGGTTTAGAATGAATCTTAAATTCTGGCATTGCTCTGGGCAACGCTCACGACCATTGTTCTTCAGCCTGCCGAGCCATTACATAAAGGGGAAAGACATATGCAAATCAGGCTTGGTCCCACCCCGGGTGGTGAAAGGGCTTACATTTTTTTCAGATGGGCACTTGTTACTTGTCTATTGGCACCTGTGAGTTGCAGCATCACCAGATGGAATCAACAGACGTTCTATATTTTAAAGGGCACATCTTTGAAATTAGTGCATTCACAATTAATTGAGACTTAATGTCTTAATGTTTCAGGCATCCTCATTGCAATAGAAGGATCAGGTGAATATTTTATCATCACAATAGGCATGTTTCCTAACAGGGAATGCTAAATGTGTTAGTGCATGAACATTGTGACACAGTGGCGTACAGATTGCTTCATTAATGTGGTCAAATAGTTAGAGTGTGCACACAAGCAGTATTATACCAACTTGGGCTCCCTAACTTTTGGCTCTGCTTTGGGGTTGTTGTCTATCCACTGTCCACGTATGCTTTTACTTCTTTGAATTGGTACTTGTGGCATTCACAGAATGATGGTAGATCACAGTGATATTGTTCTGGAAATCTGGATTGTATTCTATGATTATAGGACAGGTGTTCCTAACCAATTTTTTTTCTTTTTCAATTTTTTTTCTTTTCCTGCTTCTTTTGATTTAACAATTGTGTTTGTCACCTTTTTGTTTTGTGATCCTTTGTTTTTGTATTCGTTGCACATCAATGCTTTGAATGAACATTGGGCCTCATTCCGAGTAGGGCGGTAAGGGATACTGGGCACCGGTAAGGAGACCGGTGCTCGTAATCCCTTACTGCCCTACTACGAGGTCCCTTAGCGGGTCCCTTCCTTAACGCCTGGTCTGATCAGGTGTTAAGGACGGGACCCGTTAAGGGACCTGGGTGCAAATAATGGGCTTGGCATACGCCGGGTCGTTATTTGTGACCTCCCCATTCCCATTGAGCCCTATGGTGTCTCAAATGGGAATGGGGAATGGTTTGGTGAATGGGGATTTACCAGTCCCACCAAGGTCTGACTAGACTGGTACGTTCCCATTGCACCAAACCAGACACGGTACCGTTATTGGTGGCAGTCATGGCGCAAATAGCACCATGACTACCACCAACCTCGGAATGATGCCCATTGTGTTTTTCTACAAACATTGCACTGTTCATTGTTGAATATGTGAATATGTTCTGCATCTTCTGTAATAATTTCTGACTGTCCGTCTAACCTTGACCCATTAACCTTGATTGGAATGAAACATTACATTTTGTAACCAGGCCCCGCCTTGATAAGGACCAAAGTGGTCGAAACACGTGTTGGCACAGAATGGGCCTTAGATCGTGAACTAATAAATAGTTGGCAGGAGTGATATTTGATGTTCAATAGTGCTAACATTATTTCAATTGATGTTTTAAAGGACAGCGCTTTTCCCACAGATCGAAAGGTTGTTGTGTTTCATAGCTTTGTGATTTGCACAAATGTATTTCTGTGTGGAAACTTGGTTTACTTCAATTAGCAGGAACTTTGAAAGTTTCAGTATTCAGAAAATCGGACATGGCATGCCTTCTGGGAGGTAGCTGCTACTCAGGAACTATCAGAGGGTTCTAATGTTCTTGCAGGTGACTTCTTTCCTGGCTGATTGCTGAGTGAGACCTCACTAAGAGCATTTAGCTGACTGTAATGGCAGCCCCAGACTTTAAGGTAATAGGTAAATAATTCCTCACCAAACGGCCCAGCTTGGATGATACTAAGTGTATGTATTTAACCTAGCGGTCTCCCTTCCCGCCAGATGCATTAAGAATCATAAATACTGACTATAATACCTGTAGGCGACAGATGGGTTAATTCTTAGTGGAGGACTGAGGAGATGGTGGGTGAAGCCAGAAAAGAATTAGGGTTTTGGCCTACCTACATTTTCTTTAGGCCTGTATCTAGGAAAACAGTACTGATCAGGGGGCGCTTATCTCGCAGTGGCTTTGGCGGAGTTGATATTGTTATTGAATGTAGTCATGAAACCAGGAACTGCAACCAGATTTGTCTAATGAAAGAGTGTGGTTATGTGAGTTATAGAGCAATGGTTTGTTTTCTCATCAATCTGTCCCAGGTTTCTAATTAGGCATGTTTAATTTATTTTTTGAATATATTCAGATGTACTCCATATTCCTGAAGCATATTCATATCTCGGCAAAGCATAGTCACAAAGCTGAGTGATGCCACAAAATGCGCACCATCTGGAGAAAAAAAATCTAAAGAGTTGTTGTAGTCAGGAATTGTAAAAGGTTGGGCCAAAAAAAACCTAATGAAACTCTAAAAATCTACACTGAGGCTTGTTGTCCTTCAAGGTTATACCTGTCTATCAAGACCTCCTAGAGTTCCCAGGCCACTCACAGTTTGGGGACTGAAGGATCCCCATATTTCCTTCTATATCTTCCCGCTTTCTTGGGTCCTTCTGTGGTGATTACTAGGGTTGTGAGAAAGACTCCCTTGAGCCAAATTCTGTGGTCATACATGAGGCTAAACATGGGCTGGCTGGAGGTCAAGGCCCACAGAGTCAACCAAAGAGGAGGGCACCTCCCTGCACCAGGGCCTTTTACTATGCTGAGCAGTTTATTTTCCTTTGTTTCTTCATGCCCCGCCGTGTGCTCCTACCTAAGGGAACCTCTTCTATTGCCTCTCTTTGAGAAGCTGCCCACAAATGGTTTGGTCTTGGTTGGCCCTTAGCAAATGTTTTATTTTTCCATTTGTATTTTGGAGCAAGTGCCGGCCAATCACTCCATAATACAGTCATTACATTTGCAAAGCATCTAAAAATATTGGCCATCATCAGTGTGGTGGAGCTGTGCCTCTCTGAGAACAAGTGGAACCCTTGCTCACTGTTCCCAGAGGCACAGCTCCAGATGATGCCCAACAAGGCTGAAACACGAGTATGGGGTTGCTGTTGGTACTCTTATTCAGAGGAGAATTGCCTAGCATTTCGGTGCTGGACTGCCCTTGGGTTGGACAAAGACTGATATGCACGGATATTTCTTCTCTGTGAAAGGGACAGTGAGCTAAAGACTTGGTTAAGACTCTCCCAGGGGCCATCCACCCAAGAACAGGTCAATGGGCTGTGTTTGTGCTGGTAGAGAGACTCCCAGAACGCCCTTTGTTTTGCAGTTGAAAATAATTGCACTAACTAGCGAAAAAAGGCACCCTCTCTACTAAAATAAATAAAAGCAGATAGTGCTAGAAAACCAGTATGAATATGGAGGGAGAGATCGAGAGGAAGTTTTCATGTATTGAGCTTGAATGTTAAATCATTAAATGACTTTGGCAAGCATTCTGTTTTGAATCATGCCAGAAAACGGATGTAATTTGCCTACATGGAACACATACATGTATACATGTATGATGCAATGAAAGACATCTCCGCAAGATTAGTTGGGGGCATTTGCTTATTGATAACCTTGAAATAAATGAGGGCAGATATGCTAAGAATTGTCTGGGTTGATGGATAATGGTTCAGTTGAAATACTGGGAGAAAGACCATACATTTGTATCAGATGATGTATCTAACTATGATGGTCCTTGCCTTTTGCAAATGTTTGAGATTGACCTATGTGAATGGGTCACACTGGTTATTTATTTATTTTATTTATTTATTTATTTGGATTTGTAGAGCGCACATCTGCCCGGGGGCATCGTGGCGCTAAGAAGTCTTACTTGTTACAGGCATACATGGTGAATATACAGATATACAGATTAGCATAGACGCGTTTTTTCATACATTTGCTGTTATTTCCATAATTACAGTGGTGCGAATACAGGTGAGGCGGGGTTAGTGGAACAGCGGGGTTAGTCCCCACATACAGGTTATTGTATGTGGGGACTGTAACTGGCCTCTGAACACTTTTCAAGACTAAATTACAGGTATGCAGCTCTCAGTTTTTGGATTTATGGCACACCAAAAAGCCATGGCAGGCAATAGTCCTATTAACTGTGCCCGTGTGGGCAGTACACCAGAGTAGATCTGGCGGAGGCAAGAAGAGGTCAACGCAATATATCCATCCTCCACACATCTAAAGGTGCCTTGGCCTGATACCTTGAAGTACCCAAGATGTGTGTAGTTTTATGGTAGGTTACTAGTAGATACAGCATTCTGTGACATGGTCCATAAGAACATCAATATTTTGTTGATGCACCGTGGACCATGAACAATGCCGTCAAATGTTTTGGTTGCCATGAAGGATTATTTCTGTGGGATTATCACAATTTACACTACCTTCTTTGTTAGCAGCATGGGGAAAGAGATCATTCGCATTAGACATAAATCAAACTTGACAGTATGCACTGTATTGCGCACAGACTGTATTAACCAACCGAAAGAATTCAAGTACCACTTCTGCTGGCTATAGCTGACATTATATCATACTATCTAGCAGCTCCTAGTAAAGCAAAAGAAGGCCATGAAGACAAGACCTGTAACTATGGAAGGCACATATTAAAGGGTTTAGCCTTGCTAGGTAATGACGCAATATAACTAGCATAAAGGAAATTCCTGTTCATTTTGCAAAGTAACAGGCAGCCTTATACCATCAGAAATTAAGTGCCTAACAAACCATGTTGAAGATGTGTTTAGTTCCTTTGCACCTAATAATCTCTTGAATGTGAGTTCCAGTGTTTCCAATTCTATAAAATGTGTCCATTTGGGATTTTTCTAGGAACAAGGCAATCTGGACTGGGTATTATTTCACTCAAGGTATTTTTTGTTACTGTTCGCGTCAACGCTCATTGACAGAGAAAAGACTGACTGTACACGTCATCATATCCGCCATTTTCATTGCTGAATGCAGAGGACAATACACATAGTAAAATGTATCCATGTCGGTCAGAATGACTTCACTCCTGTAAAAAGCACTGCTGAGTAGCGATAGTATGGGCACTGTGGCAGAAGTAGACTACCCTCTCCCGCACACTGTAATGGGTGGCCCAATGAACTGGAGGACCCTCGGGTCGGAGAGGGACAACAGATATACTTTAAAATGGTCGCGATCGCCATGGTTCCACAGGAGATAACATACTGCATTTGGGAGAGGAAATTAGATAGCACTCATCATCGCAATGTCTCCCACATTGTAATTGTTAATTTATAACGCGCTTAATACCAGGAGTGGTTTCTAAGGACGGAGTCAGGATTCGAACCTGCATTGCACTGCGTTGTCTTGCTTCCAAGACAAGTGTGTTGCCCCTGAGCAGTGACAAAGTGAACATTTCAGTTCTAGGGTTTCATTTTTTTTATATGTTGCGAGGTTCCGCTAATTGTGTTTAAAACCATAAACATTTGGGGGCCGATTCATGGAACAAATGTGCGCCGAAAATCTACGCGCAAGCAGGCGCAAGGAGGCGCAAGCAGGCGCAAGCGGAAAAAAAGAGGCGCACGCGCACGCGTGCGATACATGGAAGTCCCTGCGCATGTCTTCCTCGGGATGTGCGCCAAACCCGTGCATGGCGCACACGTCACTGCAACATCCCGAAAGACGTGCGCGACGCGCACAGTGAAAGCGCACAACCTCTGCGCATACACTAGAAAGTGGGCGGAACACGGGGCGTAACGCGTGGAATGGGGAACAACTTGCGAAAACAAGGGCGTAACTGGGGATGTACTGCAGGGAAGCAGAGGGAACGCCCACACGCACCCGAACCACACGTATTCATGGAACCGAATAGGGCAAAGCCACGCACAGCGAAAGACACGCACAAGCCGATACACGTCCGCCACACGAAGGCAGGCGGTAGCGTCCCTGCGCAATACAAAAATGGCAACATACAGCAATTGTGCGAGCGGGGCACGTGTATTTCGGGGTTGCGCGGGAAGTTACACACGCGATTGAGCGGGATACGTGTATTCCAGGGGTTCGCGTGAACTTTCTCACGCGATCGGGCCTGGGGGAGCGGGCTACGTGTATTTCAGGGGTTCGCGTGAACTTTCTCACGCGATCGGGCCTGGGGGAGCGGGCTACGTGTATTTCAGGGGTTCGCGTGAACTTTCTCACGCGATCGGGCCTGGGGGAGCGGGCTACGTGTATTTCAGGGGTTCGCGTGAACTTTCTCACGCGATCGGGCCTGGGGGAGCGGGCTACGTGTATTTCAGGGGTGCGCGTGAACTTCTTCACGCGATCGGGCCTGGGGGAGCGGGCTACGTGTATTTCAGGGGTTCGCGTGAACTTTCTCACGCGATCGGGCCTGGGGGAGCGGGCTACGTGTATTTCAGGGGTTCGTGTGAAGTATCTCACGCGATCGGGCCTGGGGGAGCGGGCTACGTGTATTTCAGGGGTTCGCGTGAACTTTCTCACGCGATCGGGCCTGGGGGAGCGGGCTACGTGTATTTCAGGGGTTCGCGTGAACTTTCTCACGCGATCGGGCCTGGGGGAGCGGGCTATGTGTATTTCAGGGGTTCGCGTGAACTTTCTCACGCGATCGGGCCTGGGGGAGCGGGCTACGTGCATTTCAGGGGTGCGCGTGAACTTCTTCACGCGATCGGGCCTGGGGGAGCGGGCTACGTGTATTTCAGGGGTGCGCGTGAAGTTTCTCACGCGATCGGGCCTGGGGGAGCGGGCTACGTGCATTTCAGGGGTGCGCGTGAACTTCTTCACGCGATCGGGCCTGGGGGAGCGGGCTACGTGTATTTCAGGGGTTCGCGTGAACTTTCTCACGCGATCGGGCCTGGGGGAGCGGGCTACGTGCATTTCAGGGGTGCGCGTGAACTTCTTCACGCGATCGGGCCTGGGGGAGCGGGCTACGTGTATTTCAGGGGTTCGCGTGAACTTTCTCACGCGATCGGGCCTGGGGGAGCGGGCTACGTGTATTTCAGGGGTGCGCGTGAAGTTTCTCACGCGATCGGGCCTGGGGGAGCGGGCTACGCTTATTTCTGGGGAGCGCGGGAAGTGACACACGCGATTGAGCGGGGTACGTGTATTTCGGGGGTGCGCGGGAAGTTACACACGCAATTCCATCAGGGTACGTGTATTACAGGTGTGCGCATATCAACAGGGTACGTGTATTACAGGGGTGCGCGGGGAGCAGCACACTTGAATTGCACGTGTGGGTCCTCCCAGGTGTACCCTCTACACCCTCCACGGCCCCTGCAGGTGGCTCACACCACAGGGGCCTACCCAGCACATGTCATGCAGGCACCCCACCCACCATGCCCATGCCCACCAGCCAACCCACATGTCAACTTGCACTACTCCCCCCCACTGCATGTGACCCTGCACCCCCAGCCACCAGGGGCAGCCTCCACCAGGTCCTCACAATCCCCAACACACATGCACGTCAGCGTGTAATACGAGGAAAGGGCCATGCGCGTAAGCGCGCATACGAGGAAAGCCCATGCGCGTAAGCGCGCATGGAAACTGCACGTCCGCGTGTAATACGAGGAAAGAGTCTATGCGCGTAAGTGACGTGACGCGCGCGTGCGTTTCCCTCAGCACGGGTTAAAGGTGAGCGGGCCCAGCAGTTCGCTGTACGTGCCTTTCGTGGAGACCGACGTGTGTTGCTGCTTCCTGTTGTTTCGCGCGCCATCACAACTTCACAGCTCTCAAGGACGTATCTCTTCTTTTGGCGGGGGTATTGGCTACGCGTGTTTTTCTGCATCGCGCTAGTCAGACGGTGAGTCACACACGCTCTTTTTCCCACTGCGGGTGCCCCTGTGTATCGCACCCGTTCTTGATGTCATAGTAGCCTGCGTGTCCCACGCGTACGCGTTATTCGTGTTACTGGGTGCCACCGCGTACTGCGGGAGGTCCAATCCACGCACGTAGGCTACAGGGTTGCGTGCACGGTTTTACTGCAGTTTTGGGGTGCCTGAGCGTTGCGTGACCCGTCACCACATCACCGGGGTCACATACAGCCTTGCAGGTGCAGGGGGGCTGTTAACATCTTGCTTCCCACCCCCTTCACCCCAATTGTCCAGGTCAATTGTGGTGTACACCTCCCATTGGCACCACTCCATCTGTGCCAGCACTACTACATCTGTGCCATGGTTGGGAGGCCACCAAAGGTGAGGGGCGCCTCAGCTGGGCGTACTCCTCGTGGCGGGCGTGGTCGGGGACGTGGCCGTGGTGACCAGGGAGTAGGGGGACTCCAGGGTGTCCAGGGCAGCCACAGAGGGGGAAGAGGCAGGGGTGCGCCACTTGAGCACAATGTTGTGCCATGTGTCGGTGCAGCCATGCCACCACCTCCTGTGGTTCCGGGGGATGCAGCTCCTGCATCTGGCACTGGCACCCATATGACCCGGCAGTCCGTTCCATCGACTGCCACGGGCCCAAGGGTGGTGGTAGCTGCAGGTGCAGCTGTGGACACCGCCACCCAGGCTCAGGGTCTGCCAGCGCAGGCTGCGTTGGCACTTGAAGAGCCCTTGGTAGATCTCCAACAGGCCAGGGGGGAAACCATAGGGGCACGCTGGGCTGCTCAGACCAAGACACGTGTCCCTGGGGCAGTCATGTCATCTGCTGCCCCGAACAGCCGGGTGTTGGCAAGTGCAGGGGCAGATGCACCCAACAGCACCCCGGTTGTGAGCCTGCCAACCAGGACCGTTGCGGCCAAGCACCCTGCCACAGCTGATGTTGCTGCGCAGGGTCCATTAGTGGGCACCCAGCTGCCACTGACACAAGTCAGGCCTCTGGTCATCCCTCCACCTGCCACTCCCTTGGCTCAATCCACCGAACCCACTGGCCATGCTGGTCAGGGCGGCATTAGCCAGCCAGGGTCTGCGCCACAGTCCAAGAGGAGGAAGGTTGCACCTGCAGCACAGGCTGCGACCCCACACACAGCCACGACCTCCTGCACGTCGAGGAAGAAGCCTTTCTGTAAGCAGGAACTGGACTTCCTCGTGGACTACGTGCGGGGCCACAGCCGTGACATGCTAGTGGGTGCCAATAGTCAGACCACGGCTGCCCAACGTGACACCCACTGGAAGCATGTTGCGGAACATGTCAGTTCATTCGGCCATGAGGTGCGCACGGCGCAGGAGTGCAAAAAGCGTTGGAATGACATCAAGCGCAGCACTAAGGCCAAGCGTGCCTCAAATTACAACTTGACTCTGGTGACTGGCGGTGGGCCTGCACCAGAGGAGGAAGAACTCACTCCGCATGAGGCTCTCGTTGCGGAGTTCATACCACCTGAATTGGTCGAAGGAGTGGGAGAGAAGCTGGACTTCGATGCCCAGTCCAGTGAGTGTTGATGCGTGTTTGTTGAGGACGTGTGTGGTTCACTTGTGGGATGTGTTGTGCATGATTGCTGCTACATGTGACGTGTACATGGTTCTGATGTGTAAGTAATGCAATGCTAACGTCATGCATGTCTCCTCTGCCTGCATGCGGGACTCCATGTAGGCATGCTCCCTTGCCCCTCCTCCGCCACTCTGCACCCCAGTTCCACCTTTGCACTGGTCTGATCCAATCTTGCCAATGTGTAGTTTCTTGTCCATGTGTCCTGTGTAGATGCTAACTTCCAGCGTAGAATCTGCCAGACATATGCCATGTCGTACAGCCTTAGTACTCGATGCAGGGAATCTCACTTGTACTGTGCATGGGTCAGATGTCCCGCAGGGACATGAGTGCCCATTCATGCTCCATGTGCATTGCACGCATGCCCCTATGTGTCCTTGACTGGATGATCACTGTAATATCAGTCCTTGGTTACATACATTGCCTGCCATCTCATCAGCCTTCCCATGTCAACTGTGCCTCAGTCCTGCGTTGCACACATGTTTAGGCTCTGACAATCTGTGTGGCTCACAGGCCTCAGCCTGTTCAATGGCCAATGACTCTGTCCAACTCTTGTTGTGTCTTCTTCACACGTGGGCGGCCTCCGGAGTTTCCATCATGTGTCCTGCCCACTGTCCCAGCATCATTTGCAGTGTTGTCATTTGAATCACATGAAGCTGTTGATGCCAGTCAACACTGCCTGTCAATACACAGGTGTATGGTCAGCCTTTTGATACCATGATAGGCATCCCTGCTTTGGTACTGGGGTGGAGGGGTGCTTGGCTTCTGGACATGGTACACATTGAATGCACAATGCACGTGATGTCTGATTTTGACATTGCACTGCCTTCACATTTCCTGGCACACACCATGTAGTGCTTGTACATGTAGGTAGTGAGTGGCGTACACATTTTCTGCACTGCATAGACCCACTTCCATGGAAACTGCCACCTTTCAACAGGTCTGATCACAGAAGCTATTCAAAGTAGACCCAGCATGCATGCCAGGTCATATGTTGTGTGTCACATGTCTGCCGGATGCCTTTGCTGTCGGTGTGTGTGTGTGTCGTGTGCTTCTGACATGTGTATTGACCTTTTCCCCTCTATTTTTCAGGTGATGACGCAATGGAGGCAGAGGATGGTGTTGTCATGCCAGACACAGGGTTGGTAACGCCACATCAACCCGGCACTAGTGTGGGTCGTGGGGTGGTAGGCCACGAAAACCCCCAAGTGCTGCAGTCCATCTTGTCTCTGGCTGCCTATGAGTCCAGCCTTGATGACGACTCTGACGTCCATGTTGAGTTGGATGACCATCAAGTCCATGTGTCAGGGGTGAGTGATTCTGATGTGGACACTCCTCTGTCTGCGACACCTGCACTGAGGGATCAGACAGTCTTGGTTCCTCCGCCCGTGGTGGATCGGGACGCAGGGTCACCCTCCACACCAGTCACTGATGTGCCTGGGACATCACGTCGACGGGGGCATGTAGTCGTGCAGCCGCAGGCGGTGCCAACACAGCGAGGACCCCCGGTCCTTGGGTCCCGCAGGGGTCAAGCCCGGCAACGCGGTCGCCGCGCGCAACCGCTGTATACTGAGTGGGAGCAAGACATGACTGCCAATTCCGAACGGCAGGGGGCAGCAATGGAGAACATCGCTGAGAGCATGGAGCGTGTGGCCCGATCTGTGCTCCCCCCTGCTAGGCAGGTGCTTCTCCAGCAGCAGGCGGCACGGTCCACGGCCCGCTCGCTCAGGCTGGGCATGGCGGCCTCAGACAGGGCACGCCAGGCTGAAATGTCGTCTCTGCGTCAAGCAATTGCTGCTCACGCAGAGGCGCACATGGATGCCTTGAGGGAGGAGTATGCTTCCCTCAGATCCACTCTGGGTGTCCTTATGATGTCCCAGAGGCAGCGGGCAGAGGAGCGGTTTGCACAGCTTGAGTGTACCATCTCGGCTGAGCTACAGGCTTGCCGGGAGGTGCAGCGGTTGTCAAGCCAGGCCTTGCAGGAGGAACTCCGTGTTACACGTGCTACCTTGCAAGAGGAAGCACGTGTATCACGGGAGGTTCTGCATGCAGACCTACGTCACATCGCCACACAGAACCAGGCTCACCCGTCCGGCAGACTTGCTGCCGACGAGGGGCAAGCTGCGGCTAGGCGTGGCCAGGCTACTGTGCCACGTCCTCCTTTCCAGGATGAGCCAGACTCGGACAACCATCTATCTCCCACATAGGTCGTGCTGTGCAGGCGTTGAGCCCATGGAGGTATTTTTTTTTGGCTCAGCATCATCGCATGTGGATGTTGAGCAGCACCCTGTACCTCCCCCCTCCTGGGTGCCTCCCCTCCCCCCGGGTCGTATGTGGCCATTTTTGATTTTTCTTCTAGTTTAGTTAGTTAAGTTTCTGTTTGATAGTTAGTTTAAATAGGTAATGTAGGTTTTCCATAGTTAGTGTAATTAGTTAATAGTTGAGTTAGTTTAAAATTGCTAGTCTATTGTGCTTTCATGTGACGGTGCGGTGCTTTGTGGCTTTTGAAGGCATCCACTGTCTGTTCCAGCTGGGCCCTTCATGGTTGTCTTGTGTATGTGTTTGCTGCTTGGGTTCCTTGACTCACATATGCCACTCCTGCCTCCCTTATCCATGGGCTCGCAAGGATGGTTCGGTGTTACAGCATTTTACACAAGGGCATTGGACTGTCATATCTGTGGCATGTCTGGTGCTGTGTGACTTGACACCCCTAGTGGGGATGATTTAGGTGTCATTGTCCACTGTTCAGCTTTTGCTAGATGGGGTGTATCATGATTAATGTGGACATTGATTGCTATGCATTGTGTAGTATGTTTCATTTCTTTCCTGTACATGTGCGTGTTGCTATTCATGCTGTAGATAGTGTTCCACACTTTGTAGGTGAAAGACGGACTGATGGTGTGATTTGTGATGTGACTCTCTGACATGGTCAAGTAATGAGATGCCTGATGAGACACACACAGATTACTTTGAAGCATTAATCATGTGTTACATGCCCTTTCTGCAGGGGGATGAGCCTCCAGAGCACCTTTGCCAGCAGACATGTCCCATTGGACGACGGAATTCTGGACCCGTTTGTTGGTGCCCACATGCACATGTGTGCAGGAGCAGAGGCACAGTGATTGCAGACCCACATCCTAGTACTGCTGACATGTTCCAAGGAACTCCAGGCAAGGTGAGCATCACAGGGGGGCCACGACACAGCAAAGCTTGCACCAGGCGAGTTGCACATGCAGGCTTAGTCACAGCACTGAGGGTGAGCTTAGACGAATATTGGTGTTGAAGCACACAATGCAGCTCAGATGTGTTTGTGGACTGATGGCTGCTGATAGTAGGGTTGTCTGGGACACATGCAGGGGCAGTGGCACATACCCTCCGGTACAACAAGGTCCATTGAGCCACTTGTATCATCCATGTAGCCTTCCGAGACATGGAAAGGGGCAGCTCACAGGGACATGCAGCAAGGGATATACTCGGGTGCAGTGCATGTCTTTTCCACGTACTTCATGATAAATGCACTGCCAACTTTGTTTCGGTCATGGTGGTACACAACTTGCTCTGTAGTCATGGCTTGCAATATGGGTCTGTCTGCTTACCCAGGGAACATTGCATGTTGTGTGAATTGTGACACATTGGTGTTCCATTTTCCACGCACCCAGCAGCGGCTGCCTTACTGCATTGACTGTGTATGACCCGTCACAGGGATGATGTTATATATGGGTACGAAGCATCAACCACAGATTGTCTGTTTGTAGAGTAGTCTGTTGCTATGGGGCATGTTTGGTGTTGTGTTTTTGTGCAATTGGCACGT
This sequence comes from Ambystoma mexicanum, assembly GCF_040938575.1. NCBI lineage: Eukaryota > Metazoa > Chordata > Amphibia > Caudata > Ambystomatidae > Ambystoma > Ambystoma mexicanum. The sequence goes on from NC_090934.1 coordinate 1,307,589,277, forward strand.
ACAGGTTGTTGACTGTGTCTCTCTTTGCAGCATTGCAGTGCTCCTGTAACCGGACCTGAGAGTGCGCAGGCAGGAGGCCAGCACTCAAAACCAGAGCTAAGTGTCTTGTTGTTTTTCTTACAAACTGCTCTGCATAGGCTTGCTTGGGAGTGTACTGATGCATGGATGTATGTGTGGTTCTATTTGGTATGTTATTTTCTCCCTAATCACCCGTGATCCTATGCAATTTTGAAACCTGTACCCTCTACCCGGTGTTCCTGCTTCCCGTGCCTATCCAAGCAACGTTCCCTGACCCTCTTTCCCCACTGGGGTTGCGGATGCCTGTGTAAGCCCCGAACTTGCAGGCGCCAAAACCCTAGAGGGGGTGGTGGGTTCGTACCACTCCTGAGCCTGGACTACAGAAGGCCATGACAATGATGTCCAAGTCTGTTTGGATTGTGTATGTGTTCATGCAGGTTGTACATTTTCGTGCATTCCCTAGTTTCATGTGTCATTCCACCTCCCCTCTCCTGCCGCTCATTCCAGTCATCCAGTGTGTCAACACCTGTCCCGACTGCATATCCCTGAACCTCCTTCCCCACCAGGGTCTCAGGGGCCTGTGTGAGTTTGACCTTGCAGGCACCCGGGACATGGTGGGGGTGGTTGTTTCGTGGCACTCCCGCGCCTGTACAGGGGACCTGTGACAGTACACATCCATTCATGGTGCATCATCCGATGTCATGTACCACACATGTCTCACATCCTGTCGTGACATTGTTTTGCTGTGCTACCTTGGTTGTTGCATCATTGTGGTAGTACTTGGCCTTTGTGAGGTACTGCTACGTCAAGTCATCTACTGGAGGGTGTTTGGGTTCGTTTTTATGCCTTGGATTTTGTGTTTCGGAAATGAGTGTGTATTCAGGGGGTTCAGGCATCTTTTTACACACAAGGTGGGAGATGATGACGAAGGGTAAAGGTGATCCTGTGGCCAGGTGGAATTGAGGTTTGGGGGCTCCATGACCCAGGTGCAGTTGTTCAGTGGGTCATGGTCATTTGTGAGGGAGGGGGGGTTGTTGTTGATTGTTGCCTTGCCCTGCAGTGTGATGGGAACTCTGACATAGTAATGGTGGTATCCCATGTACATGTTGTGTTCTGCTGATCAATGCCTGTTCATGTGTTGTGTTTTCCTTTCAGGTGCGAGGGGATAGTTGAGGTTTGACATGCTGGGGTGTACACATGGTGGATGTTCACATGTGATGTGTAGGGAACACTGATGGTCACTTGAGTGCACATGCATATGTGGAGTGCATGTCCTTGCAGAACCACACACTTGCACTCTGATGCACTACATGTACTCCCACCCTTGCATATACACATGTACACTGCTTGCCTTCTGGTGCCCACTGTGTCCCGGCAGCACATGTTCTGTGACCGATCATGGATCCAGTACATGCCTGATTTGATGTTTGACGTGGTCTGTCACTTAGATTTGATGCTCAGGGTGTGCATCACACACAATGGCTGTTCACTGTGCTGTGCGCTGAGCAGTGTGATGCAGGAGTAGGACACTGCACACATGAGCTGCAGTGTTGATTTTGCAATGCATGATGTGCATGTAGACAGGCATTCATTGTGATGTTACGTCTACGACTGTTGTAATGCATTTTGAAATGACTTATTTTGGGTGGGAGGTTGTTGGTCTGTCATTTCATCTGATTCCGGGTCAGCCAGCAGTGTCCGATGCCACTGTGCATTTAGGACATGGCAATGTGTACCTTATCGTTACTGCATTGGTGTATGGGTATTGCGTGCCATGACATGTTGATGTTTGGGAGGGTTTGTGTGACATGACAGTGATGGCCATGGCCTGGTTTGCAGGTGTGTGTGATGCACACCTTGCATGTCCGTGTCATCCGCTTCTCAGAGCAACTAGCTGGGGGTAGATTTCTCTCCGCAGCAGGGCCCTCCCCCTGGAACAGACTTCCGGCCTGACTTGAACTTGAGGGGAATCATCTCCAGTTCTGGAAGCACCTCATGTCCTTCCTCTTTGCTTTTGCTTACTCTCTGCCTCTCCCTTGCAGAATTCTCCACTGGAACTGCACAGGAGCTGCAACTGGGCCACTCTCACCGACCTTGGTCCCTGGCCCAGCCACTCTCCACTTGCACTGCCTCCCTGGCAACCCCTGCACTGCAGTACTGTCTCTCTATCCCTACAGCCCTCCCTTCCCAGCACTTGACTGCACTCACCTTTGTAGTTGCCACCAGGTGACCTATGTATTATTTTTTCGGGCTACTTCCCCTGTACTGGACTCCCCCCCACCCTTCCCCTTGCACTTTTCCCATTCCCCCTACCCCTGCACTTGCACGATCCCAATGACACCTGGCCTAGTAGTACCGTTCTCTGTGTTCCCTTGTTCCCCCCTCCCTGCCTCATTGCGCCTTGGAATACTTGTGTATGGCCCATATCATGTCATATGTCATATGTGTGCCTTTTGGTCACACAGGATAGCTTGTGTTTAAGTAGCTAGGGATGCAGACGATGTGGCACTTCCATGGCAACTATCTCAGGGTGGTAAGGTTGTGACAGTTGACTGTCTCTTTGTCATCATCGATTGTCACCTGGTATGTGCCAGGCCTGTGTGCACTCCGCAGGGGTGGGAGTTTAGGTGAAAAATGTGGCCACAAGCTGGGTCCGGGCTTCCTCGCCACGTGCCCTGTCCCCTCCCATGGGCAGCGCCTGTGGTTGGGGATGTGGGGGCACCACCATGTCCACCGGGACGCCCTGCCGTGTTGCAACATTGTGCAGGACACATGCTGCCACAATGATCCTGCACACTACTGGTGGTGCATAGAGTAGTTGCCCGCCAGAGCGGTCAAGGGAGCGGAAACGTGACTTGAGCACTCCGAATGTGCGCTCCACTATGCCCCTGGTTGCAATATGGGCGGCGTTGTATCTTACCTGGGGTGGTGTGGTGGGGTTCCGGATTGGCGTCATCATGTGGTTGCTCAGAGGGTAGGCACTGTCCCCTGGGGAGATGATAATAGTTGAGATAATTAGGGTTTGGATACTTGTCTGTGTGTGACTTGCATGCATGTGCAAGGGCATTTGTACTGACCTAGGAGCCATGTGTCGCCATGCTGCCCAGCTTCCAGGGCCCGGCTCAGGGCGGACATTCTGTATATGAAACTGTCATGGGTGGAGCCAGGGTAGTTTGCATAGACAGAGGTGATGATTCCCTTTGCATCACATACCACCTGTACATTGATGGAATGCCAGTGCTTGCGGTTTCGGTAGATGTGCTCAATGGCCCTAGGTGGACGTAGGGCCACATGGGTGCAATCTATGGCACCGAGCACTTTGGGGAAGTGTGCCACCCTGAAAAAATCCAGGACAACGGCCTGCCTTTCTGCGGGTGTTCTGGGCATGTATATGTGCCTGCGGACTGAGGGGCGCGCTGTCATGATTGCCAGTACCTGGTGTAGGCAGCGTGACTGCGTGGCCTGTGAGACCCCCCCACTATGGCAGTGGTCCGCTGAAATGACCCAGTGGCCAGAAAATGCAGGACATTGAGCACCTTCTCCAAGGGGCTCAATGCTTGGGAGCAAAGGGTGGGGGATGTGAGGTCATCTTCCCACTCCCTGACCAGGTCTAGGATGATATGGGGTGGAAACCTATACCTGCCATAGACCTGGTCGTCAGGCATCCCAAAAAGGCTTGTCCGTGTTGCGAAAATGCGTGCCCTGGCTATTCTCCTCCTCCTGCGGTGTCCCACGATCAGTGCAGCGACAAATGGGGCATTCATCGTAGCTGTATATACGCGTTTGTTGTTTGCGCGCACTTTTATGCTGTGCGCGGGGACGCTTCCGCCTGCCTTCGTGTGGCAGACGTGTTGATGCCTGTGCACGTCTTTTGCCGTGCGCGTGTTTCCCGTGTTCGGATACGGTCCGAGTGTCATCGCGTGTGATTGGAGGGGAATGTGCGTACACGCAAGTGGCCTGGGTACGTGTGTTCCGGGGTGCCGGGAACTTTCACACACGATTGGTGGAAATCCACGTGTGTTCTGTCATCACGTGCAATGAGGGTAACACCTGCGTGCGTCACGTCACTTACGCGCATAGGCCCTTTCCTCGTATTACACGCGGACGTGCAATTTCCACTACGCGCATGGCCCTTTCCTCGTATTACACGCTGACGTGCATGTGTGTTGGGGATTGTGAGGACCTGGTGGAGGCTGGCCATGGTGACTGGGGGGGTGGGGGTGGTGGGAGACATGGGTGGGGGCCTGGTGGAGGCTGCCCCTGGTGACTGGGGGGGTGGGGGTGGTGGGAGACATGGGTGGGGGCCTGGTGGTGGGTGCCCCTGCACTGCTGGGGGGTGGGGGTGGTGGGGGACATGAGTTGGACATGGGTGGGGGCCTGGTGGCAGGTGCCCCACAGTGCTGGGGGGTGGGGGTGGTGGGGGACATGAGTTGGACATGGGTGGGGGCCTGCTGGCAGGTGCCCCACAGTGCTGGGGGGTGGGGGTGGTGGGGGACATGAGTTGGACATGGGTGGGGGCCTGCTGGCAGGTGCCCCACAGTGCTGGGGGGTGGGGGTGGTGGGGGACATGAGTTGGACATGGGTGGGGGCCTGCTGGCAGGTGCCCCACAGTGCTGCGGGGTGGGGGTGGTGGGGGACATGAGTTGGTGTTCATTAGTTCAAGGAGACATGTGCCTTTGCTGGGGGGCATGCCCATGTTGGGTGGGCTGCCTGCGGGACATGACCAGGGATGCAGGGTAGTCCCCTGTGGTGTGGGCTGCCTGCAGGGGCCGTGGAGGGTGTACAGGGAACACCTGGGAGGACCCACACTGTCAAATCACATGTAGGACTCCCCGGCACCCCTGAAATACACGTACCCTGCTGAAATCGCGTGTAGAACTTCCCGCGCACCCCTGAAATACACGCGCCCAGGCTATTCGCGTGTGGAACTTCCCGCGCACCCCTGAAATACACGCGCCCAGGCTATTCGCGTGTGGAACTTCCCGCGCACCCCTAAAATACACGCGCCCAGGCTATTCACGTGTGGAACTTCCCGCGCACCCCTGAAATACACGCGCCCAGGCTATTCGCGTGTGGAACTTCCCGCGCACCTGTAGTGATACACGAAATTGCAACCTTGCCAATCAGGGCTTTAGATGACAGCATTAGCCGCTGAAAGCCAATAGTGTATTCAAAGTATGTGCTAAAAATGCTGACAGTAGTCTGTTGTAGCACTTCCATTATGCAGTAGTGAGCTACAAGGAATATGCAGGCCTAGTATGAGATAGGTCAAATTAAACATTGTTGATAGACAGGCAGGGAGGGCCCCTAGCCATGTAGCTAATAGGTTTTTGGAGTGTTTGGAACATCATGGCACCTATATAGCGCTTAGATAGCCAGTCTTAAGCGCTATAAACACTAAGCTATGAGTGCATGCCTTTTAGAGCTTGCAGATGGGGTTAATACATCCCTGCTTCCCTTAGAATATTCAGCCTCACTAACGTTAGCCCTGGCCCCAAGCTAATCTTCCTTTTCTCTGGGAAGGTACTGATAAGACATTCCTCAGCCAGCGCAGATGGGAACAAGGGAGGGGGTAGGAGCGAGCAGGGAGCATCTCAGAGAGAGCTGGGTTTTTTCCATGAGCCAGTTGCACAGGGAAAGTTCTGGAACTGTGCGTCATGGTGACTGACAGCAAGAAGTTATAAAATATCCATGCACACATGGATCAGGGGGAGATCGCCTGTGGACTTGATTCGTGCAGAAACAGGTGCCCGGCATTGGCTCATACGGTGTCCTTCAGCATTGTCCTCTGAGCGGGGCTTGTTTACAGCTAGCTTATGAGGGCCCAAGGTCTCCCCAGTGCTGATTAAAGGGACGTAAGACTGTGTTTTCTCTATGTTTCTCTATATTTCTCTATGTTTCTCTATGTTTATCTAAGTTCCATGTTTCACTATATTTTGCATTGCTCTAAGTGTTATGCCTTGTAATATTCTGTAACTTGAATCCCAAATGTATATGAAATTCACTGCTTAGAATAAATATGCTAATAACACTTTGAGGGTGTCATTTGTCACTTGCATGAGATCACTGCTCAGCACAATAGAACCTGTATTTTGGGCTGAATTGGGTATTTTTGCTCTCAAAGGGCTGGCCCCGAGGAAGATTTTGCCCAATATCAAGACATTTGGTGGCAGCGGTGGGATTGTGAAGAGCAGTGCCATGCTGACATGACAAATGGTGTGAGAGAACACAGTGTAGAGTGGGGAGCAGGCTGTCGCATTTCCTTGATGGTCTCACTGCAGCTCTGAGACTTCAAAAGGCAGCAATGTTGTGTCGGCTTGCCGTGGCCGATAGCTTGTGTGGTTAAGACTCCCTTCATGGGATTGGTGCCAGGGAGTACAAGGCAATAAACGAGCGGGAAATGGCTTTGTTTAAAGCACTCCGATGAATGGTTAAGAAAGATGTATGCTCAATTAGAAAAAGAATTTTATCATGTGGTTTCCCAGTTTAAAGTTGTAATTTGGAATGCATAATGAGACGGAGTTCTCATCTCTATTCTGTCATGAGGGCAGGAAAAATAATTGCAAGAATTTGACATGCAAATTGTGAATAGTGATTTAACCATTGACTCAGCCCCAGTGTGCTAGCGAGTGGGGGCTGTAATGTTCGGAGGCGAAGGTTCGTCTTTTTTGATATATGCTTTTGAAGGGTTGGCATTCCTGAATAATGAGGAAGGGGAATGAGCCATGCTTAGGAGAATGAGTAACATCTGTGCTGAGAGCCTAAAGAGTTTTTTTCTTTCTTTTGGCAACTGTAAAATTCCATGTGCTAATGGTGGCAAATTCTGTTTAAAGGAAACACACTAAAATGGTTATATTGCATTTTAGGCTGTGCCATGCTTTTATTGGGTGAGAGACTCACTTAAAAGGAAAGTGAGTGAATGTTATTTGGATTTTCGATTTTTGTGTACTGATTTGAAATTGCAGAACCAGCTTGCAATGGTTGGGGGGAAAAACAATTTATATTTTTCTAAATTGCCCCTGGAGTATTTTTGACTGTCCCCATGCTATGCCATGGATTTGTGCTGTTGCCTTAAAAGTGATGTATGCTTTGAAAATAGTGACCTGTTGACTGTGATACATGGGGAAAAATGTTGTTGACACATTAAACAGCCCACAAGCAATAGAGTGTGGGTTGTTCTTGCAGAAAAAAAAACGTGCAGGGAGCTGCACTAAATATGGCATTTTTATTTTTTTTAAATGCACTGAACTGAGTGGTTATAGTTTGGCAATGGTACAACAGAATGAAACATCTGTGTGTGATAAGATAGCACAAAGATTTAATGGGTTGTGAGTTCTCTTGAAAGATCGCACATTACAAGAAAAAAAAAGACGCTTTGACATTTTGCAAAATTACATGGAGTAGAAAAATGACAAGAAAAGTGCCGCTTTTGAAAACAAGAGTCTTGCTGTGTGTGCAGAGCTTGTGCCTTGAAGCTGTCTTGGGCGAGGTGCGTGAAGGCAAACAAAAGCAGAAACAGTACAAGAAAGAGTTAATCTGGATGAATTGTCTGAAACGAGTGAAGCCGCCACAGTATAAGAGTTATAGGCAAAAGAGATAAGCTGCGTGCTAATGGCGCTGCCAGGTGCACACGAAAGATAAACATGCCTGCATTCCTGAGGAAGGGGGAGCAAAAACAGAGAGCTGTTCAAAAAGTAAAGAATTTGCCCAGTAAACTGTGGTACGGAGCAAAGGCTTCATGCAGGATGGCAGACGGGCACATCACATCTGAACATTTACCTATGCATCTGTGAATGGGCCAAGAAAAGACAGCTGCCCATTCCAACAGACATTACTGTGCAAACCGCATTCCCATGTGATGTGAAGTGAAGTAAAGCGCTATTGCTGGGCAAGCTGCATTCCAATGCTCCATGTGATGTGAACTGAAGTAAAGCGCTGTGCACTGGAGAAGAAACCTCTAGGCGCTTTGAGAAGAGAAAATACACATCTGGCAAACTGCAAGCTACATTGCCAGGGGATGGAGTAACTGACAAAGACATTATGGCCTCCCAGATGGAAGCAAAACTGACAAAAGTGCTTAGCCGTTTTGCAAGAGACAACATGCAGAGCGGGGCTTTGAAGTAAAACATGAACACTGCACATTAGCCATGATCCAGAAGCCACACGGCTTAGTGCAAGAATGAATGATTTGTTGAAGCAACAAAAGAAACTGACTCAGACTATCGCACTCAAAGGAGTGGTTCAAAAACAGCAAACGCCCTTTGAAAAAAAAAAAAAAAATGACAAGTGAAAAAACCAGAGGCTTGAAAAGACACTGCTAAGAAAAGAAAGATAAATACTGAAAGACTTTACCTTTGAAAAATGGAGTGATGCCAGCAGGGCAACCTAAACCAAGATCATGGGACACTGGAAGCAAGTTGGCGCCTGGCATTGGTGATCGCTTTGGTGAAAAAGAAAAGCATTGTGCGACCTGGGTACTTACTATATGGCTTTGTAAAAGCACAGATCAGTCTGAGGTACCATTGACCAGCTATGATTGCATTGCACAAATGAGTTTGTGATTAGGCAGTTACACCCCGTATGGTTGAGTGTAAATAAGCCCCCAGAAACATGCAGAAAGGTGATAAATAATTGCAGTAGCAATGACAAAGTGTGTAGTTACCTGATGAGACTTTTTGAAGATGGGGGTGGTATTATGGGAAGGGGTGGATAACGCTGATATTGAAGTTTTGATGACATCCTAACATTTCTGTTTGTATTTTGCCTAGGCAAAGCACGACAAGACATTTCATAATATAGGAAGATAATGGGCCTCATTCCGAGTACGGCGCTAACCAATGGCGCTATTAACGCCTTGGTTGACGCCGTACCCGGACCGGCAGCGCCTTGGTGGTTGGCGGAATTACCGCCCCATTCCAAGGTTGGCGGGGCGGTAATTCCCCAATCCCCATTTACCCTTCCCCATTCCCATTCTTGCCCCATAGGGCATAATGGGAGTGGGGAAGGCGTCAATTACGCCACCGTAAATTACGGTGGCGTAATTAACATCAAGGTCCCTTAGCGCCATGGTATTTAACGCCTGCTAAAAGCAGGTGTTAAAAGCACCATGGCGCTAAGGGAACTCGGAGTATGGCGGTAAGGGATTACCGCCACCGCTCTCGTTAGCGGTGGCCGCTATCCCTTACCGCCATACTCGGAATGAGGCCCAATGTGCAGTTTGTGGGTGACACTGATCAAAGAAGGGTCAGACGCATTCTCAGAGAAAGCGAGCCACTGCGAACTGAACTGGCACGGTGCAGACTTGGCTAATTATCAAGTATTTGATGCTACACATTTAAATGACATGTTTTGCCCTTTCTTGTTTAAAGGACTATGGACAATGAATTGTGGACTGTAACATCAGGCACCACATACAGCTGTGTGACACAGCAATTGAATGCTAACACATTGAAAAATGGTTTTTAAATGCACTGTTGAGATGAATCTGAAAAAACCAAATGGTTTTACTCTTCCAACTGAATGGCTTTAACCAGAGATGTTTTGTTTTTTGAAAAAAAAAAAATATTCTACATTGCACGTAGGCAGGAGAATGATTTATGAACTGTTGGGGCAGCAGAATTATGCAAGCAGGAGCGTAATTAATTTTGAGATAAGATGAGTGCGCACATCAAAGTCACCTGTGCGTAGGTTAAGATTCTTAATTGAAGTAATGCTGCCAAGTGTATGAGCTATAATTTGAAATGGTAATCTTTGAAACACTGGATACTTTTACAGCCAGCTTAAGGCAGGTAAATGAAACCATGACTGACTTGATGTTATATTTTATGACACAGAGTGTGACACGGTTTTTTGTTAAACCAACCAGTTTCATGTTTTTGTGGGGACAGCTGTCTCCAGCACACTAATGCAAAGAGTCACCTTTTGATTGTAAACATTTGGAATAATTCTTTGGAAAAGCGCTGCAAATGAGTATCCACATGGAATTGCTAGAGTACTGGCCTGGCACATTGTCAGGCATCTTTTGTCACTGAATGGATACCATTTGTTTAATTTGTCTAATGTGATGTTTTTCTGACCAAGAACTGCAGCGAGTGTTCTCGCCAAGATCTTATGAACTATAACTTGACTAAATGAATTTTTTCCATGGTGTGATGAAACAGCCACTGCCGGATAGTAGTATGGTGTTTGTGGCTAAAGTTAATATTGTATATGGTAGATATCCCACTTGAAGAAGGGTATTCTCCAAGTCACAGAAGGTAGACACTGTGAACCTGTTAGATTTTCCAGTAGTAAGACAACATGTAAATTGTAGACTGGTAATGCACACCTTCATTATTACAGTGCTACACTTAGACATAGATTTATCATGAGGCAATGTTTCCTTAGTACTACCAAGCTGCTACAAATGGAGTCCATTTCTATGGCCCATCACTAGAGTGCGCGTAGCTAGGGAGCTAGATTCATTAATTGCAGGTGCTTTATATGCTTGTGACATAGAAACTGTGCACAATAAGCTAGCCACTATGGGTTCTGATGCCAGCTCTGCTATAGAACTTCTGGCCTAGTGGGGCCCATTGATATGCCCAGCACTGCTACAAGTATTGACAGCCAATTGAAGATGACAGAATTTTAGACATGTAGACATTTTTGTCTGCCATAGGGCAGGTCAACAAGACTGCTAAATACACACAATGCATTGTATGGCAAACATTGTTAAATCAGCAGGTGTTGGCTTTTTACTGGGTGGGGGCAACCATCCTCCACACACTGGCACGCAGAGCTACAGTTACCAGCATACATATGGATTGAATTGCTTGCTTTTTGATTGCATGAATAACACATGCCATGCTTTGATGTAAATTAGTAGAATTGTTTTTATTTAGACAACCTGGTGCCCATGGGTTCACCTTGTTCACGAAATTAGATGGTTTCTGGTTGGGTTCCACCTACCTGGGGGAAGTGTCTAGTCACACAGCCCATAGTCACGCTTGAATGCCCTGGGATCAGGGGGAGGGTAGGCCCTTAGGGTGAAAGGCTGCCAGGTTTTAGAATTGGTAACCATACATAAATGCAATAGTGCATTGTAGATTAGACTACACTGGATTGCCTTGACATTTTAACTGCATGCTGCTTTTTAACTGACAATCAGTTATACAAAATTGATTTAGGTATTTTTGTGTAGGCCAGGTTTTGGCTAGAGTAAATGTCCATGTTCACTTTGTGTAGGTATTTTTGTGTAGGCCAGGTTTTGGCAAGGGTATATGTCACTGTTCACTTTGTGTACATTTTTGTTTAGGTAGTGTTTTACCTTGCATGCCACGCTAACTAACCGCTAGAAGATAGTTTGCTTAAACCTCTTGCAAAGCCCCTAGGTCTTTATCACTGCACTAAATACTATGTTGATAGGTATTAGTCAGCATTTGTCGCACAAACGTTGAATAGGGGTGGAATGTAGTGATACACGAAATTGCAACCTTGCCAATCAGGGCTTTAGATGACAGCATTAGCCGCTGAAAGCCAATAGTGTATTCAAAGTATGTGCTAAAAATGCTGACAGTAGTCTGTTGTAGCACTTCCATTATGCAGTAGTGAGCTACAAGGAATATGCAGGCCTAGTATGAGATAGGTCAAATTAAACATTGTTGATAGACAGGCAGGGAGGGCCCCTAGCCATGTAGCTAATAGGTTTTTGGAGTGTTTGGAACATCATGGCACCTATATAGCGCTTAGATAGCCAGTCTTAAGCGCTATAAACACTAAGCTATGAGTGCATGCCTTTTAGAGCTTGCAGATGGGGTTAATACATCCCTGCTTCCCTTAGAATATTCAGCCTCACTAACGTTAGCCCTGGCCCCAAGCTAATCTTCCTTTTCTCTGGGAAGGTACTGATAAGACATTCCTCAGCCAGCGCAGATGGGAACAAGGGAGGGGGTAGGAGCGAGCAGGGAGCATCTCAGAGAGAGCTGGGTTTTTTCCATGAGCCAGTTGCACAGGGAAAGTTCTGGAACTGTGCGTCATGGTGACTGACAGCAAGAAGTTATAAAATATCCATGCACACATGGATCAGGGGGAGATCGCCTGTGGACTTGATTCGTGCAGAAACAGGTGCCCGGCATTGGCTCATACGGTGTCCTTCAGCATTGTCCTCTGAGCGGGGCTTGTTTACAGCTAGCTTATGAGGGCCCAAGGTCTCCCCAGTGCTGATTAAAGGGACGTAAGACTGTGTTTTCTCTATGTTTCTCTATATTTCTCTATGTTTCTCTATGTTTATCTAAGTTCCATGTTTCACTATATTTTGCATTGCTCTAAGTGTTATGCCTTGTAATATTCTGTAACTTGAATCCCAAATGTATATGAAATTCACTGCTTAGAATAAATATGCTAATAACACTTTGAGGGTGTCATTTGTCACTTGCATGAGATCACTGCTCAGCACAATAGAACCTGTATTTTGGGCTGAATTGGGTATTTTTGCTCTCAAAGGGCTGGCCCCGAGGAAGATTTTGCCCAATATCAAGACAGCACCCCTGAAATACACGCGCCCAGGCTATTCGCGTGTGGAACTTCCCGCGCACCCCTGAAATACACGCGCCCAGGCTATTCGCGTGTGGAACTTCCCGCGCACCCCTGAAATACACGCGCCCAGGCTATTCGCGTGTGGAACTTCCCGCGCACCCCTGAAATACACGCGCCCAGGCTATTCGCGTGTGGAACTTCCCGCGCACCCCTGAAATACACGCGCCCAGGCTATTCGCGTGTGGAAATTCCCGCGCACCCCTGAAATACACGCGCCCAGGCTATTCGCGTGTGGAACTTCCCGCGCACCCCTGAAATACACGTACCCTGCTGAAATCGCGTGTGAAACTTCCCGCGAACCCCTGAAATACACGCGCCCAGGCTATTCGCGTGTGGAACTTCCCGCGCAACCCTGAAATACACGCACCCAGGCTATTCGCGTGTGGAACTTCTCACGCACCCCTCGAATACACGTAGCCCGCTCCCCCAGGCCCGATCGCGTGTGAAACTTCACGTGAACCCCTGTAATACACGTAGCCCGCTTGCCGTGCTGGTACAGGGTTAGCGCAGCCCTTTGCGCTGGATTGGGGATTTTGATGGCTTTTCCCTGCGCGGAAGGCGTTCTTGGGGGCGTAACTGGCGCTGCTGCAAGGTCGCTGCACCACTGTGCGCCACGGCTGGTTTTGGTGGCTGGAATCCATGAATACGCTGTGCGCGGAAATGTGTTTCGGCGCACGCGGCTGGCGCAGACTACCGCACGCGCACACTGTGCGCCAGCCGCGTGCGCCACTTGTGCGCCGAATTCTATGAATCGGCCCCTTGATCTCACAATTGTGACAGGCATGTTGCTAAGATGCAAATGCCTTTAGTGTGCGGCTCTTGTTAGCATTGTTATTAAAGTTGTAATCCTGGTGCATTTTCAACTGTCTGTGTCTCCCCTTTTTTGCAGTACCTGTCAGCACTGTTTCAGATCATGTACTACAGTGATATGCCCCTGATGGTCTCAGGAGGATAGCTCAGCAGCAACATGCTCGCCTAGGAAGCAAGACAACACAGAGCAACACAGGTTCGATCCCGGTCCGCGCTTAGAAACCTGCGCGTTATAAATAACCTATAATATCGTGTGCCATGTAATATCCCTCTTTGCTGTGAACCACCTCCCAAGCATCCCCCTTTCTTTCCCTTCCTCGCTTCACCTAGAGCAAAAGCCACCCTATATCTACACGATGCCCATGGTGGCATGAGAGACCACGATTGCGAGCCTCAGGCCCTCACACACGGCTGCTCTGCCCACATGCTGGAAGATGCTGATGGCACCACTCATGAGCTGGCAAGGCCACTCGAAGCGTTCCCACTCACCCCAAACTGCGGCATTGTCTTAAAAAAGCACACGATTTCAATTCATGAAGATGAATGTACAGCGAATGTTCTAATGGAGTCAGTGATGCATGGCTTGAGTCATGGAATGCTGGTCCTGAGCACTGATGGGTTCAATTTCACTCAAAAGTGAAACATCTCAATGACAAAACTGCAGAATAAAAAAAAACCCGGTTCCGACCTGTCTTAATATTTTTGTTTTCGGTTTTGACAAAATACAAAAAATTATCAACAGTTTTGAAAATTTCTTTACAGTTATTTCCTTTGAATATTGGGTTGTGTTATGCGCCATAGCAACTCCCCCACCATTTATTTATTTATTTAAACTTGTACACAGGCCCAGCCCTACCCTGAGGATCCTGGAGAGCTTGAACAGCACGCTACACGTTCGTTTGCATAGGCTACTGCTGTACCGTTATTGTAGTTTGTGCAATAGTTTGGCCTGTCTTTTATTCATCGAATGTCTTACCTTTGGATTTGGATGGCTGTGACGTCAGGATTCCCAATTGAGATGGAGATGTACATCTCCTTCAGAGGTCCCAAGTGTATGGTGACGCATGCGGGTGCATACATGTTCATACATGTTAATCTAGGCTTGTACCAGCTTCAAACGTACGGCATTGCTTAGGTCACTGACTTCTGAGTAATGAAAAGTTGTGAAAGTTTGGTTTTACTACAACCTGTGGTTTTTCAGTCAAACACAAAAGGGATTTTGAATTGGACTTGTGTTTTTATTTTATTTTACCACTTTTTTTTTTTTTGCCCATTGACTGTTTAACTACTGTACACAAGTTAAGTGAGTTCTTTTTTGAATTATGTTTACTTTGATTTCTTTTAAAATCTGCAAACAGTAAAGAACAAACTATACAATGTGCAGTATGAGTGGGCTGGAAATTAATCTTTGTGACTCGCTTAGCCATGGGTTTATTTCCGTTGACTCTTCAGTTGGATGTATTCCTTCCATGCAGCACGTGTCCAAGGGCAGGTAATCCACCCAGTGACCAAATGTGGTTCTTCATGTACTTACATTTGCTACCATTTATTTTGACAACATACTAATAAATGCTATTAAATTACACTTATAATTAGCCGAATCCATGTCCACAAACAGGTTGAGGTGTCTTTTTTTTCCAATTTAACAACTTTCTTAGCAAGGTACATCACAATGTAATAGATTGACTTGATTTGCTAAGACATTGGGGCCTCATTACACAGATGGCGGTAAGGCGGTACCGGTAATCCCTTACCGCCTTACTACGAGGTCCCTTCGCGGGTCCCTACCTTAACAGCTGGTTTTACAATTTGTGGTACCGTAATTACCGCCTTCCCCATTCCCATTGAGCCCTATAGGGGCTCAATGGGAATGGGGAAGGGCCAATGGTGAATGGGGAATTACCGCCCCGCCAACCTTGGAATGGGGCGGTAATTCCGCCATCCACCATGGCAGAATGGGTAAGTTACCGGCGGCAACCTTGCCGCTAATAGCACCATGGTTACCGCCTTCTGTGTAATGAGGCCCATGGTTTGTGTGAAGATTTCTGTACATTCTCTTTTTGAAATTTCGGTAATACATTCTTTTGTGGTTTATTTAGATGCAATGAAAACAAGGGGGGGGGCAGGGGGTTTGGCCATTCCTTCTACACTAACCGTTCCCTATCTCGCTTACAGGCGTCATGCCGTGTGATGTTTTAGTGGGTGTGTTTCATAATACAGATATGGGCGTACCCAGTTGATAGTGTAGAAAGTCTTGCCTCAGTCTTCTGCAAGGGTCAGGCCTGAGTGGTACTGCACCTTTTCAGTGAGTCATTTCTGTCAACCCAGTATGGAAGGCGCCTCTGGGAGCCCGGGAGTGCCGTGGCTGCATTAATATCTGTGTATGCACAGCAGTTCATACGTTTATTAGAACACGTGTACCAAGCCCTTTCGTTTGAATTGCACTACGACCAAAACAATCTTCCAGCCAGGAATGTGGTTACTAGGGGGTTCAGAAATCTACCAAATAGCAGAGGTGTTTGTGGGAATTTCTCCCTCAGTTTTAAGTGCTGGAAGGGCCAGTCTCTATCATACAAATGCCTTATATGTTGGGTATTTTGTGTAGATTTGGGGCCTGGTGGTATTTTCTTACCACCGAAAAAAATAATTTAGTAACAATCACTCCTTGTATTCAGATTGGGTTATGTATAATAATAATACAGTGCATATGCATTATTTCAGTACACAGACATATTTGGATGGTATACATTTGTTGGTATGCGTGGTTGGTGGTATTTTTGGTGAGCATAATTCCTTTGTTTTATTTGTGGCCCCAATATCCAGAACCCCTTATTTTTGTTTAGATTGTTCGTGTGATCACTAGAGAGACCTCAGGCCTACATTTCAGAAATACCACATTTTCATTTTTAGTGTGCCACCATGGGCAATTTCTCACTGAATTATTTACAACAGCGAGCTAACATGTGGTACAACACTCACTATTTTATATACATCAGTGAACTATGTCCCGGGTCTCTATTTCTGCTGACTCATTTACCTTCAGCAGGCTATAACACACACAGCTATTTATAATTGCTCATACTGAATGAAATCGTGCACACAGTTGCAGCTAAGTCTTATTTTTAGCTACCTTAAAAATGACAATTGCACTGTGTAAACATCTCCCCACATCATCAGCACTGTAATGGTAAATGCACAAAGGAAAGAGAAAATAAAACACACTACCCGTCTGCGTTCAGATATTTTTGTGTATTATAAAAATTGCATTTAAACACGATCTTACTCTTTTTACAGAAATAAATGAAATAGCATAGTCAACATTATCTGTAACAAAATGAGAAGAGAGCGACGAGAACAGTCGAAACATTAAACATGTTGATAAAATACTGGAATTCTTTCTTCTACACTGACTGAATAGTTTCGCACTCATGCACACTGCCCCCGTACTTTGCAATGTATAATTACCTAATCTGTTCAGCATGTGAAATTCTTCGGCTGGTCGCCTTCTGGATGTGGCAGTTCCCTCTTCAAGCACCCCCAGTGAGAACAGGCATCTGCCGTTACTCAAACCGGGGATTATTGTCTGGAATTCCCAGTCTCTGCAGCAGTGCAGCTAGGATCTGCTTTTTCAATCAGGAACTCCGCAGCCACCAGTCAGGTCTTTCTCCGAGCTGTCTAAAATGTATTCTGCCTTCTTCTTCCCCCAGATTTTACAGGAAAACTTGGTTACAGCCTCTAATATGATGCTTGTCCAATAAGAATCCCTCATGTTCTATCCTCCTCCTGCACACAATAGAAATCTTTTACAGTAAGCAACTGTAACAAAACTGATTTCCTGCTATTCGAGTCTTTGCTTCCTGCAAATACTGTGGACAGAGCAGCACAGAGCAGCAAAAAGAAAAAAAGAATCTGGATGCACGTTTAAAATGACTTTCAGAGCCTGTCTTTTCCATCCATTTTGCACTGGAGAACACATTATTTTATTAATGAGTTAGCATGTTAGTTTTTTGTTAATGAGGTTAGTTCATTAATCCTCAAATGTGTCTCCTGCAACAGAAGAATTTCAGGTAAAAAAAATATATGCTTTTAACTGTGAAAAAAATTATTTGCATTTTACATGTAGAAATCGTTTTTGACTGCATAGCCTGTTTTCATTTACATGTCCATGTTACACTGGCAACACATGCCTTGCTGTACCACCTTATAGCAATGCACCAAACCCATGCAGTGGTGCTGCACTTCACAAAACATGCTATACATTGATCCTTTGCAGTGGTGTTGTGCTCTGTGCTCCCAAAACACCCTAAACAATCCTACAGTTACTAGGGGGTTCAGAAATCTACCAAATAGCAGAGGTGCTTGTGGGAATTTCTCCCTCAGTTTTAAATGCTGGAAGGGCCAGTCTCTATCATACAAATGCCTTAGGGCCTCATCACGAGTTTGGCGGTAGCCCTTAAATCCGGCGGT
This sequence comes from Ambystoma mexicanum, assembly GCF_040938575.1. Lineage (NCBI taxonomy): Eukaryota > Metazoa > Chordata > Amphibia > Caudata > Ambystomatidae > Ambystoma > Ambystoma mexicanum. The sequence continues at coordinate 1,307,607,148 of NC_090934.1, forward strand.
AGTGCTGTTACCGTCACATTTAAGGGTCTGCCAAATCATGGTTTCGGCTGATATCCGCCGAAAATTTTCTGATTTTCAGCGCATTTACCGCCGGTGGGAAATACGCTGGCGGTAAAAGTGCGAAATTTCCCCATTGAGCCCAATGAGGAATGGAGAAATCCCGAATGGGCTCAATGGGGAATGGCAAAATACCCGTTCCGCCAAACCCGTGATCCAGCGCTAATAGCGCTGGTGGGTTTGGTGGTAGGGCTAATAACGCCAGCGCTATTAGCGCCGCCGTTACCGCCCAACTGGTGATGAGGCCCTTAGTTTTGGGAGGATCGCTCAGGGGGAACGCCCTCGCCTTGGAAGCAAGACGATGCAGAGAAACCCAGGTTCGATCCCTGGGTCCGGGTTTAGAATCCTTGTGTTATAAATAACCAATTATAATGATTGCCTTCTGCTTGAAGCACCACCATGCCATGGCAGGTGTTTACCTTGAAGGAACAGATCCAGACACCCCACAGCACCAAGGGGCCCTCATTCGCACTGGCGGCCCAAAAACTGATCCGTAGGACTCTCAGGCTGGTGGAGCGGAAGGCAGCAGATAGGGGTGTGGAGTGAAAAACAGAGGAGGCGGTGAGGGGATGGCAGCTTCAGCTGAACAGCGCTTCGAAACAGTTTTGGGCTCAGGTTTGGTTCACTGAGGAGTAGAGCAAGCAAGCTCAGGCTGCCTGTTTATTTTATTTATTTATTTCATTTGTTGATAGCGCCCAGGACCCAGAGACATCACGGCACTAGTGGGTGTAACACAGTATGAGCATAAGGAAGAACACAGTATTTCGGTAACAAGATGGTTACAGACATTCAATTATGGACAACATCATAATTACAAGTACATAGTTTGAGATTAACTATGGTTAGAGGAGATCCACTGTGTGTTAGCAGCCACTTATTTGAAGAGGGTCGTTTGGACTTTTTTGCGGAAAGTCAGGTAGGAAGGTTCTTCTTGGGTGGAAGGGGGGAGGGCGTTCCAGAGGCTGGGAGCAATGATAGCGAAGCTCACTTCAGCTCGCTGTGTTGTGTATAGAACACACCAATGTGCCCGAAGCAGTCTAGGGCATGGCAAATACTTAGATGCAGCTGTGAGAGCCTGTATTTCGTACAGCACACAAATAATATTTGATGTAAAATCATTAGGGGTCCCCATACCAGATACTGGATGTTAAAGCATGTTAAGAACGTGCTCCCCCTTGTGATCGAGCGCTACGGGCCACAACTATTAAGTAAATTCATGGGTGTAATTTTAGGGGGTATATATTCTACCAAAAGAAGGTATGCTAACAAGTGTCTAAAACTTGACAATTTACTATGACAATGGGTATATCTATTACCCCTCAATTCATACATGAACGTTAAAAGGTTTTTTTTATTAAGCGTATAAATGTTAATACTCATAAAATGATCACATTACATAAAAACTCCAAAAACAACATATACAACATCTATTGTACAAAAACACAAGAAAATACAAACAATGTGGGTTAGATCTGTTAATCATTAGATCAACGCCATGTGATACTTCACATTGGAGTTGTTTTCCTTTTTCACAATAATCTCATTATTGTTTTCTAGACCCAACTTGCACAAGTTCTGTCCCTAAAAACACAGATAAATGTAGGACATTAATCAGGGGTGTTTAGTTGCTCGTGTTGTATAGTGGTGAAGGGTCTTCTTTCTGATCACTCCTTCTTTGTCAAGTATGTTCACTGAATTATGAACCCTGCAGGTTAAAAACACTCTATTAGAATTTTTATTCGCATATACCTACTATCACTGAGATCTTATAGTTAGGCCTTGATAGTGGTGCCCCCGATCCACCTAGGGGACTCAGTATGTTTTTTCTCTTACATACCTTATAGATTGTGGTAGAAGTGTTCCACAAGCTGTGTTGCACCGTGAAATGGTTAAAGGGAGAAGAATTTCCTTTTCTTGGGGAATATCTCTTCAAATGTCTTCTATTCTATAACAGGTAGGTACACAAGATACTGGCCCTCATTACGATACCGGCGCTAAACCATGGCGCTATTAGCACCATGGTTGGTGCCGGTATCGTAACGTGTCCGCCATGGTGAAATGGGGAAATACCGCCCCATTCCAAGGTTGGCGGGGCGGTATTTCCCCATTTCCCCATGGCCCTTCCCCATTCCCATTTTTGCCCCATAGGGCATAATGGGAATGGCGAAGGCGCTAAGCACGGTACCGCAAATTGCGGTACCATACTTACCGTGAAGGTCCCTTTGCAGGTCCCTACTTTAACGGCTGGTCTAGACCAGCTGTTAAGGTCGGGTCCCGTAAAGGGAACTCGTAATTAGGCGCTAATGGGTTAACGGCACCGCAGCCTTTTACGGCGCCGTTAACCCATTAGCGCCAGGGTCATAATGAGGCCCACTGTCTTAGAATGGTATACAAATGTAACACACTGGGTATTCCTTTATCAAATGAAGACCTCTTACCTTTACGGGATAGAGGTAAAAAGTTGTGTTTCCTCCAATGAGCACACTACACTATTTGTGCAGTAGATTAGCGAGAAGGCAACTAGAGGAGAAATAAGGGGAGAAAGGACAAAGAATGCCTAACTCAGTATATGATTTCATGGCCAATCTATAACACATGTAGTGCACACATGGTAATATATTAATATTAATAAGGGCCAAAAAACACTTACAATGAGACTGCCCATATTGTACAAGTCTCTGTAGTGGAACTTCCAAGATTCCAAATAAAATCTAATAGTACTAATTTTGCTCCCAAAATCTAGGGGAAAAAACTGGTGTGTGACATGTACATTATGAAATTGCATAGGCATCAAAAGTGCAAAAGAATAACCTTAGAGTTTGCAAAGGTAATATAATTGGTAGTAGCCATTCATATGAACATGTTCCAAAGTAAGTAAAATAGATCAAAAGTCATTCTACAGCTAATCATGTCACAAAATATGGCACCCAGAATAGAATCTAGTGTGGATGCCTATTCTAAAATCAAAGGAGAATAATAGATTTAGAGTAACCCATTAAGGCAAGAGAATTCCAAGGCTCGTACATCACTTGATCATTTCAAATATACTGCCTAATGCAGACAGATAGAGAGAACAACAAACACATCTTCCATGTGTCTCTATCTGTAGATGTTTATGTCATGTGTCAAATTTGTTGTATACTGCATTTAGTAATGTTCACAAGCGGAATGAGTATCCAAAAAGGGATTTTGAAAGGAGGAGGTTAATCTCTTCTAGGCATTCTTTCAATATTTTAATTGTTTCAACTTTGTGTCTATTACATATAATACTATTAACGGGTAGATTGAGCAACAAAATAATGCACCCATCTAGGCATTATGCCATTCAATATTCTCATTGAGACCATGGATATGGCTCTGGGTCAAGAAAATAAGTTTCTGTTCCAGGCTTAGTAATTTTTTATTTGTTTGCTCTTGTGTTCTTCCTCTCACATGTTTTAAGATGGTCCAATTAAAATCGCTATGTTTGTGATTTTTTTCCCAAAAACGTTTAACCAGTGGTGCTTGATCCACCTTGTTCTTGATACAACTTTTGTGCTCCATCATTGTCGTTTTATATTTTCTAATGGTTTTGCCAATGTAGATGTATTGACACGGTCATTTGATTACATATACTACATTTTCTGTTTGCCCCCAAATTTTGTGACACACCATTTTGTCGCATTCATTTGGCAGGGGCTCCTTTCAATTAGATGTCATGCCCCCCCCCCCAACATTTTCATCAAAATCACTACACTGAGTAAATGTACTTAATGTCCACCCAGCCCTCCAATTGTTTAAGGTATTAATGTATTGTTACTTTTTAATTGTTTGCATTGCATGATTTTTGTCCCCATTCCTCTTCTGAAATGAATGTTGTGCCTATGTTGTTAGTACCAAGAAATACTTACTACAAAGGAATGTATGTGACCAAGTTGTTGTCCTTTAATACAGTAAGAAACAGTACACCCCCCAGCCACAAAAAACTGGACGATCACATTTTTGGTTCCAAGGGGCAATGCCATGGTGCAATCAAAAAGGAAGGGGGTGGAGGTTTCTCATGCCAACGACAGGTGGCAGGGCATGGACTGCATAGGACCTCAATGGGTGTGTGTGAGTAGAGTGTGAAGGGCCTGTGTGAGGGCAGATGTGGAGAGGGTAAAGGGTAACTTGTTGGCAGGGGAGGGGAAGGCAAGGGTTAATGAGAAGGCACACAGGGAGTTAGGAATAACTGCAGATTGAGAAAGGGGTGGCACTCTGGGTGCTGCCGGGCATTGCTTCGAGTTTGGCACAGTCCACGCTTCAACGTTACCCTCCTAAAGCGCAACAACAGGTTCAAGTTCAGGCTTCATGGTGGGAGCAAATATACCTTGCCCGACACATGTGTCTCTGAGTCTTGATACACTAAGGACCCTCTGCACCCCCAAAATGCTTTATTCAACAGTCATCTATTAGCACAGTGCCACGTGATACACATGTGATTCAAAACAATTTAAACAAGCATGGGCAATGCCAACAGTTTGAGCTTTGGTGTAGGCATGGGGAAGGCATTTGCTAGGCCATCCATAGTGGTTTTTACTGGCCATTGAGGGTAGCAGGTGCAAAATGGTGCGAGGGCTTGGGTTTCTAATAGCAATACCTGGCAAATGCCTAATACTTATACACAAGCCAAAACTGTTGGCTTTGCGCCAATGCTTGTTTTTAACAGGACTACAATGAAGGACACACAGGGTGCTTATACATAGAGTGGCTGAAGGCAGACCTGGTTAAGGCATGCTTTTATTACAACAGCAGCGGGTTTACAACTCCAGTCAAGGCACTGATTCATGGAATTATTTGTGTGTAAAACAGGGATCTATGTGCCATTCTGAGCGCAAATCCCTATTAGTCAAACCGGGATTTGCACGCAGAATGGCACGCAAATCCCCGTTTTACACGCAAATAATTCCATGAATCAGGCCCCAAGTTATTAACTCAAAGAGCTCCCATGGGGTGGTGTTTTGGGCGGGGAGGGGCAGGAACTGGGTGGGAATGGCCATAGGGATTAGCATGGCCATGAGCAGTCACTGAGTGGGCAAAATAAACAAACTACCCCTCCAGGTTGTGTATCCCTCCCCACTTACCATTCCTCCCTATCTGTACTCTAATGCAATAGTTTCGGCTTAGAGGTAGCGCAGCACCATCTGATAGCCCAAACTAAAAACTATAATACTCGTACCAATAACCTACATAATCCATAATTACTAGCACCAATAACTACAATAACTAAACACGATAATGAATTGCTCAAAACATTATGGGCCTGGTTCACAGAGCGTTTTCCAATAGGATTGCCCCATTATAAAACGTTTCTGTGAATCAGGCTCATATATATATCGGAAATCATAGCTCATTCTATAGCTGGAGATTCAATGAGGGAAGGAACATTTTCCAAGAAACACTTTCGCTAGAGCGAAGCCCTCTACAGAAACACGCCAACGGTATAAATTACATGTTTTTTCTTGGACAGTCATTAAGGTTGTATTTCCTGATATCAGCTGTTAGGAAGCAGTGTTTCCTCAACCGTATTGCAGTAGATGCTTGATTATGCAAGGTTCCAACTACGTCAACATTTTCTAAAAGGCAGAATCTTAAAATATTCTTTTTTTTACATATGGTTATGGCAAAGACAGAATCCTAAAATATTTGTTTTTACATAGGCCACATTCGAACTCTGGTTCAATAAAAGCAATGTTACTTCTGCAACCAAGCTCTTCTTTAATCAACAACGAATTCCACGCTCATAAAGTCTCGTCACACTTAACAAGTATGTCTTGTATCGTCGAGCCTACATGGCTCTATTTCTGAATACCGACCCTTGAAGGCTGCTGCATTTATTTTGATGATTTGGCAAGACCTTCAATGGGTGGGGAATTAGCCATTTCACAGGGGCGGGACTTCGGAGCTCTGCGGGCTTCCGTTCACAGTCTTGTGTGACCATGATGTTTAGGTCGTGGGCAGTAGACCATGAACAGCCTCCAAGTCACTGATCGCTGGACAAACCTGTGCCACCAACCGAGTGCTGCTGCTCCGGAGCACAGCAAGTGTGCAGCTTGGTTTGGCTCAGAGGTGCTTGTTCCTCTGGCTAGTAAGAGACTGCACCATTGTAGGGTCTCTGTAAAGAAAAGTACACAATGTTAATCTGGGTCACAGAGCCTTTCCTACAGAAGGAGCACAGAAGAGGGTCCAGAGGACTGGAGGCTCCTCATTTCATTCAAAGGCTTCGTAGGCAGTGGTCGTCGTGAGTAGAATGGATGAAAGTCTGTCCAGTACAGGATGAGTGGTAGGTTGAGCAGGACATAATGCGTGCCACTGAAGGATAGGCCATGTGAGTGACTGCGGATGAAAGGCTGAGTGTCGGAGGATAACAGCTATGTGGGAAAGGTTGACTGAATGGCTAGGATTGAAAGGCTAGCTGCGAGGGAATTGAGGAAGGGATGGGTGGGATAGAATGTATGGAGGAGTGTCTAAGAGGGGATTGGAAGAGGAGGAAGGGCTGCATGAATGAGTGCAAGTGGCATAATGGAATGGATGAAAAGCTGTTTGGTAGGGTATGATGGTGGAAGATATCTTAGTGACCACACAGTGAAATTTGTGCCAGGTGCAGTGAGAGAATGGTGCTTGCAAGAGCATGAAGGTTTTGGAAGACCTTCTTCTATAAACTCCAACGGTGGGTCTTCAGTAAATAAAAATAAACTTGACCAGTGTTGTTAATGAATGCAGAGTCAATGTGGAACTCAATGCTGCTAGGAAGAAAGGAAGCAGGTTTAGTGACTTTACATTACTCGCCATGTTACATGTAGAGAACCTTGTTCTTCCTTGCCACCTGCAGAGATTCTGGGGGCTGTATTTTCTGGTTATATAGTTACAGGTCCTGATTCTGCTTTGGTGTTCTCAGTGGCTGTGTAAGATGTGGGTGATTAAATATCTGTTTCTAGGACAGGGCGTGGGTCTTGTAGAAAGTACCTGCTTCCATCGTCAGCCTAATATTTGAAGGGCATGAATGGCCATCAACCATTTATTTATTTAGTTATTTATTTATTCTTACATTTGTAAAGTGCCTAAACCCAAGCTCATCATGGCGCTGTTAGTGAAAACGGTTACACATGTAGCTTACAATCAAAGGGCAATATACTCTCCCCACAAGAATAGTACTTTCGGTAGATGTGCTAACCGCATTGCAGTGTCATTTAGGCAAAGAGACAGGTTTTTAAGGTAGGATTCCTCTGCCCTTAGGGTAGGGGGCACCGCATTCCACAGGTGTGCTGCCACTCTGGGACCCCTCTGACTTTTTTGATGGTTGGAGGGACAAGGCGTTGGGGTTGGGAAGACCTTGCGGTCTAGTGGATTTGGTTCTCACAATTATTTGACACAGGCATTAAGAGGGGCAGTGTTCGTAAGACATTTATGCATGATGGATAGAGTTTTGAAGATGATCCTTTCCCGGATTAGGAGCCATTGCGTTTCCTTTCTTAGCCTGATATGTGTTCTTTTCTTGGGATGTTGAAGGCTGCGTGTATAGCATTGTTTTGGATTACCTGCATTCTGTTAATTTTCTATTTAGATGTACCCACAAAGAGGATGTTGCAGTAGTCAAGTATCGCTTCTATGGTTGCTCTGCCAATAGTGAGGCAGCTGGTCGGTGTGAGGAATTGTCTGGCTGCATTGACAGACAATATACAGCGTGGCTGTATATGCAGCAGAAGAGGCAATAGTGTTTACTTGTCTGGTGAGGGAGAGGGAGGAATCCAAGTAGACACCGAGGTTTTTTTTACTGATGCTGAGACGGCGATGTGAATGCCATCTATTGTGAAGGCAGAGTATTGGGCGTCAAGTTGATTTAGCATGGTCAGTGACCCCACCAATAGGATCTCTGTCTTGTTGCTGTTAAGACATAGGTGGTTCACGGCCCTCCAGGCTTGGATTGTTGTGCATATAGTTAGTGGGTCTGTGTCAAAAATGCATGATAGAGGAAGGAGGATTTGGGAGTCATCATCCTAGTTGGTGTAGGCTATGCCAGAGGAATCCAGGAGGTCGAAGAGGGGTTTGGTGAAGATCTTGTAGAGGGAGGGGGAGACGCAGGATCCTTGTGGAACACCACACAGAATGGGGATGGGGGGTGCAGGCAGTGTCTGAGAAAACTCTCATGGTTCTTCCTTCGAAGAAGGAGGCTAGACAGGTCGTGGATTCCTGGGAGAAGTTGGAGGCTGCCATAAGGTGGTGGCAGAGGGTTTTGTGGTCTGCCAGGTCAAAGGCGGCAAAGAGACCCAGGAGGCATCCAGCTGGTTTTTCGGGTCTAATAGTGTTGATTATGTTCCCTGTCCCAGCCGGAAACCTGATTGGCACATTCCAAGGAAGTGGTTGAATTCTAGAAAGGCTCGGATTTGTTTTAGGCTGTCCTGACAGGATATTTATTATGAACAGGACTGTTGTAATGGGGCAATTTCTTTTGGTAGGGGGAGAACCTACAATTCTTTTATGCTGGATGGGACTTGGCTTGCTGAGAATGAGGCATTTATTAATCTAGTAATGAACAGGACTAGGATTTTCAAGCAGTCTTTGACTATGTTTGGGGGCAGATGTCCTCTGTACATCTAGAGGTTTTAAGCTTTCTGAGTATATTAGTCGTTTCTGCTTCTGACACTTCCCTAAAGTGGAAGGGAGGACAGGGTTGCTGATTTGTAGAGAGGGGTGAGGTGGGGTAGTGATGAGGGCTTGTTTATTTTCTATTTTCTGTTGTAGATTTGTGATTTTGGATCACATAGCCTTTTAGATATTAATGCACCAGGCCTCCTCTTTGATGATAGTATTAGGGGAGCAGACAGTGTTTCTAATTCTCTGAGAATTCTGAAAATGTCTTCGGAGTCCAAGCTGGCATTCGTTATTCTAGTGGTGTAGGCAGTCGCTACGGCTGTTTGAATGGACTGTTTATATTCTTTGGCAATCATGTTGAAAGACGTTTTCCACTGATCTGATGGGTCCTTAAGGGCTTCCAATTGTCATTTTCTCAAGTGCAGAGCTAGTAGGTCAGGTGTGAACCATGAGTTGAGGTGACCCGCAGGTTTGGCTTTCCTAGGCATTAACGGGGCTACCAAGTTTATACTCTTGGTTAGCGTGTTTGAGTAAATGTCTGTTAGGGTCTGTGGGTCTGTAGCATCAAGACTTTTGGGTAAAAGTGGAAGTGGTGTGAGAAGATTGGGTGCTGTGCAAAAGGGTGGGGAGCAAGGCTGGAGAGGCAGGAAGCTGCAGTTTAAGCGGCCTGAAGGTAAAGGTCACAATGAGGTGATATGACCAGAGGAAGGGTAATATGGAGGTGATAGGATATGGTTATTCAAGTCTGCTACCCAGTCCAAGGTTCTGCCCTTGTTGCAGGTTGGGGCTGAGACCTGTTGAGTGAAGCCGAGGTCGAAGAGAGTGTTAGCTACATCTGTAACAGAGTTGTGTGAGGGGTCATTAAGGCCTAGATTCAGGTCCCCAAGTATTATAGTCCTATAGAGGAGCAGATGTACATATCTGCAGGAGCTACTACCCCCAGAACTCCCCTGTATAGAGCCATGAAACCATGCCCTGTCTAACCTCAGCTACTGCAGCAATAATGCAACAAGCATATGGAAGATGGTATCCATTAAGAAGACCAAATCAAATGTACCCTCGAGTTGATGACAGCCTGCAGGAGGAACTCCCTGAAGGAATATGAGAAAGAGCTAAGACAATGAACTGATGACGTTTTAAGAAAGTGCGCACGACGTCCTGAGATAATGAGTGAAAATTATGTATGGATCATAGAGGAGAAATGACAAAGTAAAGAATCAAGTGAACCTTGAAGTGTAAAAGGAGAAGATTACACAGTAAAAAGTGCTGTAGAAATCAGAAGTTTAATGAATGAACAGATGCTGAATGCAAGATAGATTAAGTCATTGTATAGGCTAGCTATAAGTAGTGACTAGAGTGCAGGCAGAGCCACTATTGTATTGAAACTGGACATTTGTCTCATGAAATACTAAGCCAAAGGCTCATTGAGAAAGAATGAAAAGCCGTGTTGCAGTAGAATTGCAGGTTGTTGGAGCTGCGTTGCAAGGCTGCCTGAAGTCAAGAATTGAGAAGTCAAGGTCAGCTATCTACTCCAAAGTAGAAACTGTGTGCGGAGGATGAAACCTCTCACGTTAAGGTGCAAGAAAGAACACAAAGGATGCCGACTCGTAATTCATTGAAAACATTGAAAAGGTTCATTAGTATTGCATAATCAATTATTTAATTTCAATGACGTTCTTTTTTCTAATAAGACGCGGGTGTGAAGAGCCTGGATGAGCAGGAAAATATTGTGCCAGGGTTTTAAGGGTGCTTGTAATCCCACTTGATTTGTGTAATCATAAGAAGCATTCCAATCCATAGGATATTGAACAATTTTAGGGTTGATTTTATTCCAGAGCAAGACCTGCACTGAGTCACTTGTTCATACGATGTTACATAAGATTTTGAACCGAAATGTATCTTGAATGCGTAGCCTATGGAGGTTTTAGTTGTATTGTGTTCGTCATCTTTCTTACAATGGTCAAGCTAATATTCTGGTAGCCTTTGTCAAGAGTCCGAATTATTGTGAACATAGGTTTTCATTTTGCTAAGGTACACACTCTTATTTACCACCCCATAGTACACAATTTGACCACAAAATTCTGAGACAAGAAACCAACTGTATTCAAAGTAGAAATGTTCATTTATTTAGATCAATCAAAACCAAGGTGGGCTCAAAACTGTACTCAGGGGAATTCACTACAGTAATTTATAGACATAGGCAGCCAGTGTACTGAATAGAATCAACGTGCGTGTAAACATCTTACTAATTCACACAACACACACAATCATTCCAATCAAGCAAGCTCTTTTATTTTTAAATGCTAATTTAAAATTATGCATTTCAACTTTTAAGAAGCACAATGTAATTAAATGTTTAAATAGCCCCTAGATGTCAAGTGGGTTTAAATACTGTGCACAGCATTTGCATACCACATAGCTTTGCTTTAATGAATGACACAATCTAAAAAACAATGTATTTTCTTCAACATCAATGACAAGTATTGTTAGTAGAGAAAGGTTACATGAACAGCGACATTAATATAAATCACATTTAGTGTGAATTACCTCATATGCTCATAAATCAAATACAAGCTATGGTGGGGTGCATCTAACGCTACAGGCTTGGGTTTAGAGAAGATGTGCTATCAATTGAGAACACACAGAATACTGATTCATCTACTCTTCATAGGAATATCATGTTGTGATGGTGTGATAGTGTAATAGGTATCCTCCCCCCCACATCACCTCGCAGATTGAGTCCTACTAGAGAAGGGTTCTCCCCTTGCTGCTAAATTTGATGGGTGAGGTCTGGATGTTCTATTAACACTGCATAATTGTCAATGGAATGGAAATGGCCCAGCTAAGCTCCTTTCATCCCAAAACTCTTTTTAACTGTCTGCGCCTTCAAAGGTCTTAGCTTATCAATTCTCTGTCAGGCTATGGAGCGTTGCCCACCAGTTCACAGCCTCAGTTGTTGACCATACCTATGAAAAAATGGGATTGATTTTAACTTGGCATTGTCATGCTGGGTGAACTCCCAAAAAATGCTATTTGATCTACACTGTGCACTCAGCATGTAAAATGCAATTTGTTCTCATTTAAATTAAATGTCACTTCACTTTGAATATAGTCAGAAGGCAAGGTGCATTTCCCACTAAATTGCTAAAGTATTCTATTTGGGATCAGACCCCTCTATGTGCTGTCCCTGCAGTTCCACTCATTCCCGGTACTAAAGAGATCAATGATTCTGGAGGACATATATCTAATTGTATTGGGGATTTTTATCTCATTTTTGGTTATTTATTTAGGACATAGAGCCAACACTGACCTGTATAGCCTCCACAAAGTCTCTGTGCTAGGCCCAACTGCTATCTGCTTTATCTGCATCTGAGCAATCAGATCTGCCTCAGGGAATTTGGGTCCCATGCCAGGAATAATCTGCTTTAGGCTTCCTCTTGGACAAGATCCATGGTTGCTCTCTCATTCCTCAAGAAGTCATCCCACCACAGCACTCATCCAGTTAGACAGAAGTTCCTCTTTCTACACCTTCAGAATCACACAGCTCTCCACAGTATGTCATTCAACAATCCAATTTCTGATTGTTCAAATCTTCCCATTGGCGGGCTTAAGAGTTTGACACTCTCAGATAATACACCACTTAATTTAAATGGTCACATTTATTCCTGTTGAACTTTGCTGGTGAAAACCTGTGTAAGCATAATGAATCATGCGTATCAAAGAGACAATTTGTCGGAAAACTGGGTGAAACAACCAATACTGAAGTCATATGCGAGATCTCTTAGTGATCAAAGTAACTATATATAATGATAAGTTATTTATATAGCGCCTTATGCCAAAGCGCTTTACAGAGAACATATTTACATACATTTATCATCCCAACCGAAGCTGGTACTTACTTTATCGACCTCGGAAGAATGAAAGGCTGAGTTGGCCTTGCTGTGATTCGAACCTGCGACCTGCAGATCACACATAGATCGCAGCAGCAAGCGATCAACCCGCTGAGCTATCTTACCGGCATGTATATATATATAAGGAATTCCTTCATTGATGATTTTACATAGAACATACAACCAAATGTATACAAAAATGCCCTTTATTCATGATGATTTTCTATTTTATAAATCCATGAATAAAACCTCTGAGGGGGTAATCAAACAAATGTACTGACAGGTCAAAGAGGTTACTACTAGATTGAGAGTTGCTAACTCTCAAAGCATTAATTTATACTGAAAAAAATAGACTGAGATGGGTTTGAATGGTACTTAAATGTTTTAAAACCAGAAATATGCACAAACACTTTATAAAACTTTTAGGATAGGCATATTACCGCTAGCTGCACGAAGAAACCATTGGTATGCCATCATCATTCATAAGTGTAATTTCTGCATTACAATGGTAGATAATGAACAGCTCTTTCTCCTACTTTACCCAACCTATCTGAAATTAAGGAGATTGTATTTGAAGCCGATGTTTCAAAAATATGTAATTACGGAAGCAATGGAGTGCTGCTATAGAACTGAGGAGGAAGATATAGGGTGTGCATTGGCTAAATACCTGAAAAGACTAGTGCTTGTGAATGTAAACTGTGTTTGTGATGATTGACAAACAAAACTTTTAGTGGCGGTTTCCAGTATATCATAGCAATCTATTATGTGAATTACATCGTACACCAGTGGCATATGTTCTGCTGGAGCTGGGTTGAACCCATACTTTACATTTGCAATAACTAATGTTAATGTTTGTATAACAAATCATCACACCATGCATCTAAAGATAATCGAAAGTGGTGAACCACTATACATTTATGATTCATCCTTTTTCACTTCACATTGTCGTATTTGGGTTCAGAACATCCCCTCATGTCATAGGTGTGGATATAATAAAGAACAACATTGCATGGTGCAAATTTCCAACAACCTCTATGGCAAAATCATGTGTGGCAGAAAAGTTGCGTGGGCACTGCATTGTGCATCACATTGTTCAGTCTTTTCAATTATATATTTTTACAATTATACACTTTTGACACATATCTTATATGACCACCTCTTACAGTATAAACTTGGAAAATGATGTACTAATACACAATTGATCAACATGCCCGATAGGGCAAACGGATTTCTTAGATAAGACACATAGGACCCGATTCATGGAATAATCTGCGCTGAAAAAACGTGACGTGCGCGCGAAATCCCACACAAGTCCCTGTTTCTTGATTTATGCAACACAATGAGCGCAGCTCACCTGGGACTTGCAAGAAATCTGTGCCAGTCCAACACGTCACTGCAAGCCGATGAACCCCTTGCATGAGACTCCAGGGGAAGGGCCGTCCAGGCCAACGCAGCTACTTAAAAAGGGGGAAGAACATCTGGAATGAGGAAAAACAAGCAAAAGATTACGAGGGACGTTCGACCGTCAAACAATCGCACCGCCCATACGGCCGCAAAACAACCATATTCATGGAATTGAACAGGGAACACCGGCCCGCGATAAACCACGTGCACATCCAGAAACACCTATGCCATGCGATAGCAGGCGTAAATGTTAACACGCACACTAAAAAATACATAACAAAACACATGCGATGTACATACACAGCTACAATGAATGCACCATTTGTTACAGCAGTCATCCTGGGACACCGCATGAGGAGGAGGATGGCCAGGGACAGGATCTTCTACCCAAGGACCAGCCTTTTTGAGATGCCTGATGACCAGGTCTATGGCAAGTATAGGTCCCCCCATATCATCCTAGATATGGCACAGAGTGGTAAGATGACCTCACATGACTCACCATCTGCTCCTAAGCATTGAGCCCTTTGCACAAGGTGCTCACTGTTCTGCTTTTATTGGCCACTGGCTCATTCCATCAGACCACTGCCATAGTTGGTGGTATCTCCCAGGCCATGCAGTCACGCTGCTTACACCAGGTGTTGGCTATCATAACTGCACATCCTTCTATCAGTCGGCTTATCTATATGCCCAGAACACCGGCAGAAAGGCAAGCAGTGGTCCAGGCTTTTGATGGGGTAGCACACTTCCCGAAAGTGCTAGGTGCCATTGATTGCACACATGCTGCTCTAAATCCACCTCGAGCAACAGAGCACATCTACCGCAACCGTAAACATTGGCACTCCATCAATGTAGAGGTAGTGTGTGATGCTAAGGCATCATTACTGAAGTGTATGCCAACTATCCTGGCAGCACCCATGATAGTCACAACTTCAAGATGTCCCCACTACACCGGGCCCTAGAGGCTGGGAAGCATGGCAACACATGGCTCATTGGTGAGTATGAATGGACATGCACAAACATGCATGTTGCACACAGACCGATAGATACTGTCAACAAATGACAATGACAACCATTCTCAACTCTACAGGGGGCAGTGCCTACCCTCTGAGCACATACATGATAACGCCCATACACAGCCCCAACACACCTGCCCAGATAAGGTACAACACTGTCCATATTGCAACTCGGGGCATAGTGGAGCGCACATTTGGAGTGCTCAAGTCACGTTTCCGCTCCCTTAATCACTCTGGTGGTGCGTTGCTATTTGCACCACCAGTAGTCTGCCGGATCATTGTGGCAGCATGTGTCCTGCACAATGTTGCAACATTGCGTGGCATCCTGGTGGACATGGTGGTGGCACCCCATCCACACCCACAGGCACACCACTTGCGTATAGTTGAGCAAAGGGCAGGTGGAGAGGCTGCACATACCCAGCTTGTGCAATCTTATTTCACATAAAATCCTTCCCCTGTGGAGTGCACACAATCCCGCCAAATCTCTGATGCCATTCAATGAGGACAGTCGGCCAATCCACTGTTCCCACAAAACCACCTTAAGAAAGTGCCCTTTAAATTGCAAATTTGTTTGCATCCCTTAGAATTAAAAAGAGATTTCTGTTGGTGTTTCCAAAGAAACACATTGAAGAGTGATGACACCACTACCGCCATGCCAACTATTTCATTAAATCACCTCTTTGTCACGAAAACCATAAAGTTAAAGGACATTGATACTGCACACTATCCCAACTGTTGTGGTCCCCTGGCGCTCTGGCGGATCTGACTAACTAACATACCTGTCAAATGCATTGATAAATCATGAAACATAATGTCTGAGCTGCAAGCCATACATGTCCATACATGTCCTCAACAACAATTTACATGGACACCAAATAAAACAAGCACAATTTCAAATAGCTGTACACATGTCCTAGAATGTGCATGATGCACACAAACAAGTCTTTATTGTGGGGTGTAGAAAAGCAGTGCAGTATTCACACACGAGTTACTGAACATGTCAACATGACCACAATAAACCCCACCCACAAAATAAATATTAACAAGAGGTAATAGACAATTGTGACAAAAGGTGTGACACACCAGAATGACCACATCCAGACAAGCAGCCATTCCATAATGATCAAGGTAATTGCACATTTTACCTGTCCCCTTGGCATGCAGTTGCCATTCAAATTTCATCCCATGAAATAGCCATCATTCCCTGCAGGATCTACAGACAATGAACAAAATGAAACTGAGTGCAGCTAACACATCCATGCACCCATAAATTCAAGAACTACGGGCACCCCTCAGTGACATACAAAACATGCAAACAACAACTCATAAGACAACAATCAATGTGTCCCAGCACATATGCAGCAACACATGCACACTGCATGCAAATCAAACACACAACACACACACTGACAACAACATCCCCCGCACTGCCTATCCCCCTCAATGACATGCAGCAAATGTGCATGTCACATACCCCCATTTTCTAGCCATTGGCACATACACAACGCACACATCAGTCAACATGCTGTATAAAAATAAGAAGACATCGTATATCACAACTCCAAAAAATACAAATTATTCAGAACAACACCCTAAGAGCAGCACGAAATATCCCAAAAAATGTAAATATCTCTGATGCTGGACACACTGCCCTTTGGCTACCCATCATAAACTGCATTACATTTAAGACCCTCTGCATCACACACAAGTACATTGCTAACACAGCGGCGACATACATCAGCAACAAAATTACCAAACTCCACTCTGAGAGATCCACCCAAGCCATCACCTCCCACGTCCTCACCTCACCCAAATTAAAATGAGCTAAAGCAGGCGGCTGCAGCTTCCCAGTAGTGGCAGCCAAACAATGGAATGCCTTACCCCTCTGACTCGGATCTGACCATTAGCTATACTCCTTCCGAAAAAGACACAAAACCTGCCTCTTTACACAAGACCTGTAGCTTCACTCCATCAAGCTGTGTCATCTTGGTCATTGTTATGTTGAATTATGCCTATTCATCCATATCAGAAAATATGCCTGTTGACTGTTTCACCTATGTACTGTAACAATCACCCACATACCTCCGGGTTAGGCGCTCTCTACAAATGGAAATAAATCTAATATAATTAATAAAATAAATATGCAGATAATTGAGCACACAAAAAAGCAGGGACACTCCTGGAAGACTATCAATGACATGACAAGGCATGCCATCCCCTGCGTAGTATTGTGACAGTGTACTGAACACAGTCATGGGAGCACATGCATTTATTAATTTATGTATTGTTCACTTGTTAGGCGCTTATGCAATTATCAAAACTGTTTCAGTGCCATGGACACAGCTGTAGTCCACTTGAAGCTGCAAACACCATGGTGCAGCATGCATGGGACATGCATGTGAAAACACCAAGACCACTAAACATAATTTGCTGGTACACAACATAGCATCCTAAAAATGTGCATCAATGTTCACATGGTTGTGGCTTGTAACTGATGTTGCACACCATATTTGGGGAACCCTAAGCAAGAGATCCCAAATATGCTATCAATCCATAACCCCACAAACATTTCAAGGGATGGGAAGTATCACTCAGTATACATGGTCAAAGTGCAATAAGACACACACCAGCATAACCATCAACAACTGTCACAGGCCACAAACAGCCGGCCCTGCAACCCACTCCCAAATAGCCAAGAAATTCCCACACAGTTGGAACTCCCACAATTTAGAATATGAAACCAGTGGCCCCATCAATACATAGAAACAACACCCTGCTCAGATCTATCACCAGAACCACACCCTGTGAAATATGCACCCATTAATAAGTACTGGTGATCCACAAGACAAGTCAATCCCAAGTGATCACACACAGTGCAAGACTCTCAGGCAAACACAACACAAGCATCTGCAAATGCCCTTCACTCACCTGCACAGGGTACTCACCTGCCTTGCATACGGTGCACACCATCGGGAGACGCTTCCCCTAAATCCAATGACATGCATAGTAACAACAGAAAGAACCCATGAATTGATACTGAAAATATGCATAGAGCACACACTGCAGAAGCATGACAGGGAGCAAGAGGGTGTCAGGATATAGCTTGTGATCAGCCCATGAGTGCAGTATACCACAACAGAAAGAGGGAGAGAGTGACACTGAGAGGGAAGTCCTAGCAAATGCCACATCAAGCAGTAGACAGCCTGTATTGGAGATGTCCAATTACATGCACTACACCACAGTATGTGCGGCCATAGATGAATTGACCAAGGTAGGTAACACAGTGACATGAGTACCACTTTAATGACCATATGGCATGTTAGCATTCAAAGCACATATAGGTTAAGTTACACATGCAGCAAACATGGTGACCAACGATGCATGCTCAACATGCAAGACTGGGCTAATGCTTACCCGCTGACTGCGTTGGCATGGTGTGAATCCTGCATCACCTTCACCTGGAACTGTGTCTCCAAATTAGGTACAGGAGGGACAGTGCATGGTAGAGGGCTTGGGGAGCATGGATGTCAAAGGGTGCAGTGTGTCTCCCCCGGGACAGCAGTCACCGCCAGACCGCAGATTACTGAAAGAACATGGGAAAAGACATTACAAGAGGCATAGTGAAGTACACAGCACACATGTGCAAGGGAACACTGAACCTATAGTTACCTGCACATGCCATCCTGTGCACCACCATGCAAGCATGAAAGTTGACCTCATTATGCATGCCTGCGTGTCCACAACTGCAAATGTCATGGCCTTGAGAGGTTAACATCACAACTCAAGGAACAAATAAGTAATTAATAAAAATAAAACATTGAAAGGGCACAACATGATATGCCAACATATGGGCCTGGGGTCAACTAAAGTATTAAAAAATAAAAATAAAAAATGTCCATCATGGAGGTGGTCCACCCAGGAATGGGGGGGAGAAAGGTGCATGTCAAATTCCACATGGGTGGAAGTAAAAAAAACAAACAAATTAAATCCCCTCCATGGGCTCACGGACGGCACGGTTATGGTGGACTGGGAGGCATGTCTCTGCTGGCACCACCATCCTGCATTGAATCAGAAGGTGGAAGTGGTGCTGGAGGCTTACCACGTATTGCCCTGTCCTGGTCCTCAGTGACCGCGGCCATGCATGACACTGATGAATGCACCAGCAGACTGAGGGCTAGGAGGTCACCATGCACCACCTCATGGGTTGCATGGAATTCTGCCGTGATTGTCTTCTTCATTGATAGTATCTCCTTGCGGAACAGTCTCCTGGTGGCTGGCTCTTCCTCATGGATTGCAGGTCTGTGGGCCAACAACTCATGTCTCAGTGCTCCCCTGTGTGCTAGACCCTCTGCAAGCAGGGATGCCTGCAGAGACCTCAGATCTGCCCGTCGGCCCCTAATGTTGGCCTCCATGCACAGCCTGTGGGAGCGGCATGCTGCTGGGGGGGATCATGGAACTGACCACCCTATCCAGGCCCTCAGCCAAACTCTCATAGACAGCACCATGTTGATGTGTGGAAGGCAACATCTTCTGTTCCCACTCTGTCTGCCCAGGCTGCACACAACCCCCACATGTGCGGGGCCCATGCCTGCCTGACGCAAGGGAGCATGGCCCTTGCTGTGATGCCACTGTCTCTGGCTGCAGGACTGCAACCCGCCCTTGGATATCTGCCACAGGCCCAGAAACCAATACATGACAGTGTGGCCTTGCAGCCGTAACCACCACAGACAGGCGTGACACCACTGACTGGCCTTGTGAAGGCACCTGACCCCCTGCAGACTCACGGGCCCCAAATGCTTCACCCATTGGTGCACTCATCTCCGCCAGCATTGAGGACTGCACATCCGGTTCAGCATCAGAGCTACTGGAGTCCAAAGAGTCAGAATTGTCTGCAGCAAGGCTCAGGATGGTCTGAAGCACCAGTGGATTCTCACAGCCTTCTTCTTCTTCTTCCTCCTCCTCTTCTGCATCTGGTGCCTCCTCACATGCACATGGACAGAAAAAGACATGTGGAGTCATGTGCAACATGTCTAAAGTAAACATGTGTATAACATTGCTATCATGCAAAAGAATGCAGGGCATGGCACCATAGGAGAAACAGCATCCACACACTATGTACAAGAAGCTATCTGATCATGGCATATGCAGACTGCAACCACATTCTATGCTCATGGCCCTGCTGCCAGTGGACACATTGCCAACAAACAGGGCTGTTAGCAAGCAAACTATGGCACATGGCACAGCTATCTGTTCAATAATAGAAATGGGCATGGTCCTGTTGCTCTGTGACGTGCAATTACATAACATGTCAACAGGCAGACACACATATTCACAGCCAGGTCTGCATGCATCACATGCCACACCAGTGTTGACCTGGCACTGTACAAAATGGGAACATGCCGTAAGTGTGGGAAAAAGGAAACAGTTCCAGTTGATGTATGACTGTAAGAGTACCACCTAGCCAAGGTCTGTGAAGTGGACAGAGTAAGTAAAAGGAGTTAGAGATAGGAACAAGATACAGTGACCCACAAGAGGGACAGGGGCATGGACCCATGGAGTGTGTGCTGAGTGTGGCAGGGTAACAGGGATCAGGCTTCACATTAATTTGACTCAGGAGTCATTGCCACAGCGGCAGCAGGGATGTGCGCAGTCTAGACATATGCACACTCACTCAGGGCATGCCGTAAGGTGAGTTGGTTGTCATCTTGGATGTTCTATGTAGCATGGAAGCACCTACGTACATGTGTGTATAGAGAATCTATACTCTGCAGGGCATTAAGGGTAACTCGTTTTTGAGCCACAAGCACATGTCTAGCAGAGCAGAGTCACTGACATCAAGGATGCAGCTAACAAGAGGGCAAGTTGTGGTGTCATGTTGCAGATGTTGGGTGGGTATGCTAGTGGGGGATGAGTACTGTCACATGGCCATGTTCAACTGATGTACAACACAGGGGTTGTATCCACTCTTGAGTACACTGAACAGGAGTCAGTACACCACGACATGGTTCAACCGGGGCAGTCATTCAAATGCAGCCAGATGCGCACCACAATCATACATCTTGGTGATGCTTCACTTCACGTACTCAGGATGCACAATCTTGGTCACTCACTGGACGTGCCCTCGTAATTTGGTAGGCCTCCCACACCTTGCACCTGCTCCAGTAGAATGAATTGGCTCATAGTCTCTTCACGCTTGGTCAGCTCATCCTCATCTGGTGACCCCCCACCAGTTGCCAGAGCAGAGTCGAGGTTGGCACCCAGCTTGGACCTGGTGCGACGGGTGAGGTCATTCCAGTGCTTCACTACCTGGGCAGCAGTGCGCTTCTCAAACACTAAGGCGTTTATCTCATCCGTGACATGCTGCCAATGCACCATACGATGAGCAGGTGTATGTGTGCTCCCTGGTTGCTGGCACATGTCATGGTGGTGCATGGTCACGTAGTCCATGAGGATCTGGAGTTCTTCATCATGGAAGTTCCTCTTCCTCAACATGCCAGTGTCATGTGCCATGCCATGGGGTTGAGCCTGTTCCTGCTGTGCAGGATTTGCTTTCTTGCCACGTGGTGTTGGTGTTAATCCTTCATAGCTGGGACCACTCTGGGCTCCAGATGCCAGACCACTAGTGACCTGGGTCATGGCATTATCCCCCTGGGGCTGGGGCAGCTGCTTCCGCTGTACATCATTTGCTCTTTCGGGCTGGGAGAGCTTCTTCAGCTGCACGTCGCTTACCCTTCTGGGATGGGACAGCTGCTTCTGCAGGAGGTCCCTGGACCCTTGGGGCTGGGTCAGCTGCATCCACACCCCAAAATAAGCAGTGCTCCACTTCTCCATCTCCTCTCCTTCGTATCATATATGTGCCATTACATGGCGTGTACTTGAGATATGCCTAACCGCAAACATATTCTCATGTAATTCATATATCACATATATAAACTATATCGTTAATTTTAATGATACAATCACATATAGGTCACATTACAGTCTGCCATTAGTCATACATGAGAATACTTGACTCTTGGGTGTACTGCAATTCTGATTCACTCATGCCAGGCATTTATTGATACAGGGCCATAAGACAATCCAGCGCTGTCATTGTCTTCATACTGTTCTCTGCCTCAGATAGTAGTTCATGGCGGACAGTAAATTTGGCGAAAGCAGTGCACACTAAAAGAATTTGAAGCATACAAATATTTTAGAAAATAGCTGTTGGACTTTAGCATTGTTCTGTCTTGGTCGCGTAATACACACTGAATAGCCCCCCGCCCCCCCCATATAAAGGCCTTGAGGAGGGTCCTGTGGATCCAGGCTCACATAGATATACAGTGGCACCCCCAGGATGTTATGGGGGCCCAGGCATAGTGGGCCACCTGTGCCAGAGAGGTGTCCATAACATCCAGCACTTCCCCCATCAAAATCATGCCCCAAACCATATAACTTGGTTGTATTTTCTCCTGGACTTTGCCAACTAAGTTATCAGGATCACATTACTACGCTTCACCTTTCATGTCATCAACACTTCATTCTACAAGTTACACTTTGATGAAAGAAAAGTGATGGCTTAGATTGTTTCAGTATTGTGATTTGTGATGTGTTCACACAGCAGTTGGAGCATGTTAATGTGGAGTTATCCTTTCTTTGTATGCTTTTAATTTGGTTGCCTGGCGATGTAGGGGACACAAATAAATGTGTAGTGATGAAAGTAATGCAGCCGTACACCTCAAACGTCCTAACTATTGCAAAACAATGTTCAACATGCTGAGATAAGGAGGAAAATACAGTGCATGCGGAATCCATTTTATTCTGCTATTGATTTTAAGGACTCAGACTAGACGTTGCAGGCAGAGCGGGGCGGGGGAAAGAGCTGCTCCCCTTGTACTGCAGAATGTAACAAATGTGTTGATGTAAGTATGACCAAAGGCAATCAACGCTCTGGAACAGGCTTTACCAATCCATGCGTTTTCAGATCAATACCTCACAAGATAAACATGAAACCTAGAGAGGTAAGGCAGAGGGAGCATAGCCCTAGATCACAGCCTTGTAACAACCTTTGTAAATGCATTAGAAAACATCTGTCGCCCATTAATCCGACAACCTGGAAGACCTCCCGGTAAAAACGAAGAATAGGAGGAGGTTTAAAAAAAATTGATGGGAAATGCGGATTAACGAGACAAAAGATCATCATGCACACATTGGAGGTCATTACGACCCAGGCGTTAAGGGTTAACGCCGTCGTTAACCCTGAACGCCTGATTCCAATTTTAATGGCTGCTTTTAGCAGGCGTTAAAATCCATGGCGCTAAACCGCCTTGGTGCTAATTACCGCACCGTAATTTACAGTGCCGTAATTAGCGCCTTCCCCACTCCCATTATGCCCTATGGGGCAAAAATGGGAATGGGGAAGGGTAAATGGGAAATGGGGATTTACCGCCCCACTCACCTTGGAATGGGGCGGTAAATCCTCCATCCACCATGGTGTAAATGCAGTTTACACCATAGTGGTAAAGTTGGTGTACTTACCGCCTGGGTCGTAATGACCTCCATTGTTTACTAATGTCGAAATTAGGTATCAAATACATACATCAAAACCAGCACATTTAAAACACAAAAGGAGGACGCAATCCGATTTCATTCAAACATAGCACATAAGGGGCCTCATTACGACCCAGGCGCTAAGGGTTAACGCTGTCGTTAACCCTTAACGCCTATTCTGATTTTAACGGCTGCTCTTAGCAGCCCTTAAAATCCATGGCGCTAACCTGCCATGATGCTAATTACGCCACTGTAATTTACGGTGGCGTAATTAGCGCCTTCCCCACTCCCATTATGCCCTATGGGGCAAAAATGGGAATGGGGAAGGGAAAATGGGAAATGGGGATTTACCGCCCCACTCACCTTGGAATGGGGCGGTAAATCCGCCATCCACCATGGTGTAAACGTAGTTTACACCATGGTGGTAAAGTTGGTGCAATTAGCGCCTGGGTCGTAATGACCGATAGTCAAACAAATGAGTATTAAGCAAAATCATTATTGATTTTGTTTCATTTCAAGTAGGCACTAGTACCTTTGTGATTGCACAAAAAAAACATCAGCACTAGTGCAATTACAGCACAATTGTATTTCCACTGTGGATGATGTGTTTGGCCTGTGCAAAGACAACATGATTAAGTCACCATCATTTATAAAGACTATTAGGACCCAGGCGGTAAGGGGTTTACGGCGGCGTAAACAGCGCCGACCCTTACCGCCTGATTCCGAGGTCCCTTAGCGCCATGGAGGATTTAACACCTGCTTTCAGCAGGTGTTAAAATCCATGGCGCTAAGGGACCATGTTGTTAATTACGCCACCGTAATTTACGGTGGCGTAATTAACGCCTTCCCCACTCCCATTATGCCCTATGGGGCAAAAATGGGAATGGGGAAGGGTAAATGGGGATTGGGGACTTACCGCCCCGCCAACCTCGGAATGGGGCGGTAAGTCCGCCAACCACCATGGCGTAAACATAGTTTACGCCATGGTGGTAAAGGTACGACCCAGGCGGTAACTTACCGCCTGGGTCGTAATGAGGCCCTATGTTGAACAACTTGTTATTTTAAAATATACTAGTAGTATAGTATTTATTATGTGTGCATCTTATTATGCATTGCATACATCTCTGTATAAAATGCATTGATTTCAGCGTACAGTCTGTATATTTAAGTTTGATTTGTATGTATAGTAGTAAACAATGTATGCATGAGCGATATGCCTAATGGCTGCCAATATGAAAGAACATGATCAATTTGGAACTGCTGTACTCAAGGGTCATATCGAGACTGGGAAATCCAAGAAGTTTTATGAATACCAATGTATACAGATTTTTCATACACTGACAGGGATCTTCAAAAGATATTTGGTCTTCATGGGTCATTATCTATCACTCTTTACAACCGTGGAGATGGGTGGTCATGAAATCTAGAAATGTCAACTCCCCCAAAGCCCTTCAGTGCATCAAACTGATACCATGCCAGCCCCGCCAGCCTCTCTGAGACAATATTGTGTTGCTGGACTCACTCCAACGTGTCCTTATTATCCCCAGCGCCACAAGCTTCCCATAAGTCTGTGAAGGCTCCTGTCTCATTTGAGAGGCTGACCTTTCCTTACTGAGTGTAGAGAAATGCAAACTGGATATGGTGTTTGGCCCCGGTCTTGCCACAAAAGACTCTGTAAGTCAAAGCCCTAACATTTGACGTGGGCGTGTCCCCTCCTTACATGCCTTCTTTAGGCACAAGGATATATGTGGATGACCAGGCCACCGATCTTCGAACGCGAGCAGCCTAAAATAAACCAGCCGCCTTCGACAGGACTCCACCTACTATGTCTTCAATTCACCCAGAGAACGTCCTGACCGTGTTTTATCTTACCCTTTCTCCCACATATTCAGTGTGACATTCAGGCCACGAAGACTACAATGACACAGAATTTAACATCTGAAATGCATGACTCTCTTGGCCGAAGTTCGTGGCCACTGGGCTATGGACGAAGCCCCTGGCTAGTGGGTCCAAAAGAAACATTTTGTGGGAACATGTAAAGTGGACACAGCCGAAGGCCATGGCTAGAGTCTCGTAGTGTTTTAAAATATACAGTGAGCATGGCCAGGGGCATAGTCCCTGGCTAGTGGGCCTAAAAGAAATGTATAGTGGCCACAGCCAAAGAAACATATTCGGGGAATGGTGAAGCCCCTGGCTAGTGTGCCCGAAAGACTTGAACTCCCTTGCAGAACACCACCTTTGGCCGTGGACATTTTACATAAGAAACATATTGGGCGAACATGTCTCGAAGGCCATAGCTAGTGGCTCAGTAGTGTTTTAAAAAATACAGTGGGCACGATTGAAGGCTTTGGCTAATGGGCCTGAAAGACATGTATAGTCATGGTCACCTAGTGGGTCCAAAACAAATATATTGGGGGATCAAGTACAGTGGACACGGCCGAAGCCCTTGGCTAGTGTCCCGTAAAAATACTGTAGTATAACAAAACCGTTGAAATTCAATGAAAAAACGTAGTTATTGTGCAGTTAAATTCCACAGATTTAATGCAACTAAACATTGAAATTCAGTGGATGTGTGAAGTCATGACCAGCTTACCTTGGATCATTCCCATTGCAAATCCATTGAGCACATACATATTATAGGAGAAGGGATTCACAATGACATAAAAAATGGCATTCTCGGTGACATGGCAGTATGGTGCACATCAATGGGAATGCACTGAGTGAAGCTGGTCATGACTTCCCACATCCTCAGAATTTCAAGGGTTTTGTTGTGTTAAATCTGCACAACTTAACTGTACCTTAACTAAGGATTTTTAAGTGAATATATATAAATACACACGCACACCTTGTTAAAAATGTATTCATAAGAAAAGTAAATACGTTTTATAATGTGCACATGGAATAATGTGCACAGGGATGCTCATTGTACATGGTGAAATTGTTAATACATAGCTCCTTGCCCTTATTGAAATTGACTATTTTAATAGTTTCCACTGGTTCTGCCCCATGTTGTAATGATTCTGTCCGTCATGTGAGCATGGGAATCTGTGAGCCATCAATATTCCCCTGCCTTACACTCGTGCAGTTAAGACGAAGGATCCGGTGGGGGGAGCCCAACACAGGATGTGTCAGTTGTTGGTCTGCTTCTGTCAGATTATATGACCTCACAATAATCAGTCCCTTAGTGTACTAAGTCTTACATATGGTGATAAAGTGATCTGTTTTAATTCCTGGGAACATGACCGCAGGAAGTCTTTCATCCCTTTCAGAAATCAGGTGACAGCAGCGACATGGTTGGAAAAAAAAAAGCTAACAGACCTGATTTATGGGGACCATCAGAGGTTGTACAGGAGTTTTTACGGAGCTTCAAAGCTGGTGCATGCATGGGGAATCATGAACAGGCTTCAAATGTCAGACAGAAAAGGGCTCTAGTTATAAAACAGAAGAGTGTTCCAAATGGATATATTCTAAAATAATGTTCATCAGATTATTCTAGTGCAATTTAATGATGCTTTGTCGTGTAACACGTAACACAACAAAGAATCATGTATGGACTGTTTAAAGAGCATTCATGCTTCCCAAAGGTATAGGAAGAACTAGACAAGATGTGAGTAATGTCATGCATAGAAACATAGATTGGGAGTGTAAATTCACATGTGATTTATTAAACAGAAAATGGACAAAGTGGAAGCACAAATTTACATATATGCATACACACATTTAATTGAAAAAGTGTTAATAGCAAAATTGTACCTTCCAAAATAATACATATAAGTGTTGAATATTAAAATGCCATTAGTCAACAGTTGTCAGGTTTGATCAATTATAAAGTGATCAAACTTCATTAGTCAACATTGGTCAGATTTCATCAGTCAACATTGATACATATTATCGTTAAATGATCCCAGGGCTCTAGAGCGAGAGTGAGAACTCTGAAAATGGCCAGATGTAAGTCACAACGCCAGGACTCAAGAAAAGAGCAACGGAGTGATGTCAGTCCCTGGGGAGCCAGTGGAGCCTCTGCAAGGTACACTAATGAACAGGCAACAAGGACACACAGAGCATGCAAACTGGAAACAACAACAGAAAGCCATAGAGAGTGAATGCAAGGGGTAGTGACTACCCTGAGAAAAAGAATCTGGCAAATGATTGAGAAGCGAATGCATTGAGGAAAATTGAATGCCGGTGACTACCTCACTCTCACCACTAGAGTAAAACTTCTAGTTTTCCGACTACAAATATATAACAAATGCTGTTTCAGGCAAATATTATACGATCTGCAGATTTGTTGAGGTTTCCGCATGTGGTATTTTCCACATGCCTATTCGTGATCAGACAGATGTTAAAAACATGTGGTGTTTGAAATACTGCCTGCCTTTCCCATTACTCCCTTAGTAATGATTTCTTTGGCATGCATTGCATACCGTAACTATGTACGATTTCTTCCTGTGCCTAAGGGCGTCATGTAACTGCTTCTCCCTAGCGCCCTGATGCCTGAGGGTTTGTGTGTGCTTTACAAATGAACAAATAAATAAGAAGTGCCTAAATGTAGATATTTACAAAATTAATAGAAACAGTTTTATAGACAGACAGCCACAAAACAACCCCTAAACCTTTGAACACATCTTTAAAGTGAAGTCAGTGTGAGAAAAACAAGGAATCGACTTTTCTTATGATGGCATGCACATTTTCAGTTAGTACTATATAATTTATAGAAATGTGTGCTGTTTGGTGAATCATCAAACGAGTTCACCGTGCTCTAGATAATATATTCCATGTTGTACTTCCATAAGCTAAGCTTTTATTAACTGCATGCCACTGCTTAAATATTATAACTATATTGTGTAATATCAGGTTCTGTGGGTTTAGTTTTCGGATGTTGTTTTGTATTGTAGAGTCAATGGGCCTCATTACGACCCAGGCGGTAAGTTACCGCCTGGGCCGTGACTTTACCACCATGGCGTAAACTACATTTACGCCATGGTGGTAGGCGGACTTACCGCCCCATTCCAACCTTGGCGGGGCGGTAAATCCCCATTTTCCCATTTTCCCTTCCCCATTCCCATTTTGCCCCATAGGGCATAATGGGAGTGGGGAAGGCGTTAATTACGCCACCGTAAATTAAGGTGGCGTAATTAACTCCATGGTCCCTTAGCGCCATGGATTTTAACACCTGCTAAAAGCAGGTGTTAAATCCGCCATGGCGCTAAGGGACCTCGTACTCAGGCGGTAAGGGTCGGCGCTGTTTACGCCGTCGTAAAACCCTTACCGCCTGAGTCGTAATGAGGCCCATTGTGTTTTGCCGAGTGCTTAATGATTGTGTGCTAATAAACTGCATTTTGATTGTTTATTACGAAGGCCAACATAAATAAGACCTTGTTTTTAAAAGATAAAGACGAATATGTTATCTTTGATGGTGTTTAAACAAGCACCATGTGTCTTTTAAATATACCGTGTATCAAGGTCAATTTGTCCCCAATGTAGTTCACTATTAATGATATGCATCTTAACATAGCCCATACACATTACACTACACATTGTATGCACCTCACTGCAAAGGATATGCATTTCTGAAAACAACCCTCACACCTCAGAAAACAATATAAACACCACTGTATATCCTACATGTAAACCCCAAGATAGTATATCAATTTACGGGGCTTGACTTGTGTACGAATGCATCCCTTAATCCAAACTGACTGGACATTCCATTAGTTTGACTGCTGCTTATGCCTGATTTTAAAATAATCTATTGAAGAGCCCACTTCTATTGAAAAGCTTTATTGAGTCAAACACTTCAGGACAACAGTGAGAATTATTGGTACAGTGGTCCACCAAACAAGGCATGTGTGCGTGTTCTGAACTGTCTGCTGCAGGGCAGTTGGCAATGTTAGTTCTGGTAATTGTTAGCTGTGTTGAGGCTTTGTTGCGAGTTTCGGTAACATTTATTGTAAACACCTGGCTGAAGTCGAATGCACGCTGTAAATAGTGTTCAATAACCACAGTCATAGCATGATTCCATTATACAGAACATAGGTTTTCAAGACTAAAAAAATATGTAAAATATATAAATGTGATTGTTAACATATCGTTCATATTTCTACTATGACTGGTTTTACTTTCCATTACTGATATATGGATGAGGTTGTATCTGGTTCCAACCTGGCTACTGGAATTTTGGAAGGTTATAGCATGCCACATGTTGACTGGACCTGTTGACACCTACGTCATTCTCTCCTCCTTTTTTGGAATGGTGGGATTGAGGTGTGGTGGGGGCTGCAGCAGTGATTAGATGAGTAACATGGATTATAAGCATTGTACTTTTTTGTGCCATTATTGTGGTGTCTCTCAGGGGTCTTCTCTGCCCCCCACATTTACAGCCATTACATAAACTGCTTGTTATTAACTTGCATATTTGCATTGATGACACGCAAGTCAATACACATACAGACCACCATCACTGAGGTTCAGTAGTCAAGGATCACAAATTGGATCAGCCTTAAGGAGATAAAAAATAGCAATTCATTTTCTTCTGATAGCTTTGCTTATCGGCTTCCCAGAACAAAAGACTCTGATGAACATGTCTTTAGTTCGGTAATGTTATAGCCACAGATGAAAATAGTGAAAATACTAGGGGAATTCTTTTTTACCATTATGTCTAAGAAGCATTTGCTTGCAGTAGCTGTGTGATTTCATTGCTTAATCAAACTACTTTGACACATCCGGCCATTCCTTTCAGAAACCCTGAAGTCACAAGTGCAAAAGCCACAGATTACTAGAAATTCATTTGTATGCTGACTACAGAGATACTAACTCCCAAACCCCATATCCTCTCGAAATCAACAGAAAGAGGGGCGATGAACAGTTCTGCTAAAATCATATATTTCCAGTACTTATAATACTGCATTGGCTCCTAGCAAATGCATGAGTAAAATTCCCGATTTGAACATTGACTCACAAGACGCTGTATGTAAATGCTTCCATAAACTGCAAGAACAGGGACAGTATAAACACGACAGTCACATTCTTAGTTCCACCAGTAAAAACTGTTGGGATACTTCCATCGTTATGAAATAATTTGCCGTGTTGTTGTTGACATGTAAGCCCTTGCCTACACCAACAGAGCTCTAGTGCTGCATAAACACCTGACAATAATTAGATAAATAGTAGTATTTGGCAGGGAAGTGTTTCTGGTTACTTCAGGAAACTAAGATGCAATCCATATTTCAAACATGTTAATAGCTGCAGGTAAAATGTATTAATGTGTGATAATAGATATTTCCAGCTATATAGAAACACACTATAGGTCATGATGTCCATGCCGGTGTTAGGACCATGAAGAATTCAAGCACTGTGTGGAGGCTATTCTAAGTAACTCTTAGTGGATGTGTGTTTTAAAGGGATTGGAATTGATGAATTTGAAACACTGTTAAACATAAAAGATTGTTTTGTTCATTACCTGATACCAACCAACAATACCATTGCCCTCATTACAACCCCGGCGCCAAACCATGGCGCTATTAGCACCATGGTTAGTGCCGGTGTTGTAATGAGTCCGCCATGGTGAAATGGGGAAATACCGCCCCATTCCAAGGTTGGCGGGGCGGTATTTCCCCATTTCACCATGGCCCTTCCCCATTCCCATTTTCGCCCCATAGGGCTCAATGGGACTGGGGAAGGCGCTAAGTACGGCACTGCAAATTGCGGTACCGTAATTAGCACCGAGGTCCCTTTGCGACACCCTACTTTAACCAGCCGTTAAGGTCGGGTCCCGCAAAGGGACCTCGTAATCAGGAGTTAAGGGTTTAACGGCGCCGACACCTTTTACGGCGCCGTTAAACCCTTAACGCCAGGGTCATAATGACCCCCCATGAACCTACTGGCTTTCATTTTAGTTCAGAATTCTCTACATTCAGAACACACATTTTTGGTTCTATGTGATTTTTCCAAATCTTTTTCAGAGGATGATTTTTTAACAAAATATTGAGCAGTCCCCCAACCTTCCCCCGTTTCCCTGTGCTTTTAACACCACCCTAACCCCCTCTCCATTCGTGTTAACCCCTTAACCCAGCCCATATATAAAAAACAAAATTAGATGTTTTTTCATTGCAATTGTTTCATTAAAAAATAATTTTCACAATTTTCACCAGGAGTTATTTGGAGACATTTTCATAAACTAATGTGCCCATTAACGTGTGCATATGAAGTTGTACAATGGGCCTCATTACGACCTCAGCGGTAGCCATGCCGCTATTGGCGGCATGGCTGCCGCAGAAATCGCCCCTGGGTCCGGGTTCCCAGAATAAGGAATTACCGGGCCATTAACGGGCCCGTTATTAGCTCCCTGGTCCCCTAGCGGCACCCGGAAAGGACATCTGGTTTTACCAGACGTCCTTTCCGGGACCCGCGAGGGAACCTCGTAAAAGGGCAGAATGGGTTTACCGGAACCGGCACCATTGCCGGTAAACCCATTCCACCAACCTCGTAATGAGGCCCCTAAGGTTTGTGCATTTTTGGCCCTAATAAAAGTTAATGGAGCACATATACATAACCCATTATGGAAGTCTTCTCAATAGCTCCTTATGATATGATATCATGTGATATGATATGATGTGGCATTTATAACGCGCCTATACATAAGTGTTTCAAGGCGCAACGAGGCAAGGGAGGGGGAAACAGAGGGAGGACAGACAACGATTCTACTAGGCCAGGTGTCATTCACATTGTGCACGTGCATGGGGTGGGGGAAGGGATAGTGCAGTACATGGGAATAGATAATAACAATAAGTAAAGTAATGGCCAGCAAGTGGCAAGTGCAAGGTAAGTGCAGACATCAAGTGCTGTTAGGGGGACTGTAGGGATACGGAAACAGTCCCTAAGTGTGGGGGTTGCCAGGCAGGCAGTGCAGGTGTGAGATCTGGCAGGAGAGGGACCTGGGCCCAAGATCAGAGGGTGTCCAGGTAATCCAGTGCAGATCCGGTTACAGCCATGAGGTTAGCAGGAGAGAGGAGTGGAGAAAGCAGAAGCAAAGAGAAAGGTTTTGAGGTGTTTCAGGAACTGGAGATGGTTCTCCTCAAGTTTAAGGGAGACAGGGAGGCTGTTCCAGAGGGAGGCCCCAGCCGAAGAAAGAGATCTACCACCAACTCGTTGCTTGGAGAAGCGACTGACCCTGAGGGAGTTGGAAGCCGATGAGCTAAGAGAACGAGAAGGAAGATATTTAGGAATAAAGAGTTGAAGGTATTGAGGCCCAGTCCACCAGAAGGCCTTGTGGACAGTGCATAGGGTTTTGAACTTAATCCTTGCAGCCACTGGGAGCCAGTGCAGAAATTTCAGACCAGGAGAGATATGATCCCTGGGCTTGAGGCCAAGGACAAGTCTTGCAGTCCTGTTCTGGATAAGTTGCAAAGGGCGGAGAGTAGAGGCAGGCAGATTTAGGGCCTCATTACGACCCAGGCGCTAATGGGTTTACGGCACCGTAAAAGGCTGTGGTGCCGTTAACCTATTAGTGCCTAATTACGAGGTCCCTTTGCGGGACCCGACCTTAACGGCTGACCAGCCGTTAAAGTAGGGACCCGCAAAGGTACCTTGGTGCTAATTACGGTGCCACAATTTGCGGCACCATACTTAGCGCCTTCCCCATTCCCATTGAGCCCTATGGGGCAAAAATGGGAACAGGGAAGGGCCATTGAGGACGGGGGAATTACCGCCCCGTCAACCTTGTAATGGGGTGGTAATTCCCCCTTTCTCCATGGCAGAGTCGGTAATTTACCGGCATGGACCATGGTGCTAGTAGCACCATGGTCTTCCGCCAGGGTTGTAATGAGGCCCTTCGAAAGAGGCTGTTGCAGTAATCCAGCCTGGAGAGAACCAGGGCTCTGGAGACAGTGAGCTTCTGGGGGAAGGAGTGGAAACGAAGAATACCTCTGAGGAGGTGCAGCTGGTATTGTGACTTCTTAGAGAAGTCAGAGATGTGAAGAGAGAAGGAGAGTGTGGAGTGGAAGATGACCCCAAGGTTTTTAACCTTGCAGGTGGGAGCAGGAAGGGGGCCAAGAAAGGCCATTTCAGACCAGGACAGATACGACCCCTGGGCTTTAGGCCAAGGACAAGTCTTGCATGGAACTTCTACACACTTTATAAAAATACAACTTCACATAACATGTCATCCACATACTCATCGCTCATAGGATCTCGTCAATGCAGTCATCACCAGGGACATTTCATCAATGCAATGATCGCCATGACACATCATCAATGGAATCCTCCATAAAGAGCTTTCTTATACAATAACAGTCTAGGGTGGCTACCAAATTCATGCCCAAGTATAGGGGTGAATGTATTAAACGTGTCCCATAAGCTCTCAGGCACCTTTGGCTAAGCTGCTGCACTTAGGAAATAGATCACGATCCCAAACTTGAAAAAGAAGATGCATCAGCCCCATGGAAATATCTGCAGACTTGAGCAAAAATAGAGATAGCATATGTGCATTTTCAGACTGAAGCAACCAAGCACACGGATTAGCCTAATGCCAGACCAATGATCCATGAATAAAAGATATTGCGGTCCCATTCACCGAGTGTCACTCTCTAACTCATTTGAAGGAAGGAGAAAAGTAGGCACATTTTTTAGGCTCAAAGAATACAAACGGGAACACAAGTGTCCATGGTAGGGATTGTCTTCCTTTAACCCACAAACCAGGCACCTATCCTTTGTGACCAAGCCCAATGCTCCCACAGCATATGAATAACTTTAAATCCTTAATGAATGCTGACATGAACTTCACATATTAAATGCAAGTGATTATATATGCAGAATCCATCACAATTGCAAGCTAGGCTCATATTATTGACAATGCTTCACAGTCTCCTTGGCACTGTTCATTGCCCTTTTTTGGATGCATCATTGCAGTTTACTGTGGTTCCTGTAAACACCTACATCATACTACTGTGTGCCAACATTAGGATTGCTCTCAGATTGTAGAACTACCCAGTTTGGAAACACTGTTGCTGGTTCTAATTGAGTGTGAACTCCAAATCCATAACTCCCTATCTTGTCCATAAAGCACCTCTAGGAACACCACCAGAATAATTCGCCAAGCTCTTCCTCTATTATCAGTTAATCAGATAACTAAGGTAGGCCACCTTAAACAAACTAGTCATCTACAGTCGTTAAAGGCCTGTGGGAAAAAGATCAACTCTCAAAGCTCCACCCTCTTTAACTCTTTCCCACTCCATCTTATTCTAATGAGGGCCTACAACTCTTCTGATCCTAAGTGACTCTGGTCCATGATCACTGTGAAAGTTGCCATTCTCTACCTTCAACTTCAATTACCTCCTTGGCACCCATTCTGCAGACGTAATGAAGTCTGGGAACCGCCATGCCGATTCCAAAATGCCTGACACAATCATAGCCCACTGGAGTCACAACCTTCAGGATAATACATTGTTGGGTCATCTTGCACCACCTCCATAATTAGAAAACACTAGACTTGCAAACACCATTTTTACACTGAAGGTTGTATTGGTGCAAGGACATCCGCCATGAACATGTTGATGAAATGACAAAGGGGTTGATTACATTGAGGACCAGTCAAGGACGATGGTTACATTGATGACCGTCAGCAAACTATTATCTCCTTCGTATTAAAAAGTGTTTCTGAAACGCCATAGGGTGGCATGAGCTCTGTGTAAATACTGTAGACAAATAAATACCCCATCATCAAGAAAAAAGAAGGGCAGATTTGTACTGTAACATTTTAACTGTAAAGTTGGCATACTTCTGATGTACGCATCACTTGAGACATTGCTATGTTTTTTTTTAAATGAGGGAGTGTGCACTTTAAGTAAATGCACATCTGCATGCATGCTTTTTCCATGCACAGATATTGTAGGTGGTTATTGGCTTAAAGGTGTCTCTTTTGTAGGTTACATTGGAATTTCCTAATATGTCTATCAGAAAGTGTAGGCATAGTTGTAGCACAAACAGAGCATTTATTTTATCATCAGAGGAAAATGACCCCGGCGCCACGTGTGCTGGCAAGTTATTTTGCCAGTGGGTTCAACCTCATGCTGATTAGATTGTCTGATCAGAAGCTAGAATGTAATAAGGAGTAATGCCAAGGAAACAGAGCTCACAACAGATTTCATTTTATGACATTTCGTGGACTAATTGTCAGTGCATGGCTCACAGATGCCAATAATTGGCTCTAACCACAGATGTCTTAGGTCAAATTACAGCAGATATGTCAAGGAAATATAACATTGTAGGACCGGCTTTGAAATGTCAACATGTCAGCGATTGGGAAAAAGATAATGCTTTCAAATTGGAAAACAGGCAAATCCCATGGACAGGCCAAAGAATCCGACTATGCTGGAGCCTGTCTGTCCTTTTTTTGTAAAGAAAGAGCACACTCATTTTCACAATGCTTGGGGACACGTATATCTCATTTAGTTAAGATATTTCTCTTTATGTCTTTATGTTCGTAATCATCTTCTAATTATGGTACGAGAAGACTTCCCCAGCGACATGTTTAGAATATTATAGCCAATAGTGAATTTTAGAACACGCTGGCACAGTAACACTGGTGCATCGTCAACCTCCAGCAAAGTCTTGGTGCTCTGATCCCACTGCAGGAGTGATTTGGTACAGTATAACATATATGTAACATAACATATCATGAAAGCCTCTACATACATGTAGCTGTCAAGGAAAGGTGGTCTATCCCAATAACAATTTAAGAAAATAAAGACAAAGCAGTGCTTTAATAGTCATAGTAGGTCACTTGTCTTGGTGAATATATTTATTTATTATTTTATTTTTAGTTATTTATTATATGCGCAGACCCTGAGGTAGCACGGCGTAGTTTACAGAAGGCTTACTTATCTGGCTCAAAGTAAAGTCAGTACATTAATTAAAGGATGCTTACGTTTCCAGTTGCAGGTTACACTCAGTACATGAAAGGTAGTTATATATTCATACAGTTATATATTTACAGTCATTCATGCAGGTTGAAAAGTCAGGTTTTTAACATTTCCTTGAATTTCTGGTGAGAGGGTTCTCCTCTGATGTTGGGGGACGTGGTATTCCATAATTTCGGGGCTAATATCGCAAAACTATTACCCCCTGCACTGGATCTTTGGCAATGGGGAACATATATAAGTGAGTTATTACTTGATCTGAGGACTCTGGTGCATTTGTTGAGGGTGATGGCATTGTTCAGGTATGTGGGCGCTGTGCTGTTGAGGCACCTTTGTGTGATGCAGAGTGCTTTAAAGGAGATTCTGTCTTTGATGGGGAGCCAATGAGCTTCCCTTCTAATCTTAGAGATATGGTCCGATTTGTTTATTCCTAATGCTGCTGGCAATGCTTTATGTTGTAAAAGTTGGAGTTTGGCAATGTTCACTTTGGAAGCACCTAGCCTTAATATGTTGCAGTAGTCTAACTTGGACAGGATCAGAGCCCTGGGTAGAGTAATGCCGTTATGGAGGGTCAGGAATTTATGACTTAGTATAATGAACTTCAAGTGTAAGAGGTGGCTGAGGAGAGTGTGTTGACATGTTTGGTCAGCGAGAGGTTGGTGCCAAGGTGCACCTCTAACGTTTTGGCATGGTATAGTATAGGGATCGGTGTGCCGATGATAGTAATGGATTTGTAGTCTTTATGGAGGGCTTTAATTTTGGCTGGAGACCCCACAATGAGGATCTCACTTTTTTCATCATTAAGACAACTGTTGTTGGCCATCCAGAGTTGAATGATAGCATAGATTTTGTTGACTGTGATTGTGTCTTGCTCATGGTTGCCCGTAATCGGGATAAGAATCTGCATGTCATCGGCGAAATGTGTGTAGATCACGCCATTGGCATCTAGAGCTGCAAAGAGTAGCTTGGTGTAGGCATTATAGAGAGTTGGTGAAAGACAGGAGCCTTGTGGAACGCCTATCGGGACTGCAATTGGATCAGCTGATTCCTTTCCAATACTAACTCTAGAGGTGCATCAGATAGAAATGATTTGACCCAATGTGTGGCTTCTGGGGAGAAGTTAAAGTTGGTGAGCAATGTGTTACATAGTTTGTGAGATCCACCAGATCGAATGCGGCAGATAGATCTAATAGTAGTAAAATGCTGAGATTTCCGGTGTCCATTTGGATTTTTAGGTCTAGAAGCGCCGTTTTGGCACTGTGATTTGGCCAAAAGCCAGAATGCCTAGCACCTAGCAGGTGATTGACCTCCAAGTAGTTTTGAATTTGGGAGTATACTATTGTACCTATTATTTTGAGCAGAAATGGGATGGGCGTTATGCAGCGATAGTTAGTAGGTATTGCTGAGTCTAGGGATGGTGGTTTTAGCAAGGGGGTTACTCAGGCTTCTTTGATGATGGCGAGTACTTCCATGGAAGCAAAAGAGGCATTAACAAATTTTGTGATGCTCGGTGTTAGTGTGGGAGCGCATAATTTGACGAGTTTGGCTGGGAAGCAGTCTCCTTTTCAAGCGGATGCTTGAAGTGCTTTGAGAATGCTCAATAGGAAGTAAAGAACACTTTACAGGGGGCGTGAAGGACCTCATAAAATAAATCTCACTTAATATGTGGAATACAGTGGATATTAAAGGATGTTTGGGCCTCATTACAAGTTTGATTTTTCAGCTGTGAATCCACCGAAACACCACCAAACAAATTTACCATTAGCACCACTTGGTCGTGCTGAATTACCGTTGGATTACAAGTGGTGGTAGGCGATGTTAGTCCATATTAATTGGAGTCCATGGGACTCCATGGAGATTTTGGCAGAATTACCACCTGCAATAATTTTGCCAATTTGGTTGTTATTTAGTGGCAAGGGGGGAATTACCTCTAGCATTTTTGGTGTGGATTAGAGATTTTGCTGAATGGTGGGGATGTGGACACAAATCCTCCTGGTGTTCAGAAGGATGACCCTGACTGTGGTGGCAGCTGTTATGAAGAAATGATTGAGATTA
This sequence comes from Ambystoma mexicanum, assembly GCF_040938575.1. Classification (NCBI taxonomy): domain Eukaryota; kingdom Metazoa; phylum Chordata; class Amphibia; order Caudata; family Ambystomatidae; genus Ambystoma; species Ambystoma mexicanum. The sequence continues at coordinate 1,307,645,620 of NC_090934.1, forward strand.
ATATCATTATCAAAGAACACTCGCAGGATGTGAGCCACAGTTGAAAGTGTGAGGAACTCAGGAGGAAAGTAGATGGAGGATTGAATAGTGGGGTTGGTGTTTGGGGCCAGGCGAAAGATGACTTCTGCCCTGGATGAGTTTAGCATCAGGCAGTGTAGAGCCATACAGTGATGGCTGGTGGAAAGGCAAATGATGATGAACCATGACATGTCAGGCATGAAAGCAGGAAAGGACAGCAGGATCTGCATATCATCCATGAAGAGGTGATTGTGGATTAAATAAATCAGCACAGAACTAATCCCTATGGAAAACCCACAGGAAGATATGTGGTGTGGTGCAGAAGTTTTAGAGTTCCATTCGATGGAGACGGATCTAGCATAGCCCTACAAACAGTGAGGAAGATAGAGTAGAATTAGTATAGAGGAGAGGTAAACGCAATGAACACCGGTTAGAAAGTTTAAGGTGCGTGTGAGACATTTTTGGTTGAATTGTGTACACTAAAATCCAATTTGCAGAGAGTTGCATAGTGCTTGTCCTCAAAGCAGCTGGCAATACAGTTAAACATAACTATAGCAAGGGATTTGGAGACGTGGGTAGAAGAGAGACTGGTCTGACAGAGTAGGTATTGTTGGAATTTACAGCGGTTGGTATTTATTATTTTTTTAAAAACTTTATTTAATACGGACATTTTCGCATATGAGGGAGAAACATATTTCAAACTTATGATCACAGCATACATATATGCATATATTATAATATGTTCACGTGAAGGGGGGAAGGAGGGGACAAGAAGGCAGGCGGGGGGGTTGGATAAGGAAGAAGTCCTTGGAAAGAGTATTAATCAGGGGATGCTGCAGCGTTCCTAATTCTGGTTTCTTCTTCCTCAGCGAGCAGGTATGACCTGAGTGGGGCCCATATGTCCTTGGGTCTCGAGGTAGAATTGACATATGTCTCTTCACATTCTTGTGTGTTGATTAAGTCTCTTAACCAGTTTTGGTGTGTGGGGGGTCTTTTGATTTCCATTTCTTAAGGATACTCTGTTTGGCCACTGCTCCTCCCACTTCGAATAGTCTTTGGGACTTGACGGATGCCTTTCCAATGTCTTCCAGGAGGTATTTCAGCGGTGTGATTGGGATATTAGTATTTAGTATGGAGTCCATTGTGTTGGCAACTTCTTTTCAGTATTGCTTAATTGGTGGGCATTCCAGTACATATGGATGGCTATTGCGTTGAGTGTGCCACATTTGGGGCATGCCTGTAGTTTAGTGGGATTGAATGGGGCTATTTGTTTGGGTTTAATATGGAGTTGGTTCAGGATTTCGAATTGAATAAGTCTGAAGTTTGCGCATAGGGAGATGATTTTGGTGTATTTACAGTAGGTTGTCCGATGCTGTTCATCTATCTGGATGTTCAAGTCTTTTTCCCATTTAGTTTTCATATTGTTCTTGGATTGTGAATTAGATTGAACGGTTCTGTATAAGGTGGACACACTGCCTATAAAGCCTTCTTCTGTAAGGATCTCTGTTAGGAATGTATGTGTCGGAGGTGCTTTGGGGAAGGATGGCAATTTTTTCTTGCATGAGGCCTTCAGTTGTTGATGGTGCAGGGTTGTGGTTAGGCTTTTCCCTGTTCTGTTTTGGATTTCCCTCTGGTAAGAAGTCTCCGACCTTAGTCTGTTTATTGGGGTCCCACAGTGTCTGTATAGTGTGATCCATTGTGGGTTCCAGGCCTGGGTATTGCCATAGGGGAAGGTGCGGCCAATAAAGTATTTCGCATTTCACTCTCTTCAGGATCTGCGCCCATGCTCTCACTGTTGTTTCCATAGGATCCGCCAACAGTTTTTCTCTGGGTACCTTGTCAAATATCATGCTCTTAAGGTTCAGTGGAGAAGCTGCAAACTTTTCTGCATGTATATGGGCATATTGTTCTGTGGTATCGGCCTAGTATTTTCCGAAGTGTGCTTGTGCTGAGTAGTAGCATAGCTGGAAGTCTGGGGCTGCTAGGCCACCCATGTCGTAGTTCTCGCATAGTTTGGATCAGCTAAGTCTGGGCGATCGTCCTCCCCACACAAAGCGCGTGGTAAGCTTTTGTAGAGTGTCGAAGAATTTCATACCTTGCCAGATCAGGATGCCAACAGCAGTTTTGGTACTATTAACATTTTCAGCAGGGGTATTCGACCGTACAATGACAATGGCAGTTTGATCCAGGCGTTGAGTTTGCATTAAGTTGTGCTAGGTATGGGGCATAAACAGTGTTTTTTTGTCTGCTGCCATTATTATGCCCAGATATCTTGCTGAGGTGGGAGACCAACGTAAGTCCTCCATGACTGCAGACTGGTTTGTGGCCTCGGTAAGAGGAATTACATCTGACTTGGTTCGATTGATTTTGTATCCAGAGTGTCTGGTGAATTCGGCAATGTCCCGTAGCATGGGCGGTAAGTGGATTTCTGGGTTCCTAATGTATAACATCGTATCATCTGTGTAGAGCGAGATAAATTGAGGTGTTCCCAATATGCAGATCCCTCTCCATGCATGGTTGTGTCGTAGGCATGCTACCACTCCCTCTATTGTTAGTGCGAATATTAGCGGGGACAGCAGGCATCCTTGTCTAGTGCCTCTGCATAGATTGATGACGGCTGACAGGGTATTATTGATGTGTACTCTGGCCGTGGGGTTATGGTATAATAGTTTTAAAGTTCTGAGGAATCCTGGTGCGAACCCCCTTTTCCCTATGATTCCATACATGAATTTCCAGGAGATGGAGTCGCATGTTTTTTCCGCATCTAATGAAACTGCCACCGCCTGTACCCGTTGATCCAGTTAAGATGTGATGGCAAAAAGCGTCTAAGATTCAGGGCGGTGGAGCGACCCTGTATAAAAACCGTCTGGTCAGGGTGTACCAATTTGGTCATGTAGGGGTTCAATGTATTGGCTATGGCCTTGGCAAAAATGTTGGTGTCCACGTTGATGAGGGACAACGGTCTATACGAGGATGGGGAAATGCTGGCTTATGCTGTTTCAGCAGTACCGTGACGATGGCCTCTCTCATTGTCAGTGGGAGTGATCCGATTTCCAGAGCTTCGTCCCATACCTCCAGCAGTCGTGGGGCGAGTTCGTCTATTTTGTATAGATCTGTTGGCAGGCCATCCAACCCTGGTGACTTGCCCGCCTTGAGGTCTTTGATTGCTTGTTTTATTTCTTCAAGGGTGAGGAGCAAATCCATATTACCACTTTCTTCCGGAGTGAGTTTGGGGAGAGGAAATGGGTCGAGATATCCTTGTAATTCTTCTGTTGGTACTTGGTCCTTTTTTGAGTACAGCCTGATATAGAAGAGTCGGAACACTGTGTTAATTTCTGAGTGATCCGCATGGGTTGAACCTTGGTCATCCATTATGCTGGTGATTTGTCTGTGTCCCTGTTCAGTCTTGATAAGGTTTGATAGCATCATGCGGGACTTATTACCTTTGCCATATTTCCTGGCTCTGATTGGTTGGGATGTGTACCACACCTCCTGCTCTGCCAGTTTTTTAAACTTATTTAGCGCTTCGTTCAAAGTGGATAGTGTTGCTGGGTTAGGTGATCTGGTGTATACTGTCTCCGCTTCTATAGTTTGGAATTTGGCTAAGGCCAGTAGGGTACGTATGTCTTTCAGAGTGCCGTGCACTTTGGAGATCAGGTGACCTCTGAACCATACTTTAAAGGCTTCCCATTGATTTGATTCCACTGAGTTTTTTTTGCGGTCAAAGAAGTCCTGCACTTCTGTGAGGAGTGGTTCATGTAATGAGGTGTCTCGTAGGAGATCTGGGGGCACTCTCCATAAGTGGTGGTCAGGATTAGGTGTCCCGATCTGGATTTCAAGGATCACTGGAGAGTGGTCTGAAATAGTCCTGGGTAGCATAGTACATTCCTTTAGGTCCGCAGTGCAGCGTGTGGAGCAGAGCCAGTAGTCTATTCTGGAGCTAAACCCATGGACGTATGAGTGGAATGTGTAGTCTCTGGTGGTAGGATGCATTTCCCTCCAAGCATCAGCCAGTGGGACGGTGGTCATGGCCTGTTTTATGGTAAGTGCTGCTTTGGCGTTTGCCCGCAGGCCCGTGGATGTCCTATCAAGGGCGGGACCAAGGATGGTGTTGAAGTCCCCTCCCCATATTATTATTGTTTCTTCTGCAGGGGATATTAGATTTTCAATCTGTTGATAGAATTCCGGGGTGTCTATGTTGGGGCCATACGTATTTATGAGTATTAGTTCCTGGCCTTGAAGCGTACCCCAAAGTATGATGAATCTACCATCCGCATCTATTCTGGTATTATGAACTCTGAGTCCCAGTCTGCGATGAATCAGGGTAAGGACCCCTCGTGATTGTGACGAGTAATTTGTCGAGTATACCTGCGGACCCCAAGAATGACCCAGTGAGTTGGAAGTGTGTTCCATGATGTGTGTTTCCTGTAATAGTAGGATGTCTATTCTGTGCCTGTTGGCGTACGCTATTACTTTCCTGGTCTTGATTGGATTCAGGAGTCCTCTTATATTCCAGGATAGAAATTTATTGCTTCTGGTAATTTGTTGAGATGCCATTCATTACCCTTCTGTGGTGTGTGTGTTGATGTTGCTGTATTGCAAAGGTCTTTTTCCTCTTGCGAAACTGCCAGGTTTTTTGTGTTTTTATGCCAACTGTCTGTAACCCAACCAACTTTTCGGTGATGCGGTTTTATATAACTACTGCACCTTGTTATCGTAACCAGGCAACAGGCCTGTTTTTTCCCCCTCCCCCCACCATCACCATCCCCCCAAATGGGCAGTGTCTCCCAAGAAATCATTTGCAACTTTGCAGTAGAACAGGAGGGAGCGGGGGCAGCGTGGCCCAGCCTCCTCTCTGGGACTGTGTTTTAGTTTTCATGTGGATCAGCGCGGTGCTGCTTTGTTTGCTGTCCAAGGTGGTGGGACCAGTTACTTGTCAGGTCCGGTAGAAGGATGTGCTTTAGTTAAGTCCCTGTGAGTATCTCTGGGACGTGGCTTTCTATATATTTCATAGCTTCATCCGGTGAGTCGAAGAATTGTGTCTTGCACGCATGTTGGTTGCAAAGCCTTACCAGGAACATCAAGGCAATATTATTTTACGGTCTCTCAATGCTCTTTTCACTGGGTCAAAGGATCTTCGGGCTGTCTGTACCCCAGTCGAGAAATCCGAGTATATGTGAATTTGGTTGGACTCAAAGGAGAGGGGGCCTTGTTCGCGTGCCAGACGGAGCACCAGATCTCGATCATGGTAGTTGAGAAGCCTTGCTATTATAGTTTGTGGTGGTGCCCCCGGTTTGGGAGGGGAGGTAAGTGCTCTATGCGCTCTCTCAACCAGGAATTGTTTGGAGAACTGTGCATCAGGGAATAGGGAGTGTAGCATATCTTCAAGGAATTGTTCCATGGGGATATTAGGTTTGCGCTCCGCCACCCCGACCACCCTGATGTTATTGCGTCTCGATCAGGATTCTAAGTCTTCACATTTGTTCTGTAGCGACTTGATGTCTTTTTGGATTTTTTCCATGGTTTTGCCCTGTGTGGTAGTCGTGTCTTTGCGTGTTGAAACCCTGTTTTCTGCCTCTGTGACTCTGGAGTTAACTTTCTTTATATCTACCCGGATGGAGGCTATGTTTTCCCCTTTGTCATCCAGCTTGGTGCTGATTGCTGCAAACCCTCTATCAATAGCTGCCATATATGGGGTCATTTCTTGTGTGTGGGGGTCCGGAATAGGTGTTTTGGAGGATTCTACATTGTCACTGTCTTGTTCTTGGTTTGAGGAATTGACAAAGGAGTCCATGGGGCCCCTTTTCTTGTCCTTATTTTTGGCACCTCCGGCCATGTTTGCAGAGGGTGGACGTGTAGAATATATTCTTGCTAGGTGTTTGTTCAGTACAGCGTGTACTGTGGGGCATTTGGCGCAGCTAACCGGATCCGCCGGTATATGGCTGGGTATAGGGGCAAGGAGTCTGTATTGTGTCTTGCTGGCAAAGTAGTTCTCTTTTCCACCGTCTTTTGTCCAGTACTGGATGGGTATACTGTCAGCTATTGTGTGTGTAAATTGGATTATGGCCAAGTACTTATCCAGGGTCCAGGAGGGGGGCCCAACCCTGTATTCAGTTGATGAGAGGTAGTTCCTGGGCAGGCGTGGGCAGCTATGAGGCTGTGTGTAATTGGCAACGTGCACGTACCTTAATTGTAGCGGCTTTTTGTTGTCCATATTCCCTCTGGTGCCGGGGAGCAGGCCACCAAAATAGATGATTTGGGGCTGTGTAGGAATGTTGGCCCGCTCCTACCCGGCAACGGGACTGGGGCCCAGTCTGCAGACGTCTCTCTGGGGTTAGCGGAGTGATGCGGCGGTGTTGTGCAGGAGAGAGGTGGTCCCGCCTCCAGGCTTGTCCAACGTCGGGGCACGGGCCGAACAGGAAGCAGGTGTAAATGAACTGAGTCCGCTGAAGGTTCCGAAGGTGCCGGGTGAGGAAGCATCAGGAGTGGGGCAGTCCGGACTGGGGTCCGGGCTGTGTAGACTTATGCCCGCTTCCAACTGGTGCCCGGGCCAGTGCAGGGGTTGCTGGTGCCTATGCCCTTGGTTGGCGGTAGGGTTGGAGGAGTCCCGCCGCAGCAGTGGCTGCTCCGCCTGGGGTTTCGGTTCAGGGGGCGTGTTTGTTGTGGTCAGTTGGGTCACTGGTATCCTTCACAGCCGGGCTTGGTTTTGGCGCAAAGTCACTTAGCCGTTAGGCGGGACCCCTCCTCCTCGTGACGGTGTCCCTCCACAGCGGATGAGTGGATTTTTCTCCAGCCTGTTCCGGACTCTGCATGGGGGGTTCAGGCACTCCCTCCAGTCTCCGGTCTTTGCAGCAGCGTGGTCTATCCGCAGGATTTTTGTCTTCAGGAGCTTGCTAGTCACGGAGCTCTGGGGCTAAGCGGCCGTCTTGTTCGGCGTGTCACAGCGCCTGCAGTTGGTAGTTATTTTAAGAAGTGAATTACGATGGCTATTTTACAGCATCCTGTGAAGCCACCCATTGATAGAGAGAGTTTGAAAATTGAGGTGAAGTACAAATTGGTGCAAGTTGATGACAGCTCGTTGATTGTTTGATTGTGCAGGGATAAATAGCAGTGCAATAGCAGTGCAGTGCAGGATTAGTTGGCTGAGTGGAGGATGAATATGAGCCCTAACAATGAGGCGTGAGTGAAGTGAGATAGAGAAGAGAGGGCATGTTGAAGAGAGGTGGAGAGAATGAGGGGATATGAGTGCTAAAGGGGTGGATGGAGTTATATTCATATTATATATTCAACATATCATATTGTAGTGATTTGAAAGAGAAGTTGGAGGCAAAATCATCAGCAGAGAGTGAGGTCGAAATTGGGGCGAGCATGAACAGCATTTGGGGGTGAAAGCAAATACATCAGCTAACAGTTATGTAGTACGAAGACTTGTAAAAGTCAAGAGCAACAGTGAGGTCAAGGATAGAGTCGTTGTAGTTAATGTAAGGACAACCACTGGGGCTCGACAGACAAAACAACTTGAATATGAGTGGAACAAGGGTTTGTTTGTGAAGTGTGTTCAATTTAGAGACAAAACAAATGGGGTGGATACAGGTAACTAAAAAGTCTCTCAGGTCTGGTAAGCTGACTCTCTCCTGGGGTCACCTCCCAATTCAGTCTCACTCTTCGCTGTCAGAAGTTCAGCCACAGTGGTCGCTTTTTTGTGGTCTTCTCAGTACGCGTCTAAAGGGTTTGCTGCACCCTATTTAGGTAAAATCATAACAGTTGTTCTGAGTTTCTGAAAAGGAGAGTTGCACTTTTTCATAGAAAGAAGGCTAACTGAAGCTTGGATGATGGTTTCCTGGGAATCCTGCTCTCTCTATGGGGGTTACCCAGCATTTCTTGGTTGTGGCCACCCTGCCATGCTCACCTCTCTATAATAACGTTCCTCCTCACCACTTCACCACCATCTTTTTCCTCCTCCTAACTCTAATGCTTTTTAGGGCCAGTTGGACCTCCTGACTGACTCATTACCTGATTTTGCTTTAAACCTTCCTCTGCTCTACAGCTCTTCCAGTTGCTAGCTTTTAACTGGTTCTTTTTCCAGCTCCTTCATCCTTCTAATCTCCTTGTTACCTCTCTCTCTCTCTCTCTTTCCACCACCCGATCTTCTCTGCTTTTGCCTTTCAATATTGAATAACTCTTGCTAATTCCTCTTGCTCAACAACCTCCTCTTCAGCAAAAACTACAATCAACTTCTCCTCCTCAAATTCCCATACATCCTCCTCTTCTTTGTTTTACACTTTCAGCTCTGGTAGATCTTCTCTCACCTCTGTATCACTCAGCTCTTCAACCCCCTTGGTATCTCTCCAATTATTTCCCTGATTTCTCCTTCTATTTCCCTTATCATTTCTCTCATGTATTGTATGTATTGTTTATTTATATAGCGCTTATACACAGGTGAAATGCTTCAAAGTGCTTCAAGGTGGGAAGGTAACAAGTGAATACAGCAATCATTCTTAGGCCTTGAAGATTACTAATTATGTAAACAGAAAAACTAGCATAGTAGGCCTGACGACTTTTCTCCTAGTGCAAGTGAATGAATGAACTAACTGGCCCTAGTACATTTAGGTCATGCATACATACAGATGGGGTTGCAGAGATGGGTGTGGGGTGGGGGAGACAAAGAGTCCGGTCCAGCAGGGCCCTGGATTAAGTGCAGAGAGGTTGCCCCGCTCAAGCAGCGTGAGCTGAAAGTGCAGTAATGTTGAACAACGTGCAGAGGCCCGGAGGCAAGTGCAAAGGACTGGCGGGGGAGCCTGGGACGTGTATACTCTGGAAGAGAACCAGGCAACCATCAGCAAAAACTGAACAGAGTTAGGGAGGTAAAGGAGGGTGGAGAGAAAAGAAAGGAGGTTAGCAGGGGAGAGGGAGAGAGAAGGAGGTAGAGAAAATGAAGGTGTTGAGGAGATTCTGGAACTTAAGGAGCTCCTGCTCAAGATGAAGAGAGGCAGCAAGACTGTTCCAGAGGGAAGTACCTGCAGAGGATAAAGATTTACCCCCAAATCTCTGTTTGTGAAAGCAGCTCACCCGCAGAGAGTTGGAAGAGGACGAGCAAAGGGCTCTAGAGGGAGAGTATTTAGGAAGAGAGCGTAGTAGATAGTGCAGGCCCTGGTCCAAGAAAGCCTTGTGGATTATGCACAGGGTCTTGAACTTGGTCCTTGCAGCCATGGGGAGCCAGTGGAGATATTTCAGCGCCAGAGAAATGCAGTCCCAGGGCATGAGGCCAAGGATAAGTCTTGCATTTCTGTTCTGGAAGAGTTGTAGAGGACAGAAAGTAGAAGTTGGAACTCTTTACCTTTGTCTTCATGCTCTTGCTTTTCCTGAACCTCCGATCATCTCTTCCTGCCTAATCCTCTGTCTCCCCTTTGCTCCTCTAAACCTTACCTTCCTCCTCCATATGCTGGAGCTCTTCAGTGATTTAAATCTTCACCTAATAATTCTCCTCTACAACCTTCTAAATGTCTTCGCTCACCACCTCATTAGAGCTCTTGTTCCACCTTCCCCAACAATAAATCATTAGTCTCTTCCTTTATGACTTTAACACCAATCTTCTGGCCCACCTCTACCTTTTCCTTGGATGCTATTGACACCTCTCCTAGATCTTTCCCCACCTCCTTTCAAACCTTAACAGCAAACTATAGCTTACTTTCACCATTCTCCACCAGGGCCTTCTTCACCTTTGGTCTGCCAGTGCCTCCTCATCAGTCTCCTTCTCCAACCATTTTCCAGCTACTTCCACTCTTCAAACCCAATCTGCGAGCTCTGATAGCCATTATCCTTCCTTCTAACTCCCAACACACTGACTAACCTTGGGGTTTAGAAGGCCTTGGCCCCTGTTCAGGCCACTCTTTGAGGTAAGGAGTCTCAGGTGTGTGGACTGGGTATAGGACACTTGGGAGTCCTAGTTCAGTTGGCTGAAAAGTACCCTCAGGAACTACCTATGCCATCTTGGAGTTCCTAATTCCCTATTTTTGTTTAGTTTGCTTGTGTGGTCATTGGTTTGTAAGCCCCCGATGGTTGCTTCCTATTCTGAGGAGGGGTTTGAGCTGGTTGGCTGCCTCTTGGATTCCAGGATGTATTTCTTGTCCCTCTCTTTTGCAGATTGAAGAGTCGATTCTGCACCCATGCAAGTGCAGTGTTAGCTCCATAGGGCCACTCTTTCTTGATTCCCTTAAAGGCAGCACCTTATTTTCCCAATAGTTTTGCTGGAGCACCTGTGAGAGTTTCAATTGTCCTCATGGTCAAAGAGGAAAGAACCTGTGTCCCTTAAAGGTCAGTGTCAGGCCCAGGTGGTGTCTTAGCACTTGGGTTGTCCTCTAGTTAAGCATATTTGGTGGTGAGCATAGTTACAAAGGATAGCAGTGCTAGCTTTCTTCTTCCAACCAAAGGGAGTATGGGACTTGTGGTGCCCTTATTACTGGCCCCTGTTATGCTAGGAGGTGTCAGTGTGGTACACCAGTGGGTCCCTTGTATATATCTGTGCTCTAGCACCTTGAAGGGTCTCTTGTGCTAGATGGAATTACAAATAAAGTTCTTAGACCAAAGACCAGAACAAACTCAACTTTACTACTTTATTCTCATTTAATACATCGGGGAGAACTGACAAGCATAGGACTGATGCATGCACACTCACACACAACCTTGATTACACAGTGGTTTTATAACCCAATGTATGCCATCTATAACATCATCCTACATGGCAAATCATAAAACCTATCGAGGGGAGGGATTGGTTAGGGGAACATTTCTGCTTATAGAACATATAATGATGAGTACATCATTGGTTGCCGCTTATCTGTAGGACACGCCTTTAACTACCTTTAAATATCTATAGTACTGATTATAGCGGACAAAGTAGCAGCAGATTGGTCTATACAACATTGTATGTTAGGTTGTGAAAACAGAAATAAAATATCGAGGCTGAGTACACCAAAAGAAAATACACCGAACACGGGTTACAAAGGAACATACAAAGTACTTTATTCTCTACTGAATTCAATTACAAAAACAGTGCAAAGTCAGATAGCTATCGGCCCTCAGTACAACACAATGAACTCCAGTGTGGTTCAGTGTGTTCAGTGAGAGACGCTGTACATTAGAATGCATTAGCTTTTTAATCATTTTGTGGGCACTATGTCCAGCCCCACTTCGGGTTAATATTCTACTTTATACATCACCAATTCTAGGATCCGTGCCAAATCCCAAATAAGGGTTCCATGTAATAATGTCGCCACAAAAATCGCGCCATGCAAAAATATCGCCGAAAAATTGCCGTTTTTTGTGGCGACATTATTGCATGGAACATGCGGGGGATACCCCCGCAACCCCCAATTTATTTTTGTAATGTTTTTTTTTACATTTTTTTTTTTTGCCCCTGTCACCATATATATGGTCACCGATATAATATCGCCACTACCTTTTCCCGGCGATATTATTTACGGCGACCATATATATGGGGATAATATTACCTGATACCCAAATAACCGCATCTTACTGGTTTGTTTTTATGACATGTAACAATAAGCGTATGCATTAACTGTGTATTCTAAAGTTTCGCATTGCAGGTCTTCTTAAACATAAATACAATGTAGTAAAACAGATGTTCTTTGTTCAATATGTAAATACATTATCATAATATATACTCGTGGATTGGTTTCATTGTGCGAGTAATCCCTTTTCACATAGGTCAACGTAGGCCGAGGTCTCAGTTCATGACCTAAACAAGTAGCCTGCAGGCAGATTACACATTAGCGATGTACAGAGGTCAAGACGGTCATGTTGTATTTTGCAATGACATCGTCCACCATTTTAGTTCACAGGGTGACTTTTCCACACAAATCCTAAAATGGCGGTTTGACCTAAAATGGCGGCCTACATGGATTAAAGGTCAAGACCTTGCAACACAATTTCTCTCGCAAGCGACTTTCAAGCAGCTCAGCGTAGGCCAATATTAAATATATTTTCCACAATAGGAGGCACAATATACTTTCTATTCCGACAAACCCTCCTTTTGGCCTATGCCAAGTGCTAAAAACTACTTTGGGTCTCTTTGCGAATAATTCCATGCTTCAGTATCCATGTACCCTAAATCACTATCTGAAATATCTATTGCCATTAAGTCTTTTACTAATATATCTTTCAACACATATTCTTTGGAAGTCTTATCTGAGGCATACACCTTATGTCCTATTGAATCTATTGCTTGTGCGCAACATCCCCCTAGCATCGAACACATACCAGGCAGACACTGAATACAGAAACAAAGGAACAACAGAATTCCTAAAATAGTTAATAAGACCGAAAGTACCTTCCAACCACAAGATTGCAAGAAGTCCCAGAACCAAGCGCCAAGATCCCAATTTCCCTCAGGAACATGCACTTCGGAACTAAGGACGTGCAGATTCTGTATTGCCTTGAAGATAGTTGGGGAGGAATCTGGTACGAAAACACAGCAAGCGGACCCCACTAATTTGCATACTCCACCACGCTCAGCTAAAATGACATCTAATGCCATACGATTTTGGAGTGCTACTAATCTTATTCCTTTCTGCTCTAATGTCATATTGTAGAGTATATCCGTGGTCCGGTTGATGGTTCTCTCCAGTACTCTCGCTAGTCTCCTGATATCCTCTGAATTCACTATCTTCCCCCAAAATGGCACAATTGATTTCGCTATATCTCCCAAGACTTGTGCTGGGGTGTCACCATTCTCGTCCCGCCGTGGATGAGCCTTTGAAATTTCTATAGTACTTGCTATGAACACCCCAGGTAACAGGATCCCTAAATAACAGGTTCCCTGCCAATCCCTGGGCAACCATGGAAACGCTATAATACCGCAAACAGAATAGACAGGCTCGCCTACATACAAAGGTCTGTCTTCTCCAGTCAAATTTGCAACGTTGGCACAACCTTTAAAAACTCCCATTGACCGAGTGCCATTCCTCTGTATTCAGAAAGAAACTGAATCGGGGCTATGGTTAACAGTGTAAGAAGGAGGCATGGCATCCTTACTGCCTATCGGAGCCATTTTAAAGGAAATCAAAGATTGAAAGGGACGAGACAGTCTATCAGAAGGCCTAATAGAAGCAACATTCGGCTTACTCCTATTTGCAAAAAGGGAGCATCCCAGGGGAGTCAAAACACATTTCTCAAAATTATTCAAATTGGTGCCATCAAAGTTCCCTGAGACGCTTTCATTCCATCGGCCAAAGAACAGTGCTCTAAGAGAAGCATAGCAAGCAGTTGTCAACGGTAAAGGATGAATATACCAACCTAGCCCCTTATCCCCGTGTTGCGGTAAATGTGAACATACCCAGCAATTGGACCTATTAAAAATGGCATGTGTAGCGTTCATGATAAGTAACAGTGTATTATTATGATACCTTCGTCTGTGCTGAAAATCTCTAGGGGACAAAGTATGCAAATGCACAAAAGGTGTGGAGACAGTGGGTACATTTTTAGTCGGTAGCAAAAACTCTAAAGGATGAGCTTCTTCTAAATACCAAAGGCCTACAACAGTGACTATTACAAAACCAAATATTATTACAAAAATACAGCAATACGTTTTCAGGGCCCAGTCATTTTGTCCATTGTCCCGGTTGGTCACCCCCTTATTTACAAGTCCAATACGAGCGGCGGCGGTAGCAGGCATTGCAGTCTTCAAACGGAAACCCCAATGTTCATTGCTGGCGACCCCCCGGTCGCGCGATTTCTGTGTCCTTCCACAACCCTAGCCAACAGAATTCCCTTTCTCAAATTTGGGCAAAAGCAAGCCCTCGATGACTCTTTTCCTTCCTTGAATGCACAACCGAACCATGCCGTATGTCTATCAGATGCACAGCAGAACCGTGCCATATGTTCATTTTTTCGGACGCAAGTGATATCTGGCTATTCCTGGTACTGATTGATCCGGAAACAATGTGTCGTCACTTCCCGTTGGAAGCAACGTATCAGGGACAGATGAGGGGGCTGAATTTGAAACAGCCGTTTCCGGGTGCAAAATTTGTGGAGAGTGTGGAAACAAAATGGCAGCTTCCCCAAGCTTCCTGTGCTTAGAGATATTCTCGGACACACTCTCAGTGCTGCTTACTGCTTTGGGATCATCAGTTGCAGTATCAGCGAGGGATTCTGCTTCTTCTGTAACGTGTGGCACAGGGTGAGGAAGTTTCTTGATGTGTGACGCGTGGATCCAATTCTTTCGGCCAGCTACCCGCACCGCTGTTTGGGTAACCAACAGGACCTGGAATGGCCCACGTCAGCGAGGCGCAAGGCAGGAGGTGCGCTCAAATGATTTCATGAGCACCCAGCTCCCCGGCCATATGCCGTGGCCTGGGCCTTCGTACCGCACAGGTAAGGCCTCTCATACCTGGTGGTAAATCAAATACAGGTTTTTAGTCAATTGGCTACAATAATCTGAAAGTAGCACATTTTCAATATTCCTCAAATTTCGACATTTTGGAATATTCCAGATATTGGCAGGTCTCCCCATTACCACCTCAAATGGAGAGAGCCCAGTCTTAGTTTGAGGGGTTGTACGCATAGCTAGTAACAAGATCGGTAAGGCGTCCAGCCATTTTAGTTTGGTGCCGGCACACGTCTTAGCAAGCTTGTTCTTGATGATACCGTTGTGTCTTTCTACTAATCCGGCGCTCTGAGGATGTCTGGCCGAATGGAACCGTTTTTCAATTCGTAACGCTGTACATATCTGTAGGATTACAGCGGCGACACAATGTGGACCATTTTCCGTCCAGATAACTTGGCAAACCGAACCGGGGAAGTACTCCTTTAACATGGTTTTCGCAGTGGTCATGGCTGTAGCATCTTTAACAGGGAAAGCCTCAATCCACTTACTAAAGGCACAAATGACTACCAATACATATTTTAAATTGTTGCATCACTCCATTTCAATGAAATCAAAGTGAATTACTTCAAATGGGACAGAGGGTGGCCCAAAACTTCCTCTCAGGGTTGCTGCCCCCTTTCCCACATTATGTTGTAGGCAAATCATACAGTTCTGGACGTAGTGCTGAGCAATTTTTGAAATGTTGTCGTTTACCCAAACTTTTTCTAACATTTTCGTCATCTGTTGGGCACACACATGCGTAGGACCGTTTGCCATTACAACCATCATCATCACGTAAGCATTGGGAAGTAACCATTTTCCATCAACCATGTCCACCCAAAACCCATCATCATCAAGTTTTCCCAAGCCCTCAGCCCACTTCTTGGCTTCTTCTAATGTGGCATCGGCTTGGATATCACGTACAGACCCCACGCCCTCATCCTTCACATAAGCATTTTCAGTCTCCCTAGAAACATATATCTCCGTAAAGAGATCAGTGGCAGTTTGTCTAGCTATTTGATCAGCAAAAGCATTCCCTTTTCCAACGTTATCTACAATCTTGCGATGTGCTGGACATTTTACAACTGCTGAGTAGGGAGCGAAAGTGCTGTGAGTAGTTACACTATTAGGGTGCCATGTTGGATCTTGGTGCCATGCAAGGTTAGGAATCCTCTTTCCAACCAAAGTCTCCCAAAGTTGTGAACCACCCCAAAGGCATACTGACTATCAGTATTTATATTTACAACAAGTCCTTCGGAAATTTCACAAGCTCGGGTTAATGCTATAATCTCTGCGGCCTGTGCAGAATTATGCGTAATTCTCTTAGTTTCCACAACCGTGCTCAAGGTAGTGATTGCACACACGGCTGTGGATGTACCATCCGGAAGTTTAAAGCAGGAGCCATCACAAAACAGCTCTCCTTGCGGATTATCCAAAGGGGTATCTTTCAAATCAATCCTGCCCTTTGTTTCTTGTTCGGTCGTATACAAACAACCATGTGAGTCTTCATCGCCGCAAGTAGTATCTTGCGGGAAAGGTAGGAGTTCAGCCGGATTAAGGACACAACACCTCTTAATTTGAATGTGAGGGGCAAACAATATCAATTAATATCTTGTCAACCGTGCGGAAGTGAGGTGTTGCGTTTGAGTTCGGTTCAATAGAACATCTACAGAGTGAGGCACTATCAGGGTCAAATCATGGCCTAGGACCATTGCCTCACTCTGCTTTACAGACGCAGCAGCAGCGACAGCGCGCAAACATCTTGGCAAAGCGCATGCTACAGGATCAAGGGTGGAGGAATAGTAACCGCACGGCCTATTCTTCTCTCCATGCTCCTGCCTTAATACAGCCAAAGCACATCCATCACATTCATGCACAAACAATACGAAGGCCTTTTCATAGTTTGGTGTGCCCAAAACTGGTGCAGAGCATAACGCAGACTTAAGAAAGTCAAACGATTGCTGGTGTTCCGAGGTCCATGGCAACGGCGAAGAAATGCCCTTCTTTGTCATGGCCAGCCTCGGTTTTATCACTAGTGAATCATTTGGGATCCAAAACCTACAGTAAGAAGCCATACTTATCAAGGCCCTAACTTCCTTCTGCATATTTGGGACAGACATGCCAGAAATGTCTTTTATTCTTTCAGGTGTCAATCTTCTTCCCTCCTTTGACAGGAGATAGCCAAAATAGGTGACTTCCTGACAACAATATTGAAATTTCTTAAGCAAAGCTTTGTGACCATGCTTAGCTAGATGAATAAGTACTAACACAGTGCCCTCCTTACATGCACTCTCAGAGTCAGCAGCTAGAAGCAAATCATCAACGTACTGAAGCAAAGTACATGTAGAGGGCAATTCAAGGGTATCAAGTTGTTCTTTCAAAGCCCTACTATAAATACTAGGACTCTCTGTGTACCCTTGAGGTGCACGAGTAAATGTAAACGAGCGTCCCCATAAGGTGAACGCGAACAAATATCTACTATCCTTGTGTATAGGAATACTAAAGAACGCATTCATTAGGTCCACAACACTAAAGTAAGTAGCTGTAGCTGGAATCATGGTTAGGATTGTCGTCACATCAGGCACAATTGGAAATTGCGGTGCCGCAACTTTATTAATGGCACGTAAATCGATTATAAAACGGAATGGGATTACATTATCGCCTTTCTTGTACACGGGTAAAATCGGACTATTACACAAACATCCTGAAATTTCTTCAATCACACCGCGATGCACAAAATTGGAAACAATACATTTCAAAGCTTGCTCGCCCTCAACCGAAATCTTATACTGGGGAATGCGTCGCAGCTCAATTCCATGTTTCAAAACTATCTTAACAGGCTCAATCTGCAAAACACCGACATCATTGTCGTCAACAGCCCACAAGTTCTCTGGTACATCAATGAATTCTGGAGGCAAAGGTCTAGTCAGAAATTGCGAGACAGAAAATTGCTGTGGTGAAATCGTCAAGTGCTCTCCATCAGAAGAACAATAAATCACTTCATTTAGTTATTTTAACAAATTTAACCCCAGCAAGTATTCCCCGCAATCCGAAGTCAGTAAAAAAGGACACTGGTCCATAAAGGGACCGAAAGAAATAGGTACCGGCATAGAGACCGGACAAACAACTGGTGTACCGGAAAACCATACAGAAACATTGGTTTGCCCTGACAGTGGAATGTTTGGAACCCGCAAACGATCAATGGAACACTTCTGTGCTCCAGTGTCTATCAAAAACTGATGTTTCCTATTTCCCACCATCATTTCAATGTAGCAACCTTTCTGATTGACGGGAATAGGTGTAGGTTCCAAACCCTGCTTCGGCCAATCCTAACAAAACGGAATATTATCAAAAGGAAGCTCTTCAGATAAATATGCAGCGGAAGGATGATCGAATATGTTCCTAGTGTCCGCACTCGGAGTCTGATTGTCCTGTGAAAAAAGGCTGTTGAGGGTCCTGTGTAAACTGGCCTCTACCAGGGCCCCCTACGCCCAGGCGACCTCTGGATCGCCTACCCATATTACCAAATGTATTCGACCTCTGTTGAAGGACGGGGCATTGTGCTCGCCAATGACCCTCTCGACGACAATAAGCACATTGATTGATATTCACAGGACCCAAGGGCACATTCCCCTGTGGGACATACTGACCTCTAACCTGAGAGTTACCACCTCTGGGGCCTCTAAAAATGTGCTGCAATAGCACCTTTGTTTTTAAATCACCTTTCCGTTTTTCAATCCTATCTTTTTCATTATTGACACGATTCTCATAGTACTGAGCCATATGCAGTACTTCTGATTGTGATTTAGCCTGCCAAGTGCTCTCACAGGACATAATCTGTGACTGGATGTCAGGCAGCAATCCACAGTACAAATTTGTCCACAAATAATCTTTTCCCAGACTCTGTGCCTAAGTCTTGTCCACTGGAATCTGAAAATACCTGTTCGAACCGATAAAAGAACTCGGTAGCACCCTCAGACTTTCCTTGGACACAGGCCGTAAGCTTGTCCCAAATAATTCTTTTTTCGGGAATTATGGTTTTTAATTTAGCAATAATTCTATCAGATAAAGTTAATATCACCTGTTGTGGTCTTTCGCCAGCTGGCCTTTGCCCATCGAGTCTACGGGTAGGAGTACTGGAAACAATAAATCAATGTCACCTAAGGTGAACATGTCACGATGCCCGCTCCCGGGGAGCCGGCTCAGGCCCTGCATCCCCGAAAGCAGACATCAAGTCCCCGGGGAAAGTCCCAGCAACCCCTTATAGGGGCCCTTTGGACAGCATCCTGGCGCCTATGGCGCCAGGCTCATAGAAAACGTCAGTCCTGGCGCCATAGGCGCCAGGCTCATTATGAAAGTGTTTGGGTGCACTTACCTGATGCAGACCATGCTGCAGAACCCCAGCCTCCTTGAGGCCTGAAAGGAACTACTTTACCTGTGGGACTCATTTACCACCGGGGCGTGGTCGGGGAAGGATACATACCTGAGTGGAGGAAGGACACATTCTAGGAACTTCTTCCAAGGCTATTTAAACCACACCCGGTCAGCCACACGTGCTTCGCGTTGTTCTGCATCTAGCAGCTGGACGCTCACCGTGTCTGCTCCTGCATCTTTACTTCTGCCACACCTGCCAGCATCCTGAATCACCTGCAAAGGAAGGGAACAAGAGAACAGAAGAAGGAAAAGGCCTCACCTGCTATATCTGCATCCCAGAGACAT
The DNA here is from genome assembly GCF_040938575.1 of Ambystoma mexicanum. Classification (NCBI taxonomy): domain Eukaryota; kingdom Metazoa; phylum Chordata; class Amphibia; order Caudata; family Ambystomatidae; genus Ambystoma; species Ambystoma mexicanum. The sequence continues at coordinate 1,307,664,740 of NC_090934.1, forward strand.
TTCGCCGACAATCCTGAAAAGGAAGACATTTATTTTTAAAAGCACATTGCATTGATCGCTGCAGCGCCGCATTCTACTCACCTTTACAGGGTGCCTCCATGTTCAGCAGCGACCATCCGGATTCGCAGTCGCGCCCCCGCACCTAGGGAGAAAAAGACAAGAACAAAGGTGAGAGAAAGAAGGGAAAAGGGATGCTAAAACTTCATGTCAAGACTTACCTGTTGGGTCATTCCCTTTTCATTTCGGGTCCGCGCCGCATCCAGGCGTTTTCGGACCCAGGCCCCTAAGGGTAAAAAGACATCAGCGTTAATGAGTGAATGAAAAACACTCATTAAGACTTACCTGATTTCCACAAGGATTTCACCGCTCACCTCGGGTCGGTGCCTGTTCCCCGGCATTCCGTACCCCGGCCCCTATGGGGAAAAAGACACTAGCATTAGAACATTAATGCATGGACACAAGGGGAACCACTTATAGAAAAACTTACCTGGAAGCCAAGCAAGTTTGGTTCTCACCCATCCGAAAATCCAGTGACGTAACTGGATACCAACGCGCCCCTGCATCAGAAGCAGGATGGAGAGCTCGTCCTTCCAGACCCTAAGGTGAGACGCTACGGGGAAGCACAGAAGGGTTTTGAGGAGGGTGAGAGGGGTAAGTGGGAGGCCGATTGCATTACCCCGCAGACAGTTAACCCCCTATTCTGACCTACAGAAGGATACTTCTGCGAGTCAGACAAGCCAGATCTGGGGCCCGGTCCCGTCCGTCTTCCGAACCCTGCGCATCACCTTAGACGAGGTCACAGCAGCGCGAACCAGGCCAGCGCCCCCGTGGGAGTCAGGTGAGCGTTACAGAACGCGAAGCCTTCCTACAAATTCCCACCCAGGCGCTATGGAAACTTCTTAGACTGATCAGTTGGCCCAATTACTGGGGGAATTACGGGCCGAAGTACATGCCGCTCGTCAAGAGACTAATGCCCTCAAGAGGGAATCAATAATATCAAAGGAAAGAACTGATGACCTGGCCAGACAGCTTTTGCAAGGTCAAGCTGGACAAACTCCTCTACCCTGTTCCGGAGGGAACCTCGCTCCTGTGGTTCCCAGTAACCCTGTGCAGATTAATCTACCTGGAAACATGCCGCTGGCCCCACCTGAACGCTTTGCTGGGGACCCCAAACGATTCGCCGTATTCATGAATCAGTGTCGTTTGCACTTCCTATGCAGACCTGGGGCCTTCCCTAATGATCAGACCAAAGTAGCCTTTGTATTGTCATATCTCAGCGGCTGCGCTGCCGATTGGTCAGTTCCACTGGTTACTCAAGATGACCCGATTCTCCGTGACTTTCAAGGATTTCAAGCAAGCATGGAAAGGTTATTTGCTCGACACTCTCAGGGGCAGGCTCTGGATGACGAACTTCTATCCCTGCGACAGGGCAATCAGGACCTCCTATCCTATATTGCAACCTTTAATAGACTAATTGTGGAAACGAGATGGCCAGAGGATAAAAGAGTCACGTTATTTTATCGAGGTCTACGCAGAGAACTTAAAGATGTCTTGGCCCAAGTTGTAAATCCGCCCCAAGAATGCACAGAATATATAGACTTAGTGGTCCAATTGGATCACAGACGTCAAAACAGAAAAACAGATCGGTCCAGGTTTGAGACCCGGGTGTTGGTCAAGACCCACGCTAACCCCAAGGGAGTTGATGTCTCTGAGCCTATGCAAATTGGAGGGGTTAAAGAACCCTTAACTCAAAAGGAACGTGAAAGGAGGCGGCAGTTAAAATTATGTCTTTATTGTGGGAACTCTGGACACTTTCTACGAGATTGCCCAGCAAAACCACCCCGAAAAGCGGTAGGAGCCGCTGATAAAAACCATTAAGACTCTGTTTCGGGAAACGACTCAGCCCGACAAGCGTAGGGGTCCGCTTGCCGAGCTTGAAAACTAACTCTCAGACTTCGCATTTCATTGTGCCAATGGTTCTCGTAGATCCAGAAAGCCTAAGCGGTTGCATGCAATAAAGGCATACATCGATAGTGGGGCTATTGGAAACTATGTGGATCGTGAATTGGCCTCTAGGATTAACCTCCCTCTCCGTCCTAAAACCAGCAAAGATGTCATCACCACAGTCGATGGAACTGAAATTGCCTCTGGACCGGTAACACATTCCACTACTGGGGTGACTCTTATTGGTCCTGACGGCCATCGGGAGGCAGTTGTGTTTGATGTAATCAAGGCTCCACAGTTTCAGGTTATTCTTGGAATTCCTTGGTTAGAGACACATAATCCTCGAATTGATTGGCGAGCTAAGAGAATAACCTTCCCGGATTGTGCACAAACATGCTACCCAGGAAACCTGAAGATTAATCTAGCATCTGTATCCTCTGCCTCCATGCAATTACCTCCGGAATACCAGGACTTTCAGGACGTCTTCCAAAAGGAACAGGCCAACACGTTACCTCCTCACCGATCGTACGATTGCCAAATCGATCTGGTGCCCGGTGCACAACCCCCTTGTAGCAGGATTTATGCCCTTACCGAACCTGAGAACCTGCATTTGAGACAATATTTGGATCAATACCTCGCCAATGGTTTTATTCGCCCGTCAAAGTCCCCGGCATCCTCGGCTTTGTTCTTCGTGCCTAAAAAAGAAGGCGACCTTAGAACTTGTATCGATTACCGCGCTTTGAACCAGGTAACGGTTAAAAACCGTTATCCTCTGCCTCTGATTCCTGAACTCCTTGACCAGGTGAAGGACGCTGGCATATACACCAAGTTAGATCTCCGGGGGGCATATCATCTGGTGCGAGTAAAAGAAGGCGACGAATGGAAAACAACCTTCTGTACAAAATATGGATTATTCGAATACCAGGTAATGCCTTTTGGGTTGTGCAATGCGCCTGCTTCCTTCCAATTCTTCATGAATGATGTCCTTCGGGAACTCATCGATGTTTGTGTTGTTGTCTATATCAATGACATTCTAGTGTACTCCTCTTCGGAATCTGATCACAGAAAACACGTTAGAGCAGTTCTGGAAAAACTGCGCCAACACAAACTATTTGCTAAACTGGAGAAATGTGTTTTCCATACCACAGAAGTTGAGTTTCTCGGTTTCATCCTGACACCCAAAGGAGTCCGAATGGACTCAAGAAAAGTGGATGCCATCCTCAAATGGCCATCACCTAGCTCTGTAAAAGGGGTTCAAAGCATGCTCGGCTTTGCCAATTTCTATCGCAGGTTTATGCCGGAATTTTCACGCATAGTACAACCCATTACTGCACTCTTGAGGAAAAATAAACGTTTTGAATGGTCTGAAGAAGCCGAGCAGGCCTTCCAGGATTTAAAAGCTAAGTTTACCTCCGCACCTATATTGAAACACCCACGTCCAGATCTCCCGTATGTCGTCGAAACTGACGCATCCACCCTAGCCATGGGAGCAGTTCTGTCTCAAAGAGATCCTGAAACCAACCAACTGCATCCCGTAGCATTTTGGTCCAGAAAATTCTCGGCACCAGAGATTAATTACGCAATCACTGACAAAGAACTGTTAGCCATAAAGTCGGCTTTTAAAGCCTGGCAGCATTACCTGCTTGGCGCTCGACATACCATCACGGTGATCACTGATCACCGGAATTTACAGTATTTGAAAACCGTCAAGGCTCAGTCATCACGGCAGCTCCGATGGGCTTTGTTTTTCGCTGAATTTGATTTCGTGATTACCTATCGACCTGGCTGCAAGAACGGCAAAGCAGACGCCTTATCTCGAATTGGAATGGGAGAATCTGATACAAACTCAGAACCAGTACCAATAATTCCCGAACAGAGAATTCTAGGCATGACTTCGTTACAGACGCTTGAAGACATTCAAGTCAGAGTGAAACAACTCCTAGACCCTACAGTCCTACAGGATTGGATACAAAAGGGATCAGACTTTACCATAGATAATGGTTTACCTTATTACCAAGGACGCTTATTCCTGCCGCACAAGGATTTACACAAACTAGTTATTTCAGGTTATCATGATACATTAATAGAGGGACACCCCGGTATTGCCAAGACAATGGAAAAGGTGAAACGACAATTCTGGTGGCCGTCTTGGCGAAAAGATGTTAAATCTTTTTTGATGTCCTGTGGTGTTTGCGCCCAAAATAAAGGTCAAAAGAAAAGACCAGCCGGTCTCCTTCAACCTCTAGACATACCGCCAGCACCCTGGCACTCCCTATCAATGGATTTTATTACGGACTTGCCTCCTTGTTCGGGATACTATACCATTCTGGTAATTGTGGATTTGTTTTCCAAAATGGCCCACTTCATTCCTTTGAAAGGTTTACCTTCAGCTTCTGTCCTAGCCAAAGAATTCCTCGAAAATATTGTTCGGCTATATGGATTCCCATCTACACTAATCTCTGACCGGGGAAGCCAATTAATTTCCCACTTCTGGCGCAAATGTTGTCAACTGGCACAAATCGACGTAAGATTATCGACCAGTCACCACCCTCAGACCGATGGTCAGACCGAGAGGACAAATCAGACCCTTGAGCAGTACTTACGGTTTATGTTACAGCAATCTGAAAGCAACTGGAAAGACATTCTTTGGATATCCGAATACGCATATAATAATTCGGTACACTCTGGAACTGGCCATAGTCCTTTTTATACCTTGTTTGGACATCACCCTCGAACCTCAAACCTCGACTCACCTCAGAACCTCGGAGTGCCCGCAGTAGAACATCTGCATTCTACCATTACCCGAGCCTTCAAAGAGGCAACCACGCATTTACAACAAGCCAAGAGAAAATACAAGGAGAATGCTGACCTACATCGGAGTGAAGCACCTCCGTATCAGATTGGGGATCAAGTGTGGTTAGCTACCAGACATTTACCACTCAAAGGGCCTCAAACTTTTAACCCAAAATATCTGGGACCTTATTCTATTACGGCAATAATTAACCCAGTAGCGGTTAAACTTGATTTACCAGCTAATATGCGAATTCACCCTGTTTTTCATGTGTCACTTCTGAAACTAGTGGTCCCCGGAATCCGACTACTCAAACCTCCAGAACCTATTCAAATAGATGGGGAACCCGAATTCGAAGTGAAGAACATTTTAGATTCAAAAATGTTTAGGTCAAAGCTTTTCTACCTAATTGATTGGAAGGGGTACAGACCTCAGGAGAGGTCGTGGGAACCCAGTGACCATATGCATGCACCTCGATTAGCTAGGAAATTCCACCGACTCTTCCCAAACAAGCCAAAACCCCCGTAGGGAACAACCTTCGGAGGGGCCTTGGGGGGGAGTGCTGTCACGATGCCCGCTCCCGGGGAGCCGGCTCAGATCCTGCATCCCCGAAAGCGGACATCAAGTCCCCGGGGAAGGTCCCAGCAACCCCTTATAGGGGCCCTTTGGACAGCGTCCTGGCGCCTATTGCGCCAGGCTCATAGAAAACTTCAGTCCTGGCGCCATAGCCGCCAGGCTCATTATGAAAGTGTTTGGGTGCACTTACCTGATGCAGACCATGCTGCAGAACCCCGGCCTCCTTGAGGCCTGAAAGGAACTACTTTACCTGTGGGACTCATTTACCACCGGGGCGTGGTCGGGGAAGGATACATACCTGATTGGAGGAAGGACACATTCTAGGAACTTCTTCCAAGGCTATTTAAACCACACCCGATTAGCCACACGTGCTTCGCGTTGTTCTGCATCTAGCAGCTGGACGCTCACCGTGTCTGCTCCTGCATCTTGACTTCTGCCACACCTGCCAGCATCCTGAATCACCTGCAAAGGAAGGGAACAAGAGAACAGAAGAAGGAAAAGGCCTCACCTGCTAAATCTGCATCCCAGAGACATTTCGCCGACAATCCTGAAAAGGAAGACATTTATTTTTAAAAGCACATCGCATCGATCGCTGCAGCGCCGCATTCTACTCACCTTTACAGGGCGCCTCCATGTTCAGCAGCGACCATCCGGATTCGCAGTCGCGCCCCCGCGCCTAGGGAGAAAAAGACAAGAACAAAGGTGAGAGAAAGAAGGGAAAAGGGAAGCTAAATCTCCATGTCAAGACTTACCTGTTGGGTCATTCCCTTTTCATTTCGGGTCCGCGCCGCATCCAGGCATTTTCGGACCCCGGCCCCTAAGGGGAAAAAGACATCAGCGTTAATGAGTGAATGAAAAACACTCATTAAGACTTAACTGATTTCCACAAGGATTTCACCGCTCACCTCGGGTCGGTGCCTGTTCCCCGGCATTCCGTACCCCGGCCCCTGTGGGGAAAAAGACACTAGCATTAGAACATTAATGCATGGACACAAGGGGAACCACTTATAGAAAAACTTACCTGGAAGCCAAGCAAGTTTAGTTCTCACCCATCCGAAAATCCAGTGACGTAACTGGATACCAACGCGCCCCTGCATCAGAAGCAGGATGGAGAGCTCGTCCTTCCAGACCCTAAGGTGAGACGCTACAGAGAAGCACAGAAGGGTTTTGAGGAGGGTGAGAGGGGTAAGTGGGAGGCCGATTGCATTACCCCGCAGACAGTTAACCCCCTATTCTGACCTACAGAAGGATACTTCTGCGAGTCAGACAAGCCAGATCTGGGGCCCTGTCCAGTCCGTCTTCCGAACCCTGCGCATCACCTTAGACGAGGTCACAGCAGCGCGAACCAGGCCAGCGCCCCCGTGGGAGTCAGGTGAGCGTTACAGAACACTGAGGATTCCAAAACAGATTCTATCTCTTTATAGAACCCTGTCGGATTTTTCCTAATATCCAGAATTGACTGTCTAATGGTGTTCACTTCCTGTCGTGAAAACGGGACGTGAACAAACTGTGATATATAATGTGCGGGAATGTTCACAGCGAGTATACCTTCAGCAGCATCGGCCGCAACCTCAACCTTCGGGACAAATGTCGGAAGGACCTCTCTCATGGGCAACTGAGATGTAGGCAACTCCGAACGCTTACTAAGCAACAAAGCCAAGTGAAGCGGTAAAGCAGTCGAAGAAGTGTCAAGCAAAAAGCTCTCGTATAAATATTTAATAACTCTGTGGGACAACTAATCTTCCTTTTTACATATTCATCCTGCAGGTACTTTACCATTACCTGTATCACTTTCCTCTTCATTTCCAACATATATTGACTATATGTGTCATATACCTCAACTGGAGTTATCGATATGTCTGAAATCCATCTAATCGCATCTTTCTTACAAATTCGCATTTCCTCCGATATCGGTTTACGACACGGAAGGTACCGTTTCTGTACATACATACTTTCCTCTTCATCATCCTCATTCCGTATCCTTTCTAACTCCTTTCTATACTCAAATAACCTTTCAACATGCTCATTTACCTTCTCCACAGTGTCTCTGGAAAGTGCTAAAGTATTTAGATCCCTTAACCCTTGCGGAACATCCGCATTATTTAATCTTCCCCACATTATACATAACTGAATCCCCAAACCTTCAATGAAAACATTTTTCTCAGGAAAATTATCTGTTTTAAAAAGTGTGGAAAAAACACTAGCTTGATCATCCTTCTCCACACAATGCTTAGCCCATGCAATTAACTCACCTTTCTTCTCCAGTGGTAAGGTACTGCGAGTGACAACTTTCGAACCTGCACCATGATCGATTACAAGCGGCCCAAGACCACTTGGAAGAGGGGGAGCAGGCAAATTCGATGGAGGAGCTATAACTGGTGCGATAAAAAGAGGCAGAGGAGCAGGTGGAGGGACAAAGGTCGGAGTAGTAGGAACAACAGGTTGAGCAGGAAGAGCAGGAATAACAACAGGAAAAGGTACAGCAGCAGGAAGAGGAACATACGGAGGTGGTGCAGAGGTACCAGGCCTTCGTTCATTTAATATTTTCTCAAAAAACTCATCAGAATCATGAAGATCTTTGGAAGGATATATTTTCTGAATACCAAGTGAGAAAGCCCTTTCCATATTTTTAGCCGATTCAGACTGTTTATCCTGGTCATATAACAACGCTTTTTCGGCATTTGTTTTATGACGACGCGCATGTTTCTCTCTACTCTTAAGCTGTGTAACGCTTCTTTTTTCCAATTCTACAAAACATCAAATGCTGCAGGTCTAGCCTTTTTCTTTAACAAGACTGACTCCAAATATTCAATGCAAGGGATCTCAAAACTACCATTGATTGGCCACTGAAGTTCGGAGGCATGTCTGGTTTGTCTGTGTCAAATATCATTAAATACTATACTTCCAATGCCATGCTTACAGTACATAGTACATGCCGGCGACCCCTACTATGGTGCGGGATGGCTAAATTCCAAAGATTGTCTATCACTGCGGAATAATGCCCTAAAGCAGGTAGACAATTTCCCAGGCATATCTCAAATTCTTGGTGTTACCTGGTCAATAATTGTGCCTGCTTAAATTAAGAGTCGGGTGACGACTCACCTTTCCAAAGCTAAGGAGGACCGATCAGTACTTCTAAGAATCTTACCTAACTAATCTTACCTCGTGTATGGTGATTTCGGCAAATCTGCCCGCCTCGATAAGTGAACCCTCGTCAAGATGCCGTCCCAGACAACAGGCTAGTCATCCAGGGATCGGATTGTGCAGCGCTGCTGAGGTGTCGCGTCTCATCCAGGGGCCCCTTACTTTTTGTCACACCATCCGATCCCGGTCCGATAGCGCGTGTCAACCTTGAACAATCCGGCATCAATCTTGAGAGTCCCTATTCGGGCGCCAACTGTGAAAACAGAAATAAAATATCGAAGCTGAGTACCCCAAAAGGAAATACACCGAACACGGGTTACAAAGGAACATACAAAGTACTTTATTCTCTACTGAATTCAATTACAAAAACAGTGCAAAGTCAGATAGCTATCGGCCCTCAGTACAACACAACGAACTCCAGCGTGGTTCAGTGTGTGCAGTGAGAGACGCTGTACATTAGAATGCATTCGCTTTTTATACATTTTGTGGGCACTATGTCCAGCCCCACTTCGGGTTAATATTCTACTTTATACATCACCAATTCTAGGGTCTGTGTGGAATCCCAAATAACTGCATCTAACTGGTTTGTTTTTATTACATGTAACAATAAGCGTATGCATTAACTGTGTATTCTAAAGTTTCGCATTGCAGGTCTTCTTAAACATAAATACAATGTAGTAAAACAGATGTTCTTTGTTCAATATGTAAATACATTATCATAATATATACTCGTGGATTGGTTTCATTGCGCGAGTAATCCCTTTTCACATAGGTCAACGTAGGACAAGGTCTCAGTTCATGACCTCAACAAGTAGCCTGCAGGCAGATTACACATTAGCGATGAACAGAGGTCAAGACGGCCATGTTGTATTTTGCAATGACATCGTCCACCATTTTAGCTCACAGGGTGACTTTTCCACACAAATCCTAAAATGGCGGTTTGACCTAAAATGGCGGCCTACATGGATTAAAGGTCAAGACCTTGCAACACAGATTTCTCTCACAAGCGACTTTCGAGCAGCTTGGCGTAGGCCAATATTAAATATATTTTCCACAATAGGAGGCACAATATACTTTCTATTCCGACAAGGTTGCCCCTTAAATCCAGTGATTGATTGGTATACTAGTCCAACCTTGGACTTTCAGCTCTTTAGCAGCACGTAAGTGAAACGATACCTAGGTGCTTTGAATTGCATCAGATTACTCCCCATTCTCCCAATTAATCCATCATCCCTCATCGGTCGGCTATAAGCCAAAGTCTTCCATCTGTAGTTGACCTTGTAGTTTGCTCACTGCCCTGAAACATTTCAGGGAGTGTGAGCACACCACTATCTTCGTCTGAGGCTCTAATGAAAAGCCATTGCCTTTGCCTTCTGAATCACATGTGAAGAGACCACAAACCTATCCATTTCAATCTTCCATTTACTACTATTTAATTCAATTATGATGAGTGATGTTGCTCATCTTACCCTCTAGAGACTTACTCACTCTATCTTGTATAGACTATATACTGTTTTAATTTTCCAATACTTTGGCTGTTGCAGATGTTTTCTTCTTCCTTAATCTAAGAGGAATGTCTCACATTCAGGGCTTATTCATGTAACTCCCCTTGTGCCTTGCAATTATTCCTTAAAATAGTATCCTTGATCCTAGGCCAACCTGACTCATCAATTTTTTGCACACAAGATCCCGAGTCTCCTGATTTCAAAGCCTTGGTCTAACTTTGAGAGAACTTGATGGAATTCAACATGAGCCGGTGTCCATTTTCCTATCATGGCCGCATTTGCCACGTTATTAATTCCTCTATAGAAAGCTTCTATTATGTCTCATTTATCACTTTGTATTTACAGTCATTAACCAATAATATTTCATTCTTCAATATATCTATGATTACTTTAGGTACATGTTTCCATTGGTGCTTCAGTTACATCGTCACTCTTAAGTATTTTCATATCGTTTGAAGCATAGGTTCATATAGCTTCATAACATCACTCTGCCCTCGTCACATTGCGCTTAATGTTCCATGATGTCCATAGGTGCATTCTTACATCCTTTTATGCAGCATCCTTCCACACTTTCAGTGCAAGGGTACATTCTATACGGCTGTCTGAGTGCATAACGTCTCACATACACTCAATGCAGTAGTGGGATTACACAAGGGGTCCTAAGGGGTCCATAGCCCTTTGTCTGTTATGATATGATGGTTGTGAGGGGGGGGTAACTAGTGAGAAAGCATTCACCTGTTCCTCTACATATCCTCTAGGACCTGTGAAGGCATCATGAAGCAAGACACAGACAATAGAATAAACGTTCAAAATATAATGGTTTATTGAATCAAATCTGAGCAATGGTAGAATTCCTAACTTGCCCTATGCTAAGGTGAGATTTCACTGCCTGAACAAAACTAGAACAAAACTAAGCAAAGTCTGAATCAACAAATTCAACTTAAAAGTCAGTCTGTGTCGAAAAGCTATCCTTGCCCTCATAACTAAAGCTAAACAATGTGTAGGGATGTCAATAATGAAAGAAATGGTGATCGACACAAATTTCAGGGCTTCCTCTTCAGCTCTCCTTCCCCAAGTACAAGAAAGTTCCACAAAAGTTTCAAGATTACCTTTCCCAAGTTCAAGACAATATACTTCCACACAATCGTTAGGTTCCCCTTCCCCAAGTTCAATGCAACACAGTTCAAACAAAAAGGGGTCTTAAGGCTCTGGCCTCAAGACAGTATTGGTAGTTCATTACATGGCAGGCTTTACTTCCCCAAGATTTCAACATAGCAGCTTGTACTGGTTTCAGTCTTTCAAAGTTCAACAAACATCTAGGTCCGCTTGACTCTACTTCTGGCTTCCCTTACCAGTTCACTCACTTCACTCCTTTTTTGGTTTATTTCACAATGTGTTTGACTTTCACAATTTAGGGATCACTGGTCTAGGTGCAGTTGTCAGACCACACGGTCCACACATCACAGGTCACCCAACAGGAACCCCAGGCTCTCCAGCCCACACATGATCTTCTGTACTTGGACCTGTGTACAGATTCACATTCACTTAGTCTCTCCTTGTCGGCCCCTTGGCTCTGGGTGCAACTTTACGCTCTCCTGGTTAGCCTTTCGGCTTTGTCATAATGTGTCACACACCTCTTGCCAGTCTTTGGCTTTGGAGCACTGTATCCATGCAGAAAGTTTGCTTTGTGATGGTCTTGTACATGTCCTACTTTTGTATTGCACTCTTTTCACACTTGCTCTCTTTTCCATAGGTTACTTTCAAATGGACCCTTTCCCTTTTTCCTTTCACCAGCTATTAGCATGCCCATAACGTTTCCTTCAATTCGATATTCAAAATGTATAATTTTGCATTGTTTCAAGTTTTCATTCAGTTTGGTATTCAATGTGCATAAGTTAACTTTGCTTAGAGTTTTCATTCAGTTCGGGATTCAATATATGTCATACAACACTTCGGTATTCATACGTAACACGTAGGAGCGCTTCTATTCTGCTTCGCAAGTGAGCAGGTTGATCTCTGTGAGCACGGCTCGCAGCCCGGATGCCTCCTGGCACACAATGGCAGCTCTGCCATCCTGCATGGAGGTGGACAGCGTTCTCTCTCCAACAGCTATGCTCTCCTCCACGGACGCAGAAGGCATCCTCTCTTCCTTTTCCCTTGCTCACAGCTTCAGTGGCTTTCTCTGGACAACAGAGGCTCCCACACCTGTGGCAGCTTAACAGCCCGACTCCCCTTGGGCTCCACTGGTCTTCTTGGGCATCGGCCAACATCCTGGAATCCTTTTAGTTCCCACCATGGCTGCATCCTCACGATACAGGCCCCCTGCTGGTCTCTTCCACACAGGCCTTCCTGTTGCTCCCTGTGCTGCTCCATTAGTCTGCCTTCATACGCCTGCAACAGTTTGACAGGTTGCAGGTGTGGATTGTTGAGCCGCCTGGATCTAGTGGACGTCTGGCGAGAGCTGCAGCCAGATGACCGAGGCTACTCCTTTTATTCATCTCCACACAACCTCCAGACTAGAATAGACCATGTTTTCACTGGCAGAGAAAACCTACCTCAGATCGACATGGCACAATACCTGGGCCGGACCATGTCCGACCACTCACCGCTAATGGTAGAGTGGAGTATTACAGGACCCAGACCCCCAATACCCACATGGCGAATGCCCACAGAAACATTAAAAGACCCAGCATTCAGGGAATATCTCAGAGATTCCCTGGAGAACTACATAGAAGAGAACATGGGCAGCGTTGACCACCTAAGCACGATATGGGAAACCCTGAAGGTGGTAGTAGCAGGAGAAATCATAGCAAAAGCCGGAGGCATCAGGAAACATTTACGAGCCGAGCTAGAGCAGCGAGAAAACGAAATTGAGCAACTGGAGTCTGGCACCCTAGGCACCCAGCAGGAAGAAGACAAACTCAAGCAGATCAGAAGTGAATGCAAAGAAGCATGGGGCAGACTAGCCAAGTTTGACCACATCACCAGAACCAACAGGGCACACACGGAAGCAGACAAGCCCAGCATACTCCTAGCCTGGCTATGCAAAAAAGAACATCCCAATCACATAACCACGGCCCTGAAAAGCAAAGACGGTATGCTGCATCAAACCCAGCAGAGTATCAACGACACCTTTAAACAATTCTATGCCCAACTGTATTCCCACATCGCCCAGGTGCCCCCTGATGAGATTTCAGACACATTAGAGGAGATAGGGTTGCCCAGGCTATCTCCTGCACACAGCAACGCCCTAGATGCAGACATCACCATGAGGGACATATCTGAAGCAATCAAATCCTTGGCCACATGCAAGGCCCCGGACAACGATGGGCTACCCTCTGAATTTTATAAGACCTATGAACCAACTTTAACCCCGCTGTTACACAAGGTCTTTCGAGAGGCATACAAACTTGGCATCCTACCCAAGAGCATGCGGGAGATGCTGGTGATCTCAATACCCAAACCCAACAAACCTACAGACGATTGTGACTCCTACCATCCACTTGCAATGCTCAATTACGATGTCAAGATACTGACCACGATCCTGGCCAAGAGACTCTCCAGGACGATAGGAGAAATAGTGCATACAGACCAGAATGGTTTTGTACCGGGCCGCAACACCACTGCTAGCCTTCGTAGGCTCCAGCATGTCATGTCCTGGGTCGATCGGGACGGAGCCTCCTACGCCCTGCTATCCTTAGATGCCATCAAGGCATTTGATTCCATCTACTGGGAATGGCTATCAGCGTTTCTCCGAGAATTTGGCTTTGGGGAGAAATTCATCAGATGGGACGAAGTGCTCTACACCAAACCAAGGGCACGTGTAAAATCTGGAAAGCTCGTCTCTGCAGCGTGGGACATACAGAGGGGCACTAGGCAGGCATTCCCAATCTCCCCCATGCTTTATACACTTGGGCTGGAACCTATTGCCATGTACTTCAGAAAACAATTCTTTAATGCAGGTATACGACTAGACGGGGTGGATCACATAATCTCCCTATACGCAAAAGATGTCCTACTGTATGTGAGAGACCCGAACCTGAATGTGCCGACCATGCTGGAGGTCCTGGACAACTTCGACAAAGTCTCAGGAATACGATTTAGCAAATGCAAATCCTGCCTCTTCCCATTGGCAGACCTCAAAGACAAACACACTGATGACCTACCTTCGCTGGGTGTACAATGGCAACCAACCACATTTCGCTACCTCAGAGTCAACATACTGCATACACCTGACTCATGCACAAGAACAACACCTTGACGGCGCTGCCCCCTCTGCACAAATCAATAGGGTTTCGGGTCTAGGCTCCCTCTATCCATGATGGGAAGAGTGTCCATAGTCAAGCTGATTGTCCTCCCCAGATTTCTCTACGGATTCCAAAATGTGCATTACTATATTAAATCCCCTTTCTTTCACCTACTCGAGACGATACTCAAGGACTTCCTATGGGGCAAAGGCAGGCACAAGTTGGCGTTAACCACACTAACCCTCCTTTATAGACAGGGCGGCATTCAACTCCCTGACCTTGAGAAATACTACCTGGCAGCCCATTTTAGCTTTGTAGCCAAATGGTTAACTGATGACGCCACCTCCGAAAAAGCACTACTGCAGCACCCAGTTGCTCCAATCCAGCTAAAGGAACTCATTTGGGCACCCCAACACCTCCCAGGCGAAACACCCCTGCTGGCCACCCTGGGGAGACAAGTGTGGCGCAGAGCAGAGTCACTTCTTCACCTGAAACACACATATGCCCCAGAAATCCCACTTCTCTCAGACCAATGTAAGAATAGCGTCTACCTAGCGACCATCAAACACTGGGAAGGAAAAGGAGTGTACATGTGGGGAGACTTATATGAAGAGGGCTCCTTCCGCGACTTCTCTTCACTGCAATCTGAGGATGGCATACCAAGCGGCCACTTCCTGTGGTATCAAAGGATCCGAATGCTGGAACGAGCCAAGTGGGATACATGGCCCGAGAAGCCTGAGGCCAAACCCTTCGTAACACTATTATATAATCTGGGAGAGGGCTGGACACCGGTGTCCCAAATATACAGCCATTTAATAGACAGGCCTAATCCCCGCAGCTATGACCTAAAACTCAAATGGGACAGGGACCAGGGATGCGAAATGATCGACAAGGAATGGGAGAGAGCCCTGGTGTTCCCCAAGGAGGTATCCAGGAACTCCAGATTTAGATTAATCCAACTAAACGTGTTATACCACTCCTACCTAACCCCACACAGCGAAGTTCAACAAGCAACCCCAACATGGTTGCCCATGGTGCAACAGGGACAATGCAGATCTCTTACACATGTTTTGGGAATGCACTAAAACTCGACAGCTCTGGGTCAAGGTGGAACAAACCTACAGGAGGGCAGGCATGTCCAGATATGAATGGACCCCCGGTGAATGCCTCCTTGGGATTTACCCCAGATTAGCCAAAATTAAGCACACTGTGAAGCTCATGGACATGGCATGCATCCTAACCAAAAGGACCATTGCAATGGCATGGAAACAACCAGGTGGCCCACGATTCCAAGTATGGCATAGCGAAATGGAACGCTGGATGGGGTCAGAGACCTCTGCCTGGGAGGACCGCGTCGCTAAATCCCCTGAAGAGGCAAGTCAGGCACTAGACACTTGGAAAGCTCTAACGCGGGAATTGCGCCACCCTTCTAACGACAAAAAGCCCCCAACGAAGTGCCCCCATGTTGTCTGAATCTACCACCACAAGGACACCTAAAAAGACGATTGCCAGAAACAGAACTGGACCCCTATTTCCATGCCCCTACCCCCGCCCTCTCCACTCCACTCCCTGGTAATTCTCCCACGCTGAACTGTTCATCAACCACAAGGAGACAACCACCTTTATTGTTAAATGTTTATGTTAATGCTGTTTATTATTTCTTACAGTCACTTTTGGCTCAACATTGACCCCCATACTATGACGCAGCTGGCAACCTTTGCTGTTGTTATTATAACAAATGCCAATAAAGAAATTTAAAAATAAATTCAATAGGGAAAGGAGGATACCATGTCTCGCCTGCGGGCACCACACTCTTAACCCTTCTCTTCTTGACCCCTTTCAAGGTGCTTCTGGATTGGTAATATTTCCTGTCATTTTCTTGTTCAGTGAGACAGTGATAGCAATACCCCATTATTGCTTCTGGGATAGGGTATCCTTCACGATAGGAAAATGCGGAGTACCGTGTCTTGCATGAGGTCATTTCATCTCCAATCCTGGGAGTATCACCCAAGTGATCCTCCCTCGCTTCACCACCCCCAGGGTCAGGATCCAAAAGCATAGACCTTTCCCTGGCAACCTTAGAAGAGGACCATATGGAAGTAGATGTGAGTATGCCCTCAGGTTTCTCACAGATCACAATCCCGGGATCTAGAAGGGTACACAGAACCTAGAGCTTCCACACTGCTTCACCTCATTGACAAGCAGGGGCCTTCGTCACAGCAGTAAGGACAGTAGACGAGTGAGCCACCTGTGTAAGTGAAGATGCATAGTATGGGAATTCGGGGAGCTTTTCTGGCCACACTCTTAAACCTCCGCGACCTTATGATGAGGTAACAGCTTTTTAGTGTCGCAATGGTGCGTGCAGGAAACGAAGACACAGAGTTTCCCTACTTTGTTTGTCAGAAGTGAAGATATAGAGTCCTGCACACATCTGTTACTGCGCCACAAGAAATATCACTCTGAACTGTTTTTTGCATTTTCTTGCATTTTATCATGCATTTTTTGCGGGGTGGGGGTTTGGCCCATAGTGATAACACGTGTTTCGGCACTCCTAGTGTTCTTTTTTTCAAATCTGGGCAATACATTCTTTACACATTATGATCTTTTGGTGTTCAAAGGGCTCTCTAATGACGTATTTTGAACAAAAGAAAACGAGAGTCCCGTCAGACTCAAATGCAATGTTCGTGCTTCAAAATCAGGTTTCCTGCATCACGCGTCGTGTTCCAACTAAGGTTTTAGTTAGTTTGAACACCAAAAGATCGTAATGTGTAAAGAATATATTGCCCAGATTTGAAAAAAAGGCACACTAGGAGTGCCGAAACACGTGTTATCACTATGGACCAAAAAAAATAAAAATAAAAATGCATGATAAAAATGCAAGAAAATACAAAAAACAGTTCAGAGTGATATTTCTTGTGGCGCAGTAACAGATGTGTGCAGGACTCTATATCTTCACTTCTGACAAACAAAGTAGGGAAATGCATAGTAGTTGTCTGTTGCTTGATGTCTGGTTAGATAAATGGTTAAGGGCAGGTGTATGAGGGGGTGAATGAGCATTTTGGATAGTGGTATTTGATGGGGGTTGAGAGTAGAGAACTGAAGGCAGTGAAGGAGAGATCAATAGAATGGGCAAGTGGGAGAGGAACAACTTGGAGAGTTGTCCCAACTGGCTGGGTGAATGTTCTTTTGGCGATGAGGGTTGGGGGAGGGAAGAGCAGGAGTAGCAGGGAATGGAGATGGTGAAGTGGGTGAGTGAGAGGTCAGAGGATTAGGGGTGAAAAACACGAGCAGAGCACTTTATGGATGAAGATATGAAGATAAGATTCAGGGGTTTGCTTGGTCAGTGCTTCATTTGTGGGGGTGATTCCCACGGCTAAGCACTGTGACTTATCTCTTGGCGCCGGCACTGGTCTTAGAGTCAGTTCACTTATGATGTGCTATTTTGGTAACTTTATTATTTTAGCGGTTAGTAAGTCATATTAATACAACAAATAACAATACTATGAATGAAGCATGTGCCACTGCTTCTCTGCTGGTTCATTGTAATTAATAAACCTTAAGAGTCACTCCAACTCTGCTGTGCTAATTATCCATTGTTTTTTCAATAGCAATTAGCCAGAAGGGGCAGAGCTGGATGCTAATGCTGGCGATGCCTGACCCTGCCCCTGTCATACTGCACAACATTGAAGCTATTATGCAAATGTCAAAACCAGAAGATCTGAGCTAACGGGGGAGTGGCCACAGCTGTGTAATGTGTGTGGCAGCCTGCAGCCACAGTACCGCGGCCAGCTAAATAGTTCAGCAGGAGGGTAGAACCGCACGTGGTTATGTCCCAGCATTAGTGGTTTGGCTGGCGCATAGCACACAATATTCGGCAGGCACATGCAGGTCCTTGTTAACCTGGACACTGCCCTTTCCTCTTCTGGTACACAGCCATGAGGACACAGATGTGCACCCACTCTTGCATTTGATTGCAGTCAGCGCCAAGCTGGCACTAGTGCCATTATGGAGAGAAAGGAACCTGGCACAGAAGGGACAACAGCAGGACAGTCACTGGCTTCCACCCCCACAGGGGGACGTTCAGGAAAAAGGCCACTGCTAAGAAAGATTGCTTGTGAATAGAAGATCTTGCTGTGGTGCTCAGCGCAGCAATGATTGTGTCTACCTTTGGCCAAAGCTTTACCTTAGATCGAAAACACACTTGTTCTATTTTCTGTGGCTAAACCATCAACATGTTCCACTTGCCAACTATAAAATCAGAAGAAAATAAGCAAGCGGATGTTGTGTCCAAACATAGAGTGAAAGATTTGGTGTCTCATTTCAGGACAGAATTTGTATTGAAGCTTATGTTGTTTAATTTGGTGTTGATTTGTAACTGATTGGCATTTGTACATCACACATCTGTCGTGAGAGGTGAATCCAGCGCCCCCAAGGAGCCTGTGGGAGTGTCAACAGGAACCCCTAATATGTTGACGTGGTAGGCAGTAGAGGCTAGTGGCAGCAATGGGACATCCTGTGCTACAGGCATGCTGGACACACGTGGGCCCTGCACTTGTTTTGCCAAGTTCAGCACTGAGTCCATATGAATCAGAACTGTTGAATAGAGCATGTTTGGAGAGAATGGACCTTTACTGTTCTGATATCTGCCGTAACCCGTCTATTCTCTACAGCGGCCCGGCAGTTCCCGCACTGTTCAGAACCCAAGGCTAGTGTTTTCTTACAGATTTCCAAGGCTAGATGGCTGCATGATCCCTGGATAAGCATCATCTGGACCAATGGCTCGCTTTGTAGGTATTGGGATATTAGTTGTTTGTGATGCCAATATGAGCACCAGCAATACTTGGACCATAAGTAGTTCAAAGCTACGTTTGATGATATTTCTTTGACCTATGCACTCTCTGGGGTGCTCACTGCACCATGACAGCGGGCATTTTTGCAAAAGGTTTTCTTTTACGGGGAATTCTTATCGCTGCACGCAACTCTGCCCCCACATAACCATTAGCTGAAGGGCAACCAAGTTCATTTGTGGCAGGTCTGCTGTAGGTGCAAGCTAGTAACCAAAACAATGTTTATAAAAGTATTGGTCCTGGGTGTATCTAATGCTATTGTTCAGGTGCCCACAGGCGTCCACTTTATTTGATGAGACTGAAAACACTTTAAAGGAACATGTTTCTGTTGTATGCACAACTGCATTAACTGCAACGTAGCGCATGTTTATGGACCAAGGCAAATTGCTTGTCAAAGATGTGGGCCCTCAAGAGGGGCTTTCTGCAAAAAAAGTGCCATGGTAGTGTCAGATGTCTTCTTCTTCAAGGTGGTCACCGTGAAAAGCAATATCCGATTTGGCAGTTTTGAAATTACCCGAAATAATGAACTCTAATTTGAACAAATTCACAGTAGCTTTGAAATGCTAACCATAACCTTGGGGCAGTCACTTTAGTTATGAGTGCAATTAGACCTATCACCTAGAGTAAGAAAGGGCTGGAGTGCCCACTGTTCCTACCCTTAGCCACATTCAGCCAGAAATGATAGTCATGTAGACAGTTAAAAAAAGAAAAAAAAGGAAAAAAAGTGTGTGGGTCGGTGCACACCTTTCTTCTTCTTACAGTGACTGGGAACTAGGCTCTTCTCTTGCCCTTGCACACGTGACACACTTATTTTCAGTATGGAAATCCCTTGGTATGATTATCCACACTGGATCCATGCCCTGTCCATTCCACCAAATGCTTACATGAGGTCAATTAAACCACAAAATATGGACACTTTCTTTGACCTAACATACTTCTTAGCGATTTCACTATCTAGACCACTTCACCATGCACAAAGGACCGCATCACGTCGTGTTACGTACACTACGTAGGGTTTCAGCGAAGCGGCCTAGACAGTGGATGGAAGAGGCAGCGGAGGCCGGTACAGATAAGTGTCTGGGGTACGGGGAGTGGGGCCGTGTGGAGCGGGAGAGGGTTCGACAGAGAGTCCATGAAATGGAGAAGGAGATGGTGGGTTGTGAGATCGTCCTCTTGGGACATAGCCTTCACATGCGGCCTACTGCAACCTCAGTCTTAGGTTTGCGGTTTTTGGGCATAGATCCCTGACTAGAAATCAGAGAGAGGCAGATCCCTTGCTCTATGCTTGGCAACTTGATCGGATTGAGACCAAGATGGAATCACCTTCCATCTACTCAGCTATCCTTGCAAGAAAATACTACTAAAAATCTAAAGCAGGGATCTACAACCTTTGGCTCTCCAGATAGCTGGACTACAATTCCCATTAGCCCGAGCCAGCACAGTGATTGGTGAGAGATCATGGAAGCCATAGTCCAGATCATCTGCAGAGCCACAGGTTGCAACACCCTGGTTTAAAGGAATAATTTGAAAGAGAAGTTGGTCTAAAAATGTCAGCTTGACTTTATTCTCCCTCCTTATGATCAGGAGAATAAGGGCAGTTTTCCAGAAATAGGGGGTACCAAAGTGTTGAAGAGTCTTACCAGAACTCCAGCCCAGAATGAGGGGCGAACCACAAGGGTATCCCGCAGGATACAACGAGTGCTGTGGGTTTTGTTCGTTCTTGCTTCTGCCAATGGAGTCTGAACCTCTGCTATGATAGTTGGCCCCACACTCCTAAAGCAATATCAACACAGCTTATTGTTCGAAGGCGACAGGGGTCAAGCCCCGGATCATGGGTTTGTAGGTTATATGCATTGGACGAACACCACAACCACTCGGCCGTGCATAAAAAGGCGTCTCAAATACCACATGCCAGAAGATCCCAGAAATCTTTATAATTTAGTTCTGTCTTTTCGTGAATCCAGTCAAATGAAGGGATTTGCTCATTGAGCTATCTCCTACAATCGAAGGTTACTTTTTTCAACAAGCTCTGTGTGTGTTCCAGACTTCAAGATTAATGGCTTTCTAAATTTGATGTGTATTTTTATCTGAATCCGATTGCTCATCCCTCGCTGTGCTGCCTTCCCAAATCAAGTTTAGTCATCCCTGTCTAGCACTGTCTCCCTATTGAGCGATGTTATTTTGAGCACATAACACTCAAATCAATTTCATGCAAATTCCCTTTCACGTCCTGTTTGACCCATCAGGACATCTACAATGACAGATGGAAGTGCTTACTTCCTGGGGCATGTGACTCACAGTGTGCTTAGCAATCAATTCTAATCTTTGCGCCGCATAAGTCTTCTTTCCGATACCCACGCTCTGTCGTGACTTGCATGTCATGCAATACCTCCGTTTATTTCTTTAATTTGTATTCTATTGATACACATTGTATATATGTTATGGGCAAAAAATGTGCATTTTGATTTTGCAACATTTAGGTAGGTATCTATTTGCATCATCAAGGCATGAAGTAAATGTGAACAAATTTCAATTTTTCTTTCAAATGGATTAATATAGTGCTGAAACATATTGAATTTCATACACTGTTCATTATAGGTCATGGAAGGCCAACGAGGAAAATACTGTTTTGATGGATGTTGTAGTTTGTACTGGAATTGTGTTTACTGTCTGTGCATGCCACCAAATTATGGCAATACAACAGATGGTGACATACTGTTCATTTAGGGACAGATAGGGCCTCATTACGGGATGCGTAATTACGAGGTTCCCTTTTGCGGGACCCTGTAATGACGCCTGGTAAAACCAGGTGTCCCTTCCGGTCCCGCAAGGGGAAGAGGGAGCTAATAACGGGCCATTTGTAATGTGCCCGTTATTACCTCTCTGCCCATTCCCATTGAGCCCTATGGGGGCCCAAATGGGGTTGGGTTCCTGCAAGGAGGAATTACCGGGTCCTCCTATGTCAGAATGAACCTGGTATTGGAGCCAGGTATGGAGGCAGCCATGGCGCTAATAGCACCATGGCTACCGCCATACTCGTAATGAGGCCCAAGGTGTTGTTTGTTTTGCAATGCTGAGATATGTACATCTCTGATCAATAGACTCTTGTCTACCCTGTTGTTACTCTTAAAGTATAGATGTTCGCCTTGCAGGTTCTACTTGGGGTTCACTTTCCACATGGGAGGTGGTTTTATGTGCATTTCATTTTAATCTCTTGGTGCCTTGTGTTTGCTGATTTTGTTCTGGAATTAATTAGTGTCCTAGGTCCTAGTGTTCTTTCATCATCGCCTTCATATTTCCCTTATCCAAGCATCTCGTTAATAACCTGAATTTGTAGGTGAGTGGATGATTTCCACCTTTCCGAGTTCCTGTTTAAGTCAGATGCTATATTCTTGGTTCTTACGGCATCATTTTAGATGTTGTCTACAGCAATTATCCCCTGTTCTGTCACTCTAAGAACCTCTCAAAGGGTGAGTATTATGCATTCACCGCGCTCTTAGATCGCCTGTGAAACGTAGCACTGCTCCTTGTACATAGATGGAACCCATAGTAGACATTGGGCCTCATTACGACCCAGGCGGTAAGTTACCGCCTGGGCCGTGACTTTACCACCATGGCGTAAACTACGTTTACGCCATGGTGGTTGGCGGACTTACCGCCCCATTCCGACCTTGGCGGGGCGGTAAGTCCCCAATCCCCATTTACCCTTCCCCATTCCCATTTTTGCCCCATAGGGCATAATGGGAGTGGGGAAGGCGTTAATTACGCCACCGTAAATTACGGTGGCGTAATTAACTCCATGGTCCCTTAGCGCCATGGATTTTAACACCTGCTAAAAGCAGGTGTTAAAAGCGCCATGGCGCTAAGGGACCTCGTACTCAGGCGGTAAGGGTCGGCGCTGTTAACGCTGCCGTAAACCCCTTACCGCCTGGGTCGTAATGAGGCCCATTGTTGTTTGTACAGCTAACCCATTTCTCCTCTTGCACACCACACCTTTGCAACTTAGCGAAAGGCACAGTTTCACTCCACTCAACTTGCACTCACAAATAACCCAAACACTATTGCCCATCACCACTGCCATAACAATGAAGCTACTTTTAATGACAAAAATTCAAACTGTAGCGTCCCACATAATTCTCTATCTCCTTAAACACAATTCACCCTTACCTCCGAGGCTGTTC
Organism: Ambystoma mexicanum; assembly: GCF_040938575.1. Taxonomy (NCBI): domain Eukaryota; kingdom Metazoa; phylum Chordata; class Amphibia; order Caudata; family Ambystomatidae; genus Ambystoma; species Ambystoma mexicanum. Next base: position 1,307,687,975 of record NC_090934.1, read on the forward strand.
AACCAAAAGTGTGTTGGGAACATAATTATGGTTAAAGGCACTATAACAAATGACAAACTAAATGAATGACTATGTAGGCTTGAACTAGGATAGCTCAGGTGCAACATGCTTGCCTTGGAAGCAAGATGACACATAGCAACACAGGCTCGATCCACGGGTCCACGCTTAGAAACCTCTGTGAATAATAAACAATTACAACTATAGGGTTCCTAGATCGGTGCCTTCTTATGGATACTGGTTCCAGTGCAGGTAGTGCTTTAGCAGTTTCACCATTTGGGTTTGGGGGAGAAGTTCTTATGTGTCCATTAATCAAGGATTGTTGTACGATTCTCTTCCCTTTCTGACTTTTGTGCTGGAAGCAATGTTTGCCAGTGGGTCATCTTTGTTACCTGAATTGTGCTCCGCGGCCATGTGCTGTGGAAGACGCAGCACTATTTTGCATGTCCACACACTCTTAGGACTGCGATGAGGAGAAGGCGGTCATTCTTACTGGTAATCTTCACTGCACTAAGCCCCATGCCGCCTCATCGCAGTCCTGGATTCCCAAGCGTTTCTGTATTACTTGCTGACATGAACAGGGTTATATGTGGCTGGCCAGGTGGCTTTTATCCTGAGCACAGGAGAGAGAGGGTGCATGTTTTGTTAAATTTAAGGGCTAGCGTGGTTGCCCATTTTGTGGGCATGACTCACCCTCATGCTGTTAAGACTGTGATGAGGGACATTGGAACATTAGCTTCCCCTTTTAAAAGGGGCAGCCGTTTGTGGGGCAGGTTAGCGAAATCAGGCATAGTGTAGACCATGCCCTTTCCCTCAACACTCCCACCCTCTACTGTCCTTATGCCTCTAATACCTCTTCTCTTCCCTGAGGATTTTATGCTGAAGAGGCATATTTGGGGAGCACTGTGCAAGAAAACGTTTAAGTAATACAATACAATCATATGATTTTAATTCAAAGGATGCATAATTATGGGTCCAATTTTAGGATATGGAGAGAGGAAAAACACAGAGTTACAGGATAGGGTTAGAGTTTAGAGAGTGAAAGGCACACCCAGTCTGGTCGAGGATTCCAGAGATCATATGCTCTTGAGATGTTCTTTAAAGAGATGTTTCTTCAGTGTTTTTCTGAATTGCAGGGCAGAGGTACCAGGCTAATGTCAGTGACATGTTGTTCCGTATTCTGGGAGTATCATTGGAGAAGGTTTTACTCCCCCTTTCTTCCACTGTTGCAGTGCCTGGTTTGCTACCCAGTGATGTCTGGCTTCTGGTTTTGCATTGGCTGTTTAAAAGCATTGTGTTGTCTTTTTAGAATTGTGTGTCTTACATATTGGCATTCTGTTAAAAGGGAAAAATAAGTTAGGTAATGTCTTCCTGTCATCTGATGCATGGATGTTTGTATTCTCTCGCCCTCTCTCTCCTTCTCTCGCTCTCTTCTTCTCTTCGCTTCTCTCCCTCTCTCTCTGTCACACACTTTCTGCCTCACTCTCTCTCCCCATCTCACTCTCCCTATCAATCTTTCTCCCTCACTCGCTCTCTGTTTCTCGCTCTCTCTCCCTTATGCCGAAACACTATATTCAGTGGGGCTGTTGGGAGATTTTTCATTGAATACTAGAGTATGCATTACTGTGAACACATTACATCATGCTTTGTTAGGGTACGGTACAGTGTTAGAGTTGATAATGCACTTTTGTACCCTGTACATGTCTAGTAGCCCTACACTCTGGGCATCTCAGAAAATAACAACTGGGGAGTTTCAAAATGTACAAGATCTTCCACTTTACATAGTTACTTTTTTTCCCTGTCACATTTTCTGCCTTCCAAGAACCCGAGAGATCCTGGTGCTGTTATCACCATTTATAGAGACATGTACAAGTTGGAACTGTCTGTGGACCTAAATGAAGACTCTGTGCTGGAGAGATGAAACAATGTATACGGAATACAATGGCCTCATTACGAGGTGGGCGGAATGGGTTTAACGGCGCTGGTAATGGTGCCGGTAAACCCATTCCGCCTTATTACGAGGTTCCCTTGCGAGACCCGCTCAGAACATCTGGTCAGACCAGACGTCCTTTGGAGGTCCCACAAGGGGACCAGGGAGTTAATAACGGCCCGTTATTAACAGGCCTATTATTAGTTCCCTCCCCATTCCCATTGAGCCCTATGGGGGCTCGAATGGGGATGGGTTTTTTGAATGAGGAATTACCGGGTCCTTCAAGGTTGGAATGACCAGGTAATTCCTCATTCAAGGAACTCGGACCCGAGTTTGGAGGCAGCCATTGCGCTAATAGCACCATGGCTACCTCAAAACTCGTAATGAGGCCCCTTGTCATATCCATCATGGTAGAGATATGTGAAGTAAAGGGAGATCCTGCAAAGGAGTAAGAAAAGAAATGGCCTGCCGGGCAATCTAAAACTGGACGACCCCGCACAAAGGAGATGCAACTGCAATTCAAGGCGCATGAGCATCTATGCTCCATGCAACCTACTGAAGCCCAGGAAGCCACATGGAGGCTCTTGCAACAGTAGGGTGGGTAATCACTACAAACCAGACATTCGAAGAGTGTAGCCATGCATGCGCCTCTCCACAGTAGAAGAAGCCCAGGTCTTCAAGAACCAGCACCATGACTACCAAGGCACAATGCGGATGCACGAATATAGGAAAAGTGATACATCACATCCTCACCAGGCAAGAAAGGGCCTACAGCAGCAAGACAGCGCCCTCTAAAGGAAAAGTGATACATCACATCCTCACCAGGCAAGAAAGGGCCAACAGCAGCAAGACAGCGCCCTCTATAGGAAAAGTGATACAAAGGGCCTACAGCAGTAGGACAGCGCCCTCTATAAGACAGCGCCCTCTATAGGAAAAGTGATACATCACATCCTCACCCGGCAAGAAAGGGCCTACAGCAGTAAGACAGCGCCCTCTATAGGAAAAGTGATACATCACATCCTCACCAGGCAAGAAAGGGCCAACAGCACTAAGACAGCGCCCTCTATAGGAAAAGTGATACATCACATCCTCACCAGGCAAGAAAGGGCCAACAGCAGTAAGACAGCGCCCTCTATAGGAAAAGTGATACATCACATCCCCACCCGGCAAGAAAGGGCCAACAGCAGTAAGACAGTGCCCTCTATAGGAAAAGTGATACATCACATCCTCACCCGGCAAGAAAGGGCCAACAGCAGTAAGACAGCGCCCTCTATAGGAAAAGTGATACATCACATACTCACCCGGCAAGAAAGGGCCTACAGCAGTAAGACAGCGCCCTCTATAGGAAAAGTGATACATCACATCCTCACCGGCAAGAAAGGGCCAACAGCAGTAAGACAGCGCCCTCTATAGGAAAAGTGATACATCACATCCTCACCCGTCAAGAAAGGGCCAACAGCAGTAAGACAGTGCCCTCTATAGGAAAAGTGATACATCACATCCTCACCCGGCAAGAAAGGGCCAACAGCAGTAAGACAGCACCCTGAGAAACTTGAAAGCGTGTCAACGGGCAGGGTACAATACCTCGTCTATCCTGAATAAAGGGGAGGAAAATTGAATTAAACTGCACCTTTTTACAGAAGATGATTTCAAACCTTTATCTTAAAATGCATCTGCAGCTGTATGCAGTGTCGTAGAGCTCTCATTCACCCACACTGGTTTACCTCCATTCACCGCCTACACATAATATTTTTTAAAACTGGAAGCAAATATGTATTACAGACACACTAACAATGTGCAGAATATACAAAATAAGCAGCGGGTTGTCGTGGGATACCATGAATAAGAACCCTCAAACGTCATGAAGTAGCAAATTGCTGCCCCACCGTGCCATGACACCTGAACACCTGCCTATATTTTGCAATTAATAAAGAGTATTGCAGGAGTCTGTACACTAACAAGAGGACTACCTCCGCCTCATAAGTCACTCTCAATTTGATGAATTTCCATAGTCAGAAGGTCACGTGTACACGAGATAGTTAGTAACCTCCTACACAGTCACCTCCCACGTGCGTGGCCAAGGCTCACTATGTATTGCAGGAGAATCACGAAACACCTGATCCAAGCAGAAAAAAAGTGTTTTGCTTCAAAAACATGTGTTAACTTTGATGTTAGCTAACACACACAACATGTGCACTTCTTCAAACATATGACATTAGAACATTGATTGATATTCAGTTCAGGTTAATCAGTTCAAATGTTGGTCCAGCAAATATGTAAAACACCCTTCAATAATGAAAAGGTTTTTTCTTAACCTATACAGGAGCTAGGCCGTCGTTTATCAAAGAGACCCAGACAGAAAAGTGATGTGTTTCGTTTCCAGTGCAGACCAAGCTGTGCTGGCATGTTCTCACAAAGGCATGTTCTCACAAAGTGGAGACGCATTGAGGTGGCTTCAGCATTTCTTGAACAGCGTGCTTAACTATGGACCGCTTGTCACATCACTCCAGTGCAAGCACACTTATCCGTCACCTCTGGGTAGGCGAAGGCAGCCGAGAGATCCTGTTATCTCCAATGCCGATTGCAACAAAAACGTCCACCTAATGCATTTCAATGAAGCACACTCACAAACATCCCTGTCTGCTAGGACAGCTAGTATGTAACTGGTTTGCTGTTTGCCTGGTTCCCATCATTTTACTCAATGCCAACTCACTTTTCTTTCATCTACTGCCTCGCGCCTACATACAATTATAAAGCATTTGGCATGTGAATGCAGCGTGACCTACACCTCTTTACAGGTGAGTTAATGCACATGACTCCTAAAGGCCTACAGTGTGAGCAGTTTCCTCCATATTGCCGTGACCACATTAATCAATAGACTTAACCTGAGAAACCAGGAACATCACCCTTATAAACAAGGCCTGGAACACCAAACAAGTGGTGATGAGTCCACTCAAGGAGTTGGACTCACTCCAGGTGGTACAGTGCCACTGAAAGAGTGGCCAAATCCAGACCACCATAATTTTTATTTATTTTATTTACATGTTTAAAGAACTCACACAGCCTCGGGCATCGAGGCGCTGTTACAGGAATATGTCTCTCTAGTTGCGTATTTATAGTGCGCTTTATACCCAGAGGTTTCTCAGCACGGACCTGGGGATCAAAACTGTGTTGCTTCGTGTCGCCTTGTTTCCAAGGAGAGCACGTTGCCGCTGAGCTATCCTCCCAGATAGCTCACTGGCAATACACTAATATACTATACTAATATATGTAATATACTACATATAATCCCATGAGTAAAAGCTTTGGTTTTGAGATCTGAAGAAAACACTCCAATTACTTTACTTTATCCACTTATTACACAGAGGACAGAAATATGAATATTTCACTTCTCGAAGACTATGAGTAAGTAGAACCTATATATTGCTGGAGATCAGTGTCTGTAGCCCCACGTAGCAGAGGGACATCATAAAAGCTGCTCAAGTTGGGCAACCCCTAAAAATATCCTGGGACTATAAGAAACAGGCAAAGTATCTAGAACTCTTCCCCAGAAATCCTGACATTTTATTAGGAGCAATTATTACAATGTGAAGTAGCCGACATTTTTTTTCTTGGTGACACAGGAAGAAACATAGTACTACCTTGTGACATATTAGCAGGAGATTTACACCGCCCCCGCCGCCGTGTCTAAGGGATGCAAGTATTTCAGGGTGTCTGGCATATACATTCATGAAATCCCCAAAAGAGAATTTATTTACATACAAACACAGATATTAGTATTATTGGAACCAATGAGTAGTGTCATAGTTTGGATCAACTAAAACCTTCTTGCTTCAGTAAAGCACCACACAATGCACGGAGTGCGCATGCCATTTCAGAAAACATGGGCTTGGTGTAGGCAACCTCGGCAAACACAATTCTGCCTGATGGCCTCTCAAATGAAACCATGGATTGAGGTGGAAACATATTTATAACCAATGTATCCATCCAGGAAAACAACACAAGTGTGTGGTCTGTGTTACAGGAGAAGCAAGGTCAAGTGGAAATTAATAATGGTTCCATGTTGAAGCTACACTACAGGTAATATTGCGGGTTTATAGTGATTGCTTCCACAGCCAAACCATCGACAACGATACCCTTGAAAAAAAAGCATCGACAAAAAAAAACATCAAATGCATTTTTTTAAAACTTTTTTTAATGAGGGGATTCCGCCTCAGACCCCCTTATTAACATTTAAAACCCATTTTTGCTAAACTAAACCCTTTACCATTGAAAAAAATGCATTCAATTTTTGTTTCGATGCATTTATTTCAAGGGTATGGTTGTCGATGGTTTGGCTGTCGAGGCAATGACTGGATACCAATATTGCGATCATAAATCAGACCAATGATCAATGTGTGCCTCCTTAAATAAAAAAAAAGATCCAGAGGAGTCTGTGACAAAGTCCCCTGACAATGTTTGGCCGTGGAGGGTGGGGTCACTAGATGGGCCAGTCTCGCTAAAAAGTGTGTGATGCAGAATGAGGAGAGGTCCCTTGGCTACTTCCATTATGCCACCAACAGAAGGCAGGGTATCGTCACAAGTGGGTGCCTTCGGACTCTGTCCCTTTAAGGGAATCCCAAAAGTTGGTGCATGAAACGATGTTGTCCATTGTGACCCGCACGAGAGGACACCTGAGAAAAGCGCACATTGCATTCAGATTCCAGTACAAACTAACCGGCAGTGCATTAAGTCAGCATTGCTTGTATTTAATTGATTATTAACACTATCATTAATCAAAAATGAAGTGCAAATAAACATATGCAAACCAATACTTCCACATTTAACTGAATCTTCAAAATGTGATGGTGCTTGGTGCCTCAAGAAAGTCATTGTTTAATGTGTCTCACTTCCACCGCTCCATAACTAATATGTTCTCTTGGATCAAATCTTCATTTGAAGACATAATTAAGCTGAAATATTAGTCCCGCTTGGGTCGCCATGTGTTGCGTCTTTACCGAAGATCATCAACCCATACATGGCACATAATGTCGGTTCAGTGCCAGAAAGAGAAATGGCTACCCGTCTGTTATTCCCAATTACACAGCCTATCCTGAAATTGAAAAGCCATGAACAACAACATTAGCAAGGATATCACACTTTGGAAACAAACTCCACTTTCATCTCAGTAGAAATGCTAGATACTGTAGAGATCATTATGTGTATTTGTGCAGATAGAAATGTCAGTCTTTCACACAGATCTACATTTTTGAAAACGTTTGAATCCCTGCACTGGGAGAGGATCTTAACCCCTAAACACTAAAGGAAAAATAAAAATGTCCTTGATGAAGTTTGATTTTATTTCCTTCTGTTTCCCCATTCATTTCTACTTGACATATAATCGACTTGATCGAAATGTAATTATTGGAGGGGTACATTGGCAAATGCTATAGGAAGACAAATTAGTCAACAGTTGTATTGAGCCACTTTAGTCTTTTTGACACTTAGGGGCCGATTCGTGGAACAAATTTGAGCCGAAAATCCCAGCGCAAGCAGGCGCAAGCAGGCACAAGGAGGCGCAAGCGGGAGAAAGCAAGCGCACACGCACGCGTGCGATTCAAGAAAGGCGCTGCGCTACTTTCCCACTGGTTGTGTGCCAAATCCGTGCATGGCGCACGCTGGCGCACACGTCTCCAGACAGCATGCGCTAAGTGCACAGCGAAAGTGCACATAGCGCAGTGCACACAACAAAAGTGGGCGGAACAGTGGGCGGAACACACGGAATGGGGAATAACGCGTGAAAAAGAAGGCGTAACTGGGGAAGTACTGCAGGGAACTACACGGAACGCCCACACGCACGCGAACAACCAGTATTCATGGTTTCGAATACGGGAAACCCACGCACAGCAAAAGACGCGCACAGGCATCAACGTGTCCGCCACACGAAGGCAGCCGGAAGCGTCCCCGCACACAGCATAAAAGTGCGCGCAAACAACAAACACGTATATACAGCTACGATGAATGCCCCATTTGTCGCAGCGCTGATCGTCGGACACCGCAGGAGGAGGAGAATAGCCAGGGCACGCATTTTTTCACCACGGACAATCCTTTTTGGGATGCCTGATGACCAGGTCTATGGCAGGTATAGGTTTCCACCCCATATCATCCTAGACCTAGTCAGGGAGTGGGAAGATGACCTAACATCCCCCACCCTCTGCTCCCAAGCATTGAGCCCCTTGGAGAAGGTGCTCAATGTCCTGCATTTTTTGGCCACTGGGTATTTTCAGTGGACTACTGCCATGGTGGGGGGGGGTCTCACAGGCCACGCAGTCACGCTGCCTACACCAGGTATTGGCAATCATGACAGCGTGCCGCTCAGTCCGCAGGCACATATACATGCCCAGAACACCCGCAGAAAGGCAGGCCGTTGTCCAAGACTTTTACAGGGTGGCTCACTTCCCCAATGTGCTCGGTGCCATAGATTGCACCCATGTGGCCCTACGTCCACCTAGGGCCACTGAGCACATCTACCGAAACCACAAGCACTGGCATTCCATCAATGTACAGGTGGTATGCGATGCAAAGGGAATCATCACCTCTGTCTATGCAAACTACCCTGGCGCCACCCATGACAGTTCCATATATAGAATGTCCGCCCTGAGCCGGGCCCTGGAAGCTAGGCAGCATGGCGACACATGGTTCCTAGGTGAGTACAAATGCCCGTGCACATGCATGCATGTCACACACACACACAAATACACAAACCCCAATAATCACAACCATTATCACCTCTCCAGGGGACAGGGCCTACCCTCTGAGCAACCACATGATGACGCCAATGCGGAACCCTACCATACCACCCCAGGTAAGATACAATGCGGCCCATATTGCAACCAGGGCCATAGTGGAGCTCACATTCGGAGTGCTCAAGTCACGCTTCCGCTCCCTTGACTGCTCTGGCGGGCAGCTACTGTATGTACCCCCAGTAGTGTGCAGGATCATTGTGGCAGCATGTGTCCTGCACAATGTTGCAACACGGCAGGGCGTACCGGTGGACATGGTGGTGCCCCCACATCTCCAACCACAGGCACAGGTGCTGCCCATGGGAGGGGATAGGGCACGTGGCGATGAAGCCCGGACCCAGCTTGTGGCCAGATTTTTTACCTAAACTCCCAACCCTACAGAGTGCACACATGCCTGGCACATACCAGGTGACAATCGATGATGACAAAGAGACAGTCAACTGTCACAACCTTACCACCCTGAGATTGTTGCCATGGAATTACCACATTGGGCCTCATTACGAGTCAGGCGTTAAGGGGTTAACGGCGCCGTAAACGGCGCCAACCCTTAACGCCTGATTCCGAGGTCCCTTTGCGCCATGGTGAGTTTAACGCCTGCTTTTTGCAGGCGTTGCAATCCATGGCGCTAAGGGACCATGGTGCTAATTACGCAACCGTAATTTACGGTGGCTTAATTAGTGCCTTCCCCACTCCCATTATGCCCTATGGGGCAAAAATGGGAATGGGGAAGGGTAAATGGGAAATGGAGATTTACCGCCCACTCACCTTGGAATGGGGCGGTAAATCCGCCATCCACCATGGTGTAAACGCAGTAAACGTGGTAAGGGTACGACCCAGGCGGTAACTTACCGCCTGGGTCGTAATGAGGCCCATTGTGTGCATCCCTAGCTACTTAAACACAAGCAATCCCGTGTGACCAAAAGGCACACATGCAAGGTGTGAATCATGTAGACCTGCAAAACAGGACATGACTATCACTGGTATGTCACTCAAACCCTCCCAAACCACAACATGACATGGCAAGCAATAACCATACACCAACACAGTACCAATAAGGTACACATTCCCTGTGAAAAATGTAAATGGGCATCAGACAATGATGCCTGACATGGATTCAGATGAAATGACTGACCAACAACCTCCCACCCAAAATAAGTCATACCCAAATGCATTTCAAAAGTTGTATTTTAAACATAACAATGAATGCCTGACCACATGCACAATGTGCATTGCAAAATCAACACTGCAGCTACTGTGTGCCGTGTCCACCTCCTTCAACACACTGCTCAGCGCACAGCACAGTGAACAGCCATTGTGTGTGATGCACACCCTGAGCATCAGATCTAAGCGACACACTACATTAAAAAAAAAATTAGGCATGTACAGGATCCACAAATGGTCATAGAACATGTGCTGCAGGGACACAGTGGGCACCAGAAGGCAAACAGAGTGCACACGTGCACATGGAAGGGTGCTTGTACATGTAGTGGATCATAGTGCGAGTGTGTGGGTCAGTAGGGACATGCACTCAACATATGCATGTGAAATCAAGTGACCATCAGTGTCCTCTACACATCACATGTGAACATTCACCATGTGTATACCCCAGCATGTCAAATCACAACTATCCCCTCACACCTGAAAGGTAAACACAACACATGAACAGGCATTGATCAGCAGAATACATCATTTAAATAGGAAAGCACAATTACAACTTCAGGGTGCCCATCACACTGCAGGGCAAGGCAACTATCAACAACAAAACACCCCCCCCCCCTCACAAATCACCACGACCCACTGAACAACTGCATCTGGCTTATTCATTCGACATCCTTGAATTCCACCTCGCCACAGGATCACCCTTCCCCTTTGTCACCATCTCCCACCTTGTGTGTAAAAAGTTGCCAGCACCCTCAGAGTCCACCTAGATTTGCAAAAGCACAAAATCCAACACAACTCAAAGCAGGACAACACAGAAGCCAAGCAAATAGCCTGCAGGCAGTAAAACAAACCAGAACAGCCTCTAGTAGATGACTTGAAGTAGCAGTACGCCACAAAGGACAAGTACTACCACAATGATGTTAACAACCAAGGTAGCACAGTAAAACAATGTCACAACAGGATCTGAACCATGTGTGGTACATAACATAGAATGATGCACCACGAACGGATGTGTACTGTCACAGCTCCCGTGTACAGGCGCAGGAGTGGCACAAACAACCAACCCCATCGTGGTCTGGGTGCCTACAAGGTCTAACTCACACAGGCCTCTGAGACCCTGGTGGGAAGGAGGGTCAGGGATTTGTAGTCGGGACAGGTATTGGCATACTGGATAACCGGAATGAGGGGCAGGAGAGGGGAGTAGGATTGACACGGGAAAGTAGGGAATGAACCAAACTGTAGTACACACATTAACACACACACAATTAGATCAAACTTGTTCACATGCACATAGCACCAAATTACTCAAATGTAAGTCAAAGAGAAACTTATCTCTGGGGTGAGTGTTGGCCTCCTGCCTGCACACTCTCAGGTCCGGTAACAGGAGCATTTCAATGCTGCAAAGAGAGCCACAGTTAATAATCTGTGTGTGCCCAAAACACACAAACACACCACCAAATATGCCCCAAAGTAACAAAATACACTACAAACAGACAAACTTGTGTGGATGCTTCATACCCATACGTAACATCACCCCTCTGATGGTTCATACACAGCCAATGCAGTAAGTCAGGCACCGGTAGGTGCGTGGCAAATGGAACACCAATGTGTCACGATTCACACAACATGCAATGTTCCCTGTGCAAGCAGACAGACGCATATAGCAAGGTCTGACTTCAGAACAAGTCCTGTACCACCATGACCAAAATAAAGTAGCCAGTGCATGTATCAATTTCTACTTGGAAATGAAATGCACTGCACCCGAGTCTGTCCCTTGCTGTCTGTCCCTGTGAGCTGCTTCATTCCATGTCTCGGAACGCTACATGGCTAATACAAGTGCCTCAATGGACCATGGTGGACCGGAGGGTATGTGCCACTGTCCCTGCAGGTGCCCCAGACAACTTTCACATCAACTATCCATCAGTCCACTAACACATCTGAGCTGTATTGTGCGCTTCTACACCAATATTTGTCCAAGTGCACCGTCAGTGCTGCTACTAAGCATGCATGTTCAACTGGCCAGGTTGAAGGTTTGCTGTGTTGTGACCCCCCTGTGCTGCTCACCTTGCCTGGAGTCCCTTGAAACACGTCATCGGTTTTCGGATGTATGATCGCAATCACTGTGCCTCTGCTTGCGCACACATGCGCATGTCAGCAGCACCAAACGTGTCCTGACTCCAGACGTCCAATGGCCCATGTCTGCTGGCAAAGGTGGTCTTGAGGCTCATCCCCCTGCAGAAAGTGCATGAAACACATGATTAATGCTTAATATTCATCTGTGTGTGTCTCTTCAGGCATTACATGACTGGACCATGTCAGAGACGTACATCAGAAATCACACCATCAGTCCATCTTTCACAGCAACAGTGTGGAACACACTATCTACGGCATGATTTGCAACAAGCACATGTTCATTAAAGATAAGAAACATACTACACAATGCATAGCAATGAATGTACACATGAATCATTAAACACCCCATCTAGCAAAAGAAGAACAGTGGACAATTACACCCCAATCATCCCCACTAGGTGTGTTAGCACAAGTTCCACAGCAGCAGACATGCCACAGATATGACAGTCCATTGCCCTTGTGTAATAGGCTGTTACACCGAACAATCCTTGCGAGCCCATGGATAAGGGAAGCAGGAGTGGCATATGTGAGTCAAGGACCCCAAGCAGCAAACACATACACAAGCCAAGCTTGAAGAGCCCAGCTGGAACAGACAGTGGATGCTTTCAAAAGCCACAAAGCACCACAGCGTCACATGACAGCACAAAAGACTAGCAATTTTAAACTATATTAACTAATTACACTAACTATGAAAAACCTACTTTACATATTTAAACTATCAAACAGAAACTTAACTAACTAAACTAAAAGAAAAATCAAAAATGGCCATATATGACCCGGGGGGGAGGCACCAAGGAGGGGGGAGGTACAGGGTGCTGCTCAACACCCACATGCGATGATGCTGAGGAAAACAAAAACCTTCATGGGCTCAACGGCTGCACAGCCCGACCTATGTGGGAGATAGATTGCCATCTGAGTCTGGCTCTTCCTGGAAAGGAGGACGTGGCACAGGAGCATGACCAGGCCTAGCCGCAGCTTGCCCCTCGTCGGCAGCAGGTCTGCCGGACGGGTGAGCCTGGTTCTGTGTGGCGATGACATGTAGGTCTGCATGCAGAACCTCCCGTGATACACGTGCTTCCTCTTGCAAGGTAGCACGTGTAAGGCCTGGCTTGACAACTGCTGCACCTCCCGGCAAGCATGTAGCTCAGCCGAGATGGTACGCTCAAGCTGTGCAAACCTCTCCTCTGCCCGCTCCCTCTGGGACATCAGAAGGACACCCAGAGTGGATCTGAGAGAAGCATGCTCCTCCCTCAGGGCCTTCATGAGTTTGGGCTGTTTTTCTTTCGATTTTTTTGGGATTGGTTATAATTTTCATTCACTCATCGTTTGCACATGCTTTTCATTTCATGTTTGGTATTTTTGTGTGATTTCATTTCATTTATTTATTTTTGTACATAATACATTTTCATATTTTATTTCCATGTGTGGGATTTGCTCATTGGGTTGATGCATGTGAAAATGTGGGTTTACATAATCAATGCCAACCAGTGTATCTGTGTGACGGACATGTGTTGATGTACATAGTTGACTTTTGGTTTGTGTCTTGAGATAGGCATGTCAGTGTGGGGTGGATTGGGAAATCATTGCGTCTCAAGAATGGGGTGGCGTGATTTGGTTTTTTGGTGTAGAAGTGGGCCATGATTGTGCTTCATTATTTTGTGTAGGGGGGGACATGAGTGGGGGCATGCGGGCAGGTGCCCCTGACTGCTCGGGGGGGTGCGGGCGCAGGGGGACATGAGTGGGACATGAGCGGGGGCCTGCTGGCAGGTGCCCCTGACTGCTGAGGGGTGGGGGCGCAGGGGGACATGAGTGGGACATGAGTGGAGGCCTGCCGGCAGGTGCCCCTGACTGCTGGGGGGTGGGGGCGCAGGGGGACATGAGTGGGACATGAGTGGTGGCCTGCTGGCAGGTGCCCCTGACTGCTGGGGGGTGGGGGCGCAGGGGGACATGAGTGGGACATGAGTGGGGGCCTGCTGGCAGGTGCCCCTGACTGATGGGGGGTGGGGGCGCAGGGTACATGAGTGGGACATGAGTGGGGGCCTGCTGGCAGGTGCCCCTGACTGATGGGGGTGGGGGAGCAGGGGGATATGAGTGGGACATGAGTGGGGGCCTGCTGGCAGGTGCCCCTGACTGCTGGGGAGTGGGGGCGCAGGGGCACATGAGTGGGACATGAGTGGGGGCCTGCTGGCAGGTGCCCCTGACTGCTGGGGGGTGGTGGTGCAGGGGGACATGAGTGGGGGCCTGCTGGCAGGTGCCCCTGACTGCTGGGGGGTAGGGGTGCAGGGGGACATGAGTGGGGGCCTGCAGGCAGGTGCTGCTGACTGCTGGGGGGTGGGGGCTCAGGGGGATGTGAGTGGGACATGAGTGGGGGCCTGCTGGCAGGTGCCCCTGACTGCTGAGGGGTGGGGGTGCAGAGGGACATGAGTGGGACATGAGTGGGGCCTGATGGCAGGTGCCCCTGACTGCTGGGGGGAGGGGGCACAGGGGGACATGAGTGGGACATGAGTGGGGGCCTGCTGGCAGGTGCCCCTGACTGCTGGGGGGTGGGGGCACAGGGGGACATGAGTGGGACATGAGTGGGGGCCTGCTGGCAGGTGCCCCTGACTGATGGGGTTGGGGGCGCAGAGGGACATGAGTGGGACATGAGTGGGGGCCTGCTGGCAGGTGCCCCTGACTGCTGGGGAGTGGGGGCGCAGGGGCACATGAGTGGGACATGAGTGGGGGCCTGCTGGCAGGTGCTCCTGACTGATGGGGGTGGGGGTGCAGGGGGACATGAGTGTGGGCCTGCTGGCAGGTGCCCCTGACTGCTGGGGGGTGGTGGTGCAGGGGGACATGAGTGGGGGCCTGCAGGCAGGTACCCCTGACTGCTGGGGGGTGGCGGCGCAGGGGGACATGAGTGGGGGCCTGCTGGCAGGTGCCCCTGACTGCTGGGGGGTGGGGGATCAGGGGGTCATGAGTGGGACATGAGTCGGGGCCTGCTGGCAGGTGCCCCTGACTGATGGGGGTAGGGGTGCATGGGGACATGAGTGGGACATGAGTGGGGGCCTGCTGGCAGGTGCCCCTGACTGCTGGGGGGTGGGGGTGCAGGAGGACATGAGTTGGACATGGGTGGGGGCCTGCTAGCAGGTGCCCCTGACTGCTGGGGGGTGGGGGCGCAGGGGGATGTGAGTGGGGGCCTGCTGACAGGTGCCCCTGACTGCTGGGGGGTGGGGGTGCAGGGGGTCATGAGTGGGGGCCTGCTGGCAGGTGCCCCTGACTGCTGGGGCGTGGGGTGCAGGGGGACATGAGTGAGACATGAGTGGGGGCCTGCTGGCAGGTGCCCCTGACTGCTGGGGGGTAGGGGCACAAGGGGACATGAGTGGGGGCCTGCTGGCAGGTGCCCCTGACTGCTGGGGGGTAGGGGTGAAGGGGGACATGAGTGGGGGCCTGCTGGCAGGTGCCGCTGACTGCTGGGGGGCAGGGGCTCAGGGGGATGTGAGTGGGACATGAGTGGGGGCCTGCTGGCAGGTGCCCCTGACTGCTGAGGGGTGGGGGTGCAGAGGGACATGAGTGGGACATGAGTGGGGGCCTGCTGGCAGGTGCCCCTGACTGCTGGGGGGAGGGGGCGCAGGGGGACATGAGTGGGACATGAGTGGGGGCCTGCTGGCAGGTGCCCCTGACTGATGGGGGTGGGGGCACAGGGGACATAAGTGGGGGCCTGCTGGCAGGTGCCCCTGACTGCTGGGGGGTGGGGGCACAGGGGGACATGAGTGGGACATGAGTGGGGGCCTGCTGGCAGGTGCCCCTGACTGATGGGGGTGGGGGCGCAGAGGGACATGAGTGGGACATGAGTGGGGGCCTGCTGACAGATGCCCCTGACTGCTGGGGGGTGGGGGCGCAGGGGGACATGAGTGGGACATGAGTGGGGGCCTGCTGGCAGGTGCCCCTGACTGATGGGGGCTTGGGGAGCTGGGGGAGCAGGGAGACATGAGTGGGACATGAGTGGGGGCCTGCTGGCAGGTGCCCCTGACTGCTGGGGGTGGGGGCGCAGGGGGACATGAGTGGGACATGAGTGGGGGCCTGCTGGCAGGTGCCCCTGACTGATGGGGGGTGGGGGCGCAGGGGGACATGAGTGGGGGCCTGCTGGCAGGTGCCCCTGACTGCTGGGGGGTAGGGGTGCAGGGGGACATGAGTGGGGGCCTGCTGGCAGGTGCCGCTGACTGCTGGGGGGCGGGGGCTCAGGGGGATGTGAGTGGGACATGAGTGGGGGCCTGCTGGCAGGTGCCCCTGACTGCTGAGGGGTGGGGGTGCAGAGGGACATGAGTGGGACATGAGTGGGGGCCTGCTGGCAGGTGCCCCTGACTGCTGGGGGGAGGGGGCGCAGGGGGACATGAGTGGGACATGAGTGGGGGCCTGCTGGCAGGTGCCCCTGACTGATGGGGGTGGGGGCGCAGGGGACATGAGTGGGGGCCTGCTGGCAGGTGCCCCTGACTGCTGGGGGGTGGGGGCACAGGGGGACATGAGTGGGACATGAGTGGGGGCCTGCTGGCAGGTGCCCCTGACTGATGGGGGTGGGGGCTCAGAGGGACATGAGTGGGACATGAGTGGGGGCCTGCTGACAGGTGCCCCTGACTGCTGGGGGGTGGGGGCGCAGGGGGACATGAGTGGGACATGAGTGGGGGCCTGCTGGCAGGTGCCCCTGACTGATGGGGGCTGGGGTAGCTGGGGGAGCAGGGAGACATGAGTGGGACATGAGTGGGGGCCTGCTGGCAGGTGCCCCTGACTGCTGGGGGTGGGGGCGCAGGGGGACATGAGTGGGACATGAGTGGGGGCCTGCTGGCAGGTGCCCCTGACTGATGGGGGGTGGGGGTGCAGGGGGACATGAGTGGGACATGAGTGGGGGCCTGCTGGCAGGTGCTCCTGACTGATGGGGTGGGGGCGCAGGGGGACATGAGTGGTACATGAGTGGGGGCCTGCTGGCAGGTGCCCCTGACTGCTGGGGGGTGGGGGCGCAGGGGGACATGAGTGGGGGCCAGCTGACAGGTGCCCCTGACTGCTGGGGGGTGGGGGTGCAGGGGGACATGAGAGGGGGCCTGCTGGCAGGTGCCCCTGACTGCTCGGGGGTGGGGGCGCAGGGGGCCATGAGTGGGGGCCTGCTGGTAGATGCCCCTGACTGCTGGGGGGTGGGGGTGCAGGGGGACATGAGTGGGACATGAGTGGGGTCTGCTGGCAGGTACCCCACACTGATGGGGGTGGGGGTGCATGGGGACATGAGTGGGACATGAGTGGGGGCCTGCTGGCAGGTGCCCCTGACTGCTGGGGGGTGGGGGTGCAGGGGGACATGAGTGGGACATGAGTGGGGGCCTGCTGGCAGGTGCCCCTGACTGCTGGGGGTGGGGGCGCAGGGGGACATGAGTTGGGTCCTGCTGGCAGGTGCCCCTGGCTGCTGGGGGGTGGGGGTGCAGGGGGACATGAGTTGGGTCCTGCTGGCAGGTGCCTCTGACTGCTGGGGGGTGGGGTGCAGGGAGACATGAGTGGGACATGAGTGGGGGCCTGCTGGCAGGTGCCCCTGACTGCTGGGGGCTAGGGGCGCAGGGGGACATGAGTGGGGGCCTGCTGGCAGGTGCCCCTGACTGCTGGGGAGTGGGGGTGCAGGGGGACATGAGTGGGGGCCTGCTGGCAGGTGCCCCTGACTGCTGGGGGATGGGGGCACAGGGGGACATGAGTGGGACATGAGTGGGGCCTGCTGGAAGGTGCCCCTGACTGCTGTGGGGTGGGGGTGCAGGGGGACATGAGTGGGGGCCTGCTGGCAGGTGCTCCTGACTGCTGGGGGGTAGGGGTGCAGGGGGACATGAGTGGGGGCCTGCTGGCAGGTTCCCCTGACTGCTGGGGGGTGGGGGTGCAGGGGAACATGAGTGGGACATGAGTGGGGGCCTGCTGGCAGGTGCCCCTGACTGATGGGGGGTGGGGGTGCAGGGGGACATGAGTTGGTGATCACTAGTGGAAGGTGACTTGTGTGCTGGCTGGGGGCATGGCCAGGGGTGCAGGGTAGTCCCCTGTGTTGTGGGTTGCCTGCAGGGGCCGTGGATGGGGTGGAGGGCACACCTGGGAGGACCCACACTGCCAATTCATGTGTGGGACTCCCCGTGCACCCCACTAGTTACACGTACACGCTCTGACAGCGGAATCGCGTGTGAAAGTTCATGCGAACCCCAGTAATAGGCGTACTCCACTTGCACAGGGCCCTTCGCATGTGAAACTTCCCGCGAATCCGAGTAATACACGTACCCCACTCGCACAGGGCCAATCGCGTGTAGAACTTCCCGCGATCCCCAGTAATACACGCGCCCCACTCGCACATGGTCCTTCGCATGTAAAACTTCCCGTTAACCCCAGTAATACATGTACCCCACTCGCACAGGGCCCTTTCGCGTGTGAAAATTCCCGTGAACCCCAGTAATACACGTACCCCACTCGCACAGGGCCAATCGTGTGTACAACTTCCCGCAAACCCCAGTAATACACGTACCCCACTCGCACAGGGCCAATCGCGTGTAGAACGTCCCGCGAACCCCACTAATACATGTACCCCACTCGCACAGGGCCAATCGCGTGTAAAACTTCCCGCGAACCCAGTAATAGACGTACCCCACTCGCACAGGGCCCTTTCACGTGTGAAAATTCCCACAAACCCCAGAAATACACGTACCCCACTCGCACAGGGCCAATCGCGTGTAAAACTTCCTGCGAACCCCAGTAATACACGTACCCCACTCGCACAGGGTCCTTCGCGTGTAAAACTTCCTGCGAACCCCAGTAATACACGTACCCCACTCGCACAGGGCCAATCGCATGTGAAACTTCCTGTGAACCCCAGTAATACACATACCCCACTAGGACAGGGCCCTTCGCGTGTGAAACTTCCCACGCATCTCCGAAATACACATACCCTGCTCCGATCGTGTGTGAAACTTCACGCGCACCCCCGAAATACACGTACCCTGCTCCGATCGCATGTGAAACTTCCCGCAAACCCCAGTAATACACGTACCCCACTCGCACAGGGCCTATCGCGTTTGAAAATTCCCGCGAACCCCAGTAATACACATTCCCCGCTTGCCTTGTGCTGTGTTGCCGCCCTGTATACTGGTCCAGGGTTAGCGCAGCCCTTTGCGCTGGATTGGGGATTTTGATGGCTTTTCCTTGCGCGAGGGGCGTTCTTGGGGGCGTAAATGGCGCTACTGCAGGGTTGCTGCGCCACTCTGTGCCACGGCTGGTTTTGGTAGCTGAAATCCATGAATACGCTGTGCACGGAAATGGATTTTAGCACAAGCGGCTGGCGCAGACAATCGCACGCGCATACTGTGCGCCAGCCGCGTGCGCAACATGTGCGCTAAGTTCTATGAATTACCCCCTTAAGCCTCCCTGCTATTTATAAGCATTGCGCGGACACTACTACACTGTTCTCAGCTTGTTACGTGCTCCGACTTAATAGAAAAGCTTCTCAGAGCCATACCAGCAATATCCCTGAAGCATGCACATAACAATATCAGGCTTTTATAGCTCTTCATGCCGGATTCGCCAGTTTGGAAGCACTGTAATAATTGTTCTTTTTACCCCCAATATAATGGGTCTCAATATGTCGAATGCAGGATGATTAAGCACTACGTTGATCATTGTGGAAACAAACTTGTAAAGTGCAGGCTTGCCATCTGGCAGAGGGGGCCCCCTTACCTATGAGCTATCCACCTGGAGCATAATTCAGATGTGTCAGAAATGTCCAAGCTAAAGTTAGACCTTTTTGCTGTTTATCGACATGATTTTTTTGTTCAAGGCATGCATTACCCATCCTGGGGCTTTATATTCTGTGTCACGAACTTTCGGTATGCAAACCTTTCGGTAGGCTATTGCTAGTGCATGAGCAGGAGCATCACATTGGCAATGTTGGAGCATACAGGTCTGGGCCTGGAGTGTAACACTGATAGGAAGGTGACAAATGTAGCCCATCGAGCGGAAAGTCTGCAATCTGGGTTGACAGTTATGAATTCAGCATTTGATTGAGCAAATATGGGGAGAAGAAGAGAGGGCTTCACAACACATACACATTCACTTCTCTGCTCAGAATTTGTGCACCCGCAGACTCTTAAAGCATAATGCAGTGTGCAAATCATGTACACACACACTATCAGGTCTGCCACCTTTAGATCTCCAGATGTTTTGGACTACAACTCCCAGTTATGATGACCATTGACTAGGCTGGACAGGGGTCATTAGATGTGTAGTTCAAAACATCTGGAAAGTCAAAGGTTGCAGAACCCTGGAAAGATTGGGGGCATATGTTACTCTACCTGGTATTTGCAAAACACGAAACTGTCCTGGGCATGCCCTTGAGCTTTGTGAGAGTATTTGCTCGGGCAGTACTGCACCTAACTGGGTGTAGTATGAACATATGATAAACTGGATTTGCAATAGCTTGCAACCTTAAATGACAGTCTAAAGACTGGTGAGCAATTTTGGCAGTAGGTTACAGTCAGAAACTGTGGAGTTGTGGTGTGCTACATTAAGTAAAATTTTTGACTAGTGTTGGTTGTGTGAGGGTTTGAAACGAGGTGTGAGACCAGTGAGAAGAAAGCGGATGCTGTGCAAGAGTGGCCAAAGGGTATTTAGTAGGGGGTGGGCTTGGAACCAGGGCAATAGCTTGCAGATTGTGTAGGCTCTGTCATTCTTCATATTATGAGAGTAAGCTGGGGTTGCTCGCATGAACTGAGAGGGTAGGGGATTTTCTGGTGGAAGTGGTGTGTTTGGGGTTGCTGAGGTGAGCTTTGCTTGCTGGTTTACTTGGGTGAACCTGACTCTGCATGTGGTGAGCTAGTGAGGGTGTATCACTGAGATGAGCTCTCAAGAACAATGGTTGGTTTTTAGAGGTTGCGCGGTGAGCTAGGATGGGTGGGGTTTGATAGAGCAAGGCTTTTTTGGAAGAGCTGGTATGAGTGAATGTGGTGTTGCCTAGGTGAGCTTAGGTGGGTGAATGGTTGGGTGTTGCAGCTAGGGATTTGATTGGATGAGCAATGGTAGGTTGCCGGGATGAGCTAGGTGGGTGGGTCTGGTTTGCTGGTATGAGCTAGGGAAGGTGGGTGTATGGGGATTACTGAACTGGGCTGAGGTGTAAAAATGTACAGTATAATTACAGTATGAGGTGTAAATGTACAGTACAATTGCAAACATCAAGACCCCCACATTGAACTAATTACATATGATACATTCTCACAGTGCTGAGGCATACATTGTTTTAATTGTATTTGGTTTACAAAACCTTTTACAAAAATTAAAAGGAAATACAAAAAAAAGAATGAAAAAAAAACACATTAAATATAATCCACAGTTTTTGGAAAATGGAGAAAGGAAAAAAGAAAAAGAAAAAGAAGCAGAGTATATACAAGTAACATTCGAATAGGACTAACAAAACAAAAAACACATACATTTCCACAATTCATATTTTTCCATCATCCTCAAAGGAGGTTAAAAAGAATATAAAGTCAGACAAACTAACAGATTAAAAATATTTCCCTATCAATTTATAAATGCTCTTACTATTCATCCTTCCCTTCCATATCCATCTTCAGTATATATTAAACAGGGGTAAGTGGGCTCATTTTCCCTGTTTAAAGACCAACGTAAGCTCTTCAGATCGTAAACAATAATATTGCAGCTTTCCAGCTCCGAATCACTGCTATTGTCAGACCAGGTGAATATCCAGAGATCAACCTATCCCAGAACATTTCTGATATGTAATGGGGGGATTCAATCCCGACTTTTCCAAACCAGGTGCGCCTTGCAGGCCACGTTCCTTCACAGTCCAGTAGTAGATGTTTGGTAGTTTGTTCCTCTGGGTTATTGCAGATTTTACATAGATGAATTGCAAGGTCCCCCTGCCCTCTTTTTGCGAGGACTTCCCCAGTGTGTACTACATTCAGACGCAGTCTCAGGAATTTCTTTCTAATCCTCCAGTCCAGCAACTTTATCAGATATTAATTGAGGTGCCCTAATTCTGTGTACTCTTTCTGCAATTGCTTCGGATTTTTCACAGATCGTATTTCATCAATAGTATTTGTCCAGTCCATTTCATCCCATTGTTTTTTCGCTTTTATTGGATTCTCAGTTAGTGTTTCGATTTGTTGTTCCCAAAATGGCTCTAATATCTGGATATAGTGATCCTTCTTGTGCCAATGTTATAAGCCGAAAAAGGGAAACCAATTTTCGTCCAGCTTGAGCTTTCAAGGATTTTAGGCCCAATTCGAACCTGGTGTTTGCAACAAAAAGACACATTGGCAACCCAAGGACATCCTTCCACAGCACACCCTCCCATCTTTGCCAATTCCCTTCCCAAATAGGTGGTTTTGCTTCTAAGCCATAGAGCAGAATTAGGATGCCTTTGGCCTGATAGAATTGTATAAGTGGGCACAGAGAAAACCTACAATATCTCACCAAGATTTTTTTCATTCGGGCCACAAGTTGTTTCATTTTCATGAGAATATCTTGTTCAACCTTATATGCAGCCCGGGAGGCATATATTTTATAACCAAGGTAGATTAGTTCTTCAACCCTTGAAATGAGCTGACCTCCCATCATCCACTGTGGGAATACAACCTTTTTATTTCTATGTCGGAATATCATTATCTTTGATTTTATAGGATTTATGGCCAAACCATTTTCTTTCGCATAACAATTTAGTTTATTCAAAAAGCGCTGGAGCCCAATTGCTGTTTTATCGAGTAAAACTACATCATCCGCATAGGCAAGCCAGTGGAGTTTTACACCATTTAGCACTGGACTTGCCAATGCAGATGACACACGGTACTCTCCCATATCAGATAGATAAAAATTTAAAAAAGAGAGGCGCTCCCAGGCATCCCTGCCTGACTCCCAATTCTACCCCCACTGGATCTGATAGGTGACCCTCCTCATTCAACCAAACTCTAACTGTTGTATTCCTATGAAGTTCGATGAGCATGTCCAAAATTCCTTCTGGCAAGCCCTTATGTCTGAGTTTTAGCTACAGTCAGCTTCTATCCACCAGATCAAAGGCTTTGGAGAAGTCCATCCATCCCCAAAAAGTTCTTGCCCTGCTTTCTTCCCTGTGTTCTCTGTCATAAGATTTATCACCACTCCATTTAGCTCTGTGAACTACCCTCTCCTAAAGTCCGTCTGACATGTTGACAAGACTCTCACCCTCCTTTCCCCGGTTTCAAGCTCACCCATCAAAATCCTGATAAATAATTTGCTTTCTATGTCAAGGAGGGCAATCGGGTGGTAGTTGGTTGCCGTGGTCCGATTGCCCCCCTTGAACAGTGGGATGACAATAGCAGATTTCCAGGACACTGGAAATTCCTGTTTTACATGATCTCCTTAAATAACCAATTAAACAGCCTGGCCCATAGAGGTGGATCATTTTTTAACACCTGATAAGTCAGAGCATTTGGTCCTGCTGCCCTGGATGATGAACTGCTCCCAATTAGGTTGATGATATATGGCTCATCAAAAGTGAGACACTAAACCACATCCCTTTTCTTCTGTATAATAGTTTTTTGCAGTTTCCCAAATACCTCCTTTAGGTGCAGAGTCCAGTCTGCTTCGGATACTAGATTACACTGTCTAGATTCCGTTTTCCCTTCCAATTGATGAATCACAGCCCAAAAGTCTCCAGAATCTCTCTTCCCCAATTTCTTCAACATATGTTCACTATCTTGCTGGATTCTCCAGATTTTTCTAGACACCGACCAGGATTTGTAATTCGGCAAGAGGGATCTGGATTCTTTTCTCTTCCTCTCATCACTCATGGAAGATTTTTTTATACCTCTGAGTGTTTTATTAATGTTTTTGTTCTTTGACATAGTTTCTTCATCAAATGAGTGATGGTGTACCTGTTTTCTCCCACCGCCTTTTGCCGATGGGGGACAGATAGACCACACAAACTTGATGAAGCTCCCCGGCTTACAACTCTCATGTTGTTTATCTTTTGGGATCCCCATCAGGCGGTCATTGAGCTCCCTCCGCACCCACCCCCTTGTATTTTTTTTGCCGCACTCTTCCTTTCCGTGCTATAATTGATTTATTATACTTCTCCTTGGGGTCCAATTGGAGTCCCGGAAATGGGAATTCTAGGCGGTGATTATCACTGCTCCTCCTTGTACAATGTTTAGGGATGCCTTTTGTTCAAATAGTGACAGTGACATGAAGAAATAATCTAATGTGGAGTTTACTGTGCCCTGGAATCTGGTAGAATTTGCTGTGATGTCCCCTGGCAGTTTCCCATTAGCCATTACCAATCCCAATTCTCTGAGGAACTGAGGAACTCCACCCAGATTCTACCCTTTTCAGATATCCTCCGTGTAGTGGATTTTGATTTCCCTTTTATAAGTTGGATACACTGTGAATTCAAATCACCGCCCAAAACTATTGCCGCCCCCCTCCCCAAGCTTCATTTGAACAGTTTCCAGCATTATTGCTAGGTCATCCAGAAAAGGTTGCAGTAGTGAACATGCGGGGTTCCAATATATATTAACAAATATCACCTCCAAGGATCTTCCCTGAAGACAGAGATGTGCTTTACTGGCTTGAATACCTGTATTGGTGTTAACAATTGGGGTGATATCCTTAAATATGGAGTTTTTAAATGCCAAGAGCATTCCCCCACTTAGTCTGTCCTTAGCTTTTTGTAAGGCTGGCTGGACATAAATTGTATAGCCTTCTACCATAATTGGATTGATGAGCCAGGTTTCTTGAAACATAAGGACATCCCCTTTTCTAAACAAATGTTCTTTCATATTCTTGGAGGTGAAAGTATTTGGACACAACATGTTCTAGCAAATCACATTCAAACCCAAACAGTTAAAGAGGCTTCTGGCCTAATGCCAGTCTCTGAAAAACCTCTGTCAGAATTTCTGGAAGTAGTGCCAGTGGATTTTCCCGACAATACATTTCTGGGACTTCCAAGTCACCTGAGTTTGTCTTAACTGTTGTTTTTTTGGGCTCTTCAAAGCCTACTTTGGAGGTCCATTTTGATTGAGATAGTGCAGGATTCCCATTCCCAAACGGTTGAGAGGTGGAGACCAAAAGGTCTTGTTTCTTTAGATCAGATGCTGCTCCCATTATTGCCTTATAGCCTATTCTTGATGATATTCCCAACTCCGCTACCAAAGGCTGGTCATGGTCTGGGAAGCGGACAGATTCAATGTCATGTGACTTCAGAAGATATAGAGTGGGTACTTTCTTTAGCATAGATAAGATCCCCCCCCTGCATAGCGATTTCATGTTATTTCTATTCGAACTCAAGGAGAACCAAATTATTGGCATTGCAAAAGTTGAACTTCTCATATTCTCTCTGAAACCATTTTGGTTTTCATTTTTCTGTAGGTTCATTTTTATGTCTGATTGCTCTGTGGGTACTTCTATTCTTCTCGTTTTCCCTTCTCCATTATAGTCTGTTTCAATCATGCTACATTTCCCTTCTCCCAGTCTAATTTCTTACAACTTATCAGTTGTATCTATCTTTCTCTGTCCATATTTCAAAAAAATTGGAGCAATTTCCTAATTGATGTTTGATGTTCCTTTCATAGCAGATTCTGCAATTTGATTCCCCACTTGCGCCTTTTGCTTTGTCCCCAGGAAGATTGGGGCTATTGACAGCCCTCCTTTTATCATTTGTTTATTTGTGTTATCCTTACTTTTAGGGTTTGTTCCAACCTCAACCTGAGTTTCTATGGAAATCCTGTTAGTTTTCATTATTACTGAACAGTTTCCCAGGCCTTGATTCTCCGTTTGTAGGCCGACACTCACTTTTTTGATCCCCATCTTCTCTCGGATATCACTCTTGGTTGGTGGCTCATTCAATTGTTGACTGGGCTTTCCACATTCGGTCTTTGAGGTCCCATAGATCTCTCTCAGAGAAGTGGTGGTGGAGTTTAGTACTTCATCTTCCTCCGTCATTGTCGCCATTGAAGCCCTAGTAAGGGCCCTCACAAACGCTGTTTATTCAGGGTTTTTATGTTTTGGTGTTTTCTATTTCTTGGTTTTTTTCTGATTTCTCTTGGGGGATGCTCCCTCTTTGCATCTTCTCTTCCTTCGTGCCTCTCTCTTCCTTTGCCTTCTTCTACACATAGATTGGCAAAGATTGGATTCTTCAACCTCATTGATAGATGATTTTCTTTCTTTGTCCTGATGATTCTCCAGAGGGGCTGACTTTGACAAATCTTCCTCTTGTTCATCCCCCTCCATATTTGCCAGTCTCCAAAATTCTTCTAGGACTGATTCAGACAAGGGTGTATCATCCATTTGTAAGTTTTGATCCTCCAGATTCATTCTTGTACTGCCGCCCCCCTGTTCCTTGTTTCAGGTCACTTATTGGCGTCAAAATATTCTGCATCAGTAGATGGTGTGTATCATCATCTTTCTTTTTTCAACCGGTGCTAAATGAATTGCTGATAGATCTAAACCTTGTTTGGATACTTCAATTCTTAGGTCTGTAAATTTCAGGTTTATAAGGGAATTTATTGCATTGCTGCACCCACCGCGGTGCAGTCCAAATTAGCTATTTCCTTTGTTAGTTCTATCAATGTCCCCACTTGAGAGTGAAAAATTTACAAAAACCAACAAAAGGGTACTCACACTCGAGACAGTCCTAGATACTGTCCAACATTCAAGTTAAATCTCCATAGTAGTATAAAGACTAGTGTTTGCCAGGCAAATCACTGAGGATACACCAAGGAAGCAGTCTAAGAAGTGCTAACCATAAATTTATTGTTGAAAACACAGTTTTTTTGAGATTTTACACAATTTCTAAAACAAAAGATAAATAGAATAGAGCAATTGAACAAATAAAGAAAAACAGAACATTAATCACAAATATATCAAGTGCAAAAGAAAGGATAACATATTAATCACATCAAGATAAAACAATTATTACTGGCTACCCATAGTTCCTGCAACATAAGGCCTTCCAGGGTGTATAAAAAATTACCCTGGTAGGTATGTAAAAAGAATATTATTTTAGCTGAGTTTGTATATTTAACTTGAGAGTGAACCTCCCCTCTTAATAATTCAAAGACCGATACTAAGGAATTTAGCACGTAGTTGAGAGCTGAAAGAGTATTTGCATTTGTTTGAATATCAAAACCACCTTCTTGGGTTGGATGAGGGCTACAGGGGTCACCTCCTTGGATAACCGTTTTGAAATCTTTTCTTCCCTCTATCAATGAGTCAGTATTTTGTCCATATCCTCATCTGAGATGTTCAATTTTCCCACTTCAACTGAGGTTTCCTCTTGACAGAGTACTGACAACGATCCAGTACAGTCCTCTCTATCTTTCCTCACTGATTATATTTCATTCTGGTTATTTAATGATACCTCTTCATCATTTACACTTTTGCTTCTATTCTTCCTGAAGTGATCTTCAATTCTCCTTTGATTTTTTTTTTGTAGTAACTGTGTATTCTAATCCTTTTTTCCAATTATGAGGGACGAGGTTGAGTTCTGATTCTACCTCTCCCCCCATCCCCGATGACAAAGGGGCAGCCTCTGCATGTACAATGGCTTGGATACTTTGTATTGTTCCCAATACAGTATCTGTAGCCGGTCCTGCAGAAATGGGATCACTTTGATAATTTTGACCCCCTGCAGGTCTTGCTACCAGCTCTTCCCATTCGGGCGCTCTTCTATCTTCATGTATGGGATTGCTGCAAAGTTTTTAGAGCTTTCAAAGCGCTGTGCCTTTAAAAAGTCTTACTCGTTTTTGACCTTATTGTTTCCTCTAGACTAATGAAGATTAGTGGGGGCAAGCAGACTTCAGACCGCCCCTCTCGGTTAATGTCAATGATATAATAATCTAGAGGGTCAGACACAGGTTATTTCCTTGGGATCAAAGGGGATTATCCCCAACAGTCTCCAGTTTACTACGTCAGTCTGCACCCTGTGTGAACCAAAACCAATGAGTTTAAAGTAGCGTTGTTTGCAGCTGAATCTCGCTAGATGAATTATTATTTTTTTATTACTTGGAACACTCGTTTGCCCATGTTGCTGTTGTCATCGGCGGAGGGCTGAGAATAGTATTTCTCCCTGCCTCCCAGCCTGCCACGGACCACAACAGACCACTTAGCCCCCACTTGAATCCACGCGCACTCCATTCTGCAACTGAGTCTTTATGGGCTCTGTCTACACGTTGCTGCTGCTGGCTCCTCCTCACAATGGACAGCGAAAAAATACTCAGTGCCTGGTGACTAGTAGCAAGTAGGTAGTGACCACAACAGACCATTTAGCCCCCACTTGACTCCGCCTCGGGCATAAATGTGTTGCCCGGGTTTTTGTGAATGAGCCAACTCAGGGATAGGGGGTCATTTGTAGCCTCTGAGAACTGGGTGACTAGTCGCTGGGCATCATCAGGAGTTGGCCGGAGAGGTAAAAATGTGGCAGTAACGCCATTACTGCTCCGCCCAATCCCAAGCTTGGGGGAAACTCAGAGCATTCCCCTCCAGCTGTGAGCTGGAGGTGAATGCGTTGACTTTCCACCCATATTTGGTACAATTACCACAGCGCAATTACCACCACAGTAATTGCGCCGAAAAAGCCCCATTGAGTCCCATGTACTCAGAAAAAAAACCTTTCCACTGCAACTTGTGATCTGACGCTAATAGCGCCGGACTAAGTTGCTTTAACGCTAATTGCGTTGGGCGCTTTACCTGTGGATTTACCACACGGGATACCGTACAACTCCTGATAGAGCTCTGTCTCCTAAGCCTATAGGAATAATGTTGAAGGACAGTTTCAGATCTGCATCACTGCACATTCACAGTAGAAAAGACATTACTCTACAGAAAATACCTGGAAAGAGAACCACTCTATGCCATACACTACAGGAAATGCCTTGAAAGTGTTTCACTATTTTCCATTGGCATAAATGGGAAAGCTGCTGAAATGCAAATTAATATGTGTTCTCTGTTAAGCAGGCGCAGAAAGTAATAGATTTATAAAGGATACGTCAGTGTCACAAGATGTATATTGACTAGCCATGATAAATACTTGTGGATCTATCCATCTTTCCAATAACACTCCATTGAATTGAGTGAACAGGAATGCATAGCGAGCCTGCACTTGTGCCATTAACGTGTAGAGTCCCTTCTCTAAGCTTGCGAAAAGTATTTCAGAGCCCCAAGGAGCACTCTGGCTTAATGATACCCCTAGATTTATTCATAAAGTTTCGGGATGCAAAGAAACGGACTTTGTATTATGAAGTTGGTAATAATATTGATACATTGGTGACTAGAAATAATCTTCTTGGCAATCTGTTTGTAGCCAAGTTTGAGAAGAAATTGCTTGTAATATTACCGACCTAGAGAGAAACCCTATGAAAGTAAAAGAGCCACTGTTACAACTAGATTGGCCATCTACTGTGGGTGGATCTCCTTCATAAATATCCCTCCCTAGTGCATCCATCTAATGACATCCAAATAGAGGACTCACGGAAGATTATCTAGCTATATTTCCTAATCGTCATCATAGAGAGAACCTGTTGCGTTTTAGATGGAATGTATTATAAACCTTTAAAATGGAAATTGATTGAAGTGAAGGATGTTTATTGTCGATTGTGTGGTATTAATACAGCAATGGAAACATTCAGACATTTAGACATGAATGCACTCGATTAGTTTGGTTACATATGTTATATTTAAAAAAAAATAACTAATGACCATTGTGTACATTCTGATTTTATTTGGTATAGGTGCTTGAGGCCGCATAGATTGGATTAATCACAGATTAAATGTATCTTCCGAATTGCATAATGTGTGGATGAAAGATATTATCATTTTGTGTAAATGAGAAATTGTACATGATATGATGTCCTATTATGAGAAAATGATTTTATGTATGATCATTTATAATATTTAGATTATGTATAGAAAATGAGTTGGTGCTATGTTATGAACTTTAGGATTTTAGATTATGTATGCATTTTAATGAATTTCGATACTTGATTTGATTCTAGTTTTGATTTGATTCTATTTTTGATATGCATGTTCTAAAGATTTACAATGAGCGTTAATTTTCTGATGTTGTAAAGTCTTGAAATAAACCAATTACAATTAAAAAAACAAACACCCCTCAATGTCATTCTTAGAGCACCGCCAGCTCCGAGTGGATGAGCCAGTGAAATAGCCTTATCCTGTGGGATATCAAACATTTTGCAACACTCTAGTCTGTACACATCCCCATCTACTACTGTGGAGTCCACATGATTCTGAGTGATTCTGGCAGGTTTTACTAAATGTTTATGGCAAATTTGACTTACAAAATAAAGACACAAACAGTCTGGCTCAATATAATCCTCATTAAAAAAATCCATGTTATGCTCACTACAGGACCTTGCCTTAATTATGGAAGAATAAAGCTGATCCTGTGGAAGAACTTTTGAGATAGATGTTTCACAATAGAATCATTGGGTTAGGCATGGAAAGCCTCCATTCAAAAATTGCCTGTTTTCATTTCTACAGTCAAACATCACTGAAAGGGTGTGCTCTTCCTCAAAGCCACCTCTCCACTAATTACACTCTCATGCCAATAGCTTTGCCTCAATAGCTGTCACTTTGCAACACTTATGAGCCGAAACTAAGACGGGGCAAGAGGCAAAGTTGCCAGCGAATGCCCTGAAAGTCCTGTTCTTTAATCAAGCACTCCTGCATTTCCTTTCAATGGGGCATTGACTCTTCTGATCAGATTCCGGAGAGACTCTCCCATGCTCAGAGTTAATGACAGATTGGACAGCCTTGCCGATCAGAAAAAAGCCACACACTCCTTTTAAAGGAGGCGAAATTCCATGGTACTTGATTAAAATTAAAAAAAACAGTAAAACAGTGATATCTTAACAGCACTGGCTGCTATGGGTCTGTATCCTTGTTTGGATTGTCCACCTACAGTACTTGCAACTGACATTTCTAATATCGGCCAACATGTACCCTTTGCTACTATATAATAGGATGAATTGCGGAAAGCCACCTCCTACAATTACATTGTTCCCCCATCTCCAGTACAACTAAAAACAAACTAGCTCCACCTCAGTCTGTTGCTAGAAGCAAACCACACAGCTTTTGTACAAAGCTCTAGCTTTAGGCATCATATTGCATTATGTATCATACACACACACACAAACACACACACGCATACATATATCATAAAATAATGCAGTTCTCCTACAATAATCTTCTCTGGAAGAATCCCACACCTGGGTCATGACAAGCAGATAACGTGTATAACAGTACATTTGCCTGGGTGTTTACTAAGGTTTCAAATATATGGACAGTTTGTACTGCTTATAAATAGACATTATAACATTTTGCAGAGATAGTCTTTTGGAATGTCATAGCAGGGAGTCATTTCATGCACCGAAAGTGGATTGTCAATGCTATAAATACCATTAACATAAGATCACATAACATAACCATGGTCCTCTATATTGAAGTTTGTTTGATTGAACATTATTACAAATGGAAAATCAAACTTTTTGCATTTCAAATAGTTAAAAAAAGAGGTGCAGCTTGTTCTTTATTTTAAAAAAGTAGCTTATAGAGGTGATTGGTTTTTGTAGACTAACTCATGTTTTTGTTTGCTCTCTTTCAATACCATCAGTCTCTTCCTCAGGCAGTAGTAGCACAATTGAAACAGAACATTCATGTATGGGAAAGAACCATTTTAAATGCAAATTACAATGTATGAAGGCTAAAGACCTGTTAAGTGATCAGAATACATGAGGAAAAAATCAATAGTTTGCAGATGGTTTATTGAATATGCTAGCTTTAAAGCTTTGTTAAACAGATATGGCACCCTTGCGCTAACACCCTCTATTCTCCTGTGTGCCTGTGAATGCTCCCTCCCACCACCCCTGCCCCTGTGTGCCTGTGAATACCTCCTCCCACCACCCTGCCCCCGTGTGCCCGTGAATGCCCTCTCTCACCAGCCCTGCATCCCGTGTTTCTGTGAATGCCACCTGAGTCCTTCTGTGTGCCCCCTGCACTGTCTGTCCTACTTTGCCCCCTGAGTTGCTTGTGTGCCCCCATTGCCCCCTTCCTTCTTCTATTTCCCCCCTACCCACCAATGGCCTTCCGTGTTGGTCCTCTCTAAACCCTGGATGATCTCTTTGCCCCCACTCACCCCTTGCTTGCTTAGTATCTAATTTCCCACCTCTTTTCCTCCCCCTCCTGACCTGCAGCTGCCTGCCCTCCCCTCCTACCTATCCCTCCCCTTGTTCTGTGAAAGCTTGGCACTACCTCAAATTGCCGTTAGGCATAGTAATTGTAGCTGCCTTCCTTTCTGCATCCCCTTCCCCCTTCACTTCTCTTTTATCTTAGCACTTACTCTTATCATTGTCCCTTACCTCTGAAAATAGCTTGTCCGTCCCCCCCCCGTTTCCACTTTGTCTTCTCCTCCCTCGCCCTCCCCAGCACCACCTTGGTCAGTTGCTGACCCTTAAAATAGTCCTTGTTTTGTAACCTCTTCTTTCCCTTCGACCGCACCCTCCCCACCCTTCCTCCCCCTCCTCTTGTGACTCTTGCATTGCAACAATTGTCGCCAGGCATAGTAATGCTACTGCTAGTTTTGTCTCCCTTTTTTCCTTCCTCCCCTCTCCCTTATTGTTCCATGCACCTTTACTGTCTGCTATGGTATGATAGCTTTCTCACATTCTGATTTGTTTCAAGGACCTGTAAGAATGTAACTGTTGTCTCCCTTGTTCCCCTCCCTCCTTGAAGCGCTTTGAAACACATTGTGTACAGGCGCTATACAAATAAACAATCATACAATCATAGTATGCAATCCAACCCCAACATTCTAGGACAAGAAACAGGCTGTATTTGATTGGTACATTTAGGTTTGTTGAAAAAGTAAATCAAAACCAAAGGTGGTTCCCTTTTGTAATGTTGGAGAAGTCACCAACAATATTATACAATCACAGGCAGCTTATCTACAAAATGGACACACAAAATTGCCTGTTTTTTCTCACTTCTTGTCAATGCAGACATACTTCCATGTGTTTAATCAAATCTCTTTAGCTTCTATTCTAGAAAACAATATACAATGTACCTTCAAATCATTGTTGCTTTTCGGCCTCAATATCCCCTAAATGTTTTCATCAGCAATAGACAACTTAATATACGTTTCATTTCCTCCAGCTTCACCGCCAAATGTTGGCCTCAGAGAAAAATTCAATTGAGCATTTATCTGGAGTTTCCCCCAAGCTATGGACAAGTATTGGCATCAGAAAAAGTCAACATCATATGTGGAGACATACATCTTATCCACTTTTACTTGGTTTTTCGTTATGGCAGTCTTCCTAGGTGTCTTTTTTTATTTGTTTTTTCTTATGTAGTAAAATTGACTTTTTACTTATTGAAGAAATGTACATGGTATAAAAGTACATGAAATGGTAAGTGCACACCCAGAAATTACTATACGTAGTTCAAAATTAGTGCTATGCAAAAATGCTCCAAATGAATTGCCCTTGTTTTTCAAGAAGAAAATCGATATATGAATAAACCTTCATCAGAAATAACAATGAATAATTTAATACAATCCTTGACTTAAATTCAGGTTGCAATCTATGGTGGGAAATCATACAATCACATGCATCCTGCGACAACCCTTCCTCTGGTAACCAGACAATTTAACAATCAAGGTGATTTTGTGCTGTTGAAATAAAGATTGCTTAAAGTTCCAGTGTGTCTCTGTGTTCTTATGCTTGTGCTGGATTAAGTGGGAATACATTGAAAGTGTTAACATTCGAGTACATGCCTATTGTAACTTTAAAACAACCTTCTCTTGACATCTAAGGTGTCATAGCAGGAGAGGTCATCCAGTGGACACATGTTTGACACATGTTCTAATCTTCACAGTCCCATTTGACCACAAAATCATGTGATTCTGGGGAGAAAAAAAAGTGTACGGTGTAGCAATACTTAGGGTCCAATCTCATTTTGTAAAGCTATTTCCAAATAACATTCCTGGATTATGTAATCCAGACGACACACACAATACTGTTCAATACACACCACCTCTGAAAAAAGTACCTGATCTAAGAAACTTTCTATCAAGCAAACATCTATGTACAACCTTGCTCTAGCCTTCCAATGGCCTAGAATGAATTCATAAATTCATAAAAGGGCATTGAGACTTAACCCAGGGTAGGCAACCTGCCACCCAACAGGAGTTTCGGCCTACAACTCCCATCAACCCCAGCCAGAATACTTAGGGATTAAGGATCATGGGATTTGTAGACCAATGCCTCTGGAGAATGATAAATTGACCACCGCTTTATGAATACCACTGTTTCACACTTTACACAAGCACACACAGGAGAATGTTTATCCTCAAATCAAACATCTAATGAAACTAATTTTCTTTAAGGGAGGCTCTGAAACTTGGCTTTTTACTTTATAAGCGACCCTTGAGCACAGGCAAGATACAATGCAGCACCATGAGGCCATGCATCTGTGACAGAGCACTTGATATAGCCTTTTAGATCAAGGTAGGGGTCATTTCCACATGGTATATGTGATAATTATCCCTCCATGTAACAAATGCTAGTTAAATAGCGAATAATGTAAATGGACAAACGTCAAAAAATTCAATTGCAATTTATTTTGTAGTATTTAAATAACAGGGTTATCTTTATCAGGTAAACATTTTAAATTAATTGAAATTGACGGGTTTAAATATAAACTGTAAATTGGCTGTAATGTAAAAGCAAATGCTTTCACCGTATGAAAGGGAGCGCATTTTTCGTTTTAGGTTAAATTTTGAAATGGAGGTTCATGCAAAAAGAAAAAAAGTGTTTTTCCATGTTCTGTCAAGGTGAGAATATGAAAGCCTGTTATCAGATCCTCAATGTTTGCATGTGACTGATTTACAGTTTGATAACAGCCCTACCAAGCATCAGGAATACAGGACAGGCACTGCAAGGGGTTTCTCCTTCTGGGAGCCCCGGTTTTGGATGTAAAATAAAAAAGAGTTAAAATATGGCACCACTGACATAATGACATCTACTGCACACTTTTTCCTTTATAATGAAGGTATCTCTCAGTCTGCAGCACCACTTTTCTTATTTATTGTAGGGTCAAGGACACTTTCGTAAATAAGAAAAGTTGCAGACTTTTCAGAAATGCGCTCAATGTAACTGGTGCACATGCTGGCCACGACAGAGTTTATCAGCGTTTACAGCTGGAAAGCATGACATCTGCCCTCCAACCTTTCCACCCACCTCAGAATGTCGGTGCTGAAAACTGGAGGAGAAAATACCGCCTTTCTACACCCATTTTATCATGAGCTGAGACTCGGGGCCAGAGTATCTTGTTGAAATAAATATTGCTGATAAATTGCTTGGCTCTTTCTTAAATGCACAGAAACATGTTCTGCTGTTTCTGATGCTTTCTGCAGTTTAGCTGTTTGCTTCTGAAATCAGAATGAACAGAATTAAGTCAACGCCAGACATTATGGATTGTCTCCAAGCATTCTACTTGGTTCTCAAGAGGTCCATAAAGACTTCCATGTGCTAATAAATAGTAACAAATAGCATAAAAGGTCTGAGATACTTCTGCTACCGTAAAATGTTCTCTGTAAATCAGGATTGTCCAACTCCAGGCCTCAGGGCCGGAAACCTTATGGGTTGTCATGATATCCCTCTGAGGCGTTGCTAGCGGGGCCTGAGGGGTCTATAGCCTCAGGCTTTTTGGTCGTAGCCCCAGATAGAAGCTCAGGGGTTACAACCAAAAAGGTTAGCTAGCCCTCAGTCCCGACAGTCCCAATATTAGCCAGACCTAATAACACCCCTGTCCCTCTTTAATATTAGTGAGAAAAATGTGGACACATTTTGAATCATTGTATGCAAATTTACCACATGAATATTAATGGTGGGAATCATGAAAATCCAACGTGGATCAGGCCTTCGAGGCCTGGAGATGGACAACACTGCTGTAAATGATCCTGCGATTTCTTTGTGTTAACATCGAACTGTGCTATGCCAAATACGTAGAAAGAAATGTGGAGCAACTTTGCAAAGCAACCAGTCAATGAATGTGTTGATGCTTGTTGGAATAGTCTTTTTTTCACCACATTGTGTAAATAGATTCAAGGTATCTAAAAATCTCTCAACAGTGGAGTAATACAGTATGGATGATGCTAAACCATTGTAAACAATCAGTGGAATCCATATTGCCAATGATGGAGCCTACTCAAAAGGCTGCATTCTTTTACCAGAAAGATCTTCTTTAGATCTTGTTGTACCGGACCGCTCCACGAGCCACGGTTTTAATGGACGTGTCCTTGGAGAGAATTATCCGAGCATTGCAAATGTTGCTAGTGTGCAAAATGAACAATAAGTGAAATTGCCTGCTGCATGTGTTTGCTCAGAATGCAAACATCTGTATCCTCTCTGATAGCAGCATATTGGGCGAAGGAGTAACAAAGATTGCGGATAACAAATCGTCATGTCCTCCAAACAGAGCTACAGCCCGACAGCTTAATAGAAAATATGATGTTTCGGATTTGTGTGATAGCTATAAAGAAAGGATTTTAAATCGATTCTGAATGTTTCGTAAACTAGCCCGTTCGATGGATGGCCCGGTTGAGGTAAGCACTTCATCTCGCTCTTAAAGTCCACGTGGAGATTGACATTTCAATTACCATGGCTTTGGGAGGCTTGATTTTATAGCTCCGCAGCTCAGTGTTCGAGCAGCACCTTGGCGCTGTGATAATAAAATAAAATGAGTGGATTTATGGGCAACCATGATAAGAGGCGCTAATCCGTAGCCTCTTTGAAAAATTGCCTGAAAATGTATCTTTTTCCTAGAAATAAAGAAATCATGATCAGGGCTGTCCCATATTTCAAAACACGCTAGAGAATCAACTTTGCATTATCAATGTGTTAGTGCGGATGGCAGGAGATGCATTGGAAACAGAACCACACATCAAGAGTTGTGTGTGGGTTGTCAGGTGCGCATCCACTTGGAATAGGTTAGATTTTACTAAAAAGATCTCCTCATTCTCGGCTTCATGATCAGCGTCAAATCATCCCTTTCCTGACTGCCTTGCGTGCAGCTTCATCCACGTAGAAGACACTTTTCAAAGCATTCGCTATAAACCCTAAATTAACAACTCAAGCAAAAAAAGTATGGCTTAAAACATGCTTAATAATCCTAAAAGTCAAAATGATTGGTAGATTATAGCTTTGCTGCTATGTCAATTAGATGCTAAAGGAAGATGGCTATCCTCCTACGTCTCATGTTTGTCAAGATAAGCAAGACGTTGTATTCCCATGACCAATTACACATTGTTGTGGTATGTGAAATAGTGGAAGCCTACAATACCTATCACAAACTTGTACACAATTTTCGGTAATAGGAAAATAGCATTACTACTCAACTGTGACAAATTATTAGCAGTCAGTTTTGATGTTACAATACCTACTGCAAAGCCAGCCTAGAGTGTGAAAGGCAGCACACTAAGGATCATTCCAGCTGTTAACAAAACACTGAAAGGCATGATGAGCTTTCTCAATTCCCTTCCCCTGAATTACCATTTTCTGATGATGAGGAGGAGGACATGATGGTGCTATTTTAATTGTGTGCACTACTGCAGTTAAGAAAAGCAAAAGATTGGGCCTCATTACAACTCTGGTGGTAGCCGTGCCTTTATTAAGGGCATGGCTGCCGCCGGAGTTGCTTTTTTTCCGGCACCCACAAATGGGCAAGAACCGGGTCATGCCATGCTTGGCGGACCCGGTAATTGCCCATTTGCGGCTGCTGGAATGGCTGACCTCCCAATCCCCATTCTGCCCCATAGGGTAGAATGGGGGTCGGGAGCATGGTTGCACCGGCACCGTTAATAACGGTGCCGGTGGAATCATGAGTTCTGCACGCCTGGTCAAAAATATTGTTAAATATATGTTGATCTTCTCTGTTTAAGCAGAATGTGAGCCACATATTCTGTGGCCAGATTTGTAGTGCTAAGATTGGCCACTGCTTGTTCGTGGTCATATGCAACCAGGATATCTATCATTACCTTCTTGAAAGTCGTGAAAGGTTTTTCAAGCAGATGTTCTGGTGCAAACAGCAGCCATTTGTTGGCCAAAGTGCTGATGTTGCCCATACTGCTGTTTGCCATCAAGGTGATACTAGCACAGTGCACTTCAAGTGCAGCAGAGTGCTGGCTGGTCACTGGCCAATTTCCAACGTGTGGTCAGGCAGCTTAAGATGACTCTGCTTTGATGGACATTACCTTAAATTCTAGTTAATACCATACCCTCTAGATTGGGGTGCATTTGGGCAAGCACACTAGGGCTCTTGGCAGGCTTCTCTCCTTTCTGGCCAGCTCTTCTAGGATGTAAAGTGACCAGACTTCTGCTCCGTATAGTAACAAAGACAATACTTAGGTCAGATAGAGGTTGATCATTGATCACGTCGAGAATCCTCCTCCTCTTTGCGCAAAGGAGCGGATGCCCCCCATGGACACGTTGGCCTTGAAACTGATGTATTCAAAATTAGTTATACTGTTCAAGCTAGAATTCAAGTACATGCCCAAGTATTTGTAAGAGGGTACCACCTCCAGCTCTTTTCCTTCAATTTCTCAGGCTCAAATTTTTATTTTCTTCCTCCCTGTATCGAATATCATTATTTTGGATTTAGGGATGTTTATAGCCAGGGAGTTTTCTGTGGAATAGGACATCAAGTTCGAGAGTGTAGCTTGCAGACCACCCAACGTTAGATCTAACATTACAAGGTAGTCAGCATATCCCAACCATTGTACTGGGATGACTCCAATTCTAGGTGGTGTGGTGATCACGTTACCAAGGGCCTCACCGAGGTAAAGATGGAATAGGATAGGAGCCAGCGTGCAGCCTTGTTTAAGGCACTTGTTCGTCTCTATCCAGGCTGAGGTACCGCCCTGCTGGTCCAGTCTAATCCTTACTTTTGTCTCAGAATAGAGTGATATAATCATTCTGAGTAGGCCATGTGGGATCTTGTATTTGGTCAGTTTCTGCCAGAGCCTCGTGTGATCCACTGTGTTGAATGTGTCGCTAAAGTCAATAAATGCTGCGTAGACCGGGAGCGTTCTACTTCTTGCTTGCTGAATTATTGTAGTAAGGGCTAGAACATTGATGCCAGATTGGAGTTTTTTCGAAAGCCAGTTTGGTTGAATGGAATAAAATCAAATGTTTCTGCCCAGTCCTCTAGATCTTTCAATAGGACCAAGGCAAACATTTTGGCAGGCATGCCTAGCATAGCGAGCAGGCGGTAATTATTCGAATTGTCTTGTCTGTCCTTCTTTAAAATAGGTATGATTATGCTGTCCCGCCATGACTTAGGGATCGACTGTCTTGACTGAAAACATTTGAAGAGGCAGTGCAGGGCATGTGCCCAGAGCTCGGAGTCCGCCTTCATCAGAGAGTTGCAGGTGCCATCATGGCCCAGTGCCCTAGAGGTTTTAGTCAATCCAAAGATCATCCCCTGGATATCCTTCGGTCAAAGGACATACGACAGATATATTTTAACACATTAATGAGACAGTAGTCATGGCCATCGGTCATGGACAATGGCCATAGCCTTCAGCTGTGCCCACTGTATATTTTAAAACACTAACAGGCCACCAACCATAGCCTTTGACCCTCACCAGTGGCTAAGGCCTTCAGCTGTATCCACTGTATATTACATACACTAACCAGCCACTAGCCATGGCCTTCAACACAATACTGTCCATGCCCGCTGTTTATTCTAACATATAAATGGGCCACTAGCCATGACCTTTGACCATAGCCAATGGTTACATCTTTTGGCCATGCCCCCTGTATATTTAAAAAAAACTAATGTGCCACTAGCTATGGCCCATTGCATATTATACACTAGCCAGCCACTAGCCATGGCCTTTAGCCATGGCCAGTTGCTGCATCTTTCGACCTTTCCAACTGTATATTTTAAGACAATAACAGGCCCCTATGCATGGCTTTGAGCTATGACCACTGTATATTTTATAATACTAACAGACCACCAGCTATGGCCTTTAGTGATGGCCAGTGACCACATCCTTTGTCAGGGCCAAGTCCACAGCCTAAATTGATATTAAGATAATCAAAGTTTTTATGTGCTAAATTATTAATGATGTGATGTCTGATGCCATTATTGATGTAATTTGTTATATACAATGTAATTACTGTTGTCACCTGTGCAATCTGTGATGTCATCAGTGATCTCATAGAACAGGTGATTAATTATGTCATCAGTGATGTCATTGGTGATGTCACAATTGTGATCATAGGTTGTGCAAAAGGGGGCACGAAGCTAAGGTGTCTTCAGGTGCATTTCAGTGGTTTTGTTGCATTAAGTTGTCACTTTAACATCCGTGCAACAAAGGTTTTTCCTTGAATTTCAAGTTTTTTTTTTCATTACTTAAATCCCACAAGCACTCCCCCCCAAATAAACATTTTTACAAACTTAGTATACTTATTTAACTTTTAAAAATATGGTAGGAGGTGTTTAAGGATTTGCTGTGTGGTATTATTTCGCATTGGGAATGCTTTAGGATATCGGGTTGCATAGTCCACAATCACAAGGACATATTTGTTGCCTAGTCTGGATGTTTCTAGAGGTCCAATTATGTCCGTTCTGATTCTTGAAAAAGGCACTTTTATGATTGGCAACGGGTTCAGAGGGGCAGGTAATGGGATGTGCATGGTAGTTTTTTGACATATTTTGCATGTTTGGATAAAGGTCTTTATATTAGCGTGAATACCTGGCCAGTAAAACTTCCCACTAATACATATTAGTTTAGCCTGGGTTTTAGAATGACCTAAGTGCTCCCCATTAAGATGTGAATGCAATCTTTCGGTGGCTCTTGGGTATTACCAACTGCGTATTTACTAAGCCTTCCGTAGATGTCTCTCTTCTATAAAGTACATTTTGTTTTAGGAAGAAAAAGGGGCTTCCTTTCTCTGTATCTTCTCCTTCCGGAATAGCTTGTAGAAAGCTTCAGCAAGAGCTGGATCATTTTGCTGAGTGAAGGCTAGGTCGGGATAGATGGTAGGATCTTCTCCATGATGGTAGGATCTTCTCCATGACTTTCTTCGATGTTACAACTTTATCAGCATTATGCAACCTGCCAAACTCAGACCATCACCTGACTCCTCACAAGCTGGTGACGGTACGCTGTATGCATGTACCTCTTACTCCTCCCACTCTAGTGCAATCTGATGCTCATACTGTTTCTAATGTGCTTGGTACTGAAGTGCGTGAATACTTGACTGCTATGACAGTGTGTGTTGCTTTTATGTCTCAACATCTTCTGGGCTGCTAGGGGAGGTGAAAGAAGAATGATGAAGATGGCGATCAAGTTAATCCTGAGACA
Organism: Ambystoma mexicanum; assembly: GCF_040938575.1. Lineage (NCBI taxonomy): Eukaryota > Metazoa > Chordata > Amphibia > Caudata > Ambystomatidae > Ambystoma > Ambystoma mexicanum. Next base: position 1,307,729,385 of record NC_090934.1, read on the forward strand.
TTGTTAAAGCCCCCAGTATTGTACCCCAGCACTGTAAGCGGGAGACTTAGTTTTTGATTGAAAACTTTACGAGGCGCTGGCAAAGGCCATGCTTTGAAGGTCCCTGTCCTGTCGAGGAGGTATCTCCCACAGCCGTCATGATTCAAGGAAGACGAGCCTGGCTGCACCTCATTGACATCAAACCCTAAAAAGGAGAGACCCCCCTGCCGTTACTCACTGAATCTGAATGTGAAGAAGAGACAACCCATGTTCAGACGAGGTCTGCTATCAGAAACAGACAGCAACCAGCAGACTGAGACAGATAATACATTGATTGTTCCTAATCAGCAAATGAAAAGATTTTACCTGCACAAAATAAATAAAATATATTATGTTATGTTATGTTACCTGGACTTGTCAAGAGCACGGTCGCCCAAGGGCATCATGGCGCTGGTGAGGAAGCTACCGAGCAGGAAGAACAGTAGTAGCCAGAGAGCTAAAATAGAGTTGTTTCCAGGGCTTTCCTGAAAGCCAAATGGTTAGAGGTAGACTTGAGTAGCAGTGGGAGGGTGTTCCACAGCCTGGCCGCAGCAATGGAAAAGGCTCTGCCACCGAGTCTTTTCCGGTTGTACCTAGGGACCACCAAGAGGTTGGTGGTCGAGGAGCGAAGATTGCATTTCGGGATATATCAGACAAATTTGGTTTGAAGAAACTCAGCTCCTAGGCCCTGGATTGCCCGGTGGACAATACACAGTGACTTGAACTTAACTCGCTGGGCCACTGGAAGCCAGTGAAGTTGGCGAAGCACTGGCGAGATATGTGCTCCATAGGGAGAACCTGTGGCCAGTCTAGCTGCCAGGTTCTGCATGCGTTGGAGACGCTGGAGAAGGCCCACCGGCTGAGCGAGGTACAGGGAGTTGCAATAGTCCAACCCTGAGAGGACTAATGCAGCCACCACAGGAGGGCGCATAGCTTCTGGGATCATAGGGAGGACCCTCTTAAGTACCCTAATCTGGTGGTGGGCGGATTGGCAAACCGCTGAGACCTGATTTGACATGGACAGGGAGGTGGAAAGAATGACCCCTAAGTTCTTTACTTTGTCCACTGGACAGGGCAGGGGTCCCAATGAAGTAGGCCAAAAAGCGGGGGTCCAATATCACTTTTACAAGGAGGAGACTACAGACACGAAATGCTGCCCTTGCAAGTATGACTGTTTATGATTTTCTCTCATATAGTTAATACTTATCCTGCTTTAAGTGCAAGGAATGTAACTCTCGCTGCTCTTCTAGGAAATCCTAAGACTTGCTTCATTATTGAAAGAGCTCTTCTTGCTATAATTGTGCAGTTTTTCTTGTAGACACTAGGGGTCTGATTCACAGAAGTGTTTTACAATGGTGCAATCCCATTGAAAAACACTCTGTGAATCAGGCCCCAACAGTTTGGAAATACCATAAAGAACTCAGTGAAAAGAAGAACATGGGGATTTTTCATTTAGTCAGATAAATGCTTTTGGACCGCACACAACCTAAGGCATGTGTTTATGTACATAACGCTGATACATTAGCAATGATGCTTGTAGTTGCTTTTTTTACGTTTTGCAGCCCCTATGTTATTATCCTCTTAGGGCTTACAGCATGAGCTGTTTTTCTACAATCTATCTAAATCCATGTGTAATAATGGGACCCCTATTACTATACCAAATTAATGAGAAACTGAAGCATTCTCTGCTGCTAATAAACAAATAATAAGAATGAAAAGAAATGTGATGGAGGATTTCCAACACATAAATGCATACATTACTGATTCTGCCCAAGTGACTAAAAATATGTGGTACCAGCACATGAGCCAAGTAGGGATCGGGACATCTTATGAGAGCTGTTATGTGTGCTCCCTCATTCCCTATGCCATGTGCACTTCCAGAGTTTTATAGCCACAGAAGTACCCCCAAAAAAGCCCCATTGCCTGACACACCTTGCACTCTGTCTAGACAGAGGACAATTCCAAGGCCAGACTGCTTCACGACTGTGGGTGAATAAAGCAAAATCGCATCAAGTTGATAATTATATACAAGGGATAAAATCTATGATAAAAATGGAACCATTTAACCAGGTGATAAGATATGAGCAACCGGGAACTAACAAAGCTAAGATTAAGCTTTTGGAAAATAAAATGCTGCATTGCAAGGACAAGACAGGGAAAGAAACACCCAGATGTTGGGAACAAGGGCAATTACAAATAATTCACACCTGAGTGGTAAACTGATGGACTAGTGGTATGCAAGGCACTAGCACTGCTAGAACAGTGGGAAGAGGTTGTGGTTAACACAAATTAACAATGCCTCAACCAGTGGGACAAAATCACAAAACTACTTACATGGGTCGACGATGAGAGGGGACCAGTGTAGATAATACCCATGAGAAATGGTACCCTATGCTTCTGAAATAATGGTAGAATAAATGTTTGGAAAAATACTGAGTGGAAACGTATCTTTGATTTACCAGACATGAAGACAGGAACAGCAGTATTAATAGATCACTATAGGACTCGCGGATACAGACCATATATGAAGTTGCCCCAAATTGGGGAGGGTTGTATTCCATAGTGCTAATAAACATACCCACTCTGATAGTACCCAAAGCGATTTACACATTACAGATTTCCCTAAAATTGATACCCATTTAAGGAAGAAGAGGTCCCATACCCTCGAACGTGTTAAGAGGGAAAATTATTTTTCGACAAAATCAACTAACACCTACTATTACATACCAGAGGAGCACCAGTTATTCATCATGACAACAATGGTTTTCTCAGCCATGTTTCTTCCCAAATTATAGACAGTTGCAAATGCAAAATGGCTGCAGCTAACGAGGTGGGACCTATTGCAAACAATTAATACAACAGTGAAATGTGTTTGTAGAGAGGCAGATGCACGCATCATCTATAGTGCCTGCTCCCTCACCTCTGTCATTTTGGAAGAACAACAAGAAGACACTCTGCACAACACCAGGCATCATCCCAATACTGCATCAAATCACATCTATGATTAGCACAATTCTAATTGTAAAAGGACACATAAACCTAACACGCACAATTGGTCAACATTTAGGATGCCATATACACATTCCTCACTCTGGAATGGCCCTCCTGCCACTCTCTGTCTTGAGCCAGTTCTCCTTAAATTCTGGTAGCTCCTCAAGACCTTCCTTTTCTCTCTGCCTCTCCTCTGCTAACCTTTCCCCTCCTCCTTCCCTCTGCCTCTCCTCTGCTAAGCCTCCCCTTCTACTGCATTGTTATGCTGATTGGCTGCTTGGTGCTCCTCTGAGTCAAATAGGACACCAAGACACCCACCCGTCCAGTCCCTCGCACTTGCCTGCTGGCCTTCCTGCACTGCTGCCTGGCTTTCCTTGCACTACCTGGGTGTTTTCCCTAGGGGGCCCAAGCCTTCTTTTCACTTAACTCAGGACACTATTGCTCGAGTTAAGAAAGAGTGCAAGCAAGCTACCTCATTTCCTATCATCAAGGAGGTGGAATGGTATGCATTACACTCCCAGAGGGGGTATTTTTAGAGTGGATTCCTGAGGCAAGACAGATATGAAGAACCCGTGTCACACTCCAAGATGGAGCAAAATAGAGATGAGATACTTTTACTGGAGAAAGTAAAGAAAACCATCATAGAAATTAAAATGCACATTTATTTGCGGATAGTGAAAAAAGTTGAGGTACTTTGCACTAGATTGTGATAATATAGGTTTTAGTCTAACAACTAAAGAACAATAGTAAATAATTTGACTAGTTATTAGACTCTAAAAAACAAGCGATTGGTGTCAATGAATCATAAGAGAGTAGCAGTTGAGAGCAAATAGAATAAAATAAGATTCTTAGATTGTCCATAATAAAAGCAGGATAGTACGTATCGATAGAACCATAGACGATCAAACAAAGAAAATATTATTGTGTAGGCTTGGAAATGGTTTGGGTGGATATTTTAGGATAATGGGTGGCAATTGATGGTGTTGGCCTGAATTAATTGTTTTGGTATAATTAATTAAATTAATAACAGATAGACTAACTGTCAAGTATTGACAGTTAAAACCGACTTGTCATTATGGGGGAAACGGCCCTACTGCACTTTGTAAAACACTACCAAGATACACACGCAAAGATCAAGAAATACCAGGCCGAATGGGTAAAAGGCATGGCTGACAATATGTTCATGCCATGGCCACAAGAAGGTTTGCTATCAAAAACAGTATTTCAACACATGACAACATATTTACATGCTGCATAAACAGGGAAGAAGTTACCGAAAAGGTTATCCATTTTAGAACTATGGAAAATTAGTGAGAAAGAAGACCTGTCTGAAAATGAGTAATGCCCTTGGCTCCTCTTTCTCCTCCTATAAATGATAGTACAATTGAGGACAAGCAGGGATTTTATCCTCTAAAGGAGTTAAACGTAGCGGCGGGGTATGTTCATCCGAAATGTGCGCCCCCCACTTATAGTAGTGATGACAATATAAAAGAGGGCAATATTAAAGAATGAAAATATGTCAGCAAGCGATAGACATAAAGAGCGTGATGAAAGAAGGGACAGACAAATAGAGATAGAAGAAGAAGCTAAGGGACAAAATGGAAAGAAGGATAAAGTCAATGAAGTGACAATAGTACAGAATAAGTGCATGGGAAGACAGCTATTACTCAAATTAGACGGAAAGTGTATTGACGATGTTAGAGAAAGAGAACAAAGAGAGGAACGGGAAAAGAAGGAAAAGGAATGGGCAAGGGCATACAAGGGCATACAAAGAAGAGAGGGAAAAGAGAGGAAGCGAAAGGAAGAATGAAGAAGGTATTAAGAACAGAAAAAAGAGAGAGAATAGGCGAGAAGAAATGTGAAGAAATAGAAACACAGAGATTGAAAGAACGTAGGTTGCAAAGAAAGAGATAGGAAGACGAGAAAAGGGAAATGAGAAGTAGTGAAGAAGAAATGAGAAGGAGCGGGGAAAAAGGGATGACAAAATAGATCACATTGTTAATAGATGTATAATACCAATTGAAGCATGAAAACGAAGGGAAGAAGTGAGAGGGTCACAACAGCCCCATAGGGAGCTGCATGGGATACTGAGAATACAGACATGTGCTGATGAGCATGAGGCAGAATGTATAGGGAAAAGGATTGGGAATTTATATAGGCAAATATGGGAGAAAGATGGTTACAAAACCAAAGGGAGCATCAAAGGATCTCCACCAAAAGAAACAGGAAAAAGATTGGATGGCATAATGATAAACACGCATAGAACGCTGTCCCTAAGCAGACTAGAACTTGATAATGAGGAAAGGGATAATAGCCATAACAGCTGGGGCTAGATGAAGACAGGGAATAAAACAAAAAAGTCCAAAGAGAAGGCACATGCAGTTTTTCAATAGATTCCAATATAAAAACAGGAGTAAAGTGGTCAGCTTTAGAAGTCCCAAAAGAAAAAACACCAGAGCCAACACCATATTCTAAATGATCACAAGCACGGTTGGGCAGCACAGGGGATATATTCCCACCTTAAGTAAGTAGATTAAGGTCCTTGCCAGGAAGAAGAAGAACTGGTGAATATAGCTGCACCTCAAAGACAAGAAGAGTAGATTGGTACGATTGTAGAACAGGATTCACACAGTTCCCGTTATTAGAGAAAGGGGAAGGATGAGCACAATATACACCATGGAAAAGAATTGACAAAGATAATTTGAAATGTAAATCACCCAGTTTGACTGCAGGTGTCGGAAAATGGATTCATAAGTTAGAGAAAATGACATCGGGAATGACGCTAGAAGTGGGTGACATAAAAGGCCTCTGTGACTTCACCTGAAATTGGATTCTTGTTTAAAACTGCGCATTGACTGTTTTGGCTGTTTTTTAGTACTTCCCTGAAAAGTTGAATTTAGAAGTGCCCCTAAATCTGTGTATTGACTGTTTTCACTGCTTCTCAGTGCTTCCCTAAAAAGTAGAATTTATAAGTGCATCTAAACCTGCGCATTGAGTGTTTTTGCTGCATTTTAGTGCTTTCCTGAAAAGCTGATTTTTGAAGCGCCTCTTAAGTTCTGCTCTCCTGTACATATTTTGTTTAAAGCACTTCCTTCATCTGTGCCTACCTAGTATGTTTGCTTGTGCACTGTGCAGCTTCCCTGTCTGTCTCTCCCCCACTACATGACACTCTCTATCTACCCTATTTACTATAACTGCTACTCTAGCACCTATCCTATCCCTCTCATGAGGTCTGGAAGATAAGGTCTCCTGACCTCTAATCAAGGACTACCTATTGCTGACACCTACGTCAGTTTTACTTCCAGGCAGACCAAAACCGACATCCTCTTCTCTGTCCCCTCCCCTGACTTATGGACTCCCCATTTGGCCTACACTCTCTCCCTTTCTCCTCCTTACCCATTAATGGTGGCACTAGATGGGAAGTACTCTTGGCATACTTCTCATCCTCTATGTGCATCATTAGTGAATGTCTATCACAATGGCACTATCATGGCCGAAGGTTCTCAACCTACTATTCTCCACTTTGACTGGAGCCTGCCCACTATAGTTAACTTCCTCCCTCCTCCTGCTACTCCTCCTTCCTCCTCCCCTCTATCCTCTCCACCACCACCGACAGGAGTATTGCGCCCCTTTACCCCTCCTTGGAAATTTTTCAAAGGTGGTCATCACCTTCATTTAGGTGGTCTGAATGCTCGTTCTGCTGTCAAACACTCCTCTGACATCTGTCTCCTTCTTGAAGACGTTGATCTTGACGTCATCACCCTAACCAAGACGTGGTTCAATGCCAGCTCTGTCAATGTTCTTGACGCTTCCTTCCTGAGGCCTACGCAATCCTCTCCAAACCCAGGACCAACCAGCCAACAGTTGGAGTGGCCCTGATTTTTGGTGATTGGGTCCCTGCTTCTATCACTCCTACTCAATCCTACCCCTCATTTTAATGCCTCGTCTTAGGCTTGGGGTTTCTCCTACTCTCTCAATCACCCTTGCCACCATCTACAGGCTCCCATCCCTATCTCTCTCTACCTCTCTGAATGGGCCGTCCTTAGCTTCTCCCTCTTGACCTCTTCTTCCAAAATGCCTCCTTGGTGACTTCAACATCTGCCCCAACTCTACTGAGTCTCTGTTATTATTCTTCATTCTGGCCTGACCCACTCTGAATGCCCTCATCTATGAAGACATCCCTATCTCTAACTCGGTCACCACCCCCTCTCCTGGTCTGACCACTCTCTCCTCTCCTCCCGCTTGTGGCCCCTCAGCCCTCTGTCTGAACCACCCCCTGTAGTGGCAGCCTCATTCACCATCATTCAAACGATGAAGTGAGTGTCAGTCACTGCTTTTGCTTCCACTTTCATCCCCACTCCCACCCCTGCTTCTGATTCCCCCTCTGGCTCTGTCCTCGCTAACCTGCACCTCGCCATCTCTAACACCCTCAACATCCTTGCCCCTCTCATGAGGATCCGCCTGGAACTTGCCTCCAAATGATGCAATTGCTGGTATGACTCCGATCTAGCATCTCTGAAACGTAAGTGCATAGTTGCTGAACGGAAGTGGCAAACCTCGGGTTCATCCTCTGACAAATTGGCCTGTCTCCTGCTCCAAAGGCATTATTGTTGTTCTATCCGCTCCAAGAAGAGGGCACACATCCAAGCCTGCACCTCTGGAAACACTAACAACAGGGCTGAACTCTTCAAAATATGTAAAGAACTTGCCAATCCAACTGCAGTCTCCATCTCTCTTCTTCCTTCCCAGGCCCTCTGCACCGCATTGGCCTCCCATTTCCCATCTATAACTCAGGACATCCTGTCCTCACTCTCTACCACCTCCACACCCCCTCCTGCCTCCCTTGGTTCCCCAGCCTCCACCCCCGCACTCTCCTCCCTCCTGCTCATAGCACCTGATGACATCTCTAAAGTTGTCTGCTCTATGAAGGTCTCAACCAAACAGGTGCTACCCTGCTTTTCAAGAACCATTAAGGACAACATCTCCTCTCTCGGCCTGGCTCTTGTCGATTTCTGTAACCACTCCTTTGCCACTGGCTCTTTCCCTCTATCCCTCAAGCACTCCCTTGTGTTCCCGCTCCTAAAAAAGACATCTGATGACCCTTCCTGCCTGGCCAACTATTGTTCTATTTCCAGCACCCAGTTCCTTGGTAAACTCCTGGAGAAGTTGGTCATCTGCCAACAGATCCTTCATACTGAACTTGCTGGTTGACTCCATGACCATCAATCTGGATTCTGGCATCCAGAGGCACGGAAACTGCTCTCCTGAACACCTGCAAAGACATGCTTGCAAATCTTCCTCACTCTCTACCTGCAGCATCCCCCAGGGCTCTATCCTGTTGCCATGGCTCTTCAATATCTATCTTGCCCCAAATACTCCCCTGAGTTCCTCCTTCTCTCCTCATTTCCACTGTTTCGCAGATGACACACAGCTTTTACTTCAAACTTGCCTCAACTACCTCCTCTTCCTCCTCTCTCATGCCCGACTGTCTGACCGCTATCCAGGCATGGTGAACGGCAAACAGCCTCTGTCCTAATGCTAATAAGACAGAGATTCTTCTTATCATGACACCTCTGCCCTGTTTCCCTCCTACCCTCTGGCTGCCCTCCTTGGGCCCGACAAAAAACAGGGTCATCTTCGACTCCTCCCTCTCCTTCACCCCTCACATTCAGGACCTTGCCAAGAAGGCCCACCTCCAGATTCACCTCTGACATTCTCCCTTTCCTCACCTTTCCCCAGAAGCTCAATGTTTCCATAGCTCTGGTCTTCTCCAGGCTGGACTACTGCAACAGCCTATCCCTCAATGCCCCCCTTTCCTCCCTGCACCCCCATCAGTTAAGCCAGGGCTTCAAGACTTATCCTTGGCCTCAAGCCCAGGGGCCGTTTCTCTCCAGCCCTTAAATCTCTCCACTGGCTGCCCTGGCCTCAAGGATCAATATCAAGACCCTCTGCATGATCCACAAGGCTTTCTGTGGCCTGGGACCATGATATCTCCAACTTTCTCTCCCAAAATACTTCCCTGCTAGAGCCCTCTTCTCTTCTAACTTCAACTCTCTGTTTGTCTCCAAGCAGAAAGTGGGTGCCAAATTTCTCTCCTTAGCTGGTGCCCCTCTTTGGAACATCCTCCCTGCCCCTCTCAGACTTGAGCTGGAAGTCCTTAAGTGCTCTACCTCTTTCCCTCGTTCCCTTCCCTGCAAATCGCCCCACTGCTGCTGAGAATGGCAGCCTGGTCACTCATGAATCTCACGGGTACCAGGCCCCTGCCCAGTCGACACCAGCACCACCTAGCATTGCCCTTGTGGGTCCCCAATCGTGCGGCTCTTCATCCCACCTGTGGGATTCCCTCAACCTAGCACTTAGCCTGCTGTCCCACACATGGCACCCTCAGCACTTCCCTCTGATGTTCTTACCAGCACTTGCCCATACCTTGCTCCCTCTTCCTTAATTTTCCTGCACTTCTCTTCACAGCACTTGCCTTTTTTCGACTGTCACAAGGCCTAGTAGGACCACGATTGTATATTTTCTCTCTGTTGTCATTATTGTTTAATTTCCCTCCACTTGTTCCCTCCCCACCTTGCCTTGTGGTGCCTTGTAACACTATTTTGTTGTACAGGCACCTAACAAATGCTCAATAAATACATTAAATTAATTAAAACTAGCAGCTATTTCACGGGAGAGAACTGACGACATTTGGAGACGAGCAGGATATGCAAGTGTGACAGCTCAAAAGACAACACATGACGGAGTGCCGTTTAATAATTGTATACCAGACATATGGAAGGCACTCAGAGTACAATATCCTGACACATCAGACATGGGCATAATTATGACAACGAAAATAGGTGAGGACAAAGATCCTGTTGCTTTTATTCAGGAGATTCAAGAATGTTGGTATCTTGAGACGAGAGAACCATGGGACGGCCGATGAAAAAGCAGGTAGGGATGGAAGCAAAGCCATGGCCGTATTGACGAGTCATGAAGGCGTGGCCACATAAGAGTTACAGCCAGCACAGCCAAGCAATGTAAGGTACCCTATAGATCAAAGTGGGAACGATTTTTGGCCACAAGGTAGAGGAAATGGATGTAGAGGAAGAGGAGGTGGATTTCAAAACCCTCAAGGGGAGGAGGATTTAATGGAGGACACCCGCAACAATGTTGAAATTGTGGGAGGACAGGGCATATGGCCCAGATGTAGAAATAGAGGGGGCAAGCAGCAAAACTGACAAGCGTCAACGGGGGGATGTACTATTCCCCACAGTATAACACAGAAGCACAGGAGTATTATGGCCAAGATCACATGCAGAATCAGACATGTGCGTGCAAATACAGCAAATGCAACAAGTTCTGTTGCAATCACAGTCGCCACAAGGGCAACCCTAGAAATTGCCTATGCAAACACTACAAGTACAGGCCCAGCAAGCACAGACACAACAAGCAATGGTGCAACAATTGAATGTGAATACAGGAGCCCCACAAGCATCCACACCCAGGATAGTGTGACAGTAGTGGGATGGAATCCTTTTACAGGCACAGAGATTAATTTATATGCACAATAGGAAAGCCCACAGAGCAATCTGATGTATTCAGGAGTATCAGTGGCACCAGACCCCCAAGAAGAACCTTGGGTAGGGGTAACAATAGGAGGCAAGACATTTTCGCTCCTTGTAGACACTGGAGTGACTCCTTCCGGTGTTTCAAAGGGAAAGTATCTAATGTCCGGCGTTGCCATGAATGTGCAGGGATTCTCTGGTGCTATGAGTTTAATTCCTTTTACTGACACATTGCCAATTTCTATAGGACAACATGATGTGTCTATGCTACTATTGTATTATCGGCAGACACTAGTTAACATATTAGGACAAGTCTTGATGACAATGTTTAGCATGACGATATCTTTCACTGACAAAGCAATAGTGTGCTCCACTCCAGGAATACATTATATTCATGTGAGGGAATTCATATTAGCCTTTACAGGCCAAAAGGCTCTATGAGGAGTTCCCTTTAACAGAGAATTATTATTTTTTTAGGCCAGAAATACCTATGGATGATGAAGAAGGACAGATTATCCCCATAAATTTGGAGGAAGTGATAGTGAGAGAGCAAAGGGTGATTATTCAAGGGGCAGGCAATGAGGGAAGAGCATGGAGAACAGCAATAGCATTTGATGAAGGATACAGACTAACATACTTGACAGATGAGGAGCTGTTTCGAGATAAGAATTCAGGTGATGAGTAAGTCTCACTTATTGGATAAAAGTTGAGAATAATGAAATACCACAGAGAATGGCATTGGTAAAAAAGAAACCACAATTTTTCCAGGAAGATTTAGAAAATGTGCCAAGCATCTTATGAACTAATAGTTCATATGACGTAGGTCTATTGAGTGGAGCAGGAGCAGTTAAAAATAAGCTTAAGCCATTAGAAATGTTGTCGTAAGCAAAGCAGTACGCCATGTGTAGAGAAGCAGAGGAAGGTACATTTGAAACAAATTCCGATTTAATAGAGCAGAGATTATTGGTGCCATCAGAATCCCCATGTAGCACAGCTCTGTACCCAGTGAAGAAAGCAACAGGGCAGTTGTGGAGATTTATTCAGAGTCTATGTCCCCTAAACAATATTCTTGAAGCAGAGTTTCCTCTGGTCCCAAATTCAGCTACGATATTATGTAACATCCCTGTCAAAGCCAAATAGTTTACAGTTATAGACGTAAAAAATGCCTTCTTTTTAATTCGCCTTCATGAGGACTTCCAAGAAATGACCTCTTTTTTAATAGAAATCAGTGCTGGAAACATACAAGATTACCTCAGGGGCACTGTGAGTCCCCATCGATCTTTAATAGGGTCCTTCAGATGGACCTAGGAAACATATAATTTGAGAGCACCATAATTCAGTACCTAGATGATATATTAGTGTGCAGCGAGACAGAAGAAAAATGCAGAAAAAATTCCGCTCAATTAATGACCATACTAGCAGAGAAAGGATACAAGGTAGACAAAGAAAAATGACTATATTGTCAGAAAGAGGTCCTGTACATAAGACAGCTAATCTCTCAAGAAGGAAGAACATTGACACCTTAGAGAACAGACGCTATCATGAAAACTCTGAAACCTAAGACAGTAAGACAAATGCAATTTATTTAGGCCTATGTAATTATTTAAGGGCCTAGGTTTTTGATTACAGTACATATACTCAACCACTTTTAAAAGGACTTAAGGAAAAACAGATAGATACAAGTGAGATAATATGGACAGATGAGATGGATGACTGAACGATTTAAAGAACTGAAAAAAGGGTGATTCATACTGCCCCTGTGTTAGGATTCCAGACTACAATGAGGCGTTTTACTTATTCTCACATTCAAATGGAGCGGTAATGACAGCAGTCCTCGCCCAGAAGACAATATTAGGAAATGAACATAAACCATTAGCCTATTGTCATGGGAATTTCGATCCAGTAATGAAAGGACATTATCCTTGGGAAAAAGCATTAGCTACTGCTGCTTTCACATTGAAACAATTGTGAGTATTACAATGGGGTGCTCAATTACATTACTCGTCGAACATTCCTAATTCACAATTTTAGAGAAACCCAAAAGCACGGTGACCACACAAAGAGCATCAGGATATTAAGTGATTATTTCAGACCCAGCGATCAAAATTGTTAGATGTAGAGTAGTGAATCCAGCGACATTCAGAGCAGAACCAGTAGGGAAAGAGCACTAGGGAAAGAGGACTATGTAGATTTGCACATAATGATGATATTCCCCATGTTAGAGAAAATTCTCTCTGGGGTACGCGGGATTCTATTCATTGATGGTTCTTCAAAAATTGACAAACGACTGGAGAGATACATACAGGATCAACAGTAGTAAAGCTAAAAAAGAATGGTGAATTTGAATTAGTGACAAGTGCAAGATTGCTTTCACGTTGTTCAGCACAGGCAACAGAATTAGTGCCACTTGTTGCCGCAATCCCGATTTATGAGGATGAGGAAGTGACAGTTTACTCTGATGCCGCCCATCTGACGTCAACCATACATGCAGGATTGTTATGCTGGAAAAGGAGAGGTTTCCACTGTGCAGACAGCCCACCATTGCAACATACGTCTCTATTGGATAAACTCATTAAGCTATTAATGCTACCCTGGCTAAGGCTGTGGTGAAATGTGCAGCCCATACTAAGAGGGCAGGCATGATTTCCCGCGGTAACAAAACCGCAGATGTTGAAGCAAAAAAGGGCAGCATATTTTCCAAATATTTCCGATTTTGAAGTAGAAAGTGTTAAGAAAATGTCAGAGCGATGTATGATGGTGAAGGAAGGTTTTAATATATTATACATTGTACAGTTAATTTAGCTGCAAGGTCAAGTGCCATAAGAAGAGTAGGATTTATGTAAGGGATGGGGTGTTCTTTTCCCCCACAGAGGCTATATGGAGATAAGATAGCACTGGAAAGCCAGTTGTGCCTCTAGCATTATTGAAGGTGGTGCTGAAGCAGCTACACTACCCCCCACACATGACTAGAGAGAGTCTTGCTGACATGATCACAGAAGACTGTTTTTCACCAAATGTTTAGAACACATTGGACAGTTTATTGTGAACTGCATTATCTACCACAAGTTCACAGCAGGGCAAATTTGCGAACAGTGAGATGAGTAATCGCTAGACCTAATGGTTTTTTTCAGCATCTACATATATATTATGTGGATATGTTGCAAACATGCAATGACTAGAGATACCTGTTAGTGGTAGTATGTCCCTTTTTCCAGATGATTGAGGCAGGTTCATGTACACACCACAATGCCACATGTGCTGCCAAGTTTCTCGTACATGGGATGTTTTCTATATGGGGTATGTGCAAAGTCCTGCAGTCTGATAATGGGCCGAATTTTGTAAATAAAATGTTCAGACGGATGACTCCTTTATTAGGTATAAAGCAGATGTTTTCATCTGCCTATCACGCACAGGTGAATGGTATTTGTAAGAGGCTAAACAGACTCCTTAAAGAAAGGATAGCCAATATTAAAATGGCTTTGAAGAAGGGACAGCTACATTGCACTGAGGAACCAGCCTAGCTCAGATCACCACCTGACTCCTCATGAGTTGGTCACTGGATGCCCCCTGAGGGTACCCCTTGCTCCTCCCACTGAAATATAAACTGATGCCCACAGTGTAGCAAAAACATAAGGGGATGATATGCATGATTATTTGACAAATATGACCACTAGTGTTTCTTTTATTTTCCAACTGATCAAAAGGAGAGTGAAGGGTCGAAGAAGATTGAAGAAGACAGCCAAACAACTGATCCCATAGATTTGCTGAAGCAACCTAGTGTGTTCCCTGGTGACCAAGTGTTTGTAAAGAGTTTTGCTGCACTTGGACTAAGCCCTGTTTTGAAGGGCCATACCTAGTAGAGGGAGTCACTCCCACAGCAGTTAAGATTGAAGGAAGAAGATCTTGGTTACACCTGAATGACATAAAGCTTTACAAAGGAGAGACACTTACCCCTTTTACACCCTCTGACAGTGAAGCAAGAGACGAAGTTCCAAGAATACAGACACGTTTCAGCTACCAAGAGCCAAAACAAAGAACAGATGAAGTGAAAAATATTTAAACTATTGACTATTCCCAAGTTCAAACGTAAAATTAATGAACTTTGCAAGGAGTCCACTGAACTGTTCCAGTGATCCTAAAGAGACAAAGCATTGTCGATAAAACACAAAGCTTGCACATGACACGTTATGTTACCTATAACATTGCATACATTTCTGCATGCCGTTTTTGTATACATAGTATGGTATTATCCAGCTTTAGTGAGACAATAAGTTGATATTGTCACATTTTTGGGAAATCCTAAAAACAGTCTTATCATTTGCAGGATCATTATTGCAACAATATTACAAGTTTTATTATAAAAGAGGGTGGTTGTTATAAAGAGTAACACAAATTACACATTGATAAACGAGAATGAGAATTTTACAATTTTGGCAACAAGACATCTATTTTTATTTCTAACAAAAGCACAAGTGATATGTTCCCTGATATTTCCTAGAAAATTGCCCAACTTAGCAGAGATGCAGAAGAAGATCATGAGGATATAAATGCATACCTTGATAATTCAGCACATTTAAAGAATAACATGTGTTATCAGCACATGAAGGATGTAGAATGTCAGAAGAGTGCTGCTATGTGTGTTCTCTCATACCAAAGAAAAAAGCGGTCGCTCAACCTCATTCGACCGAAGAGAAAGAACGATCTTTCAGAAAAATCAATAGATGCTTATCACGACATTCCAGATGAGTACATTATTCAGTAGAACAGCACCAATATTTACAGCCATATTCATGCCAGGAATTCAGACAGCAGTAAACACCAAGTGGTTAAAAATATATATATATGTATATGTGTTTGTTTATAACACGCCGATAGCCCGCACGCATCAGGGCACGGGAGTGTCTGAGGTAATTCAGTATGCATAATATTATATGCTGTAGAGGGTGGTCTGCAGAAAGATAATGAGATTATCATTGTAAGAGGTGGGTTTTCAACGATTTCCTGAAACTCTGGTAGTTCTCTTCTAGTCGTAGATTTAGTGGCAATTCATTCCAGCATTTTGCTGGCTTCACTGGGAAAGATTTCCCCCGCCCTTTCACACGTTTAGCTCTAGGAATATTCAGATAAGCCTTATCCTCTGATCTAAGGTGTCTTTGAGGCAGGTACAAAGAAAATTGCTTCTTAAAATATCTCAGGGCTTCTCCATACAGACATCTGTGAACTATGGTCATCGCCTTAAGGTGTACTCTCTCGTCCACTCTTAGCCACTGAAGGGATCTTCTCCCCATAGTCACATGCTCCCTTTATTTTATAATAAATAACCAAGTGGGAGCTGCTACAAACAATTAATACAACAATAAAAGGATTTAATGCGATTAGAGAAGTATTGAGGGCCATCACACTCATGACCCACCAGAACAGGTATTTCCTAGACATAATTACAGCAATGGAAGGAGGCATGTGCGCCAAGATTGGGTCTTCTTGCTGTATGTACGCACCAGCCCATGATGGAGAAAATGGAACTTTGCCAGAAGCATTAACTATGCAGTCAACTCTGCCTACGAAAATGGAGATGAAACCGAAGATCAAGACTGGTATTCGTCAATGTTCTCTTGGGTTCCGACCTGACTGGCAAATGTTTTCAAGCTGCTTGGAGCAATACTAGTGTTAGTATTGCTGGGATTCTGTCTTTTTAAGAATAAACATAAGGCAGTGCCACAAGACAGCAAAGAAAGCTACTGCGATGAAGATAATGATCAATGTAAATGATGTGACCGACAAGCACACACAGACTAAAAGCACCACCCACAAACACCTGAAAGGAAGTAATCGGGCACCCCCAGGAATGACATTTTATTACCCCAAGGATCATAAGAACTATGTTGAATGTTGGGTGGTGTCAACCGACTGGAGAGTGTTGCAATGTAACATTGAATGTGGGTGAGCACATAAAGAATGCAGGGGGTTTGAAAAAGAAATGGATTCCAAAAGAAACCACAGAGGTGAAGACTCAACCAGAGGGTGGAATGTAGAAAGGCAGATATACATGTCATCTATAGAGCCTACCCTTCATCTCCATCATATTGGAAGAACAGCAAGAAGACACAGTGCATACCACAAGGTATCATCCCAATACAGCATCTAAGATATGAGAGACGTTATGCGTTCAGACAACCATATCGAATGTACCCTCGAACTGACGTGCTAGAAGGATGCCTGCAGACACCATTGAACACAGAAGAGCTATAAGTTAAATCTGACAAGTGTAAAATGACATAATGAAGAGAAGACACGAGGACACACTGAAACAATATACGAATACTTAAAGAATGAAGATGCAACTGAAGTAACAAAGTACACATATATGCGAATACAAAGAAATCATATACAGTAAGAAGATAAGTGAGAAGAGATGCAGTAGATGTATATGAGTAGAAACGCAAGGTATATCAGATATATAGAAGCTTGCTGCAGTAGAAAATATAACACGAATAAAGCAGCCATGATGAGAAAATGGACGCTGACTCTGTATAAATAGTAAGCGAGAAGCCTAAAGGAGATGGACCATGGCTGCAGAGCTGACAGGCACTGGAATACAGCTCTGTACAAGAACAAACAATATTTGCTTGGTTTAGGATCAAGGATGCTGCAGCAAGAAGCAATTGCAAGGTACAAAAGGAGTCAAAGAGGATAAGCTATGTATGTAGGATATATTTCTCTTAGATTAAGCAAAGGAGTGAACATTTGCAAGTGCCAAGTATTGAACAATTAAAGATGCAGAAAACATATGCAAGACGGAGCAACCAGGTCTCCAGAGGCCAAGAGGCGTAATAGCATCCAATATAATTGAATTAAACAGCATTAAATAGAAGGTCAGAATGTACAAAATCGCAGTCTCCTCACACGTGGTGCAAGACTAGGAAACAAGGCCTTTTCATTAAGCTCCAGATGAAGATATCAATGTACCTTCACTCCCTTTAATGTTCTGAAGAAGAGAACAGTCAGCAAGTTCAACTACAGAGAAGATGTCTAGACTTAGGACCTAACTGATGAGAGATCATAGGATAATTGGCCAAGTGGGCAGTTGTCTGATGTTGTTCCCCACCCCTGGGTTTCATTTTACTTAGGTGCTGCTAACGAGCCGAATGTCCAAGGTTGGGAGAGAAGCCCAACCAATAATAAGGGCTTATGTAATGATGGATTATACATTGTTGCAGAAGCCTATCCTCTGTTGTTATTCTGCTATTGTCTGTGGTATATGTAGTTAGAGGTAGTTCAAGGCATGCTTACTCGATAAGGGGAAGCCAATAATGTTACTAACATCTAAATAAGCTATATGTATATATACTTTACTATTGAGGTTAGCATGTCCAACCTAGGCTTCCAGCAGAATATCCTGATAGGAACTCATGCAGGAGGCAGGACTCTGGACAGGGTGGCGAGTCTTAACTTAGAGGTGAAGGTGGGGGAGGTTACACCAAATTCCCCTCACAAAGTACAAAATGAACAACGCCCATTCCTCAATTTTGTGCCAATCACGGAGAGTGATTTAACTAGTGTGCTAAATCGCCCCAAGCCCACTTCTTGTAAAGGAGATATCTACCCTTCTAAAGTGTGACCACCTCCTTTATCCCCTTAACTGCAAAGGGCCCCCCCCCCAGTGCCAAGGACTTTTTTGTGATTTCGGTGTGTCACCATTCAATCCCTTGTAATTTTTTTGTTACATGAGATATCTTGCCCAACTTTCACCCCTTTTTTTCCCACATGTAGGCGGTCGTAACGCCACCTAGTTTGCTGTAGGGGGGTGAGAGAAAATAACCAAAAAGTGAGAAAATGTGGGTTTATTTCAGAAAATGCCAATAAAATGATGTACAAAGAAGCCTGTTTTTTTCGTGTAAGAGCTAGAAACAAATGGTTTGCTGTGCTGAATTTGACATTTTCCAGGCTTTCAAGGAAGGTTGAGTGGAAACCAAAAAAATGTATTTTGATATGGTTATCAGCTGTTTTGTGAGAGGTAGGCGATACCAACCTTACTGAGTTTTCTTAGCTATGTGTGTCTTGAAGGAGAGGTGTTTGTCAATGTGGAACCCGAGGAACTTGGTGCTGGTGGTAAGTTCAGGTGTGAATCCCTCACAGTTCATGGTTGATAGCTAGGTCTGGATCTCTGGGTGTTCGGTGTTGTTGGTGAGGAGTAGGAATTTGGTCTTGGAGCAGTTGAGTTTCAAGTTTGCACTGGACATCCAAGGCTAGATCATTGAGAGGCAGGTTTTGAGCCTATTGATATCCTTGATGGAGTCAAACTTGATTTATAGCTGTGCGTCGTTGGCGTATCGGTGGATGTTGTGTGTTGTTATGAGGGCTGCCAGCAGCTCTGTGTATAGATTTTAGATCACTGGGGAGAGGATGGAATCCTGCGGGTAACATTGGCAATGTAGCGTGGTGCATCTGAACAAATTGGCAGTTGGCAAGGATGGATTTGAACCACCACAGGCCAAGACTGCTGATCCCCATGCACCAATGTAGGATGTCTGAAAACCCCTGGTGGTCTACATTGTTGAAAGCAGCCGAGAGGTTGAGTAGAACCAGGAGGCAGGGGTGGCCATCATCAAAGATGTTAAGGGCATTGTCGACCACCTGTATGGATTGGTAGGTTTGGAGGAGATCGTTGGTGTCGGTGTGTTGCTGCAATTGTGCGGTTACCACTTTCTCAATGATCTTACCTAGGAAGGGAAGATGGGTGATGAGGCAATAGTGACCTAGGTTGTCATGATCCAGAGTGGGTTTCTTTAGTAGAGGGAGGATTTGTCTTGTTTTATGGTTGAAGGAAGGCGCCTTGAGTTAGGTAGCTATTGATGATCTACGGGTAGGGAAGGAGAGCTTCTGCAGGGAGGGCCTTGACGATGTATGCTGGGAAGATGTTGTCTGTATACAGTGTGGCTTTGAGGGCGGCCAAGGTTTCTGCCATGTCCTCTGTTGAGAGATTCTTGAATGTTGTCCAGGGTGTGGAGATTTTGTGAGGATAGACATGAGGTGGCTCTGTGGATGCAGTGCTGGTGTTTATGTAATGGTAATTTTTGCTGATTTTGATGATGAAGAAGGTGTTGATGGTGGTGGATTTTTGATGGAGTGTTTTATGGCAGGGACGGATAGCGGGTCGATGCAGTGCCTGGCTGCTTTGAAGAAGGCTCTGCTTTTGTTGTCAGCTTCTGCTAAGGTGTTCTGATAGTAGGAGGCCTTAGCTGTATTGATGAGTTGTCGGCAGGTTGCTCAGAGTTGATTGAGGAGCACCAGGTCAGATGTGTTCCTGGAACAGTGCCAGTTGTTCTCTTGTTTCCTGATGACTCGTTTGCTGAGGTTGAGTTCCTGCATGTACCAGGTTGCTGATGGTTTCGGTTCGCAGGTGCATTGTCCCAGAAGTTGTCCGTCAATGGAGGCTGAAAGTGTGGTGTTGAGTGCTCCCACTAGAGAGGTGCAGTTCAGTTGGTGGTGTTCAGTCCATGTAAGGTGGATGGTTGGCAAGGTCTTCCATGAGGGCTTCCAAAGAGACGTTCTAGAAGGACCTGAATTTTTGTCTGATGGGTTTGTGCTGGGAGTGCTTAACTGGGGTGGTGTGCGGGATGTTCACTGGCACGACTAGGTGGCCAGACCAGTCAAGTGGGAGAGAAGAGCTGTAGTGGAGGGAAGACAGTGTAGTGATTATTAGGGCTGGGATGTTACCTTTCTTGTGTATTGGGTCTTTTTTGTGCTGTGTTAGGCTGAGGGTGTTGAGAAGACCATGGAGAGCTTTCTTCATCGGTTTGGTGGCCTTGTTGCCTGGAAGGTTGAAGTCACCTAGGAAGATGTTGTTGGTGTGTGAGGGACATGGTGGTGACCAGGTTTGTGAAGTTTCTGATTAAGGCGGTGTTGGGTTTGGGCAATCTGTAGATGACGTGCAAGGTGACTGTGTCCGTCGGGGTGAGCAGGAAGTGGCAGGAGAGGACTTCAAAGGAGCCAATGTTGTTGACATCAAGTCTCGTGCAGGGCCACAGGGTCTTGTGGATGAGAGAAGGAATCGTACCTTGAGATACCTTGGGATACAAACAGTGGCACCACATTCACAACCGAAAGGTTGTCAAAAAGCTTTCATGAAAAATTACTATTCAAGCAGTAACTCAAAGTTAGTTTAAAATAATTGCATTCACAGATGAATAAGGTCTTTAAATAATACATTTATACATTGAATTTGTAAATTAACAAAAAAAATATAATCACATTTTCGTTATTTATCAAGCATTAATTGTACAAGTTTTCAACAAAAGGTAATAAAAAAAAAAAATTGAACAAAGGAACAGGTAATCAATCTCTTTGGTTTACAAAAAAATATATATATTGTCCTGTGTTCTGATGGAGTGATATCCTGATATCTAGGCAGGAGATGACTATCTACATACATTGGATGGTTCTCTGCCTATCTCATACTACGCGTTTCGGGCGTGAAGCCCTTCTTCAGGTACTGATATCTTGGATATTCTTTCTGAAATCTTAATAGAAATAAATCAATTTTAGTTCTAGAAACTAGGTTCAAGAATAAGTAAAGTTTTTGCAAACACAATGGAATGGCAATCGTATCAAGAGCAGGTATTCGTAACACACTGACTCAAGGGATATTAGTACCCTAAAATTTAAAAGATTTAACCAGGATTACTTTGATTGTGTATATACCAGAATTTCAATTACTCATTAGCATCCCTTAGTAATGATCTATGGCCGGATAAGTCACTGGCAAAAGTGATGTGTCCCGCTCTAAGACTAGAACCAAGGAGATGTAGCGGAATTAATATCATTGTGGTAATTTAACTCACCCCAAGTGAATTGGCTGAGAAGTTCCTTGCTTGAGAAAGTGCAAAGTTGTTGGATAATGGCAGTGCTGTTTCGTCTATGAGGTTTCCCTGGTTGTAATTATAGTTGCTGTAATAGAATGCAAATGGGAATCACTATCGTGAAGTCACACTTGACTTATATATTGGCTGTAAGTTGATAAAAGTGTACCTTAATACGACTATATCGCCTCCACGTGTACTCCAACAAAAGACATTTAAACACGCACTCAGCTTCTTTCACGACTTTCACTTCCGTTATCTCTACGTCTTTGTTGTCACTGCGGGGTAAGTATGTGGTATGGTTTGATTGGGATCATGTGTCCCAGAGTAACATACTTTTAACAAGTCTCTACATAACTCAAGTAAACAAATCACTCATCCAAAAAGGTATCCGCAGGATAATGGTTTCCCCAGTGTTCGCACACATGATACTTTGTGATGCGGTCTTAATATTCAATTAGCGGTCTTGTGTGCCCTTCACTATCATGCTGAAATAAGGGAGAGAATACGCTGAGACTAAATGTCTTTTGCATTATCAAAACTCTAGTGAAATGGTATCTATTTGTTGTAAAGCGTTTATTGAGGTAAACCAATGTAGTTACCTTCATACGCACCACAGCTAGTCTGCCCGAAAAGACGAGTCTCCTCTGATTCTTCCTGTTTTCTGATTGTTGCTAGTCTACGGTTTTGGTTGTGTGTTCTATTAAAGACTAGAAAGTCTATAGGAGTCGTCATACGCCGCCATCTTGAGCTAAAAAATGGCTGTGTGTTTACTATTACGTTAAGTAGGGTTGCTACTCTCTATAAGTCACTGCAAGACATCCACCTTAAATTGTTAGGTTGGTTTCTGTATTGGATGCTGTAGCTGTCGGGGACAAGGACTTCTAGGATGTGTATGGAGGTGGGTGTGAACCAGGCCTAAATGATGAAGATGGAGTCATGGTGCTCTGTGTTTTTGTGAGGTCAGCAATTTCTGTTGCATGGATGATAGCTGAGTGGACGCTGGCAAGCATCCTCTTCTGTGTTGTGGACGATGGGGTGTGTTGCTGGATTTGTAGGACTCGCGGCAATGCCTCTGCTGCACTGCCATGCCCGTTCTTCGTCATTTGTTTGTTTATTTAATATAGCGCAAAACCAAACCCGCAGCTAGCCGGGCGCAAACATTACAATGATACTTGAGAACTTAGTTACAGTGACAAGCAAAATAGCCAGTTGGACAGTTCAGCAGCGTTACAGTCTGAATATACTTATACAGTTAATGCCAGGTGTCGGAAGCATAAAGAGCTAAGTAACAATCAACCACAGTTTTGTAGTCCCGGTAGGATCCAGTGAAATTCCTTGATACTAGTAGCGGTAGTCGGAGGTCCCTATGGGGAGTAAAGTTAACAAAGGGCATAGTTGGGAGGTGTCACTCAGGACGAGTGGTTCTAGTAAAAGAGGGTGATCACATTAGATGTCATTAGATTGTATCCATGAAAGAACCTTGCGCCTGAAACTTAGGTAGAGTTGGTCCTTTCTAAGTTCTAAGGGGAGTTTGTTCCAGGTTTGGGCAGCTATGACTGGAAAGCTAGCGCCGCCAGCTGTACTCTTTGTATATCTAGGCACCATCAAGGTATAAGTGTTAATCATTCTTGTGGGGGCGGTTTGAGATTCTCTTGTTGATTCTATTTGCTAGATAGCGATGAGCTATATTGTTGAGGCATTTGGACGTGAGCGAAAGAGTTTTAAGGGTGATCCTGTCTTAAATTTTTAGCCAGTGGATATTCCTTCTGGAGGTAGAGACATGGACGCTGTTAGGAATGTTTAAGGCTACTCTAAGAGCGTTATTTTGGAGTGTTTGGAGTTTGTTGAGGAAATACTTGTTAGATCCCGCATATAGGGCATTACAATAGTCCAATCTGGATATGATAGTGCATTAGCTAAGGTAATACAGCTAGCTTCTGTTAGGAATGGTCTACATGCTCGGATCAGTTTACAAGTATAGGCTGTGGAGGAAGCTAGGGAGTTAATTTGTTTCTTAAAAGTGAGTGCTGAGTCCAGATAGACCCCAAGGGTTTTGACTGCAGGCATCACTTTGATGACATTGTTGTCAATGTTAAACGAGGCATAGTTTGGGTCAAGTTTTTTAATCGCTGTCTCTGTGCCAAGGATCAGAATCTCTGTTTTGTCGTCATTCAGACAGAGGCCATGTGATGCCATCCATGCCTGAATGAGGAGATATATCTTGTTTGCCAAAGCTGAGTCTTCCAAGAAGTTACCCGAAAGGGGGATGAGGATGTGAGTGTCATCTGCGTAGTTAGTGTAGATGACACCTAGTCTATCCAACTTGTCAAACAAAGGTTTGGTAAAGATGTTGTACATAGTAGGAGGCACACATGATTCCCGGGTGACACCGCAGGAGACTTGTATAGGATCAGCAGCTGCTAGGGGGGAGAAGACTCTCATTGTCTGGTTAGCAAGGAAGGATTGTACCCAGGTTATGGCATCGCTTGAATAATGGGCAGTGGAGCCGAGATGATTGCATAAGACTGCATGATCTACCAGGTCAAAGGCTGCCGAAAGGTCAAGGGGGAGTAGCATAGCTGATTTTCCATTATCCTTCAACTCGTCAATTTGAGTCTTAAGATCAATCAAGGCTGTTTCACTGCCATGAAGGGGGCGTAAACCGGATTGTCGTGATCCTAGAAGGTTGATAGTTTCAAGGTAATCCTGAATTTGCAGATAGGCTACGCTGTCGATGATTTTGAGTAGGAATGGGATGGTGGTGATGGGTCTGTAATTTGTCGGGATGGAAGGGTCGAGAGTTTTTTTTTTAGCAAAGGTAGGACCCAAGACTGTTTATGGTTATTGGGCACTAGGTTAGTCTTAAAGGAGGCGTTGATCAGTTTGGAGATGAAGGGAGCTAGGTCTCTCACTGCATCTTTTATAATTTGAGCAGGGCAATTATCTCCTTTACAATTAGAAGGCTTTAGGGAGAGTATGATTTTTTCTGTCTCTAGTGTGGTTATTGGTTTGAAGCTAAAGGGATGAGGAGTGTTATTGGGCTGGTTTAGGGAAGGCTGTACCTTAGGAGTAGGCTCCTCTGGCAATAGCAAGCCAGCGTTTTTGATTGCAATTTGGTTTGAAGACAGTTAATTTTTCCTGCAAGGGAATTTAGTATATTAGTGCACCGGAGCTTATTTTTGGGAGTATTATCAGTTTGCGGTATGGGTGATTCCATTTCACGGAGGATGGAGAATAAATCCTTAGTGTCAGATTTGGCTTTAGCTATTCTGTGGTTGTAAGTGTACTTTTTTGTGCTAATAAGTTCCTATTTGTACCGTTTATCATGGGTGGCTAACTTAAATTTGTTCTCCTCAGTAGGCGAGTGTCGCCAGATTGATTGCAGTTTTCTTTTTTGAGTTCTAAGGTCTTTCAGTTGAGGTGTGAACCAGTTATTCAGGTGTGAAAGTTGTTTGCCTTTACGGATTTTGGTAGGGGCGATCAGATCAAGTGCCTTGGTCATGGTGCTATCATAGGTTTCCACAAGTAAGGTTGGTCTGTGATATTGTCTACATTGTTAAGGGTGGGGAGGAGATGTGGAAGGAGTTGTTCCACTGTGATGTCTTTTTTACTTCTAGTGGGGAGTGGCAGGGCCATAATTATAGGTTTAGGGTGTGTAAAGTCAAGCGAGGGAGAGAATGAGATTAAATGGTGGTCAGTCCATATTTGAGAAGTTATACTGGTGATACTGATGTTGCAGTTCAAGTCAGCAACCCAATCTAGAGTCCTACCTTTAGAGTGTGTAGGGGTAGTGGCTTTTTGCGTTAATCCATAATGATGATGAATTCAATGATGAAGCCTGCCTCTAACCTCCTCCCACCCCTGCTATTGACAATCATTTCGCCTCAGCACATGCAAACCTCCATCTCTCCATCTCCAACCCTCTGGAGATCCTTGCCCCAGTCATGAGGATCCTCATGAAGCCTGCCTCCAAATGCAACTCTTAGTATGACTCTGACTTAGTCACTCTGAAACGCAAATGCAGAGTTGCTGAGCAGAAGTAGCGGGCCTCAAACTCATCCTCTGACAAACTGGCCTGCCCCCTTCTCCAAAGGTAATATCAACTGTCCATCTGCTCCAAGAAGAGGGCTCATGTCCTCTCCCACATTTCAGGAGACACCAATAACATGACTGAACTTTTCAAAATCTGAAAGGAACTTGCCAATCCAACTGTAGTCTCCTCTTCTCCCCTTCCATCCCAGGCCCTCTGCACTCCACTGGTCTCCCACTTCTCCACCAAAAGTCAGGACATGCTGTCCTCACTCTCCTCTTCTCCCCAAAACCAACCAACCCACCATTCTTGCCTCCCTTGGCACCTTCACCCCTTCACCCCTTCCACATTCACTCCTCCCATTGCACAGGACATGGTCTCTACAGTAGTCTGTTCTATGAAAGACTCCTCCAAACAGGTGCTCCCCTTCTCTTCAAGAACTACCAAGGACAACATCTCCTCTCTCGCCCTTGCCTTGGCTGACTTCTGTAACCATTCCTTTGCCACTGGCTCTTTCCCACAACCCCTCAAGCACTTCCATTTGCACCCTCTCCTAAAAAAGCCATCTGCTGACCCTTCTTGCCTGGCAAACTTTCTCCATCACCACTTCCCTGGGCAAACTCCTTTAGAAGTTGGTCATCCCCCAACTGAATCACCACACCAAATCTGCTGGTTCTCTCCATAACCACCAGTCCGGCTTCACAGCATCCAGAGGCACAGAAACTGTTCTCCTTAACACCTATGAGGACCTCAAATCTTGATTCCAGCTCTCCCTCTGTTCTGATCCTTCTCGATCTGCCTTTGACACAGTCAATCATACCATCCTCATAAATTGTTTCTGTGATACCCTAGAAATCAGAGAGACTGGGCACTGGCCTGGCTGACTTTCTTCCTTTCTAACTGACCTTCTCAAGTGCATTTGGGCCCTTTCCTCTCCACCACCTCACTCTCTAACTGTGGCGTCCTTCAGGGCTCTATCCAATCACTGTGGCTCTTCAGTATCTACCTTGCCCCTCTGGCCCACTTCATCTCCATCTTCTCGCCTCAGTCCAGTGTTATGCCGATGGCACACAGCTCTACTTTAAGCTTCCCTCGTCTACCTCCTCTTCTTCCTCTCTCATACCTGGCTGCCTGACAGTTATCAAGACACGGCCTCATTACGAGGTTGGAGGTAGCCTTGTCGGTTTTACCGGCAAGGCTACCCCAAACCCACATCTGGCTGCGGCACCCGCGAAAGGAGAATCACGGGGCCAATCCATCCTCAGCGACCCGGTAATTCCCCTTACACGGGTGGCGGAGCCGGTACGTCCCGCTTCCCATTTGAGCCCCCATAGGGCTCAATGGGAATGGGGACAATGGTGGCAGTGGTACCATTTATGACGGTACCGTTGCTTCTGATCGCGGGTGCTGGTACGGCCATCCGGTCAGACCAAGTGGCTGCAAGGGCACCTTCGAGCAGAAGTCCTAGTATGGCGGTACGGTAGCAATGGTGCCGGTAGTGATACCAGCACTGTTGTTGCCCTACCGCCATACTCCTAATGAGGCCCATGGTGTTTTTTGGGCCCTTCTGCTAATGATCTCTGCCTTAATACCAGTAAAACAGAGATCCTTCTCATTGGGAGGCCTGCTCCATGCTTCCCTCCTACTCTCTGGCCACCCTTCTTGGGCCCCCTCCCTTCACCCTCTTGTGAGGCAAAAAACCTTGGGGTCATCTTCAACTCGACTCTCTCCTTCTCCCCTCACATCACAGACTTAGCCAAGAAGTCCAACCTTCAGCTCCATCTCCTCAGAGGCATTCTCCCTTTCCTCACCTCTCCATGGAAGCTCAATCTTGCCAGAGCTCTCTTTCTCTCTAAACTTGACTACTGTAACATCCTCTTCCTCAATCTGCCTCTTTCCTCCCATCGCCCTCTTGAACTAATCCAGAATAGGGCAGCAAGACTTCTCCTTGAGCTCACTTTGCAAGCAGGACACGCGAGGGCTGTTTTGAAAGCTGTTTTCGTTTGCAGACTTCCACGTGCACCAAGGAGACTTTGCATGGCATAAATCTGTCACCTGTCTCTTGAGGTGCTGGAATACAGGTGATTGCCTCCACAGAGCCTGCTATGAAGTTGGAAACTGATGTGTAATAAAGTATTCATTCCCTGCAAAACAGCCATACTCTCACAGTGTCTATCAATTATTGCAAAGTAACGTTTTGAATTTTGTCTCCATCTCGTTTTGATACAGCAGCACCCGAAATCTCTCCTTGCCAGATAATCGCATCCCCTTTCAGAGATTGAAAAATCCGAAATGCATTCTTTTATGTAACAGAAATCGACTTCAAGTGTCTCTTATTATCGGAAAATAGCAGCACAGATTGAAAGCTGATATCTCTTGTACAGAAAATGAGAAAGAAACAAAAAATCGCATTTTCAGTGGGGCATGATAAAAATGTATTTTTCTATCATTCTGCCTTCTACTAGCTCCAATGCTCGTGAACTATCGCCATCATAAAAATACTGAAATTCTGGAGGGCGCAGGTTAATAACTGACGTGCAACCTGAAGGTCACGGGATCAAATCCACTCCATAGCAGGCAGGCTCAGAGTGTTTTCATGAGTTCAATAACACTTGGCTGGGAGGATAGCTCATGGGAGACCCCTCGCGGGTGGCAAGTGTGTTGTAAAAGATTAATTAGTTAATAAAATGAGGAAAGGGAAGGGAAGGAAAATAGGTGACGCCTGCCCAGTTTAGCCATTCCATTATAGGTTTAAAGTAGAGACCAACCAGTGTCTTACATGAAGTTCTTTAAATAGTATGACATAGTTCTGGTCCTTAAGGAACCATAGAAGAATATTTATTTGGGAACTTGACATAAATAACATAATTAAGAAACTGTTTAAAAGCTGGGGCTATGAAGTGAGGGAGTGGCCTAACCTAACAAACATTCCTTTCTGTTAGTTTGACCGATTTGTGATTGCAAGCTTCCTTTACCAAGATGATGACATACCAGCAAAGCAACAAGAGAGTCATCTATGTATATAGCATGCTTACCCATGACAATAATTCATTTGGCTGCTACAGGTCCAATCTTAGCAGCTTTCCTCTACGTGGATAACAGGATCTAATGATATACTGCACTCCCCCAAGACCGCAAGGCTACAGTACTATTAACTCATCTACCAAGGCCTACTGCTCTCTGCCACATGCAACACAAGAGCGGATACATATTCCTTGCCCAAGATCACAAAGATGCACTGCAAAGAATAGCTCAATCTCCTCCCTCGCGCCACAAGACATTGCAAAGAAGCTGAATGATGCTAAATTGAATACGAGATATCCCTTAACGAGATGCCATTAAATAAGGGTGAGTTTGCAAAGAAACATGGGTAAGCAAATGTCTTTGGGCAACATATTTGCATATACAGAGTTATTTTGCAACTCACCCTCACATTGGGAGGGGCATGCATATAAGGTATCTGATCTGCTGCATTGTTATTTGGCAAAGGGAGAGAAATAGTGTGTCAGGCAGTGGATTTGCTTTGTGGTACTCCCCATCTAGGCTTGAGGAGATGGCGGCAGCCTGATTTTTAGGGAACCATTGCAGTATAATTTAAAGCCCTGCGTAAATTATTTGTTCTTTGTAGCTTCTGATTTTCAGACTGTTCTCCCATGCCTAGCGTAGCACAGGGCCAAGAAACACAGGTGTGTTTGTTCCCTGCACAAACTGCATTAATATCAACATGGAATTCCCCAATCGGACATCATTTGGAGAATGTATAAACACGATGATCTGTATGATTATTTGCTGTATAAAAACTGGACACTAAATTGTTTTAACTGGGAAAGCATCCTAGAGCCACTCATAACTTATATTTACAACTCAGTGAGAGAACGGACCGGCCTCAACCACTAGTTTGCCTCATTATGAGTTTGGTGGTAATTCGGTGGTAAATCACCAAATGAGATTACTGTTACCTCCACTTGGTCACGTGGATTATATGTGGTGGTAATTGCCAATATTTGAAGTCCATTGGACTCAATATAGATTTTTCCGGCACATTTACTGCTGGGTGGCATTACCGCACAGTAAACCAGTAAATCTGCTGCTTTTTGGCCGTAAGGAGGAAGATTTACTTCCAGCTTTTTTCTGGAGGAAAATCTTCCTCCTTAACACCAACCCGTAGTCTGGCGGGGGATTAATGTTGCAGTAAAGTGGCGGTAACAGAATTGCTGCCACTTTACTGCGTTTTTTACCAACACCGCTGTACTTGTAAGGAGGCCCTGTACTGTCTTGCATCAGCTCAACCTACACTTCAAATATCGGTATTTTTCAAGTACGAAGAGAATTAATTGCCTGCACACCCTTCCCGCACTGACCTTTTCCGAGCAGACCCTTGTGGGTGTTATAAACCTGTAACGTAGACACCTTTCAGAGGTACGTCTTCCGCCAGCAGGTGAAAATGTCCAATAATTGATTACATTTGGGGATCACTATTCTTAATAGCAGCCGCATCAGAAAATTGAATAAAAGCACTTTCAACGTGTTTTAAAATCACGTTCAGCCAGCAGTATAAGAGCAACCTGTCCTTAAGTTGCAGCCCCTCACTCTAAATCACAGTGCTCGGGCCATTAAGAGAATAGACATTCACCATCTGCACACACACTTAAAGAGATATGTTTACATATAGAAACGGGCTCTCAGATACCCATACTTCCGTCGCACACCCACAGTACACAGACTGACACACATGCATACTAAATGCACACCATTTTCTATCTCACTTGCCAGCTTGCTTGGCCCAGTCCCTCCTGCTACTTTGTCTTGAGGAGCCCACCCTGGAACAACCATGAAGCTCGGAATCAAGTTCCAGCCATTGTGCATTGCGCATGTCAGGGGCTCTGAAACTACAATGCTCCGATGTTTGCTATTGCGCGCAAAGAGAAGAGCTCGTGCAGGAGCACCCACTCTCCCTCCAATGGCCTAGCCAGCAAGCCCAATGGCCCATGCCTACCCGAGAGAACTGTACGCCCCAGCCAGATATGAGCCATTGGACATGTGCTAATTTTAGGAAACTTTTTTGCAGAACTTCCTTTCTGACATCAGGGCCCTCTACACCAGTAACAAGGCCACACTTAGGTGGGGCCTGCTGGGAGAAGTAACACAATCGATTGGGCTATGAAGACAGGGCCATCCTTTGAGGTTTTCCTTGCTACCCCTATGGGCTCCCTTGCAACCGCTAGAAAATACATTAAAGCTCATGGGCTGTGGCCAGGGCCATGTGGCTCTTTGTTTCTGGAGTGGCTGGAATTTATGATGAGGCCTCTCTATATAGAAAAAAGCAGGGGGTTCCACAAATGTAACACTTTGAGTAGTGACCCTAAATCAGAAAGAATAGGAATAACAAATAATGTGTCTTTCTGTAATTCTATACACTAATTGCTAGACTCATTAAAGGGGTGAAAGGTCATGTTCTAGTGCTTCCCATGATGTCACTTCGGGGTTGGGTTCAAATGACATCCCTTCCTGTGATTTCATCAGAGGTCAAGGGTCATGTGATGTCACTTCCACTACACCTGGTATTTTGGTGAAATGACATCCCTGCTAGAAAGGGGGGTCTACCAAGGTTGTGTGTTGGGCCCCTTTCTCGTTTGTATATATGTTAACAGCCTGATCGGGGAGCTGTTGATAAACTGTCCAAAATTGTGCCTTGACAGGTTCCCTGCATTGTTCTTCGGGGACGTTGTGGTGATCTTGTCAACTAGCCCAATGGGATTGAAACAAAGGGGCTGATTCATGGAATTATCTGCGCCGAAAAACGGGGATTTGTGCGCCATTCTGCCCGTAAATCCCTGTTTAACAAATGGGGATTTGCAGGTACAATGGCACACAAATCCACGTTTTTTGGCGCAAATAATTCCATGAATCAGCCCCAAAATGTGGTCACCTTTGCAAACAAGGGTAAGCAACTAGGTATGATGATTAATGTGGGGAAGACTAACAGCATAATGTTCGGGCACAAGTCGTCCAAACCTAAACATTGAAGCAAATAGTATTGTTTTGGAACAAGTGAGCACTTACGATTATTTGTGCATAAGGTTTGATGAGACCTGCTTGTGGTCAGGTCACTGTCTGAAAGCCACTGTGTTTCTGGAAAAGTACAGTGGGAGTATTGGGAGGGTTTATGGCACACAAGGTAGAGGAGCTGTATCACCTGGCCTCCATTTGTACAGGACAAAGGCCGTTTCCCCAGCAACATGCAGAGCTGAGTTCTCGGACCATACCATTTCCCACCTTAGCGTGGCAGAGAGCAACTTCATTAGATCATTGCTGATGCAACCTTCTGCAGCACCCATGGCCAGCCTAGGCTGGGAAAGTAATCTTCATGCTATCAGCAGTGTAATTGGGCTCAAACCATTGTTATATTGGGTGCAAATATGGTGAAATATCAAGCAGTGTTAAAACATGGGTTACGCCTGAACGGCTCAAGCAAACTCTCTTGGTTTAGCCATGTGCGCTCAGAGATTTGCAGGCTGCCGTTGATTAACTTTTGGAAATCCCCTGAATCCATTAACATGGCTTCCAGGAACTTACTCAAGAGTGTAAGTTGTGAAGCAACTTTGTGCCAAATGGATGTCGCTGAGCACTGGCAGCTTGAACTTAAATCTGAAATCTGACCCGGGTTTTGAATTGTACCTCGATGTGACTGTGCCGGGGTATGCACAAGCACTTTATATACACTGAGAATGGCACCTTTTACATCAAAATGTTGATCTTCTGGTAACTCCAATTGCCTGGTTTGTTGTGCAGCAGAGGAATCGGTCTCTCATTTACTGTTGCTATGCGTAGGACACAGAGATTTGTGAGTGATATATCTTTTCCCACTTCTAAGACTGAATAACATAAGGGGAACTGGGTTAGCATTGAGATTCTGCAACGATTCAGGAGATCTTAATGTTGTGCGATTTGTGTCAAAAGCTTTGCAAAGGTCGTGGATCAGGAGGGCACAAAGTAGCCAGACGGTGATGCCAAACCGCGTTTTGTTTTTTGTTGCCGACTGAATTCCTGATTCAACGGTACACTATATATATGCACTTGCACGTTATGATTACATTCGGCTGAGGAGAATTTTAATGTATTTCAAACTGTGAGTTTTACCTGAATGATTTTTTAAACCATTTCAAATAGTTTTAGTTTACAATGACTTCCAATGTACGCTTTTATGGCTCTACGCCGAATAAGGTTTTGTAACGACAACAAAATTGACAAAAGCCATTCCTAGTGAATTCACTGTTACGGTAGGGTATGGACATACTTGCATTTATGTACCCCTTTTTCGTTAGCATGAGAGTTTATATAATTTGTCATGTGATATGAGGAAAGGGATGTACAATGGGCAGCATGGAGGTGTACTCAGTGAAGAGCAGTTGGTGTTTCGGACACGTACATCTGCCAGCCCCACTTCCTCAGACACCAAGTGATCCATGAATATTCTAGAGTGACCGAAAAGAGTGGTGTGGGTAGAGCTAGACCTTAATTTCCATGAACATACAAAGGAAATTGTAACACCTCTCCTCACCCCCCCAACAGCTCTAAACTGTAAGTTTGATATCAGTTATTTCAGAAATATTTTAATTGAGAATCTTTACAGTCCCATAGCAGATATTCACCATTGCATTATGGCCATTTAAGTGCATTTAAAACATATTTGTCTCTTGCATTTAACAAAAAGATAAACTATCAATCATTGTATTAAATTAGGATTTTCCCATTACCAGAAATAAAATAAAATCATGATAAAATAAAAGCAAAATAAATATCATTAGCCAAAAAAATGGGTGCAAGACGTCTTTAAATATTAGCTACAGCTCTATTACAATGTGTGTTTCTATTATGATTCTTGGAAATGTATCTCCATTGGAAGACGTGCCATTCTGCAAAAAAGTGTGGCTACTCCGAGCTTGTATGGTGGCAAAAAAAAATTATCCTAAGGGTATGGAATTCAGCAACCTCATTTTGTTTTGATGACTGTTAACCATACCCACATGTGAGAAGGCCATCTATAAAGAGTCTGCCATTATTATTATTTTTGGCTTTTTTCCTCTCCTCTTTCCCTCATCTATCTTCTTTTTTTTCCATTGATTTTTTTTAATTTCATTCTAGTGAGTTCTTATTTGATTATTAATTCTGATTGTTCATCTTTGATTCTGCATCGATTGTTTGAATTTAATGTTGTCATGTACCATCTGTTGTTTATGATGTATAAAATAAAATCATTTTACTCAAATATTACTTTTCACAAATTCATGAACATTATGAATAAAAGAGTCATTGTTATAAATCATCATAAACCTCATAGCTTCAGCACATGACCTAATATTATTTGAAACAAAATATGGACTTAACCATTTCGTTGGATCTATACATCTGCAAAAAATCAATAATCAGAATGGACTGCATTGCCAATCCAGTGAATGAAAATAAATGGCAGAAGCTAAATTTAATACATTTTTTTAAACATGTATTTCAAGACAGATTCAAAGAACAAATGAACTTGTGTGCATATTTTGCTATGTTCTGTGTTTGAAGTACAAATATTTATATTGGTAAATATTGGAAGGAATCTGTTCAGGCACTGGGCTTACTACCTGGGTAAGTCTCTCTCCAAATTAAGCAAGCTTTGGTCCCCAGGAACAAAAGTCTCCAACCTGTGAATCTCCAGATTATTTGGACTACCACTCCCATGATCCCTCACAAATGACTATTTTGACTAGGACGGATGGGAGTTGTAGTCCAAAACATCTGGAGAGCCAACGGTAGCAGACCCCTGTCCTAGAATATCCTCTTACCTAGAGTAGGAGAGGTTGAGCAGCTAAAGCACAACTCCTGGAAGGTTGTGCAGGGCATTGGCAACACACTACAACCGTTTATAATATTGGACAATTTTTTTCTAAAACAAGAAAGTTGTATGTGAATTCATATATGTATGACTAGCAGTTGTACCCATGCTCTGCAGGGTAATTCCTACACCAACACAAATTGAAAAAGGTATATTTATATGTTATACTTTTTACATTGTATACACGATGGAAGCTACCCACATGACAAATTACAGGGTTCTAGCATGTTGGGAAGTATGCTGAACATTTCAAACAGACACACACACATATTCAAGCATTGCAGGGCCCTTCAAGCTTTTCAAAAATCAGGAAAAAATTATATTTGATATTGTTTACATTGTGTACACCATAGAACCTACCCACATGCCATATCTCAAGTTTGTAGCATGTTGTGAAGTATTCTGAACATGTTGAACAGACAAACACATATCCACAAATTCCCCCCTCCCATAACAATTACACAAAGGTATATTTATATGTTATACTTTTTACATTATCTACACCATGGAACCTTCCCACATGCCACCTTTCACGTTTGTAGCATGTTGGGAAGTATACTGAACATTTTGAAGATACACACACACACACACACACACACATAAGCAAGCAATCCAGGCTACTAACGTTTTATTTTACATTTGATCATTTTAACATTGTCTACACCATGGAACCTACCCACTGTTTACTTTTCGGACACATGCAATAACCTCAGAAGTACGTACCCCATTACACAGGAAAAAAGTTCTTGGAGTCAGGGAGGCAATAAAGCACATGTTGGGGAGGAGCAAGCACCTGTCTGCACCCGCCAAGCACTTTAGAATTAGGCAAGTCTTCTTTTAACTATTTCTAAGCACTGCAAGAGTCCAGGGGGGAGGAGGGGCACTAAAAAGAAGGCAGTTATTTAAATATAAGGTGTAAATAACTATTAGCTGAATATATTTGTAACAATGTTAAATTCTATGTAGTTTTAAAATCTCAACGCATGACAGAAGTAGGCTCTGTGCCAAAAGGAATGCAGCTTGTGCTAAAGATAGACTACATGCATTGCACGAGATACAACATTATGAAATCAAGTTTAAAAGAGAATGTAAAACCAGATAAAAGTATGAGTATAATCAGTGAAGTGTGGAGAGTATGGCGGAAAAGTGTATTGATATATAAATGTTCATAATGTAGCAAAATTATGAAACATGAAGTTACAATGTATTCTTGCATTGGCTAGCAGTATGCGATGTAGTTTGCCCTAAACGGAAACCCAGCCATGAAATAAGGAAGACTGCAGCACCCCTTATAAGGTAAGAAGGACAGTTTTGGATGAGCCATGCCAGTATCCAGTGACCAAGTTAAACAGTATATAAGGCTTACGCTTGGCACCAGTCTGTAGGAGCTGGGAGCGGTTGAGGTACAGAATACACTATTCAGGAGCATAGTTCTTTACCCTATCCTCATTTCTGTACAGATTAAATGTGTTATCCTTTCAAGATAAGACTCTTGTCCTTAATTCCCTGGAGGGGTGAACTTTTATCTGGTGTGAGCGTGATTAGGGGTACTCGTATACTTAAGAGGTTCCCTTGTAAATTGGGCAAAGCTTTCAGTGGTGATGACCTGATGTGACCTTAGTTTTTACCCCTGTACTTTGCGAAGCTCTAGGCCATTCACTAGTAGAAGAGCCACTCCCATCTATAGTGATCAGACCCCAAAATCAAAAAACCCATGTATCCTGAGCGACTTTTGTGGGAGCCGAAATCCTTTCTGCTTACTAAAGCGGGATGTGGCTCCAGAAAGACAGGCCAGCTTCGTAACAGAGGAAAACTCAAATGAAACATGCATGTGAGTATACACTTGCAAGTGATAACAACATGGGAACATGTATATCTGATAAGTACGGTGATGTGAATGATTGGATGGTGTTGTGAATGATAGTATGATGATGTGAGTGATAGTATGGTGATGTGGATGATGTACAAGGTCAATGGAATAGATGGAATAGGACTTTTTGGTGATGTATTATGGAATAGGACTTTTGGTGATATATTATGGAAGAGGACTTTTGGTGATAAGGAATAGATTGGATAGGATTTCAGGTGATGTGTTAAGGAGTTGATTGGATAGGAGGTGGGTTATGTATTGAAATTGTCACGTATTTCTGTTTTTCTACTTTTTATAATGGAAAAGGGGAGCCCCATCATATAAAACACTGAGATGAAAGAATCCTCAGTGTATAAAAGACTGAGATAAAAAGGGAGCTCCTTCTTATAAGGACTGGGAGGTCAGGGATCCTCCGCCATAAAAGGTTGCAAAGGTAGTACCAAGAATTATTCTTTTATGACGATAGAAGCAATAGGATCCTTAGCATATTAAAAAAATGCTGGGAAAGTGGTATTACAAAGGATATAAGGAAAAACCAGTAGTGGCTTGTTATAAGGAATGGGCCTGGATTTTAGTCCATTACTTTTGGATATTTTCTCTTGCTGTCTTTTGTGGTAAAAATGGAAGTAAGGTAGATGAGTCACGGTGTGGGTGAAATTAAAGTGGAAAAGTGTAAAGGGGTGGGGGAAAAGTGGGTTATCTGTATTTTTGTATAAAAAGCTGAAGCATGCACAGCATAGCAATGCGGTCTTAGTGAAGCATTAGGGACACCCATATTATGGGGGAAGAAATACCAATAAGATACATGCATAGGGTTCTGCCACTGTATTGTGGCAGAACAAATAAACAGTGGATAGTGGAAACAAAGGAGGGGGGTGTCCTGCTCCTGGCCATGGCAGGGCTCCCATAACAGAAACATGCTAGAAAAAATGTCCATCTTCTTAGCAGCAAAATACAAAGGGAACACATCCCAAAAAATAAAAAGAGATTCTAGATCTCTGGCAAGTATTTCAGGATAAGGAAGATCAGGAAGGTGAAAAAAGATCCAATGTAAGGGTATATACCCCGTAGCACCTAAACCTGCAGTAGGGTATACAAACCCAGTCCATAAGCCACCAGTGGTAGAGTGTCAACGTGATTATCAGGATTAGCAAAAAGGGGGGGCACTCAAGAACTTTTGCACCTCCATATAACCCATCCACAAGCGCTAATATGCCCGTAGCATTAGTGTACCCCCAGGGTCCACGACTAGACATAGACAACGAGTTAAGAGCATTGCACAAAATGTTAGTTCGGTTAAAAGAACCCAAAGAAGTATCACCAGAAATAAAGGTACTGGTGCAGAAAATAGGGGATTGGATGTCAGGAGATTTTTTTTGCTTAGATTCACCCCTGGGGCAATAAGAAATGTGTGTGTTGAAAAGGTTGATGGGTAGAGGGTATGGACGGTCCTTAGACAACAAGTAGAACAAGCAAGAGGTAATGAAGGGGAATGATCAAGGTGGTAGAAATAATGAAGAGGCAGGGCAAGAAGGAGATCAAGGAGAAGAGGCAGTGAGAAACCTGTACCTGTGACAAGAGGCAGTAAGGACAGACAGGCCAAGAAATAGACCAGATTTAATGGTGGTAGTACAAGATCAGAAGAAAAGAGGGGTAGCAGACACAATAGATATGCAGATGCCTTTTATAAATAAAGGAGTATGTGCCATGGTCTCAAATGGACACAAATCATTTGATTAAAGCTCTCCCCCAGCTTATAGCCTGGGCTAGTAAATGGATCTATGAATTTGAAAAACAAACAGCAGGGGTAGCCTTAGCAGTAGGAGACCTTAAATGTTTACTGGTGACCATAGTTGGGGACCAGGCTGGGACATATGGGCCAGGGCTGGTTACTCTGGGGTAAGTCTTGCAGATAATGAACATGATGGAACAGCCTTTAATGAGGTAAGGGCAAGGGTATGGGATGCCCTATGAAGGATGTACCCAGATACCCCTGACATACATTCTTTAATGCCGTGCACAATGGGTGATGATGAGGACCCAGTTAGGTTTATTCTTAAGTTACAGGAAATGTGGAGAGTTGAGACAATACCATTTTTCTATTTGATCGTAAAGAGGGGATTACCAAAAGAGGTCCAGATGGCACTAGATAAAATTGTGGGAATTGAAGCCATAGGGTTGGCAGAGATACAAAGTATAATAGTCCACAATTATAATAGAATGAAGGAGCGGGACAGGGAGACAGTCTAGAAGTGGTAAACGGACGAGGCAAAACTAGTGGAAAAGAAACTAAATAAGGCTGTCGTACAAGTACCAGTGACGGCACCGGTTCAGGGGGAAAGGACAGGAGACACTCAACAAATTGTGAAT
Organism: Ambystoma mexicanum; assembly: GCF_040938575.1. Classification (NCBI taxonomy): domain Eukaryota; kingdom Metazoa; phylum Chordata; class Amphibia; order Caudata; family Ambystomatidae; genus Ambystoma; species Ambystoma mexicanum. The sequence continues at coordinate 1,307,767,957 of NC_090934.1, forward strand.
GCCACAATTGCAGCACTATTCAGTGAAGGAGGACAGGGGCAATGGGGTCGGGGACAGTACCCCAACCCACAGTGGCAGTATGAAGGAGCACCAAGGGAAAGAGGAGGATTTCGAGGAGCAAAACCAGGAGGCTTTGGGGGCATAGGGACCCAGGGATGAGGATTGGGAACATCACAGTGCTGGTATTGCGGGAGATGGGGGCATTTTGTAAGGCAATGCAGGGACAGGCTTGGGATGGGATTTAATTAAGGGCCATCCCCTCCAGGGCAGGGATTCTAAGGGGCTCAAGGAATGGGATAACAACAATTTGGGCAAGGGAGTCAAAATCAGTTCCCTTATGGGGCTGAGCGGCAAGGGCAACATGGCCAACAACTACAGCAGGGTGAGGGAACACAGTTTAACAGGATGGTGGGGGGAACAGGTGCCCCATTCCAAGGAGTTACAATGATGCGGGGCGGCCCTTTTTCATTCCCGAGACAAATACATATTCTGATTAGGACAGCCCACAGAGAGCAATCGCGTGTCCAATCCTATTGACAACCGCACACCCTGAAGAAGAGCACTTGCTGGAGGAAGAAATAGGAAACAGGCAATTTAATATTTATGGTAGATTCAGGTGCAACTAAATCATGCATCATGGAGGGGAACTTTCCATTATCAGGTACAACTCTTCACATGCAGGGATTCTCTGGGGCTATTTCTATGGTTCCATACACTGAGGAGCTAGATATAAAAGTGGGAGGGGAGCTAGTACGAGCCCCCTTGATATATTTAGAGAGTTCCCCTGTGAAATTGTTGGATATGGATCTTCTCAGTAAACTAAATATAACTATATCATTCACAGACCAAGATCCATTCCAGGGATGTGTGTAGCTTGAGCAATAGTAATAATCAATGCAATGAATGGTGAGGGAGTCAATAGTCCATGGGGTTCCTGTGAAAGACCAAAGAAATATTGAGGCTTAGTACCACAAATGAAATACGCCAATCACAGGTTGAAAAGATACAAGTATCTTTTATTACTGTACAGTATCAAAGCAAAAAAGATAGCTATCTGGCTCCCAACACCTCGCAATGTATACCAGCAGACACAGTGAGGGGTGAGAGTGCTGGACATCTAATCACAGACATATTTATAACATTTTTGAAACCTTGTCCAGCCTCTCTCCAAGCTAATAAGTTACTGGCTAGAGTTTGTGCCCAGTTAATATGACAAATATTACAATATTGTACAATGGAATAAAGAAGTTTACATGTCCATGAAGTTACAATGATGCTGTTGGTTCTCTGATCCACGTTAAGCATTGTTGCAAGAGTCTCTACAATGCAGTTCAGCCAGAACACACGATCTGAGTTTGTTTTCCATTGTCTCATTGTTTATATGAGGATGAAGCTTGTGAGCGCAGACAACACTTGGATGGCAGTTGATTCTAGTCACAAGGTTTCTTTACATTGGTCAAACAGTCTGCTCTTAAACATTAACAGAACTCAAAGGTCGTTTGGCTCGGCTGCAAGTTGAAAACATGGTCCACCATTTTAGAAAACAGAAACAAGAGTTGAAATCAAAATGGCGGACGATTCTTAAAATGGCGGCGGAGTTTATCGAAAAGCAGAACATTTCAGATGCGGTTTTCTGTGTAACGTGAATGGGCTTAGGCCAATATTCATAACAAGGTGGTATTATGCGAATACGGTTTAACAAACCCTCCTTTTGGCCTAAGCCAAGAGCATTTACTGACCATTCGCTTTACTCAAAACCCCACACCTCAATGTCAGTACATCCTGAATCCCATTCTTCAGAAATATCGATTACCATAAGATCCTTGATGGTGATATCTTTCATTACAAAAACGCTAGCAATTTCTCCGGGTGCATGTACCTTTACTCCTAATGTACCTATAGTTTGTGCACAACATCCTCCTAACATCGAACATGTGGCAGGAAAACAATGCATGCAACAGCAACAGAACAATAGAACAACAAGAACTACCACTAAGACTGAAAAAAGCTTCCAACCCCATGAACGTAGAAAGTCCCAAAACCAAGCACTAAAATCCCAATTTTGACATGTACTTCCGTACTCAAGGTATGCAGATTTTGTATTGCCTTGAATATGGTAGGGGACGAGTCAGGTTCAAAAACACAGCAAGCATATTCCACCAATTTACATACCCCACCACGCTCTGCTAGAATGACGTCTAACACCATAGTATTCTGAAGGGCCACTAATCTGATTGCTTTTTGTTCCAGCGTCATGTTGTATAGTATATCAGTGGTTCTGTTGATGGTTCTCTCCAATACTCTTGATAGTCTCCTAATATCCTCAGAGTTCATTATCTATCCCCAAAATGGTACAAAGGATTTTGCTACATCACCCATAACCTGCGAAGGAGTATCACCATTCTTGTCCCGCCTTGGACGAGCTCTAGAGACCTCAGAGGTGCTAACCACATATACCCCAGTAACAAGATACCCAAGTAACAAGTACCCTGCCCATCTCTAGGTAACCAAGGATAAGCTGCATTGACACAGACAAAATAAACGGGATCACCTACATACAAAGGTCTGTCCTCACTAGTTAGGTTTGCAATGTTGGTACAACCCTCGAATGTACCCATTGGCTATAAACCATCCCTGTGTATACAGAAGGAAACAGAGTTGGGGCTATGACTGATAGTGTAGGAAGGAGGCATCCCGGTTCCCCACGGGAGCCATCTTGAAAGAAATTACCGAGGGGAAAGGTCTAGAAAGTCTATCAGAAGGCCTAATAGAAGCAACATTGAGTTTGCTCCTATTCGCAAAAAGGGAACATCCCAAAGGTGTCAGGACTCATTTTTTGAATTCGTTCAGATTAGTCCCATCGAAGTTCGCAGAAATACTCTCATTCCAACGACCAAAGAATTGTGCCCTCAGTGAGGCGTAGCATGCAGTAGTCAAAGGAACAGAATGAATATACCATCCCAACCCTTTTTCACCGTGCTGTGGCAAATGTGAACATACCCAGCAATTCGTTCTATTTGGAATCACATGGGTGGCATTCATGATGCATAGGAGAGTGTTATTGTGTGTTGGGAATCCCTAGGAGATAGAGTATGCAGATGCACGAAAGGTGAAGACATAGTGGGAACAATTTCAGTAAGTAACAAAGTCTCAAATGGACGCATCCCTTCTAAATACCAAAACCCAAGTGAAAATACAACTGTCAGACCAATTAACATTGTAACAAGCAAACAATGATCCTCAAGCACCATGATCTCTGAAATCAAATTCTTTGTCAGCCACAACACCAATGGCTTCCTCCGTACGAGTAGAGTTAGAAAAGGGCATTGTTTCTCAGAGTCCGTTCAGAAGCCTCTCCATCAGGCTCTTTTAGTTCATCCATCAGTGGCCCCTGACCACTTAGCTTATCTTGCTTGAAGGTAACTTTGCCTGTCCCTGCCACTTATTTCCATTTCAGCGAGAGAGTGGCAAGGGACTAGCTCAACAGTGGTTTCTTGTGGGCACAGCCGATGCCGTGCTGTAAGTCTAGTGCTGTGGATGCAGATCGTACCTCAAGCCTCCAGGTACGGTGTGATCTGCAACAAAGTGTCATCGCTTCCTGATGGAAGTGGTGAAACAGAAGCAAGAATGCTCAATGATGCAGAAAGATCCGAAGAAGAATTCAAAGGCAAAGCAGCATTCTCCCCATTCCCCACGGGCTCAGTAAGGTTTCCAAGACTCCCTTGGAGTCTGTCAGAACAGGCTTGCGATGAGGAACAAAGTGAACAATATATTTCTCTTCTCCTTCATCGTGTGGCAGAGGAAAAGGTCTCTTCTTAACGTGCGTCGTGTGTATCCAATATTTCTTTACGTCTACTCGTACAGCGGTCTGTGTGGCCAACAGGACTTGGAACAGTCCTCTCCAACGCGATGCGATACAGGATGCTCTTTCAAAAACCTTGGTGAGCACCCAATCACCAGGTCCGAGGTGATGACCTGGCCCCTCATATTTTACTGGGAGGGCTTCTCGCACCTGTTGATAAATCAAATACAACTTTTGAGTTAACTGGTCACAGTATTCAGAAAGGAGCAAAGGCTTGGCATCTTTCATTCGCTTGGGCTTGGGTGAATTCCAAATATTAGCTGGCCTTCCCATAACTATTTCGTAGGGGGAGAGCCCAGTTTTTGTTTGTGGGGTTGTCCGCATAGACAATAGAGCTATCAGCAAAGCATCTGGCCATTTAAAATTATAACTAGCGCAAACCTTAGCCAATTTGTGCTTCAATATACCATTGTGACGTTCTACAAGTCCGGCACTCTGAGCGTGTCTGGCCGAATGGAACTGTGTATCGATCTGTAATCCTGCACATATTTGCAGTGTAACAGCAGCAATAAATTGTAGTCCATTGTCCGACCAAATGACCCTCGGCAACCCAAACCTAGGAAAATATTCCTTAAGCATGGTTTTTGTCGTCGTTATTTCTGTGGCATCTTTTACAGGGAATGCTTCGACCCATTTGCTAAAGGCGCAAATGACTACCAAAACATATTTGTAATTTTGGCAGCGCTCCATTTCAATAAAGTCGAAATGTATTACCTCAAAGGACACAGAGGGGGGACCAAAACTACCCCTCGGTGTCAATGTACCCTTTCCCACATTATGCTGTAAGCATACCATGTAATTCTGGACCAAACGCTCAGCAGTCTTTGAGATGTTTACATTTACGCAGACATTTTCTAGCAGTTTACACATTTTTCTAGCACATATATGAGTGGGACAATGAGCCATCGTAACCATAATGGTGACATAAGCATCGGGTAGCATCCATCTTTTCTTGTCCCTGTCTACCCAACAACCTTCATCATCTAAGCTTGCTAAACCCTCAGCCCATTGCTTACATTCTTTTGAAGTGTCATCAGCTTGAATCTTTCTTATAGAATCAATTCCTTCATCTATTATACAAATGTTGGTGGCTTCTTTTGTTACATACATTTCAAAATACAAATCGGTGGCAGTCTGTTTGGCTATCCTGTCAGCAAAAGCGTTTCCTCTTCCCATATCATCTGTTACTTTCTGATGTGCGGCGCAGTTCATTATTGCTAGTTGAGTAGGAAGCGCAAGTGCTGAGAGTAGCCGAACTATCAACGTGCCATGTTGAATCTTAGTTAGCTCAAGAAAACCCTTTCTGCCCATAATCTACTGAAGTTGTGAACCACCCCAAAGGCATACTGACTGTCTGTAAATATATTTACTCTAAGCCCTTCGGAAAGTTCACAAGCTCGAGTCAATGCGATAATCTCTGCGGCATGCTCAGAGTTATGCAAAATTGTTTTGGTTTCCACAATAGTGCTTAAAGTAGTGATGGCATAAGCAGCAGAATTTTGAAGCAGGAGCCATCGCAAAACAGCTCCCCTTGTGGACTTTTCAATGATGTATCCTTTAAATCGATACTGCCTTTGTTTTCTTGCTCTGTGGTATAGAGGCAGTCATGTGACATCTTGTCACTGCAAGCAATGTCTTGCTGAAGAGGCAATAGTTCAGCCGGATTTAATATGCAACATCTCTTAATTTGGATATGTGGTGCAAATAGAATCAGCTCGTATCTTGTTAATCATGCTGGGGTGAGATGTTGCATTTGCGTTCTGTTCAATAGAATCTACAGAGTGGGGTACCATCAGGGTTAAAGAGTGAGCTAAAACCATAGCCTCACTTTGCTTTACAGATGCAGCGACAGCAGCAACAGCTCTCAAACTTTTCGGCAAAGCGCATGCAACAGGGTCAAGTGTGGAGGAAAAATAACTGCACGGTCTATTCTGCATGATCCTGCGTTAACACAGCCAAAGCACATCCATCACATTCATGCACATACGAAATAAAGACCTTGTCATAATTTGGTGTGCCCAAAACTTGTGCTAAACACAACGCAGTATTGAGAAGATCAAAAGCTTTCTGGCAATTCAAGTTCCACGGTAATGGCAAAGAAATGCCCTTCTTTGTCAATGCCAACATTGGTTTTATCATTAATGAGAAATTGGGGATCCACTGTCTACAGTACAAAGCCATGCTTATCAAGGCTCTGACCTCTTTCTGTGTATTTGGGACAGACATGCTAGAGATGCTTTTCATCAGTTCAGGTGTCAGTCTTCTTCCCTCCTTTGACAGGAGATAGCCTAAATAGGCAACCTCCTGTCGACAATATTGAAACTTTTTCAATGAAGCCTTATGTCCATCCTCTGCTAGATGAATAAACAGTAACACGGTGCCCTCCTTGCAAGCAACTTCTGAATCTGCAGCTAAAAGAAGATCGTCGACATACTGCAACAGCATACAAGTGGAAGGCAACTCAAGTGTATCAAGCTGTTCCTTCAAAGCTCTACTGTAAATACTCAGACTCTCAGTGTACCCTTGTGGCACATCAGTGAATGTAAACGAGCATCCCCGTAGGGTGAACTCAAACAAGTATCTACTGTCAACGTATACAGGAATGCTAAAGAAGGCAATATTATGATCCACAACACTGAAGTGAGTAGCAGAAGCTGCAATCATCGTTAATATTGCAGTCACATCAGGCACAATTGGAAATTGTGGAGCAAAAATCCTATTGATAGCATGCAAATCAATAATGAAACAGAAAGTAATCACATTATCCCCTTTCTTATACACCAGTAGAATCGGGCTATCGTACAAACTTCCTGCAATTTCCTAAATCATTTCTCGATGTACAAAATCGGAAACTATACTCTTTAAAGCTTGCTCACTGTCAACTGAAATCTTATATTGTGTAATACGTGGCAACTTAACACCTGGTTTCAAAACAATCTCAACAGGTTCAATTTGCAAAATGCCAACATCATTATCATCAACTGCCCATAAAGATGCCAGAACTTTATCCAATTCAGTCGGTAAAGGCCTAGTCATAAATTGTGAATCAGAAAATTGCTGAGGTGAAATCGTCAAATGTACTCCAACTGTAGAACAATGAATTACCGCATTTAATTCTTTCAACAGATTCAACCCAAACAAATTCTTGCTACAATCGTTGTCAAAAGAAATGGACATGAATCCGTGAATGGCCCCAGTGAAATCGGTACCAGCTGAGAAACCGGACTAACCACTGGTGTGCAGAAAACCCTACAGAAATGTTATTCTGCCCTGACAGTGGGATACCTGCAACCCGTGAATGATCTATGGAACACTTCTGTGCTGCTGTATCTATCAAAAATAGATGCTTCCTATTCCCCACCTTCATTTCTTTGTAGGGCCTTTTCTCATCGATGGAAATAGGCACTGGTTCCAGACTCTGCTTCGGGCTGTCCTAAAGGAACAATATATCATCAAATACAAGAACCTCAGAAAGATAGGCAGTCAAAGGATTATCAAAAATATTCATATTATCAACACTATGTTGCTGACTATCTTGTGAGAATGACTGTGGATTCTGAGCGAACTGACTTCTACCAGGACCCCCTACTGCAGGGCGGCCTCTGGATCATCTACCCATGGTACCATATGTGTTATTCGATCTCTGCTGAAGGATCGGGCAATTGTGCTCACCAATGACTTTCTTGTCTGTAATAAACACATTAGTTCATGTGTTCAGGACCCATCTGTGCATTACTCTGTGGAGCAAACTGACCTCTAAACTGTGTACTCCCACCTCTAGTCCGTCTTACTATCTGCTGCAACAATACATTGGTTTTCAAGTCTCCCTTCTTCTTTTCTATTCTCTCTTTTTCAGTATTGACTTTATTTTCATAATACTGATCCATATGCAATACTTCAGACTGTGATTTAGCTTGCCATGCCCTTTCGGAAATCACAATTTGTGACTGGATATCAGGTAACAATCCATGCACACATTTGTCCATAAAGAGCCTTTTCCCTGACTCAGTGCTTAAATCCTGACCGCTAAAATCTGAAAATACTTATTCGAACAGATAAAATACTATGGTAGCACCTTCAGACTTCCCCTTGGTGCAAGCAGTAAGCTTATCCCAAACTATTCTTCTCTCTGGAACCAAAGTCTTCAATGTAGTTACTACTCTGTCTGGCAGTGTCAGTATCACCTGTGGCAGTTTCTCACCAGCTTTCCTTTCTCCATCTATCCATACCAAGTTAACCCATGTGTCACCCAGCCCAGCCTGATCATCTACAGTTCTAATCTGTTTCCATAAATCAGCAGGTAGGATCACATGGAACAACAAGTCTATATCACCCAGAGTGAAAACTGACAAATGCAAGACAGATTCTATTTCTTTATAAAACCCTGCTGGATTTTTCCTAATATCTGGAATCAACTGTCTAATAGTATTCACTTCCTATCTAGAGAACGGGACATGAACAAATTGTGAAACATAGTGACCTTCAATAGTAGCGGTTTCTGCGCCTGTCGTGACATTCGCTGGAATCTCTACTTTAGGAACAAATGTCAGAGGAACCTCCCTCATTGGCAATTGAGAAGTAGGCAATTCCAAACGCTTGTTAAGCAATAGAACTAAATTGAGCGACAAAGTAGTCAAAGCAGTGTCCGGTGAAAATGCTTGCTTATAAATAATCATCAAATCTGAGGACAACAAATCTTTTTCTTCATACACTCATCCTGCAGGTACTTTACCATTACCTGTCACACTTTCTTTTGCATTTCTGGAGTATACTGACTAAACGTATCATATAATTCCATGGGAGATATCGAAACATCTGAAATACATCTAAGCGCATACCTTGTGCAAATTCGCATCTCTTCACATCTGTTTCATCATTCTGTAACCGATCTAACGCCCTTTTAAACACAAAAACCCTCTCAACATGCTCATGTACTTTCTCTGCAGTAGCCCTTGAGTAAGCTAAGACATTCAAATCCCTCAACCCTTGTGGGACATCCATGTCCGTCAAATCATTCCACATTCCAGCCATGTGCATTCCCATCCCCTTTATAAAAATATTCCGTTCGGGAATACTTTCTTGGACAGAAATTGCATTTAAGACAGCTGATTTTTTACCTTTTTCTATACATTTCTTAGCCCGTGCATACAATTCTCTTTTTTCTAGCTTTTGAAACTGTACTACGAGTCACTACTTTTGAATCAGCACTCGCCCCTTCAATTGTTTCAAGTGGAGCAGAACCACTTGGAAAAGAAATTTCAGACAAATCTTGCACAATCGGTAGTGGAGGCACTATCACTGGTGGTAAAGACAGAGTTAAGGGAACAACAACTGGTGGTAAGGGCAGAGGTGCAGAAGGAGGAGCAACAACAGGAAGAGGAGCAACAACTAGAGGAGGAGCTACAACAGAGGAACAGTAATAACAGTGGGAGGAGGTGCAACAACGGGAAGAGGTCAAACTGCTCATATTCACACCATGTCCATCCCCAGATTTAAGCTCCAAAAATCTGGAGGCTCTAGCTTCCCAGTTCTGGCGTCCAAGCTCTGGAACACGCTTCCTTCCTCCCTTAGATCCATCTTTCCAACTATTTAAGAGCAATACTAAACGTTGGCTCCAGGAACTCGATCTGGCAGGACAGTACGCTTAAGACTAGCCGTGATTGGTGGGTAGTGCTAGATGAACTCGATCTGGCAGGACAGTACTCATAAGACTAGCTATGCCTGGCGGGAAGTATCAAAGGACCACGTTATCACACCTTCCCCCATTGTAAAGTAAATGTGCTAAGTTCCTATTGTGTCATTGTTACGTGCTGGGTCCCTTTTTACTTTACCTGCCTCTATTCAATACTGTATATTGCCCTGACTTACCGTAATCTATGTAGAATACTGTATAATTGTGTTAACACTATGTTTCTGTAAGATATGCGCCCAGATGCCCCAAGGCCAGGAGCGCTCTATAAATAAAGTAAATACAAAATACAAATACAAGACAGCAGGAAGATGCACATAAGGAGGTGGTGCAGTGGCAACAGTCCTAAGATCATTTAAAAGCTTATCAATTAGTTGGTCTGAGGCATGGAAGTCCTTAGATGGATATATTTTCTGTACACCAAGTTAATGTTAATGTTAATGTTAAAGGACATTTGTACAGCGCACTATCACCACCGGAGTGGTCCCCTGGCGCTCTGGCGGCTCTGAAAGAGGAGGGGAGGTTGAGTTAGTGGAAGGAGGCAGGAAAAGTGCAAGAGAGCAGTGATGTGCTGTTGGCGGCCTCAGCCCGGTGGGTCCGTTGGCTGGGCCTGGGGTGTTTGCGGCCGGTAGTCGTTGTCTAATGTTGTGCAAGACTATGCATGTTTTTGTTTTGTTGTTGCAATGTAGTGAAGTTTGTGCGGTTTGTTGTGCTATATATTTTGGTTGTGTGTGGTTTGGAGTTTGAGAGGTGTATGCAGAAAGGGAAATTGTTAGTAGGGTTGGTTAGTTTGCGTCTCTATGCTGAATTCAGGCGCTCGGCTTGCGCAGTCTCCACTGGTGCGGCTCTATCCTGATCTGGGTCCGACTGGCAGACAAGGGTCCTTACTACTCTGGCCCCCACCTCTAACATGCTCTCTCATAGCTCCCCTTATCCTCCCTTCATGCTCCTGTGGCCAGTGCACCTGCCAATGTCAACCTCTCAGGTAGAGTGGTGATTTCCAATATCTCGACAATTCCACACCACTGTGGTACCTGGCGGTAACTAAGGGATGGGCGAAAGTGTTGGTGGGATTGTCTGGGGGAGTTGGCTCAGTCTTCGTGCGTGCCGCCTGTGTTCCAGTCTATCCGGTTTCACTTGTCTAGGTGCCGTGGGAGCACCCTCTCGGGTCGGGATGTCCGTGTCCTTTCCGGATCCGTCATCTTTTTTCCAGTTTCGGTTTCCAGATTTAGTCTGTGGTGTTGAAGAGCCAGGTTTTTAGTGATTTCCTGAATTGTAGGTGATCTTCAGTGTTTCTTATTTCTTTTGGGATGTTGTTCCAGGTTTTGGTTTGAGTTCCAGGCAGATTTCGTTGCTTAATCGGAGGGGTCTCGTTGGTTTGTAGACTGTTATTTTCTTTTGTAGGAATTCTGCTCGTTGTCCGCTGATTGCCCTGTGCGTTATGCACATTGTTTTGAAGGTGATGCGAAGTTTTACTGGGAGCCAGTGTAGTGTTTTTAGGGCTGGAGTGATATGGTCTCTTCTGCATAGTTTGAGGAGTAGAAGGAATGCAATGTTTAAAGGTAACACATAAATGGGTTTTAAAGGGTTGGGTTGAAAGGAAAAAAATTGACGATAGAGACACTTATTTTTCAAAGGAAACTCATTCAGTTTTATATTACAGGCGGGGAGAAAGAAAACCCTATATATACCCGGAGATTTGGCAGTACTCGAACCTATGAGCAGAGAGAAGGGTCAAGGGACCTAACCAGATGCCCATACACAAATGTGTCTGCTGTGCAGTTTTGACAGTGGACGAACTCCTGTGAAAACTCCCATATCGTTGAATGGACTAAGTGGCCTATGCAGTGAAAGTCCCAGGAACTTGCTGCAAAGCATGCCTCAAAAGAGGACAAATACGACCGGACAGACGATATATGGAGTCCAAACAAAGATGATTCGGGTGGAAGAAATACACAATGAATAAAGAAGAAAGGGAAAATCAGCGTGTAAAAATGCAAATGGGGAACCAGGAAATGTTATGGGATGGGAGCGATGGAACAAATGTGGAGTATAAGCCACACGTGAATAAAGTGTGACAAACGGGCTGGTGGTTTATCTCAAAGCGTGATCTTCTTTCAAATTCTCATAGTGGCTGTAAAATTATCTGTTAGTTTAAAGTTAACTGGGTGATAGTGGTGGGATTTAGATAAAAGTAAACAAAGGTATTGTTTAGGGACATATACATGTTTAGACTAGGAAAATATAATGTGTTAGTACTGACATTGTAGAAATGTTGTAGGATACCTCCCATATTAAAATAAATTATATCACAGAAAAGGGTGATTAGGTGATTATATTTTTATAATATAAAAAAGATAAAAAAACAAAACATAACATTTGTACGTTGAATTACAAATTACAAATGCATATGTCATCCATCATAAAAGTTAGAAAAATGACACCTAACAACAAAATACAGTGATTCCAATGCATTTGTGTTTGATATCTGAACACCATTATTTGAAGCTATTTCCTTAAACTGTATAAAGTATAAGACAGAGCACATAATTTCCCACCTGCAGCAGATCATGCCATTTTTCCCAATTTCAAAATGTCTAACAAAACATACTGATGGTTGTTTGGATCAATGCCATTGGAAGCCCATGATTTCGACTTAGTGGATCTTGCACATGTATAGAGAATATGCAAATTATATCTACTTCAGTTCTAGTTCATCTGTACACCGAGTTGGAAAGCCCTATCCATATTTCTAACAGACTCCGACTATTTCTGTTGATCATACAATAATGCCTTCTCTGAGTTAGACATATGACGATGTGCATATTTCTCTTTACTCTTAAATTGGTGCATAACTTCCTTTTTCCAATTCTGAATTACATCAAATGATGCAGGCCTAGCCGTTTTCTTTAACAATATAGACTCCAAATACTCTATACAAGCAATCTCAAAACTACCATGAACTGGCCACTGAAATTCGGAAGCATGTCTAGTTTGTCTGTGCCAAATATCATTGAATACTATACTACCAATGCCGTACTTAAGTACATAGTACATGCCAGCGACCCCTCCTGTGGCGCCGGTCGGCCAAATTCCAAAGATTGTCTGTCCCTGCAGAATAAACTCCTGAAACAGGCAGACAATTGCCCAGGCATATCAGATCACTGGTGTTACCTGGCGTCATTTGAACTTGCGAGTACAAATCTGCAACCAAATATCAGGATACTTAGGAATCAGCAAAATCAACTTGATGAGGACCCTTGTGGACACTTGGCAATGCGGACCTCAGCGCCCTAAAAGGAGGAAGGGTTTTTTATATATATAATTGTTGCATGCATTGCGCAACAACAGAGACAATGGTTCCTCCACTCCGTTTTGCGAAAAAAATTAAAAAATGTGTGGTTGCGCTTAATACTTCATGCGCCAAATTATAATATTGAAAAGAAACTCCACTAAATTGGAATACAATGATTCTGGTTTAATAATTGATTAAGATGAGTGCCCTTTGTGATAACACGTGTTTCGACGGACTCGCCGTCTTTCTCAAATCAGGGCTAATAGTATTGTATAAACAATTGTAGCACAAACGTTATAATTATTATGACCCACACAAGAATAGTATCCAATGTAATAAAGACATAAAGGGAGGGGCGAAGGGGAGGATTTTTAAGGTAAAAGAAATTATTAACATCGAAGCGAATCAAACAGTATCCGTAATCATAACGAAATACAAACATTTATAATAATGAAAAACAAAAACACAAGGTAGTTTGAAAGGGAGAGAAAAAACAGAAAAACATAATGAGTTCATTTATCTTTTGAAAAAACATGTAAAAAGAAAAAATCTTTAGTATCTAAAAAGTCAAGGCTTACCTAATGGTATTGTATACAAATGTGGAACGCTGCTTTTCAGCAAAAGAATGGAAAATGAAAGTCTCGGGTTAGATCCCAACCTGTCAAATGAATTTATGGTAATGTATATGGTATTAATACACCAGTTCCTTCTTAAAGTCATAAATTCAGAAAGTGATAAAAGCTCATGGTTCACAATACGTAACAAGTAACAGGTTTCATAGAAATGAAGACATTTCATTATCCGAATTCAGGCCTCTTTCTACTGAACGAAAACGACATATTAGTTTGGCTTCTTCTTGTCTTAATTTCTTCTCAAGGTCTCCTCCTCTTGGTCCCAGTGTCACTTTTTTTAAACCTACGTATGTGATGTCTTTTTTGTTGCTAAGTTGGTGTTCTTTCTGCCAGTGGGATGCCAATGGTAAATTAACATTCTGGCTTCCAATGCTTGCCAGGTGTTCCTGAATCCTAATTCTCATTTCCCTAATGGTACTTCCGATGTACACCTTTTTACATTGACAAATTATTGCATAAATCACAAATTTCGTTTTGCAATTAATGAAGTCCGTAATTTTGTATTTGATGCCAAAAGAATCTTGAAAAAGTTCTGTATTACCCGTTGCATATTGGCACATCGTGCAGGAGTTGCATTTTCGGAATCCTGCTGGTAATTGGGGTAACCATGTGGTTGCTGCTGGACATTTTTCTTCTTCTGGTAGTAGAGACGGACTAAGGATATTTTTTAACGTTTTTGCTCTTTTAAATATTACTGAAGGTCTCTCTTCAATAAAATTCTGAATGTGCGGATCCAACTTCGAAATTTCCCAATTCTTTTTCAAAATTTTTCTTATTACGTCATTATTGGAACAATAGGTTGTGATAAATCTGATTTTCTCCGACTGGCTCTGAATTGCCTTTCTGGACGTCAGTGTCTGTTGTCTGTTAAGTTTCAAGGCTTGCGCACAAGCTTTGATGATATGTTTCATGGCATATCCTCTGGCTAGAAATCGCAATGAAATTAGTTCACATTCTTGATCAAAGGCTGCTTTTACTTAGGAATCGCGTCACGACTCACCTTATTACAAAGGACTAAGGAGGTCCGATCGGATTACAAAGGACCCTCGTGGTTGGGGATTTCGACAAAACAGCCCGCCTCGATATGGGGACCCTCGTTTTGAACCTTGTGCTCACCATTCAGGGATCGGAAGGTGCAGTACTGTCGAGGTGTCACATCTCATACAAAAGGGCCCCCTTTTTCTCACTCTCTGATCCTGGTCCTGAGGTTTTCTCTTCAGCGAGGTGACATCAATCTTGAGGGTCCCTATTTGGGCGCCATCTGAAAGACCAAAGAAAAATCGAGGCTTAGTACCACAAATGAAATACGCCAATCACGGGTTGAAAAGATACAAGTATCTTTTATTACTGTACAGTATCAAAGCAAAACAGATAGCTATCTGGCTCCCAACACCTCACAGTGGGTACCAGCAGACACAGTGAGGGGTGAGAGTGCTGGACATCTAAACAGAGACATATTTATACCATTTTTGAAACATTGTCCAGCCTCTCTCCAAGCCAATAAGTTACTGGCTAGAGTTTGTGCCCAGTTCATATGACAAATATTACAATATTGTACAATGGATTAAACAAGTTTACATGTCCATGAAGTTACAATGATGCAGTTGGTTCTCTGATCCACAGTAAGCCTTGTTCAAAGAATATCTACAATACAGTTCAGACAGAAAACACGATCTGAGTTTGTTTTCCATTTTCTCATTGTTTATATGAGGAAGAGGCTTATGAGCGCAGACAACACTTGGATGGCAGTTCATTCGAGTCACAAGGTTTCTTTACATTGGTCAAAAAGTCTGTTCTCGGTCAGCTTAAACATTAATACAACTCAAAGGTCGTTCGGCTTGGCTGTAAATTGAAAACACGGTCCACCATTTTGGAACACAGAAACAAGAGGTGAAATCAAAATGGCGGACGATTCTTAAAATGGCAGCCGAGTTGATCAAAAAGCGGAACATTTCAGATGCAGTTTTCTGTGTAACACGAATGGGCTTAGGCCAATATTCGTAACAAGGCAGTATTATGCGAATACGGTTTAACACCTGTGGTCCTAGATATATTTATTTTTATGGCATTAAGGTATTAGTAAAAGCAGTGCCTCCAATTGCAAAAAAGTATTGGAGAGTGCACACAGATTCTATTTTCCAACCCATGGTGCCACCCGAGATGGTGGCAGGGGTTAGATTTATAATGCTTAGTAGTGTCAGACAAAAGAGTAGTCCTGATTGAAACAGACCAGGACGGGTGCTAGTAGCACATAGTCCTATGTGTAGGCCTGACAGTACAATTGAAGAAAATGACTGATGAGGAGTTATTTGAGGACAGTGACCAAAATGGGAAGATTATTTTGGAAATCTGCATCCCCTGTGATATCATGGTGCAGTATAGGAAGGTACTGATGGCAGCGGTGACCCAGACGTTTTTATTTTTTGAGGTGGACATGCGATATGCTCCAGCACAATTATGGACTTTTAATCCACATGATGATGGGTGGCTGAGAGATGTGACCCCAGTACAGATTACATTTAATTCAGGTGCATAGCATAATCATCCAGTATGTGGATGATCAGTTGGTATGTAGTGAAAATGAACATCAGTGCAGGAGGGATTCTGTTGCAATATTGCAACTGCTGGCTCACAAAGGGTACACGGCAGATAAAAAGAAGCTACAATACTGCCAGCAGGGGATACTATACTTGGGACAACTAATTTTTGCAAACAGGAACAAATATTACCAGATAGGGTTGCAGCAGTACACGCCACCCCTAGGCCCAGTACTGTCAAGCAAATGTAGATTTTTTTTGGGCTTATGTAATTATTGTAGGGCATGGATCCTAGAGGACACAGTCTACACAAGGCCACTATTACAAAGTCTCAGGGAAGGACAGATGACTTAAAAGTAAATTGGAATGGACTGAAGAAATGACAAGACTTAAAAGAAGCTGTTTGCATGGCCCCTGTTTTAGCAACTCCGGATTATATACAGGAGTTTTATTTATTTTCCCACTCTGATGAACGGCTCTTGCATTGACGGAAGGAGACATACTATATGTTCATGGGTCATAAATAATTGACCATGGGATGGGACGGAGGCACACAGGGGCGGTAGTGGTGTGTGGTAAAGGGGGGGAGAAATAGTGACCACCCCTGTTGAAAGCGAGACCACAGTTCCATATACACCATTGCCCATATTACAACTGGACCATTATTACCTGGGGAACTGATCAGCTCCAGGTTTGAAGGTCCATATGAGGTGGTGGTCTGTACTCCTTTCGCTGTCCGTATGAAGGAGTTAGACATTGGGTGCATCTCTTGGTTGTCCGAAGAGCACCTGAAACAAGGCAAAGCTCAAACAACAGACTAAGACTAAGATAAAGGATCCATGCCGGGGGGGGGGGGTGCACACACCTGATTTTTTATTTTTTATTTTCTTTTTTCATTTTTTCATTTTTTATTGTTTTTTCTTTTTTATGTTTTATCAATGTTTTGATTTTTCAATTTTTTGAAGGTCCAGAACCTGGTCTGCCCTGGTGGAAAACGGGTCTCTCTCTCTCTCTCTCCCTCCCTCTCTCTTCTCTCTTCCCTTTGCATGAAAAAATATAATCAATGAAAGCTGTTACGTGTGTGCACTTATCCCGCATGCATCAGGGGCTCCTAAGGTTTTAGTTCCACATCCCGTCCCAATTACAGAGGCACAATGCCTGGTACATCTTGCACTATGGGGGATAAAGGGCACATATCAGGCACACAGTGTGCAGTTGAGGAGCATTGATCTATACCCAGCGTTATGCAATGGCAACACAAAATACCGCCAGTGTCTACAAGGACCATATTTCTCCTTGGGAAGTTACTCAATTGGCAATGACAAATGGCAGGACACCCCAGTGACGTGCCAGGCAGATGAACTGATAGAGTACAGCAGAGAAGTAGTATCCCAAATAAAGACTATGGGGGTCATTATGAGGTTGGAGGTAAGTAACCGTCCTTACCGGCATGGAGCAAATACCATGTCCTTGTAGTAAAGAGCCCACTAATAGAGGGCAATCACGTGTTTGCGTGCACGAGTTTAGCGGCATGCCGGTAATGACATTACCGGCCTGCTGCTAAAGCCCTAAAAATGCCCCTTAGCGGCATCATGGAAAGCGCAGACAGCACTAGCGGCATCAATGGATACAGCATTAGCGGGCACGGCTATCAGCTGTGACCTCTATTAGCGGTGTCCGCAAATAGGCAGAACCGGAAGTAGCGTCTTTGCACAGGAAAGGGAAAGAGCACGACGGCCATCTTGAAATCCATTGCCATCCTCACCACACAGGACCTGGAGCCTTTTTCTGATTACAGACATCGACCATAAACTCCAGCATCATGCCCAAGGCTGTAAAAAAGGTGTTTCCCGCCAGCGCAAAGAGCGCTTCAATGAGGATGAACGCACCATGCTGGCAGAGACACTGGCAGACAATGCAGAGGTTGTTTTTGCAAACAGCCCCAAGAGGAAGGTACAGATAAAAAAGAAAGAGATCTGGCAACTTGTTGCCTGGAAAGTCAGCGCCGTAGGCAACACTCCCCGCACCATCAAGGATGTCCGCAAGCGCTGGGACGACCTGCACCTGAGAGTGTGGAACATTCTGTTCGCAAACTGGAGCCAGGCCATGGCTACTGGTGGTGGTCTTAGCTCACCCATAAAACTAAGCTGGTGGGAGGAGATCTGCACCAGCACGATTGGCATAGAGGCCATAGAAGGTGTGGGGGAGATGGAGCGTGGCGCCACCTCATCGGCGGAAGGAGGTGAGTGTCCTAAGAAAACCCTGTTACGCTAAGTATGATGATAGTCCGCCAATTTGTCTGTCCAAAGAGGCAATGCATGGCCCAATACATACACATTGATACATCCCTGCCTAGATGACGTCCGCAGAACAGGCACATGCATGCAGCATGGCAATGCCATACCTGACACTCACCACACAAATATGAAAATGGCATAAGTCACACTGCACGCAGCCCACAACAGAAATGCATGTCACGTAGCATACTCCAGGCCCAACACATGAGTGACCCTGATGAATGCCTGCATTCTCCACCCATATAGCAAGCAACGTGATCATCAAAACTCCACTGCCTAATCCCCTCTAATGTGTAGAAGAGCAATAATACAAATGTATGCATGATGCTTGTCAAACCATCACTCATGCCGTCCCTCTCTTGGTCCCCCACAGGCTCAAATCCTGACAGCGAGGCCTGGGACTGACCCCCACAGGCAACTACACCCCGGAAGAGGACCAGGGATGAAGGCACCAGGCCTTCCACTTCGAAAGGCCCAGACAAGCCATGACAGCCACTGAAGTCAAAACCAGCACAGGATGCCACTGCACTGGTGCCGCTAAGGCCCATTACCACAGTCCCCACAACACCTGTGTCGACTGCACAGGAGACAGTGGGCGATTGGGCACAATCAGCAGAGAACAGCTCTGTTGGGGAGGCAGCAGCTATGGCACCCCAGACAGATGATGATGTGCAGGGCCAGGTGTGTGTACCTGTCGAGGACGACTCCTCGGACCTTCCTGCAACACCCAGTCCCACCCCATCCCCCCAGGTCACACCTGTCTACTCCTACCATGACACCACACTGGAGCAGTCTGGAGGGGAGGTCGTACAAGGGAGCATGAGTCCCACAGAGGACCCACAGGAATTTGGTGATGTCACACATGCACATTCCACCTCCACTGGTGTACAGGCGGGGGTGCAGCAGATAGGACAAGCAGTGCAGTGCCAGGTGGACCTCACAGCTCTAGTGAAGCAGTTTGTCGCAGACAGTGCCCAGGCAAGGCAGGAGGGGCGTGACAACAGTGCTTCCCTGAGGCAGGCCATAGAGGCAAGCACCACAAGACTATGTGAGGAGGTGTCTGCACTGAGGCAGGTCCTATCCCACATTGCGCATTCCATGGAGGCTGAGCAACTGGCCCCCAGACTGGAGCAAGCAGCCACCCCTTCTTCTTCCAGCTCACCCAAACCAGCCCCCTACGCAGGTCAGGGCGTACCTTGTGTCGCTCGGACATGCCGCCACCAGGTGCAGGAAGTGGAAGCATGCAAACGGGGCAGCCTGATTAAGGCAATAGACACAGACACATGAAGCATTTGCTTGGACACCATGTGTGGGGGAGTTGTGGGGGGAGAGGAAGGGGGAAGAGGGTGTGTGTGGAAGTTGTGGGGTGGGCGAAGGGGGAGAGGGTGTGTGGGGGAGTTGTGGGGGAGGGGGAGAGGGTGTGTGGGGGAGTTGTGGCGTGAGGGAGAGGGGGAGAGGGGGTGTGCGGTGGAGGGTTTGAGCACTTGAATTTTTTGGACAGTTTAATACACCTGTT
Organism: Ambystoma mexicanum; assembly: GCF_040938575.1. Classification (NCBI taxonomy): domain Eukaryota; kingdom Metazoa; phylum Chordata; class Amphibia; order Caudata; family Ambystomatidae; genus Ambystoma; species Ambystoma mexicanum. The sequence continues at coordinate 1,307,787,785 of NC_090934.1, forward strand.
GTGTGAAAAAAAATCTTGAGTGGACATTCCTTATTGCATATGTGTCATTTATTGATATACATTAGATAGTGCACATGTACTCCCACACCCAGTGCCCTCTGTCCCACTTTCATGTCACCCTCTGCACCCATATGTCTAAGAAATATTGTACAATCACTGACTGACACACAGCACGTCCCTCCTGTGCATCGGCACCATGATGATGTGCGCCCACATCTTCTTCATCCCCTTCATCATCACCAGGTGGTTGCAGTTCAATGTCACGGGACAGGAGCACGTTCCGTCGGATACGCATCTTGTGCAGCATGATACATACCATGATGATCTTGGCCACCTTCTCATGCCTGTCGAGGAGTGCCCCACCCGACCGGCTAAGGCAGCGAAACAGTGCCTTCAACAGGCCAAAGGTCTGCTCGATGACCACACGGGTACGGGTATGGGAACAATTGTAGTCCTCCTTGTGCCTGTTCTGCGGGTTTCGGACAGGGGTAAGGAGCCACGGTTTCAAGGGGTAGCCACTATCACCTGCATGAGAAGAAATTAAAGGTATATGTTAGTCGATTCGTGATGGACAGCTGTACTTGTCACACATGCCTGCAGATAATTGATGGTCACATGCACATATCCCTGGTTGTATGCACACATTTTTCATGCCCTCAATGTGTTCTGTGCCATGGACTTATGGTGTGGATTGCATCTTCAAGATGATACACGGTGTACACTGCCTTGATGTTGCTCATGCATTGTGGACGCATACCGCTGTGTTTGAGTTAAATATGTGATGTGTAGTGTTCTGTATGATTTTCTAACTGGCAGCGTTGGCAGTAGGCTCTGCATTATTTGCCATTTAGCGTTGATTATTCCCATGGTGACATGCAGCACTTCTTTGGTGGCGGCCCTGTGACATTCAGTGGATTTCCTTGGTGGTTTTGTTCAGTGCATTCCCATGGATGCTTGTCCTGTGTGGTGATTTGCTGCAGACAGCTACATAGTGAATATTCACAGCCTTCATCCTTCCGAGGTCGATAAATGAGCACCACACACCGTGGGTAATAATAAGCAGCGCTCAGATACCTGAGGGTTTGTAGCGCTATATAAATGCTAAACTATTATTATTATTATTATTATTATTATTATTATTATTATTATTATTATTATTATTATTATTCACAGCATGTTGCTGGATTGTGTTATGGAGGGTGAGGTGTGGGGGTGGGTGGTGCACGTGTTGTGGGATGTGGGGTGGTTTTAAGTTTGACATGTTGTGATAGGTGTGCAGCTTACTGCATTTCTATGGGATTTGGTTGTCATGTTCAGTTTGGGATGGTTTGGGGTACAGTGTTTTTTGATGTGCACATTGTGCTGTCACAACAACAATGATACCATGGTGGTGTGTCCATCTATCCCTCCATTTCACTGTCATGCAACTTACCAAGCAGCCAGACACGTCGTCCTGCATGTCGCTCCATGAAGCATGGTAGCGTGGAGTTCCGCAGGACCATTGAGTCATGAGTTGATCCGGGATATCAGGCACAACAATGTGTGATGATCTTACTGGTGTCACATATCATCTGCACATTGACGGAGTGGTATTGCTTGAGATTGCGGTACACCACCTCTATGGCATGCAGGACCACGAACTCCACGTGGGTGCAGCCGAGAGCACCTATACAATTTGGTATGCCTGCCAGTGCATGGAAGTCAACATGTGTATCAAATATCTCCTGGGGAGTCCGTGGTAGGGATATGTAGTCCCTTGTGTGCTTCAGGAGGGCATCCAGCACTTGGTTCAGTATGCAAGAAAATAAGGGTTGTGATATGCCATATATGTGCCCCACTGTGTGCTGGTAGGTGCCTGTGGCAAAGAAGTGGAGCACCAACCCTACGTTAAGTAGAGTGGGGGTGGCGGTGCATATTTTCATAAGGCTGACAATGTTGTTGTGTATCATGTCCACAATGGTGGTGATGGTTTCCCGGGACTGACGGTACAGGATGTGGATCTGTTCAGGGGTTAGGTTGAATGGACTGGTTCTGATGCGAGGGATTGGGGGCTGCCTGCGTGGTACCACTGGCTGCACTGCTGGGGCATGCTGGGCATGTCTCACTCTCCTTCTTCTCCTGCATCTCCTCTGTGGTGCCTGCTGTTGTTGTTGTTGCTGGTGTGGCAATGCAAGCATGTGCTCCAGCCCCGGTATTGCTACTACGAGTGGTATAATTTTGGTGTGGGGAGGGGTGTGGTGTGTGGGTGTGCTCCTTTTGTGCTGACCCAGACTCCATTGACTCCACCTGTGCTGATTGTGTGCACCTGTGGCAGTTGGGAACACTGCACATAGCAGTTTACGGGTGGTTTGCGATGCTGGTATTGCCGGCATGCCGGTATTTTCAAGTCCGCATGACTTGTGATGTCCTCCTGTTAACTGTATCCCGGTATTTCTGGCCTGAAGGGCCGCGTGCCCCCGCCCTTGCTGCTATTAGCGGCAACGTTATTAGCGGTGCCTCTAATACCGGGTTCTTAGGTCGGAATAGCACGGAGCGGTATGTGATGCCGGTAATCGTTTACCAGCATCGTTTTTCCATTACCTCCAATCTCGTAATGACCTCCTATGTGTGTGCAAATATGGTCCTGACACATCAACAATGAAGAAGCCAGGGCCAATACATAGAGCCATAGACTCAATGAAGGAACAGTTCCTATTGGCACTAACACACAGTGCAACCAAACTCTTGTAATCCCAGATATGACGAAATGTACAGCAGCAGTGATGGATTACTACTGGGTACTCATGAAGGGGCAAGCGTTCACTGGACACCCTGTACACAGTGCTACTAGTAACCCTAGAAGAACACCTGAAGGGAGAAGAAATGCCTGTCAAGGTGCCAACATCCACTCCAGCACCTAAAGAAGCAGAAAGAAGCTTGCAAATTACACAAGAATTTGGTATGCTGCCACAAAAGGACGATTTGAATGGTGGGCAAGAAGGAAGAGCTCAAACTGTCTCAAAAGACTCTTCCAAACTGCTAAGAGGAATACCTGATGAGTATCAGCTTTTTAGCTCAGCAGCGACTTTCTTTTCATATTTTTTGGCCCCTGGGGTACAAGTATCTGCTGCACTTGTATACCCCCGAAGGATGCTGAGAATGGGTCACTATCCCACACCATCAAGGCAGTGCACAATCTAGGTGTTCAAATGAAGAAAGAAGGTTTGGTTCAGAACACGGATTGGCTATCGCTTGCCTTTGATTGGGTCATGTCATGGCTGGAGGCAGCAGTAAAAATACTGGTTCCTGTTATTGTATACTTCTTGGTCCTCTTCTGCACGTGCCAATTGGGTCTCCGATATTTGTATTTGTATGTATTTATTTGTAAAGTGCAGCCAAGCCCTGAGGAATCTGGGCGCTAATCCTACATGTTACAGGTTAAATAGGCACTTAAATACAGGAATCACAGAAGTACAAGTTGCCCAGGCACTTAGATACAGGAATCACAAGGTAATGGTACAGGGTTACATCACTGTACATGTATATATAGTAATAGGACATAAATTACTGTACTTTGATGTACAATTACGTATTTACAGGGTCATGTAGATGAGCAGGTGACACAAGCAGATATATGTACATCAAAATGTGATACTAACGAGGTACTGAAGTCTTATAACTGTCAGTGGCCTTGAAGAGCGGGCAGGCTTTTGTCTTGCTCGAGGAGCCAGTTTTTGGTCTTAGTACGAAAAAGGCAAAAGGATGGCTCCCCTCTAATTGCTATAGGGAGATCATTCCATTTCTTGGCCGCTAGGACTGGGAAGCTAACCCCCCGCCCGTTGTTGGTTAAATTGTGGGATGTAGATACAATGTGACTGCGCAGATCGTGTAGGTCGTGTTGAGGTGTGACGTGTGAAGGTATTAGCCTGTTACATGGGTGCTTGGTTGTAAAGGCACTTGTGGGTAAGGGACAGTGACTTCATATCTATTCTTTGTCTGATGTTGAGCCATTTTATGGTTTGTCTAGTTGCCATGATATGTTGTTTTCTCGGTATGTTGCAAGTGGCTTGAATAGAATTGTTTTGCATAACTTGCATTTTGTTGAGATTTTGTAGAGCTGTGCCCAAGTAGAGAGCATTGCAATAATCAAACTTCAATAAGACAAGCGCTCTTGCTACTGAGATGCAATTATTAGTCATCAGATAGGGGTGGTAGGCTGTGATGAGCTTGCATGTATAGGCCGTGGAAGAGGCTAATGCGTTAGTTTGTCTCGTAAGAGTGAGAGCAGAGTCAATGTAAATTCCTAAGGTTTTTACGTTGTTGGCTTCTTTAATAATATTACTGTCAATGTTAAATGATGTGTATGAGGTGCATAGTTTATTTAATTTGGTTGTTGAGCCGAGAAGGAGCAATTCGGTCTTGTCATCATTTAAGCAAAGCCCATGTTTTGCCATCCAAGCTTGTATGGTACTGTAGATGTCATTGAGAATCTTACTGTCTACAATGTATTCACCAGTGATAGGGATGAGTATCTGGGTATCATCTGCGTAATTGGTATATGTGACTTCCAGATAATCAAGTATGTCAAAAAGGAGCTTGGTGAATACATTGTAGAGAGTTGGGGAAACACAAGAACCGTGAGGTACCCCACAAGTCACTGGCATGGGATGTTGTGTTCATATAGTCCTTATTGGTGCAAAGATGATGGTATCAATTGGGGGGTCTAAAACACCTTGCCATACAATAGAAAGCACAACTCAAACTAATATTTCTGGTGTTGCCGGGTGGGGATGAGTTAGTTACTGAAGAAGTAATGAAAGGGGGGAATGCTGGGGAGGAGCTAGCACCTTCCTGCACCCCATAAAAGCTTTAGAATTAGGCAAGTCTTCTTTTAACTATTTCTAAGCACTACAAGAGTCCAGGGGGCAGGAGGGCACTAAAAAGAAGGCAGTTATTTAAATATAAGGTGTAAATAACTATTATCTGAATATATTTGTACAAATGTTTAATTCTATGTAGTTTTAAAATCTCAACTCATGACAGAAGTAGGCTCTGAGCCAAAAGGAATGCAGCCTGTGCTAGAAATAGACTTCTGGCATTGCCGTGGTGTTCGCTAAGGCTGGCATAGAGCATGAGCTAACTCAGCAGCTGTTGGCTGACTATCTAAAGCCCATGAAGGCTAAGACTCAATGCATGACATACAGAATTATGAAATCAGGTTTAAAAGAGATTGTACGACCAGATACAACTATGAGTATAATGAGTGAAGTGTGGAGAGTATGGCGGGAAGGTATATTTATATATAAATGTTCATAATGTAGCAAAATGATGTAAAATGAAGCTACAATGTATTCTTGCATAGGCTAACAGCCTGCTAAGTAGTTTGCCCTAAACGAAAACCCAGCCATGAAGGAAGGAAGACTGCAGCATCCCTTGTAAGGGAAGGACAGTTTTGAATGAGCCATGCCAATATCCAAGTTAAACAGTATATAAGGCTCCTGCTTGGCACCAATCTGCAGGAGCTGGGAGTGGTTTAGGGACAGAATATACCATTCAGGAGCAGAGTTATTTTCCCCATCCTCATTTCTGTACACATTAAATGTGTTATCCTTGCAAGATAAGGCTCTTGGCCTTAATTCCCTAGAGGGATGAACTTTAATCTGGTGTGAGCGTGATTAGGGGTACCCTGTATACTTAAGGGGTGCCCCTGTAAGTTGGCCTACCTTTCACAGACTTAGACCAAGAGTTGAAATACAATGGGCTCATTGCAGGCCCCTTTATTCATATTTCATAAGCACACAGATAACTATGGGATTAATGCAATTGATTATACATAAGCACACAAACAATGATAGCTACAAAGGGTATGCATCACCGTTAGTGTAGTTGCAGGAAACAACTTAATCTCAGCCACGACAACACTACCCAGTCCCGAGGCAGGTAGGCAGAGAGATCACACGTACTAAGGGGGTCTGGAGCAGAGCGTCCTACCTCTCAGCGAGACTTCATCACCCAGGGTTCCAATTCTCTATCTCCTCATCAGGAAACCTCTCTTCTTAATGGGGACACATCCCTGCCCCTCATAAGTTGCAAACTGTCCCAGCCAAAGGACAGACAGCAAGCATGAGAGGCAAAGAGCGGAAAAATCCAGACAGTGGTGGAAAAACCCAGCTCATCTCTGGTGCGCTCGTTCCCAGCACCCCTTATCAATGCACCTGCACATATCTGACTCCCCTCTCGGATCGTTCTTCAGCGAACAATACAACAGCTATCCTTCATAGTAAGCTCATCTGCTTTTTAATATAATGTTGTAACCATTGCAGAACTCATGTCTGCCGTCTAACTGAGCTCACAGAAATGTGGACTTTCATTGCAGTTTGGAAGTAAATGTCCAAAATGGTCATGAGCTGGTGCCATATTTTAGCTCATTTTCACACACGCAATACACTACATCCTTTGGATAATCAACTACCATACCTCAATGAACCAAAGAAGGTCTCTGAAACTGGTGAAACATCCTCACTAAATTAGGGATACAAGAAATACAACAACAACAAACAATTAAAACAAAACAACTGCAAAAATACAAATAAAAACATATTGCAAAGCCTCAAGAATCCAAGAAAACAGTTGATACAGTTGATACAACCAGCTCCCGCCCTGTTCTTGAGTGATTTGGGAAAGAAGGTAATTTAAACAACCAATCAAAACAACACATCCCTTCAAAGGCATTGCAACATAAATTATGCTTAAAAGAAAATAATCTATAGCTGCTCTGTTTTGCAAAATAGCTTTTCTAAAATGTCTGCTGTCTAGCAACAGTTGAGTCAAAGCTTGAGAAGTTTCATTAAGCCTCATAACAATCACACGCCAATCTAATAAAGGATTCATAGCCTACGGCAGCTAAACCCCAAACTCCCACCAAGGAAAATGCAAGAGCCCAAACTTCAGGTTCAGACAATAAATGCACATTAGAATCACAATCAGGAGACAGGCCAATATGATGGACAGGACGTGTAGAATGACCAATAGCAGGCTGTAAGGGAAACATCATCAAACTAAGTTGTGTCAGAGCAGAAGGGCCACCAGAAATGTTAGCAGGAATGTCGATGTAGGTAAAGTTAACACAGGGAAACAACCAACCTGTCGCAAGCTTAACATGTCGAAGATGGCTGGCAGCTAAGACAGTAAAATTACAGAACATAGCATTAGACACATCAGTACACACATTCATAGACCGTGTATATAAACGCTTCTCAAAATCAGTTACAGATTGATCATTAGTCAAGTCCAATTGCTGACATTTGCCAATGCGCTGAGGATCACAAGTCATGAGATAGCAAACATCGGAAGTAGCAATGTCATAGGTGACAATATGCGTCATATTCCTCCATTTGCAATCAGTGTCCACACAAAACTTGCAGTACTCATAGACAGAAAAAGAATTTCGCGAATCGGAATCTTCAACTATAGAATCACTATGCAGTACTCCGAAAACGTGTCGTAGCACAGGGGCCGGCATAGGGATGGCCACAAGACATGTAGAAATCAAGTTTTCAGCATCATGAACATCAGCCAGGCAACAGTACGAGATGTTCAATACCCGACGGGCTAGAAAAATCCATACATTTTCAGGCTGCTCAACAATCACAGCATAGCCATGCTGCACAAAAGACATGGAAGTCGCGGAATGGGGAAAAACATCACGCCCATGACCACAACGTTTTCTCAAGAAGCTGAGGTACAATGCTGTTGATCTGGCAACAGGCAATGCAGTAACATTAAAGCTGCTAGTCATCATCCAGACCATCAAATCCAGTTGTAGGATGGAGATATTTGCCACACCTTTTTGCATGTCCCCTGACCCTCCAGAATGGACTCGACACAAATCCACAAGCGCAAACATCACACCTTTGGTCTGGAAAAATGTTTTACAAAAAAAACAAGATGTCAGTGAAGTACATCACTCACGTAAATAACATTTGTCAGTGGGAACATGACTCCATTTCCTATTTCCTGATTCCATTGCTAGAACAACTTGATCTTGCCCTGCTGCAATCACATCTGCTGGAACTGGCAGACCACCAGGTATCTCAACCCACACTTTCACTCCCGGAATCATTCTGTCTGATGAGCCAACACCTTTATCCCCTTGTGTAGTTAGTACAGTGGGTGGCTCTCCTTTCTTCACCATAGATAATTTCACAGGGATGATAATAATATGTGCCACTCTAACACCCTTATGGATGGGCAACATTTTCTCTCCACTATTGATTAAGAACACCTTGATTTCCCCTTGGTAATCTACATCAACAAATCCTCCCAGTACCTGGATCCCTTTTAATGCCAACCCATATCTCGGGGCAATCAATCCCATACGTTCTGATGGAATTTGTACTCCAATCCCTGTATCAATAAGACTGATTCCTCTGGATTCAACTCCTCCATAGCATGCAGATCCACCCTGCAGACTCTGGTTTTGCTCAATAAGGAGCTAAAGCTTCAGGAGGTGTTTCCCAATACATCAATGTTTCAAATGCCCTATTCAGTTTCATTTGTAAAGCTAGCATTAATATATGCATCAATGGTGTTTCACTGTTAGCAATTGGTCAGTTATTCAACACTTGCACCACATCTAGGATGCATTCACGCCATCCTTTCAGGTTACTATCACCAGTATTTCACAACTGTTCTTTCAACAAACCATTCAATCTCTCAATTAATCAACCCGAAGCCTTGGGGTGATAAGGAACGTGGAAAATCCATTCAACACCGTTCTCCTGACAATAGTCTTGAATCATTTTTCCTTTACAATTACACACATCATCACTTTGAATTTGTAGAGGTACTCCATAATATGCAGCCACTATATCCAATATTTTACTGGTATTCAAGTGCGTGACTCTTTTGCATGGTAGCACCATCAAGTATCCTGAATACTTGTCCACAATTGTACACGCATATTGACATCCTCGGCTGACCGGTATTGGACCGATGTAATCGATTTGCTGAATTTGTGCAAGTAATTTATTTTGTTTTAAGGTGCCTTGAATTACATGGGGGAAAGATCTCTGTTTTTGATGTTGGCACACCGGAAATTGTAAAATCACAGTTTTCACGCTCTCTAAAAGAATGCTAATTCGTCGATCTTGTGCCCACCTGATAGTAGCCTTTTCTCCAAGATACCCACTTTTTCTGGTGTGCCCATTTAACAATCCCTTCCAAATCATCTTCCTCAGACCTCGTGTCCATAGCCGAAATCTTGGCATGTTCGTCTGCAACAGAATTGAACCATCGTTCCAATGAGTCTGTAGCACAATGTGCATCCACATGATACACGGTCACCTCACTATGCATCAACATTTCAGCAATATCTTGCCACAATTCTTTTCCCCATAATTCTTTTGCATGCATTTTTCATCTATTTTTCTGCCTTGTCGGCATCCAAACAGATAATCCATTCACCAGAGACCAAGAGTCCGTGAATATGTAACAACAACCAGGCGCTTCTTGCTTCAATGCCTGAGTCACTGCATACAAATCTGCGAATTGATTACTCTTCCCTTTGCCTGACGTTGTCCAATTTTCTTTTTCGGTTTTGCATTATATGACACCGCCTTCCCCTGTTGGTCAGTCCCCACATATTTAGCCGAACCATTGGTGAACCAAGCATCTTCAGTTTATCACTAGTTCGCTCCCCATAAGGAACTCCCCATTTTACAGGAGACTCACAAAGTTCAGTCCCCTCCTTTGGTTCCAATCAACTATTCGGATAACAGCCACTTGCTCATGTAATTTTGCAATTCCACCCTTCCCTGTTTTGGCACGATCTTGTATGTACCATTTACACTTAATGATACTAGCCTCATGAGCATGTCCCATTCGATGTGTTTTAGGAGAGCGCAGTACCCATTGCATGATCAGAATTTCTGGTTGGATTAATACATCATGACCCACTTTCATTTCCTCTGTTTCCATAAGAGCCCAAAGCATGCCAACAACTGCTTCTCAAAGGGAGTGTATCTGTCACCAGCTTCTGGTAATTTACATCTCCAAAAACCCAAAGGATCACGCTTCCAGTCCTGTTTCTGCCACTAACTCCTAATAGCATAATCTTCATGTACAGACACAGTTAATTCCACTTCACCTGCCCTTAACGGCCATAATTCAACTACTTTCTGCATGGTATCTTTCGCTAGCTGAAATGCTTTCTCTTGCTCAAAGCGCCATTCAAAGTCAGATTTAATTTCGTCTCACTTTGTAAAGAGGCGCTAAAATCTGCCCCAAATGTGGTATATGTTGTCTCCAGAACCCAAACAACCCCATGAACTGTTGAGCTTGTTTCTTATTCGCGGATGTAGTGAATTCAAGAATCTTTTGTTTGGGCTTTGGCACCATTTCACGATGCCTAAATTCCGAGAATAATCACGGTCCCTGCTGGAACTTGGATTTTTGTCTCATTGATTTCCCATCCTTCTTTTCTCAAACCCTCAATAGTGGTGTCTAGGTGCATACGCACACTCTGCTCATCCTTTCCCTGTATCAGGATGTCATCAATGTTGTGCAAAATCTGGACACCAGGTTTGCACGGGATCTTATCCAAATGTTCCGCCACCAGCCGGTGACAAATGGTCAGACTATGCATGTACTCCATGTGCAAAGGTTGAAACGAATACTGTCTCCCATTCCAGGAAAATGCAAACTGCTCCGGACACGCTTCTGCAATCGGCACAGTGAAGAATTCATTTGCAAATCTATCGCCGCATAGCAAGTTCCCTTCAACTTTTGCACATTCTCAATCAGGGTAACAGCCTCTGGGACTGCAGGTATTAATGTAGGAGTGTACTTGTTTAACTCACAGTAATCCACAGGCATCCTATATCTTCTGTCTGGTTTCTTAACCAGCCAAAACGGATTGTTACACGCCGTGGTTAGCACGCCTGCTTCTGCATATCCCTTGATGGTATCTGAGATCTAGTTCTGCCCCCCAGGAATGCAATTCTGTTTCATAGATACCCATTTTGTGGTCAAAGGAACCTGCACAGTGGCATCTTACATTTTCCCACAATGATGGGGTAAAAGTCAATGCACTCACCCCAAACTGATACATCTTACCTCCTAGTCCTAAAGTCAATCCCTTCAGAATGTCAAAGCCAATAATATATTCAGGGATGAGAACAATCAACACCCGGCATTTATTTCCTTTTAAATTGCCAATTTTCATGTCAACTCTCATGCTGCCTTTTCACTTTTTATACCACTCTTTCCCTTCATGTCCTGAATTTGTATACAGCTGATACATTTCGCAAGTTTCAATTCCATCAAAATCTTCGTGCGGCACTCCATATTTTAGCAGTGCCAAAAACATGTCTTTCCTTGATCCACGCAAATCTCTACTATCGAGCCTCTTTCCAGGGGTCAGTTTATCACTTTGCCCCTCTCTCTCTTTCTCTCTCTCTCTCTCTCTCTTTCTCTCTCTCTCTCTCTCTCCCTCTCTCTCTCTCTCTCTCACTCTCTCTGGGTCTCTCTTCAGCTTTGTCCCATTCCACTAAGTCTGCTAACTGTCAAATTGCATCCACCACCTCATCCGTTAATTTGCCTGTCATCCCCAGCAGTAAAGTCATAATTACATTTTTATAGGTCGGTGGAGCAGTTTATATAATTGTATTTCGTGCTGAGACCAACAATGTCACCACCACCATATGTTCTGGATCATCGATATTGATGGCTTCTTTCATAGTATGCTCCCTGAGCTTTTGGATGGCCTCTCTCAGTGTGTACCACCTTTTCTCCTCGCTAGGCCAGTCCGATGCAATCGGATACTTACGATTACATCCTTGAGTAGCTAACTGTAGAAAATACACTTGCGGATCACTCCCTTGACCATCCAGAGATGGTCCTGCACGTAATACTTCTTGAATATGGGTTTCATGGGATGGAGCAAGAACCTCAGAGAATCGGTCAAATCTACGAGGAGACCTGCCACACCTCCGTCAAATAATATGACCATCCATGGTAACAGAGGCTCACCAGTCCTCTGTTTTAATCGATTAATTATCTCCCCAACCTCTTGTTGAGAATAATGCTCCAACATTGTTAAATCCACTAAACCACACCTGGGATTATTCGGATGTGGACCAACTTGTCTAGGCGTAACTGGTTTAGCGGTCAACTCTTTCCTATCAGGCTCTGGGTTGGATGGTTTTTCCTGTCTGAACCACTCTCTGAACTGGTACTACTGAATAATTTGCCGTCCCACTCGTTGGGGTCCCAATCAACCCCTGTGGAGGCAATCACCATTGCCACCTTGCAGGTATTCACTCTGCCTCTTCTCTTTCTATATTCATATTGGGCAACTCTCACAGCAGCTCGCTCAGCTACTGCTTGATATTTATCGTCATTATCATGATACAATTTCATCTGAAGCTGCTGCATTAACGCAATCTGTTTCTCAGCAGCCAGCTCCTTTCCCAATTTCAAGACACTCGTCTGCAATTCTACATTCTGCTGATGCACCCACATACCAAATTTCTGGTTTGTTGCATATTGGGAAGTATGCTGAAGATTACGAACAGATATACACTCATATCCACACATTTCCCTTAGATAAAAAGATAGATAGATAGAGAGATAGATAGATAGATAGATAGATAGATAGATAGATAGATAGATAGATAGATAGATAGATAGATAGATAGATAGATAGATAGATAGAAATGAATGAGACAGTTCTAGGAACAGGATCTGGGTCATTTCAACTTATTAGGGTAAGCGGGCAAAAAAGGGACAAATAGAGAACAGAAAACAACCTAGTCCTCTTATATTAGAGATGATATGCACTCAGACAGCCATATAGAATGTAACCTCACACTGAAAGTGTGTGAGGATGTTGCATGGACGAATGCTACATGGAAGGATGTCGCCTGCCAAGATGTCAGAATGCATCAATGAATATTATGAACGTACGTTAAAGTGACATCTGACGAAGACAAAGTGATATCAAAAAGAGGATATATGAACCTATGCTGAAATGATATGAAGTGAAGCACTAAGAGTAACATGTACCTAAAGCTAAAGTAATCATGGATCTAAAAAAGATGACGTAACTTGCTGATCAATAACTGTAAATACGCAGTAACGCAAGGTAGAATGAAAACGTATAGCAGCTTGCTAAAGAGAAATAAATAATGCCATAGTAGGAAAATGGATGCTGGCTCACGTTGAACTTAACCAAGCGACCTCAGAGACAGGCCGAGGCTGTAGAATCAGGAGACTCAGAAAAACAGCTCTGTGTGCAAAGCCAACAATGATTCAAGATTGGCCCAGAGTTAAGGGTGCTATTTTTAAAAGGATAACCACAGAGCACAAATAGAGTACATGGATAAGCTCTGAACGTGGGATAGTCTTCGTAGATGGAGGAAAAAGAAAACATCTGTGAGAGCCAAACTGCTAGTCAATTAAAAGTATGCAAATTTCATATGAGTGAGCAAGTCTCTAGAGGCCAAGAAGAGCAACAGCACCCTGCATAATTAAATCAAATAGCAGTAAATAGAAGGCTGAAATTGGCAAATTAGTGGTCTCTTCACATGTGACACAGAAGTTGAAAACAAAGGTTGAAAACAGAGTCTTAAGCTAAGATAGTGGTGGTCTCACACTCCCTTGAATGTTCCAGAACAGTGAGAAGGCAACACGGACAACTACAAATGGAAGACTTTGGTTTGTGGCCTACCAATGAGAGATGAAGAACTAATTGGGAAAATGGGGAGTAGCCTGATGGGATTCAAACACCTAAGTTTCGTTTAATGCACATGCTACTACAGATCCAAAAGTCCCAGGTTGGGATAGTATGCCAACCAATCAGTGAGGTTGAGGAACAACCTAACTTGCAATGTAGAATAGACCCATCCACTGTTGTTTTGTCCGCCATAATCAGTTTTATTAGTGTTTAGAAGTAGTTTAATGCATGCCCTACAGATGATAATGATGTGTTATTTATATAGCGCCTTAATACAAAGAGCTTTACAGAGCACATATTTACATACAATATCACCCAACCGAAATTGGTACTCATTTATCGACCTCGGAAGGAGGAAAGGCTGAATTGGTCTTGCCGGCATTCGAATTTGCGACCTGCAGATCACGCTCAGATCAACACAGCGAGCGCTCAACCCACTGAGATATCTTACTGGCAGGTAAGGGTAAGGGTTAGCCAATGAGGTACTAAGCCTTATACATCATATAAGTAGAAATGTTCCATTAACCAATGCCTTCCCTTGAAAGGTTTTGTACTTTTCACTATAGAATGACATCATAGATGATGCATAGTGGGATATAAGACATCCATGTAATCAAGCAACTGTGTGAGTGTGCATGCATCAGTCTGATGTCTGTGAGGGCACCCTGCTTTAATAAATTGACAATAAAGCAGTACTGTGCTATATTCTTTGAGTCTGTCCAATTATTTGGTCTGCAATCAGTATTGTAATTCCATCGAGCACAAAAGACGCTTCAAAGTGATAGAGCACCGCAGCTCTCGACAATTCAACAGGTAGGTCGAATTTCCAGTGAGGCCCAGTCATGTAGTGCAACATGTAGTGCAACATGTGGACTGATTATTTTTGTATTACCCAAAGCTTCCACTTTAAAATATGCAAGCCATATTATCCTATGGTATCGCTAGAAGGTTTGGGCATTCAAAGTGTTTCTGTCATTGTGGTAAAATGTATTTGTGAAGCCTTTACAGTATTCCTAAGAGTCACAGTAGCTAATGTACGGTTTTGAAAATCTCTGGTTGCTGTTTCATACTCCAGCGTTCTGCCTCAAGGAATGGAAACTACACCTTACGGGGAAAAGAATGAGATTGCCAAATCCTCTCATGATGCCCCATCACACTTAGGTACTGCTCCAAGATCACACAACACAAGGTCAGGAGTTACACTCAGGAGTAAACGTCCCATTACCTCACAAGGACGTCAGTTCTTGTACCACAGATGGTGCTTGCCATGGAGCTTGGGCAGACATGGTGGGGTCCGCATTTCTGTGAGGAGACGCCTGTTGCTGCCAGGCGATACCGCCTCCCGATTCTCAGCACGTCAGCGATCACGTGACATGGCGTCCGGGCCTCTACACTCCCATTACCAGACTCAGTAGTCGTTCACACTTCCGGGTCCCACAGAGCCCAACACGTGACACCCACGTCAGGATCACGTGGTACGGGTCCGACAGCAAACCAGGAACTATGGGACCGGACACGTCATGCACGCACACAGAATCACGTGATCCGGGTCCCGTAGCGGCACACTTAAAACAGCTCAGTTTCCATTACTCAGTGCTTCTAAGCTGTTTCATTCAGCGTTTAGCATTTTGGTAACCTCGGCTCCTGTTATTTGCTATACTCGAACCCGGACTTCATTTATTGGACTTCCTTTGTCTCACCCTTAACGGCTCCGCGCTTTTTGCCTTGCTGCTCCTCCTGTTTTTGATTCTGGACTTGTTAACACGGACTCGATTTGCATTTCCCTTTTTCACAGACGACTTTTGGATTCTCGTTCTGCATCAGCCTCTGGATTCAAGTATTCCACGCATTCTGCACTTCGTCCTTGCTCAGGTGCTTCCAGTGTGTTCATGTCAATTTCTGGCCATCCTGGTGCCCATTCTGCCAGTTGCTGTCTGAACTCACTGAGGGAACGGGGCTTTACTCCTGAACCACCACACTGCAGTACTCCTCCCAGTTAAGACAATTTGCATTACATATCCTGGTAGGTGTCCCTATCTTTCTTACCTTACTGACCTATTGCTCACAGGTTTGCTCTGCACTTACCTAACCAGCTCCTTCTTTCACAGCAGTCACTCGGAGGACCTGGTGTTCCTGTTCCTGCCACCTGTGGCCCTAATCCTCAAACACCAAGTATATTCGTATCCTGCTGTTGGTTGCTTAGGGACAGAGGTATTCATACGCCTCGAAAACCTCAAGTCTTGACAGATCTTGACAGACTGAAAAGCCATTTACTTGTCTGCAGTATGGAGCCCTCTGCCGGGGACCCAGTGGCTGCTCTAGTCCAGGCCATTTCGGTGTTACGCTCTGATATGGCGACAGCTTCAGCAGCTATACACCAGTGTCTTGACGCCATTCAGAGTGAGCACCATGCTTTGCCCGCAGATCTAGAGTTTGGGGACATTGCATCACAACCTAGTGCTCCTCAGGGAGCCCCTTCCATTATCACACAGGTAATAGTACCTACACCGTTCCCTCTGGCTGCACCCAAAAAGTTTCAGGGAGACCCACGTAACTATCGGACCTTCCTAAATCAATGCAAGTTACACTTCATATGTAAACCACAAGCTTTCCCCGATGCTACCACCAAGGCGGCCTTCACGTAGTCCCACCTGGGTGGCATAGCTGCCACCTGGGACAACCCCTTAATTGAGAGCAACAGCCCCTCTTTATCTGATTTTGACCTTCTGGTAAATGAAATGACCAAGGTATTCAATACAAGACACAAGGCTCAGTCACGAGACCTGGAATTGCTTAGCCTTTCACAAGCGAAAAGCCCCCTCATTGAGTACCTTATCCGCTACAATCAACTGTCTGTAGAAACGGCTTGGCCTGAAAGCAAGAAAGCCGTGGTCTTTTACAAGGGCTTGAGTGATGCCATAAAAGACGCATTAGCGGTAGTTCCTTCTTTGCCCGTCCAATATCATGAACTCGTGGATTTGGCTCTGCAGGTCCATGCCAGGCAGGAGGAGCGAAAGGCAGAGTCAGGCTTTGCTCCTTCCTGATCCACACCAGATCATGATCCACAGGGCGAGCCTATGCAGATAGGGAGTGTTTGCAGTCGATGCCAGGCAGGAGGAGCGAAAGGCAGAGTCAGGCTTTGCTCCTTCCTGATCCACACCAGATCATGATCCACAGGGAGTGTTTGCAGTCGATGCCAGGCAGGAGGAGCCTATGCAGATAGGGAGTGTTTGCAGTCGATGCCAGGCAGGAGGAGCGAAAGGCAGAGTCAGGCTTTGCTCCTTCCTGATCCACACCAGATCATGATCCACAGGGAGTGTTTGCAGTCGATGCCAGGCAGGAGGAGCGAAAGGCAGAGTCAGGCTTTGCTCCTTCCTGATCCACACCAGATCATGATCCACAGGGCGAGCCTATGCAGATAGGGAGTGTTTGCAGTCCGATCACAGCCACAGAGAGGGAACGCAGAAGGTCTGCTAACGCCTGTTTCTACTGTGTCCTTAACGGGCATTATTTCAGGGAATGTCCCCGCCGACCAAAACTCAAGACCACAGATTTTCAGAAGGCCCATCCCTAGACAAGGGGGCATGGACGGGCCCAGACCTGACCCCCTCAGTGACCACATCCGCTCATGTAGGAACAAGACCTATATAAGTACAGGCCTCCTTGTCCCCTTCCCCTGACACAACATACACGGTCCAGTCCACCGGAAACTACATTGAAATCGCTCTGGCGGCCACGTTAAACTTGTCATTGCAGAACAAGAGACGACCTGAACCAGTGCAGGCCATAGACGGGACATCTCTTATTTCCAGCCCTATGAAGCAACAAACCATCCCATTGACGCTGGTAATCCAGGACACCCATAAGGAGCAGATATCCTTCGATTTAATCACTACCCCTCAGTTTGGGCTGATTCTCGGGATTCCGTGGTAACGCCACCACAATCTCGTTGTCGATTGGGTTTCTGGTCACCTTTACTTTGAATCAGCGTTTTGCCAATCCACTTGTCTTACACGCCATGACACTCCTGAGACTCTGGCACAGTTGCTTGGGGCTGTCGCTCAGCTCACACTGAATGACCCGCTTCCTTTGGATCTGGATCCACCCCAACACATGGTTGGTGCCATAACACCAGATATTCCATCAGAGTATCAGAATTTCCAGAAGGTTTTTGATAAGGGCTGTGCAGAGACCCTGCCCCTACACAGCACCTACGATTGTCTTATTGACCTTATGCCCAATTCAAGTATACCCAGGGGCGGATTTACTCTTTGTCTCCCCCAGAGGATCAGACACTCAAATAGTATATAAAAACTGCTCTGAGTCGGGGACATATCCAGCCCTCCACGTCGCCAGCCCCATCTTTTTTGTCCTAAAGCGGGAGGGGGACTTACATCCCTGTATCGACTACAGGGGCTTGAATGCAGTGACCATAAAAAATGATATCCCATACCTCTTATCGGCCCCTTGCTTGACCGTCTAACCCATGCTAGGTTAGATCTCAGGTGCGCATATAATCTGGTACAGGTACGCAAGGGCAATGAGTGGAAAACAGCATTCTGTACACGGTAAGGCTTCTACGAATACTTGGTCAGGCCATTTGGCCTCTGTAAACACCCGCTACATTTCAGCGGTACATGAATGACATATTCAGCGATATCCTGGATACCTACGTCATCATCTACATCACCGATATATTGGTGTTCTCTCCCTCTTTTCCAGAACACGTGGTTCACGTGCGTGAGGTACTCTCAAGGCTTCGTACCCATGCCTTATATGCCAAACATGAAAAATGTCTGTTTTACATAGACAGGGTGGACTTCCTGGGTTTCCACATATCGCTGGGGGGCTTGTCCATGAACGCTTCCAAAGTCAGAGCAGTACAAGAGTGGCCAGTCCCAACCTCAGTGAAGGCTCTCCAATCATTTCTTGGTTTCGCCAACTTCTACCGGCGATTCATCTCAGGCTTCTCATCCATTGCGTCTCCCCTCACAGCTCTCATCAGTCCGCAGGTTCCTTTTCTATGGACGTTGGTCCAACAAGACGCCTTTGAGAGTCTGAAAGCCGCCTTCACCTCAACTCCTGTTCTTCAGCACCCAAACCCAGACCTCCCATTCATCGTGGAGGCTGATGCTTCTGTCCCAGTCCTGCACAACCACTGGCCGCCTGCACCCCATAGCCTTCCACTCAGGTAAATTTATCATGGCAGAGACACACTACACAGTTACAGAAAAATAGTTATTGGCCATAAAAGAAGCCTTCCAGGTCTGGAGGCATCATCTTCTGGGGGATAGCCTCCAAACCATTGTATACACCGACCATCAGAATCTCCAAGACCTAGCTTCAATGAAGTGCACTAACAGCAGACAAGTACGGTGGCATCTTTTATTTTCTGCCAACAATTTTGTTGTTAAACATAGACCCGGAAGCACGCATGGTAAAGCTGATGCTCTGTCCCGTTCTCCAGAGGGGGTTGCTCTCCCTACCTACCCTAAAACACTACTAGACAAAAACACCTGGTTTGCCTATGTACACCCCATCAGATCTATTCAGTTCTACCTGGCAGTGGGTGTCTCTACACCCCGATCTGGTGTCAGATGGGACTTGGTTTTATGGGATGGGCTACCGTACTACCAAGAGAGACTGTTCTTGCCCTCTCCAGACACATGGAGCCAAGCCCTGGAGTGGTCTCACGATGCCCCATCAACGGCCATCCAGGGCAAAAACGCACATACGGCCTGCTTCATCATTGGTGTTGGTGACCTTCGATGTGGAAGGATGTCAACACCTACGTTGATACATGCTCCATTTGTGCACAATGTAAAAATAGAAAAGGACGTCCTCTTGGCTTACTCCAGCCGTTACCCATTCTTCCCCGGCCATGGCATACACTTACAATGGACTTTGTTACAGACTTACCCAGGGTAAAGGGTTATGGCACCATATGCATAGTTTTTGACTCATTTACTAAAATGGCCCATTTCGTCCCTTGTTCCGGCATACCCACGGCCCCCAGAATGGCTGGGTTGTTGTTTCGGGAGATCTTTTGTTCTTTTGGGCTGCCCACGATCCTTATATCAGACCGTGGGTCCCAATTCACATCTAAGCACTAGAAGGCACTCACCAAGTTGTTGGGCATAGATGCTAGATGCTCCTCCTCATACCATCCGGAGACACGGGCAAACCGAACATGTGAACCAAGCAATGGAACAGTACTTACGATGCCTGTCCCTTCAGAATCAGCAATCCTGGTATCAGTTGTGACACCTAGCACAATTTGCATAGAATAATGTTCCTCATTCCTCTACTGGTTGCTCACCCTTCTATGCTTTGTTTGGGCAAAATCCACGCACCCTACCTGTTCCTGATCTCTCTATGTCCCGTACCCCGGCTGCTTCCGCCTGTGTTAGGGACCTGGTCGTAGTCCACAACCAAACACTAACCCATTTTCGCGAGGCACAGGACACCATGCGAATCACTGCCAACAAGAAGCAATCTCCGGCCCCCCTTATGCGCTAGGAGACAAGGTATGGTTGTCCACTCGGCACCTTCGGCTGCCCGGCTCTCGCAAATTGCTTCCCCATTTTGTTGGTCCATTCAAGATCACCAGCGTTGTGAACCCGATAGCTTTCCGGTTGGCCCTTCCCTCCACCTGGCATATACAACCAGTCTTCCACACGTCTCTGCTCAAGCCCTGCCCAGCCTCCACGAGGTTCATTTTGCCCCCCTCTTCCGTGGTGCAGGACGGGTCCTGTGAGTAGTGGGTTAGTGCCATCCTGGGCTCTCATATTACCAGGAGTCGTCTGTACTACCTGGTTGATTGGTTGGGTTATGGTCCCGAAGAGAGGTCGTGGGAGCGTGCTACCGATGTCCATGCCCCTGTTCTTGTGTCTTGTTTCCAGCGGGATAATCCATCTTGCCCATGGGGTTGTGGGCACTTGGGGAGGGATTCTGTCATGCATGCCCCATCACACTTAGGTACTGCCCCAAGATCACACAACACAAGGTCAGGAGTTACACTCAGGAGTAAACGTCCCATTACCTCACAAGGATGTCAGTTTTTGTACCACAGATGGTGCTTGCCATGGCGCTTGGACAGACATGGTGGGCTCTGTGTTTCAGTGAAGAGACGCCTGTTGCTGCAACTGCCAGACGACACGGCCTCCTGATCCTCATCACGTCAGCGATCACGTGACGCAGCGTCCCGGCCTCTACATGCCCATTACCAGGCTCAGTAGTCGTTCACACTTCTGGGTCCCACGGAGCCCAACACGTGACACCCACGTCAGGACCACGTGGTACGTGGCCTGCAGCAAACCAGGAACTACGGAACCCGACACATGATGCACGCGCACAGAATCACGTGATCCGAGCCCTGTAGCGGCATGCTTAAAACAGCTGAGTTTCTGTTACTCAGTGCTTTTCAGCTGTTTCATTCAGCCTTAAGCGTTTTGGTAAACTTGGCTCCTGTTATTTGCTATATTCGACCCCGGTCTTTGTTTATTGGACTTCCATTGTCTCACCCTTGATGGCTCCATGAGTTTTGCCTTGCTGCTCCTCCTGTTTTTGATTCTGGACTTGTTAACACAGACTGGATTTGAGTTTCCCTTTTGCACACTTTGGATTCTCGTTCTGCATCAGCCTCTGGATTCAAGTATTCCACGCATTCTGCACTTCATCCTTGCTCAGGTGCTTCCAGTGTGTTCATTTCAGTGACTGGCCATCCTGATGCCCCTTCTACCGGCTGCTGTCTGAACTCACTGAGGGAACGGGGCTTTACTCTTGGAACCACCACACTGCAGTACTCCTCCCAGTTAAGACGCCATTACACATCCTGGTAGGTGTCCCTTTCTTTCTTACCTTCCTGACCTATTGCTCGCAGATTTGCTCTGTACTTACCTAACCTGCTCCTTCTTACACAGCAGTCACTCGGAGGTCCTGGTGTTCCTGTTCCTGCCACCTGTGGCCCTAATCCTCGAACACCAAGTATATTCGTATCTTGCTGTTGGTTGCTTAGGGACGGAGGTATTCATACTCCTCGCAAGCCTCAAGTCTTGACAGATCTTGACAGTCTGCTCAGAAGGATGATGTACCGAATGTCTCATATTAAATTGAGCACAGTGGTAACAGCCATGCATTTCAGGAAAAAAAGATCACAAGAGAGTGGAAATCTGCTAACACAGATGGATCAAGATAAGAGCCACCTTGTTGGACATCCGTCGTTCTGTACAGGCAGTCTGTAATGTGCACACATGGGCAATGCTTTGCCTCATAAAGATGTCTTGGAAGGATGCTGCCTGGTAAAGCTTCCTAATAATTCATCCTGTCCTGGCTTGTACTACTATCATGAGCTTATGGCCCTTGGAACATGCATCTGTTAATGGATGGGATTACACCAGAATAATTCTGACTCCAAATAACTGGACAAACTCAAGAAGATGGCAAGTTACTGTTTTATTAACAATTACCTAAAGCAGGGAGGTTACAACGAACATCAGCGGATGTACGCTCATTCTCTCAATAATTTCCACAGAAAATACAATTCATATACTACATTATGTATCAGACTGGCATCATAATACGTGACAATAGTGAAACACCTATCAAGGGTCAGGATTGGTTGAGGGAAACATCTAAATATACAATGATATAGGAGCTGGGATTGTTATTGGCTGTCCACTATCAGGTGGACAACTTATACCTACCTTTTCAAACATGCCATTTAAGAAAAAAAACATTGCACTGTGTTTCTTTGGCCTTGTAAGCTATAAGGTCCTTTGTTATATGGACTAATACAATTGGTTGGCATGCTTGTGCTATGTCTGGAACATTTGGTTCATTTAGCAGTACCTAAACCAAGACCCAAGTGCAGGGAAATAGGACATGAAGCTACCTCACCTATCAATTAGCACAACATCTCTCATCACCAATGCCTTCTGCCATGAAATTGTCTTTGTACTTGGCCTTGCAGAGTATTCTCATCCTGGGAATGCACGGGAGTGAAGGCACTCACTATTGTGTCTGGGACTCCAAGTTCAAGCTTTATTTCCATCCTTGGCTCACGTGACAAGAGACCACAATTTGGTCCATTCTGCAACTTTTAAATGGTTTAAATGAATAAAAAATGGGCATCCTTTGTATTCTTTCTTGCACCTTAACGTGAGAAGATGCATCCTCCACACACTCGTTCTCTTCAGAGTAGATAGCTGATCTCGATTTCTAGGATATTTACTTCCGGTCACGCAGCTTGACACACAGCTTCAGTAACCTGTTATTCTACTGTGACACAGCTTTTCATTCCCCCTTCATGGTTTCTGGCTTATTTATTTCATGAAGCCAATGTCCAGTTTCTATACAATGGCTGCTTTGCCTGCATTCTACTCACAACGCATAGCTCGTCTATACAATAACTTTATCTACCTTCCGTCTCAGCGCTCTGTATACTTATTGAACTTCTGTTTTCTGCAGCACTTTGTTAACATTAAGAGGCCGATTCATGGAATAATTAGCGCGGCGCAAGTGGGCAAAAACGTGCGAATCGCAGTGGAATAGCGAAAATCGCAGTGCAAGTGCAAAAATCGCACGAAAAGCAGCGCACGTCGATTCATGGAAGTCCGTGCGCGAGAAAACCAGCGGATGTGCGATAAAAAAGTGCGCCGTGCACATTGGCGCACAGGCCATCTAACAGCGTGCGCCAGGTCACAGCGAAAATCGCACACGCCACAGCGAAATTCACACATAGCGCGGCGCACGCAACAAAAGTAGGCAGAACACGGGCGTAACACTCGGAATGGGGAACAACTTGAAAAAACGTGGGCGTCACGGGGGAAGTACAGGGCACAAGTGCGCGGAACGCTCACACGCTCGTCTACAACACGTATTCATGGAATAGAATAGGGCAAAAAAGCGCACGCTCAAACCAGTGCACAGGCACAAACACGACCGCCACAAGAAAGCAGGCAGTAGCGTCTCTGCGGCTGTAAGAAATGTGCGCCAAAAGGTGCGCCAACAAATAGCACCTATATACTGCCATGATGAATGTCCTATACTGTGGCCCTCCAGGACAAATGACGTGCAAAGGGGTACCCACAAACCCGGACACCCGCTGACAAAGAATACATGTGCGTGTATACCGGGGTGCGCGGGAAGTCTCACACGCAATTTGGCCGGGTACGTGGATTTCAGGGGTGCGCGGGAAGTTCCACACGCGATTCCATCAGGGTAGGTGTATTTCATGGGTGCGCGGGAAGTTCCACACGCAATTTCAGCAGGGTACGTGTATTTCAGGGGTGCGCGGGAAGTTCCACACGCGAATGGGCCATTGCGAGCAGGGTACGTGTATTCCATGGGTGCGCGGGAAGTCCCACACGCGATTCCATCAGGGCACGTGTATTTCAGGGGTGCGCGGGAAGTCCCACACGCAATTTCAGCAGGGTACGTGTATTTCAGGGGTGCGCGGGAAGTTCCACACGCGAATAGCCTGGGCGCGTGTATTTCAGGGGTGCGCGGGAAGTTCCACACGCGAATAGCCTGGGCGCGTGTATTTCAGGGGTGCGCGGGAAGGTTTACACGCGATTTCAGCAGGGTACGTGTATTTCAGGGGTGCGCGGGAAGTTCCACACGCGAATAGCATGGGCGCGTGTATTTCAGGGGTGCGCGGGAAGTTCCACACGCGAATAGCCTGGGCGCGTGTATTTCAGGGGTGCGCGGGAAGTTCCACACGCGAATAGCCTGGGTGCGTGTATTTCAGGGGTGCGCGGGAAGTTCCACACGCGAATAGCCTGGGCGCGTGTATTTCAGGTGTGCGCGGGAAGTTCCACACGCGAATAGCCTGGGCGCGTGTATTTCAGGGGTGCGCGGGAAGTTCCACACGCGAATAGCCTGGGCGCGTGTATTACAGGAGTGCGCAGGAAGTTTTACACGCGATTTCAGCAGGGTACGTGTATTTCAGGGGTGCGCGGGAAGTTCCACACGCGAATAGCCTGGGCGCGTGTATTTCAGGGGTGCGCGGGAAGTTCCACACGAGAATAGCCTGGGCGCGTGTATTTCAGGGGTGCGCGTGAAGTTTTACACGCGATTTCAGCAGGGTACGTGTATTTCAGGGGTGCGCGGGAAGTTCCACACGCGAATAGCCTGGGCGCGTGTATTTCAGGGGTGCGCGGGAAGTTCCACACGCGAGTAGCCTGGGCGCGTGTATTTCAGGGGTGCGCGGGAAGTTCCACACGCTATTAGGCTGGGTGGGTCCTCACAGGTGTACCCTGTACACCCTCGACGGCCCCTGCAGGCAGCCCACAAAACAGGGGACTACCCTGCACACCTGCTCATGTCCCCCTGCACCCCCACCCCCAAGCAGTGCAGGGGCAGCCTCCACCAGGCCCCCACCCATGTCTCCCACCACCCCCACCCCCCAGCATCCAGGGGCACCCTCCACCAGGCCCCCACCCATGTCTCCCACCACCCCCACCCCCCAGCCACCAGGGGCAGCCTCCACCAGGCCCCCACTCATGTCTACCAGCACCCCCACCCCCCAGCATCCAGGGGCACCCTCCACCAGGCCCCCACCCATGTCCACCACCACCCCCACCCCCCAGCAGCAGCCTCCACCAGGCCGCCACACATGTCCCCTATCACCCCCACTCCACCGCCACCAGGGGCACCCTCCACCAGGCCCCCATCCATGTCTCCCACCACCCCCACCCCCCAGCAGTGCAGGGGCAGCCTCCACCAGGCCCCCGCTCATGTCTCCCACCACCCCCACCCCCCAGCATCCAAGGGCACCCTCCACCAGGCCCCCACCCATGTCTCCCACCACACCTACCCCCCAGCCACCAGGGGCAGCCTCCACCAGGCCCCCACTCATGTCTACCACCACCCCACCCCCCAGCAGTGCAGGGGCAGCCTCCACCAGGCCCCCACTCATGTCCCCTATCACCCCCACCCCCCCGCCACCAGGGGCACCCTCCACCAGGCCCCCACTCATGTCTCCCACCACCCCCACCCCCCAGCATCCAGGGGCACCCTCCACCAGGCCCCCATCCATGTCTCCCACCACCCCCACCCCCCAGCCACCAGGGGCAGCCTCCACCAGGCCCCCACTCATGTCTCCCACCACCCCCATCCCCCAGCCACCAGGGGCACCCTCCACCAGGCCCCCACCCATGTCTCCCACCACCCCCACCCCCCAGCCACCAGGGGCAGCCTCCACCAGGCCCCCACTCATGTCTACCACCACCCCCACCCCCCAGCATCCAGGGTCACCCTCCACCAGGCCCCCACTCATGTCCCCTATCACCCCCACCCCCCGCCACCAGGGGCACCCTCCACCAGGCCCCCATCCATATCTCCCACCACCCCCACCCCCCAGCAGTGCAGGGGCAGCCTCCACCAGGCCCCCACTCATGTCTACCACCACCCCCACCCCCCAGCAGTGCAGGGGCAGCCTCCACCAGGCCCCCACTCATGTCCCCTATCACCCCCACCCCCCCGCCACCAGGGGCACGCTCCACCAGGCCCCCACTCATGTCTCCCACCACCCCCACCCCCCAGCAGTGCAGGGGCAGCCCCCACCAGGTCCTCACAATCCCCAATCATGTGCGTAATGGACAGCCACCACAGCCAAAAAGCCCTACCAAGTAACCCATTCATCCACATGGAAATGGAAATCACATGTTACACCCCCAATGTTCATTAAGCTAATGAACCCATGTCCGTCACACACAATGGTTGCAATAGAATGGGAAAATACACAACATGACATGCATGAAACCAATGAGATGATACCACACAGTGAAGTATGGAAACAAAAATTGTATGGAAAAAAATAAAGAATGCTAAAGAAAGAAAACAAACTACAATGTGAATGAGAAAAAAAAGCTGCATGTCCGTATAAAAACACAAAACTGAAAATCAGAATCCTAAAAATATTTGCCCAAAGTCAAAAGTTAAAAAATCTCCATGCAATAACGAACTATGTAAAAAACTACCAAGGGTCCATGAGCCCAACTGAACAAAGGAAACCTACTAAAAAACCTACCCAAAAATCAACTATATACAAAAAGTGGAGCAGTGTCCGTCGACTCCAAATCATAATAAGAAAGAAAGGAAACCTAAAACTAAAGAACTATATACAAAGGCGGCGGGCAAGTCCAGCGGCTCACTCCGTGGTGTCCCGGGCCAGGGCATCATCGAACTCCTGTTCGATGTCCCGGAGGCGGTCCAGTTCCATGGCCCCGAGGGTCCGCAGGGACGACGCCGTGTCCTCCTCAAACCCCCTGCGGATTGCCTCGAGGCACTCGGCCCGCCTCAGGGCCCTCCGCATGGAGTTCTCCGCCCTGACCATTGTGAGCCATGCCTCTTCCGCCCGCCGCCGCTCCGCACCTAAGGCGTGGCCCAACCGCTGCCACACGGAAGGCACTCTCTGTCCTGGGTCCCCCTGCCCTCCGGCCGATGCCTGCCCCTCCGATGTCGAAAGCCCCGAGCCTTCATGTCTCCCACCATGTTGCTGCTGCTGCTGCTCTGCCTTTGCCCGTGCACTGCCTCCTGCTGCCTGCACATTCTCCGCCGGCTGGGGTGCAGTTGTTGATGTGGCCACCCCTGCTGGACCTCCGACTCCCGACTGTGGCAGGGATGCCTCCTCCACCAGCCTGGCCGCACCGTCAGAGGCAGCTCCACAGGGCACCCAGATGACTGATGGGTGGGAAGATGGCACAGAGGACGACTGGCGCGTAGGGGGTCCAGTTGAGGAGGGGGTCGGAGCAAGCCCCATCAGATGGAGGAATCCGGCCTGGGTGACCTGTCCCAGCAGGCTGATGTGGTCAACGAGCCATTCGAGATGACGTGCAGTCTCTCCATGAAAAGACTGCAGGTCACCTCGCATGGCCCGTTGACGCAACGCCACACCAGCCAGGACAGGCTCAACCCGGACCTGGATGGCCACGTCCGCAGGCAGAGGAAGGCCAGTTGACGTCAGCTCATCCCCTGCCTGAAAATGGGTCTGGACGTAGGCATCTCTGCTGGTGCAAGATGATGCAGGGACAGGATCGGGGACAGGATTGCACACAGGCACCTCCGCGGCCGCCTGTGCTGCCTCCTGTCCCTGGTCCTGCACTGCACCGCTAGCACCAGTGGGATCCCCACCTCCAGACTCCGTCTCTGGTGCTTGCACGTCCCCCTCCTCCACCAAACCCCCCACCAACCTGGATGACTCTGTGCCATCTTCCCCTGTTGGGCCCTGTGGGGTCCCAGCTGCCCCTTCTGCTGCCGAGGAGTCCAACTGCAACCTCCGCCTCTTGGACCTCCTCCCGGCAGCTGCGGCCTGGGACGCGGCACCGGACTCCTCACTCCCCGACGAGATGACAACACGGGAGGGGAGCCGGGCCTTGCGTCTCCGGCTGCCGGTCGGATCCCCGGGGCTGTGCTCCACAGCACCTTCTCCGCCCTCTTCATCAGTTGACGCTGCAGACAGGGAGAAACAAAACACAGGCATCAGGGCACTGTACAATGGACACATACACGCATGACAGTTGCACATGAGTGGCATTGGCAAACCTCAGACATGTCATCACAATCCCCAACACACATGTCATTGCAACTCACACACATGAGCCATACCACAGCCATATCGCAACTGCCACCACCATCCCTACACATACAACAGCATCAGCAGCCAAAGGGGAGCCAGACATCACATGCAACACAGGAAGTGCACCACACATGTACACACAGCACCACACTTGCATGCATGTCTACACCTCTGCCAAGTGTTGCACTGTTCAGACGGGCATCCATGTCACATCTGCCAATCAGGCTTCCACATACCGCTGTCACATCCATCCATGTTGCATCACTGTTGCACCCTTGACAAATACACACACATGCACATGTACACAGTGCTCATACATGCAGCTGAAAACAACATACATGCCTGACATCACGGACATGTCTACTTACATACACATTCATCCAAACATGTGTGCACGCACAACTGCATTTGCCATGCAAGCCCACACACACAAGCACCATCCATGTCTCACACATTACAGCCCTCGCATGTGTCACGGCCCTGTACACCCCCACCCATACTCGACCCCATACAAACAGATGTGCAACCGGCACAATGCCGAATAATCACCACACGCACTGCTCACAATCAGGATGCATGTACACTCACCGCTCGACTCCAGACGGGTCTGCTTCTCTAGGACCTGGACGTGGAGGGCTGGGGATATGCGTACCAGGACCCCCATCTCTTCTTCCGACAAGTAGCCCCGGCGCCCCTTGGCATCCGCTGCCTTCAAGAGGCGCCGGGCCTTGTTCAGGGTGCTGGACCTGAAGTCCTCCCAGAGCTTCCTGACATGTTGTAAGTCCCGGACTGCCACCCCCTCCGCGTTGATGGCAGTCACGATGTCAGTCCAGATCCGAGTCCGTCCTTCCTTGTCGCCGCGGGAACTTCCGAAGAGGGCATCATACTGCCCCAGGACTTGCTCCACCAGGACACGAACTTCGGTGGCACTGAAGCTGGTGCCCCTCTGCCTCTCTGGCCGGGGGTTGTCAGTGGTCACAGATGGTGTTTGCCCCGACATGACAACCCCAGAGGCAGGAGTGGGTGGGCAACTGGGTCCTGGGGCTGGGCTGTGGAGCGATGCAATTCCAGTCGGGAGTCTTTGGTTCCAGCAGGGGTGGTCACAGCAACAGCACCCCTGGCTGATGTGCAGGCAGCAAATGGCAGTGAACGTGGGCAGCAGGCAGTCAGGCAGCAGCAGATGGCAGGTGGGAGCGTGCTCGGGGCTCTGGGGGGCAGTAGTCCGGCCTTCTGGGCAGGAGCGTGGTCTTCCGTGTGCTTACGCGTGGCCAGCTTGGTACGGAGTGATTTGGCACGTGAAAATCCTGCACGTCAGCGTGAAAACCGAGGAAAGGCCCTTAGCGCGTAAGTGCGTCAGCACGCATACGCGAATCTATTGGACCAAAGGCCCTCAGCGCGTAAGCGCGTCTGTGACGTGACCCGCACGGGTGTTTCCCACACAGCACATGATGACAGAGCACACGTGGAAAGACTGCACGTCAGAGTGTCATCGCGTGTAATTGGACAGCACGGCAGAGTCTCATTGCGTGTAATTGGACAGCACGTAAGGGTGTCATCGCGTGTAATTTGACAAAAGTGCGCGTACACGCGATTGTCCTATGTACGTGTATATCAGGTGTGCGCGGACACTTACACACGCAAGTACGTCAGCGCACCTGTATCCCGGTGTGCGCGGGAATTTCCACATGCTATTGGACTGGGTACTGGATTTCAGGGGTGCGCGGGTCACACCCTCGCCTACAACACGCGCGACGCATTCATTTGCGCGCTAAAAAAATAACAAGCTCAGACCCAGGATGAACATACCGTTCCTAGCAGCAGTGGGCGTGGCCTACCAAAGGAGGAGGAGGATAGTCAGGGCCAGAATATTCACACCCAGAACCAGCCTTTTCGGGATGCCTGATGACCAGGTGCATGGGAGGTACAGGTTTCCACCACACATCATACTGGACCTGGTGAGTGAGTGGGAGGATGACCTCACATCACCCACCCTGTGCTCCCAATCACTCAGCCCCCTGGAGAAGGTCCTCAATGTACTGCACTTCTTAGCCACTGGATCATTTCAGCGGACAAGTGCCATTGTGGGTGGTGTATCACAGGCCACCCAGTCAAGCTGCCCACACCAGGTCTTGAACATCATCACTGCACGCCCATCAGTCCGCAGGCACATATACCTGCCCAGAACCCCTGCAGAAAGGCATGCTGCCGCCCTGGATTTCTACGCTGTGGCACGATTCCCCAAAGTGCTAGGTGCCATCGACTGCACCCATGTGGCTCTACGTCCCCCCAGGGCATCTGAGCACATCTATAGGAACCGCAAGCACTGGCATTCCATCAACGTGCAGGTAGTATGTAATGCCAAGGGAATCATCACCACAGCTTCATTTACTGAATGTCCACCCTAAACCGGGACCTAGAAGCTGGGTGGCATGGCGATACATGGCTGCTTGGTGAGTATGAATGCCACTGCACATGCATGCATGTCAGATACTGAGCAAGGTCACAACCCCACCAATGATACCAATCACCACCTCCACAGGGGACAGTGCCTACCCTCTCAGCCCCCACATGATGACGCCAATTCGGAAACCCACCACGCCACCCCAGGTAAGATATAACGCAGGCCACATTAAAAGCCGGGCATAGTGGAGCGCACATTCGGAGTGCTGAAGTCACGCTTTTGCTCCCTTGACCGTTCTGGCGGGCAGCTGTTGTACGCTCCCCCAGTAGTGTGCAGGATCATAGTGGCAGCATGTGTCCTGCACAACGTTGCAACACGCCGGGGCCTGGCCGTGGACATGGTGGTGCCCCCCATCCCCAACCACATGCACAGCCGCTGTGCATGGGAGGGGAAAGGGCACGGAGGGAGGCAGCCCGTGCACAGCTAGTGGCTAATTACTTCACATAGAAATCACACCCCTGTGGAGTGCACACTGCCCTGCCACATTCCATCTGACAATCAATGATGACTCAACCTGACACTGACCCTGAATGTCTGGAGAAAGAACCGTGAAAACCGTGAAAACCATATTAGCCTGAGATTGTTCATCTGGAAGTGTCACAATGTGTGCATCCCTACCCACACAGACACCACCAATGCAGTTTTGTGAAGTTGCACATTCAAGCAGCTAAAATGAATACCCACTTGCAAAATGCAACAAGAGGACAGTGCCATGTCAGCCAACCCAACCCCAGCACCGCCACACCACACACCACACACTGTGCCATGTCATGCTATTTGCAGGTAAACAAAGTAATCCACACAACATGACACTAGTGTCACAATGTACAGTGTCCCTATTAGATACTTGCAACACCTGAAATGCTCACAGTAATGCCGGACCAACAACAAACTTGAGCACGTACTACCATTAACATGACATCACTAATGTTAAATATTAGTAGTCTCACCACCTGGAAATGCCAGCACTCCCAACACTACCAACTGTGCAGTGTTGGCGCCATGTAGAGTTGTAGGTGCACTGCTGCCAACATGGACCACATCTCCAGACTAGAGGTCCTTGTGTAGACATGAGGAAGGGACCTGCAAATTGGGAGGTAGACACAGAAGATGAGTTACACATCAATGCAACATGCAGTGTACAACACAACAGCAATATGCACTAGGAATGTATACACAGTATTGACTACAGACTGCCCACACAGCTCATGGGAGTCCAACGTCACTGTGTAATTCACTGTCACTTGGGCACACCCTTTGCAAGCCCATGGAAACGGGAAGCAGGAGGGGTGTGTGTGACTCAAACCCAAGCATCTGAGCCAAATACATTACAAGCCTGCATCTGCCCAGCCACAATGCAGCGTATGCCCACAGGAACCACGGAAGCCAACAAATCGTCCCAAAAAAATAGGGAATAAAATAAATAAAAATAAAAATAAAAATAAAAAAAAATCAAAAATGGCCATTGAAGGGCCCGGGGGGTTTGGGGAGGCCACCCAGGAGGTCCGAGGACAGGATGCACACCAGAACCCACCTGCGTGGATCCTGGGAAAAAAAAAACCTCCATGGGCTCATGGCCCACACGGCTACCCTATTGTGGGAGTATCACTGCTGTCGCTATTATCACCCTGTGCAGCTGCATCCGGAGGTGGTTGCACTATGGGAGGCAGCCCACGCAAGGCCCTGGTCTGCTCCTCCATGGCTGCAAGCATGCGGGTGTGGTAGGTCTGGTTCTGGAGGATGAGTGTGCGGAGGTCCCCATGCAACAACTCACGGGATGCCCGGACCTCCGCCCTCGTTGCCTGCATCTCAGCTGAGAGCGTACGGGTGAGACGCTCCAGCTGCTGTTCTGTCCTTTGGTGTGTTGAAGCCTCAAGTTCAACAAGAGTCGTCCTGAGGTGAAGGAGCTCCTGCCTCAGGGCTTCCCTGTGGCCCTGGGACTCAATGGAGATGGCCTCCTGCAGAGTCGCCAGTGCCGCCCGCCTGTCCCTGTTGGACCCCAACATGTCCTCCCTGTGTGACTGGCAGATGGAGTCGGTTGCCTGCTCTAGTCGCTCCATCAGCCTTTCAGGGGGGACAATGGAAGTGGCCACCCTATCCATGGCCTGAGCCATCATCTCGGATGATGCTGCCTGTTGGGTTGCCATACGTAAATGGATTGCTCCCATGCGGTATTGCCAGGTGGCGTACGGCCACCACGTTGGCGGGCACCACACCTGTCTGGGGCAAGGCGAACTGCGCCTTGCTGTGCCGGCACTGCCTGAGGCTGCAGGACTGCATTCCCCCTCTGATCTGCTGGCCCAGGAACAGGATCAGATGTCACGGAGTGTGACCCTGCATCCGTAACCACCAAAGGCGTAGCTGCCAACACTGACATCCCCATTGAGGGTTCTGACCCTGGTGCAGGTGGGTGAGACAGAACAGAATCCCTCCCTGGAACACTCACCTGCGACGGCACGTAGGTCTCATCCGAATCAACACCTGAGTACAGCTCGGGGGAGGTGCAGCCAGAGACACCCCTTGAGAGCAGGACCTGCAGCACTTGTGGGTTCTCACCCACCACCACACCACGTCCCTCACTGGTGGTTGGTCGGCCCTCGGACCCCTCCTGGGTCTGCACCATCTCCACAACCCCAGCAGTATCAGGTGCGTCTTCCCCTGCAAAGACATTAAAACAAAGAAATGGAAACAGGCATTAGCACCATGGCACACAATGAGGGCTGAGAAGCAAGAGAACCAGTACTTGTTTGACACATGTCCCACATGACTGAAACCCTCCCATGCATGCACCCTCACTGCGTATGAAGGGCAGGCAAATGGCACACACTGATGACACCAAGATGGAAGATGAACACATTTTCTGCATGCTGCCTGGCAGTGGCATCACACATTGGCCTGTGATTGGCAGGTGAAACACACATGCCATCACACAGATGGCATGTACCATTGCTATTGAGTGAAGATGGAGAGGAGGACAGCACCTATTCATTCAGTCCAGTTCCCGCATGTAATAGCTTTTCTAATTCAAACAGGTCAGATTCTTCACCTGGAGCTGCCAGTCCGAAATGGTGCAATTGCACAGGGACATGTTTGTACAAATGATATCCAGGTAACAAAGTCACTCCACTTTACCATAGCCATGTCAGACATGTGACTAGAGGACTGCGACATGCCTAGTAATAGTGGTGGAATGCAAACAATCTGACTAAATGAACAATGAAAAATCAAGCAACAATGTTGTGGCAAGGTGACACTTCAAGGGCAACTGGCGTGCAGTTGGGCTAGATGTCTACTGTTGTGTGAAGGGATACTGCTATGGCCAAATGCAGCTGCGCAGGATGTATTGCATGAAGCACATGGCTGACCCATACGACTCAGGCGCACACACTCTCAAATGTCACATAAACAGAAGCCCTCACACACACCATGCACATGGATGTGCACTCACCGGACAATGCCTCGTAATCAGCCAGATCTCCCACGCCTTGGATCTGTTCCTCCGTGACGTAGGTCCCAGCGACTGACTCATGTGGAGTGAGTTCCATGTCTACTACTGGAGACCCACCTCCAGTCACTAGAGTTGCGGCATGACTTGAGGCCAGCTTACTCTTTGCCCTGCGCTTTAGGTCATTCCAGCGCTTATAGCAATCATTGGCTGTGCGCCTCACGATTCCAAGGGCACTTACGATGTCCGCAACGGTCTGCCAGTGTGCCTGGCGTTGTGCAGGTGTGGTCTTGGATCCTGCAACAAGGACCATCTAGTTGTCATGTGCGGACACATACTCGACAAGTGCATTCAGTTCGTCATCCGTGAAGCTGGGCTTCCTGGATGGGCCGGACTGTGTAGCCGTGTCTGGGGCATCAGCCTGTGCCGGACGAGCACTCTTCCTCTTCCGCTTGGAAGGTGATGGTGATCCTGAGTGTCCTGCGCCGCTCTGGACACTAGGGGCAGGAGCCCTGGTGGACTCTGTATCAGGAGTGTGGGATTGCACACTCAGCATGGGAGTTGGTGCAGGCATTGGCTCTAGTGTGATGGTGTCAGGGGGAATGTCAGCAGCATGGACTAGGACCGACACTGTCTGGGCTGGGTGTGTGAGGGCTGGGGTGGATGGAGCCGCAGCTGCCCCTGCAGCCTCTCCGCCCTGCCTACTTGGTGCAGCAGATGACCTTGCTGCCCCAGATGCACGTGGCATGGTGACATCAACGTGCACCAGCGCACGTGTCATAGGCCTGCTGACCTGGAAGTCAGCCATGGAGTCATCCAGGTCTGGTGCCACAATGGGCTGGTCCAACAAGGGCTGAGCATGGATGGTGTCAGCCACATCAGCCTCAACAGGAGGGGGGGGGGATTATGGGTGCCCTTGACTGGTCCTCCACACATGGGGGGACAGGCTCACCCTGCAAGTAACGACCACGTCCCCTACCGGATCCACCACGGCCACCACTTGTGGCTCTTCCACCTTTGCCACCCTTACGGAATCCTCGCCTCCCAGCCATGGCACTGATGTTAATGTGCGTATGGGAGTGGCTGTAGAATATTGTCCTGGGCAATTGGGGGTCAAAGGAGTTGGGTACCAGATGGTAATTGTACCCTAGTGCTCTTGCAAGGCTGATTGTAACCCCTGGGGAAAGATGACGGGTCACGCTACGCACAGGAGCCCCAAAAAAGGGAGATGACGTGCATGCAACCCCTCCTAGACCACGTGTGCAGAAAGAAAAACCTGCACTACGCTGTGGCACCCAGTAACACAAGAATGAACGTATGCGTGTCACACGCAGCCTAGAATGACCTCTGAAGGGGTAGGCTACACACGGGGCAAGCACAGATGTTAGATACGTGCGTGACTCACCGTCTGCCAGGTAAAAGAGCGTGGAAAAGGAGCGCGTTTGGTTGGCAACACCACCGCCAAAAGAAGATTTGTACGCTGTCTGAGGAGACAGGACAACAGTAGAAGGGAACACTGTTTGAGGGAACAGGCCCAGGTAAACCAGTAAAAGAGAAAAAAGAGAAAAAGCTGTCAAAGGTAACAGGGAATACGAACTTGAAATGCAGTGAAGTAAATCGCGTGTGAAACGACAAGAAGTACAGAATTCACCCACTCGCTCTCCACGAAAAGCACGTACAAGGAAATGGTGTTCTACGTGTACCTTTTATACAGGCCCACACGTCCAGCGTCACTTACGGGGCGTGTACGCGCTAGGGCCATTTCCACCAATTACACGCTTTGTCACTTCTGCCTGTAGGGCCATTTTACCAATCACACGCGATGACACTCTGACGTGCAGTCTTTCCACGTGTGCTCTGTCATCACGTGCTGTGTGGGAAACACCCGTGCGGGTCACGTCACAGACGCGCTTACGCGCTGAGGGCCTTTGGTCCAATAGAATCACGTATGCGTGCTGACGCGCTTACGCGCTAAGGGCCTTTCCTTGGTTTTCACGCTGACGTGCAGGATTTTCACGTGCCAAATCACTCCGTACCAAGCTGGCCACAAATACCACGCTCCTGCCCGGAAGGCCGATCTACTGCCCCCCAGAGCCCCGAGCACGCTCCCACCTGCCATCTGCTGCTGCCTGACTGCTTGCTGCCCCTGCACTGCTGGGGGGTGGGGGTGGTGGTAGACATGAGTGGGGGCCTGGTGGAGGGTGCCCCTGCACTGCTGGGGGGTGGGGGTGGTGGTAGACATGAGCGGGGGCCTGGTGGAGGCTGCCCCTGCACTGCTGGGGGGTGGGGTGGTGGGAGACATGAGTGGGGGCCTGGTGGAGGGTGCCCCTGGTGGCTGGGGGGTGGGGGTGGTGGGAGACATGGGTAGGGGCCTGGTGGAGGCTGCCCCTGCACTGCTGGGGGGTGGGGGTGCAGGGGGACATGAGCAGGTGTGCAGGGTAGTCCCCTGTTTTGTGGGCTGCCTGCAGGGGCCGTGGAGGGTGTACAGGGAACACCTGTGAGGACCCACCCAGCCTAATCGCGTGTGGAACTTCCCGCGCATCCCTGAAATACACGCGCCCCGGCTATTCGCGTGTGGAACTTCCCGCGCACCCCTGAAATACACGTACCCTGCTGAAATCACGTGTAAAACTTCCCGCGCACCCCTGAAATACACGCGCCCCGGCTATTCGCGTGTGGAACTTCCCGCGCACCCCTGAAATACACGCGCCCCGGCTATTCGCGTGTGGAACTTCCCGCGCACCCGTGAAATACACGTACCCTGCTGAAATCGCGTGTAAAACTTCCCGCGCACCCCTGAAATACACGCGCCCCGGCTATTCGCGTGTGGAACTTCCCGCGCACCCCTGAAATACACGTACCCTGCTGAAATCGCGTGTAAACCTTCCCGCGCACCCCTGAAATACACGCGCCCAGGCTATTCGCGTGTGGAACTTCCCGCGCACCCCTGAAATACACGCGCCCAGGCTATTCGCGTGTGGAACTTCCCGCGCACCCCTGAAATACACGTGCCCAGGCTATTCGCGTGTGGAACTTCCCGCGCACCCCTGAAATACACATACCCTGCTGAAATTGCGTGTAAAACTTCCCGCGCACCCCTGTAATACATGCGCCCCGGCTATTCGCGTGTGGAACTTCCCGCGCACCCCTGAAATACACGCACCCAGGCTATTCGCGTGTGG
This sequence comes from Ambystoma mexicanum, assembly GCF_040938575.1. Classification (NCBI taxonomy): domain Eukaryota; kingdom Metazoa; phylum Chordata; class Amphibia; order Caudata; family Ambystomatidae; genus Ambystoma; species Ambystoma mexicanum. The sequence goes on from NC_090934.1 coordinate 1,307,825,168, forward strand.
AACTTCCCGCGCACCCCTGAAATACACGTAGCACGCTGGGAGACATGAGTGGGGGCCTGGTGGAGGGTGCCCCTGGTGACTGGGGGGTGGGGGTGGTGGGAGACATGGGTGGGGGCCTGGTGGAGGGTGCCCCTGGTGGCAGGGGGGGTGGGGGTGGTGGGAGACATGAGTGGGGGCCTGGTGGGGGCTGCCCCTGCACTGCTGGGGGGTGGGGGTGGTGGGAGACATGAGTGGGGGCCTGGTGGAGAGTGCCCCTGGATGCTGGGGGTTGGGGGTGGTGGGAGACATGGGTGGGGGCCTGGTGGAGGCTGCCCCTGCACTGCTGGGGGGTGGGGGTGCAGGGGGACATGAGCAGGTGTGCAGGGTAGTCCCCTGTTTTATGGGCTGCCTGCAGGGGCCGTCGAGGGTGTACAGGGAACACCTCTGAGGACCCACCCAGCCTAATCGCGTGTGGAACTTCCCGCGCACCCCTGAAATACACGCGCTCAGGCTATTCGCGTGTGGAACTTCCCGCGCACCCCTGAAATACACGCGCCCAGGCTATTCGCGTGTGGAACTTCCCGCGCACCCCTGAAATACACGCGCCCCGGCTATTCGCGTGTGGATCTTCCCGCGCACCCCTGAAATACACGTACCCTGCTGAAATTGCGTGTAAAACTTCCCGCGCACCCCTGAAATACACGCGCCCAGGCTATTCGCGTGTGGAACTTCCCGCGCACCCCTGAAATACACGTACCCTGCTGAAATCGCGTGTAAAACTTCACGCGCACCCCTGAAATACACGCGCCCAGGCTATTCGCGTGTGGAACTTCCCGCGCACCCCTGAAATACACGTACCCTGGCTAATCGCGTGTATAACTTCACGCGTACCCCTGATATGCACGTTACCTGCTTTGCGTTCCTTGTTTGGCAGCCCTGTAAACTGGTCCAGGGTTAGCGCAGCCCTTTGCGATGATTTAGCGATTTTGATGGCTTTCCCTTGCGCGAGGGCGCTCTTGGGGGCGTTACTGGCGCTGCTGCAGGGTCGCTGCGATACTCTGCGCCACGGCTGCTTTGGGAGCCTAAAATCCATGAATACGCTGTGCGCGGAAATCGGTTTTAGCGCACGTGCCTGGCGCAGACAATCGCACCCGGACACTCTGCGCCAGCCGCTTGTGACACTTTTCTGCGAAATTCTATGAATTACCCTGTAAATCTTCTTTTCCACTTTAATAGTTCACTTGATTCTTTACTTCGTCGTTTGTCCTCTAGGATCCATATACGTCGTCTTCATTCAGAATCTCAGGACGTTGTACACTCTTTTTTATGACGTCATCAGTTCATTTTCTTAACTCTTTCTCATAGTTCATCTTGTAGTTTGTCATCAATTAGAGGGTACATTCAATATGGTTGTCTCAATGGATATCTCCTTCCAAATACTTGCTGCAGTATTGGCACGATAGCTGGTGTCAGATAAGGCATGGTCTCATGTCTCCAATACAATGGAGCTAGGGGGCGGGATCTCCTGCGGATGTATACATCTGCTCCTTTATAGACACATGGCCCATTCCCAGTTTTGGCTATCGTTAATTGGCATGGTATGACTGAGGACCTTTGTGTTAAATTGGAAGTTTGATAGTGCCATCCCACCTCCCAGTCACAGCATTGCATAATGTTGGACTATTATGGATTGCTATTGCTATTGCACATACAATATTCATGTCAATGATGAAGCCATGGAAAAGTTGGGTTAACTAAGGGCTGGTTGAAGATAATTGAGGGCAAATACCGGAGAACAAGATTATTGAATTTACCTAGGTCTGTTCATATTCAGTTAGTGCATCTTGAATTAGAGTTATTTTCGCTTACTACATTGGTGCTCAGAAGAAGGGGCATTCTCCTAAATAAGGCGTTTGGTAGAACCCTAACTTCCCTTTATTGAAGGGTATGGATCTTCAGGATGTGGTAAAAGACCAAGGGGAATAGATTTTTATATATATATATATATTTATATTTATTATATATATATATTCTTTTTTTTTTATTATTATGTATGATTTAAAAAAAAACTTTACTATACATTGAATCAAGTGGGCAGAAAGGCACCCACAAGCACAACTCTAAGAGGGGAAGGGAGTGGCTTGAGCTACTATCTGAATATCCAAGGATACTGTATCAATGCTTGCTATAAATTGAATTGTGTGTTTTTCATTACTTTTATCTGAACAAATGATGTTTGCTGTATGGGGGCACGCATCTTTTCACGCCCACGAATCTTGCACTCCAATTGATCTCTAAAATGTTTATCTCACAAACTGGACTAAACGACTGAATGCAATATCTAAACCCTGACACCATGTCACCTCACCTTATATGGTCTAATTACACCTCACGTCATTTCACATTCACCCTGCACTACTCACCGATTTTAATAATGCATTTTTTTGTCAAAATGTGGACCTACTTAACCTTGGTAGCCTTGATAAAGACCTGTAGGGTCAAAAAACTTGTTGGCACCACCTGTTTAACAATGTGAACTACACCTTGAGACTTTGCTATAGTAAACACAGCAAACTCATCAAGAAATTGATTGTATCAAATAAAAACCTATTCAAAACAATGACATTTGTGGACTTTAATTACCTACTGACCTGCGTGAGAACAAAGGAAAAAATCCTCTGTATTAATTCCAGCACATGCGCCAATTGAGTAGAAACTAAAACCAAGTTTCCAGGACTATCTGAATATGACCTCGTTCCCTTAGGCACCACAACCTCTGACAAAAATTATACCAGTCAAATCGATTTTATTTTTGTAAATCATCCTATACTAGATTTGTCTCCTGAACTTCAGACACACAGTGATCATGTAACCCTAAGAATGAATTGTAAAATTGCCAGGTCAACTCCCATGAAAGAATGAGACCTAATCCGGGGGTGAACCTGCAGGGTAATAGGCTTCTCTGGTTGAATCAAAATATTAGCAATTTTAATGATTCACTCAAACGCTGTGGATTAACCTGTGGGGAAATTATATGGGCCTGCAAATGGGATCTTAAATGTATGATGCACATTGTTTGGCCCCACGAGATTAGACATTATGTTTGTGGATCCCAAGTGAGAAAGGATTTGGCCCCTGTTGATATTGGCATTGCAAATAAGAAACAAGCACTCAACGCAGGGGTCCGTACAATAAACGATGCTCACTACTGACCTTTGTAGACCAAAAAATCAGGGTTTCTAAAGTTAAAATGGCTTAAAAAAAACTGGCTCTGCGAGTACCAACACGAAGAATACACACAGAGACACTCTGGTGGCTCAGAAATGAGGTGCATAACTGAGGAGGCATGGGCTCGACACATAGAAGATTGTTTTTGGGATACCCGTGAAAATGGCATCTACGCAATGGATATGTCGGTGTGCAGTCATAATGTCGACATCAATAATGTCGACAGTCAAAATGTCGACAAATTAATGTCGAAAATCAATAATGTCGACATACAAAAATGTCGACATTTTACATTAATGTCGACATTTTTTCGAAATGTTGTATAAATAAATAAATATATATTTATTGTTGTGTTGTATGTGTTGAGTATGAGGGGTGGGGGGTGGCAGGGGGTATTGGGTGAGAGGGGTTGGGGGGGACATCCCCATAGTAAATGATATTCTTTTTATTTATTTGTTTATTTATTTATTGAATAATAAATAAATAAATAAATATATAATTACTATGTGTTGGGAATGAGGGTGAGAGGGTGGTTGGGGGGGGTGTGGGGGGGTGTCAGGGGGGTGTTGGGTGAGGGGGGGTTGGGGGGGGACCCCCCCCATAGTAAATTAGACTCTTTTTGGTTATTTATTTATTGAAAAAATAAATAAATAAATAAATAATTAGATTGTGTTGAGTATGAGGGGTGAGAGGGTGGTTAGGGGGTGTGGTGGGGTGGCAGGGGGGTGTTGGGTGAGGGGGGGTTGGGGGGGGGACCCCCCCATAGTAAATGATACTTTTTGTTGGTTATTTATTTATTGAAAAAATAAATAAATAAATATATAAATAATTAGAATGTGTTGCATATGAGGGGTGGGAGGGTGGTGGTGTGGGGTGTGGGGGGGTTGCAGGAGGGTGTTGGGTGAGGTGTTGATAGTGTTAAGGGTTTATAGTCATATTGTCGAAAAAAAAATGTCGACATTTTTTTTTCGACATTATGACTTTTTACATTAAAAGTATAGAATGTCGACATTATTATTTTCGACATTATTTTTTCGACATTTTTGTCTGTCGACATTTTTTTGTCGACATTATGACTATAAACCGGATATGTCCATGGTGGGGTTTGCAATCTGGCACTATGTGAAAGACTCGGCTAGTGGGTACAATTAGAAAAATCAAGCCCTCTATTGGCCCTGATGGCCTGTGCAACCCGATTTTCAAAAAAGATCCTGAGTTATGTGCAGGTATTTAAAAGAGTTTTACCTACACATATGTTTGACCGGCAGCTTTCCGAGCTCCTGGCGGAATTCCATTCTGATTCTGGTACATGAGCAGGGATTGACAAGCTGTTATAGGTTACTTTCAACGTTGGACTATAGTTCCAAAGTATTTGCCAACATCTTGCTTGAATTGCTTAAAGCTTGATCATCTGCACATTACTTACTAGTCAAACATCAGTTTGGTTTTAGCAAAAGTTTCAGCACTTCACATCTGATGTGTTTTTTTTCCACTAATCTCTGATACTTCCTGCTACCCAGAGACTTTTTTATATCCTTGTTTTGTTGAATTTAGTTCTGCGCTTGACAATGTCATACGGTCAGAATTGTGGGGAAAGCTGACAAATGGGGGATAGATTTGTCACTACTCTATTTTATAAAACAACTACATAATGACACTCATGTTAGAGTCCGGCTTTCACAAGAAGGCATTCTATCTCAAGCTTTTGCCATGAACATCGCCCTTAAGCAAGGGTGCGTGTTAGCGCCTTTGCTATTTAATCTATACATGGCTGATCTAGAAATGGCATTAAAGATAGTGAATAACAACCCTCTCTCCACATTCTGGCCCCGTGGATGTCAACTGCCTCACTACGCTAATGACATTGTCATTCTGGAGAGAAATGCAATAGGCCTCCAGCACTCCCATGCCTTCCATACTTATGCAGAAAAGAACATCTTAAAGGTTAATATAGATAAAACCAAGATCATGCCTTTTGACAAGAAGGCATACAGGGGTGCGTTGTTTAGTTGGCAACTAGTCTCTATCAATTTATCCTGAACAGGACTGCCAGACTTGCCCTTGGCCTCAAGCCCAGGGATTGTATCTCCTCAGGTCTGAAATCTCCTCACTGGCTCTCGGTGGCTGCATCGTCCACAAGGTTTTCTGGGGCCAGGGACCACTCTACCTCCAACTTTCTCTTCCAAAACATCTTCCTTCTCAAGCTCTCCACTTATCCACCTCCAACTCTCTGAGGGTCAGATGCTTCTCCAAGCAGAGAGTTGGGGGCAGATCTATCTCCTCGGCTGGGGCCTCCCTCTGGATCAGCCTCCCTGCCTCTCTCAAACTTCAGCAGAACCACCTTTGGTTCCCGAAGCAACTCAAGAACTTCCTTTTTGCTTCCGAATTCTCTCTTATTTTATTTTTTTACAATGCATTAGACTTTCTTTATTTCCCCGTCCAGTTGCTCAATCATATGGTAGTCTTCATCAGACACCCTCACAGATTTAGCACATTGGGGTCTTATCCCAATGTATTTGGTTTGAACATATTCCGATGTCAGAACCAAAAATCAACACTTTTTGCCAAATGGATGAACTATTTAAAACTTTAAATCAAACATATTTGGTAGCTGTAGTAACTCTGCATGCTATCAATTTATGGTCAATAGAAATAACACAGGCATGTATTCATTGAGGCTTATTTTAGAATGTGCACCTCTTTTCTATTCAAAAGTATTTCATGATCAAATCATTCCTTGGTTCAAGCATGTGCAACTTGTAGGCCTAGCTTGTGCTATCCAGAATTAGAAGGTCCACTAAGATTGTAAATTTTGTGTAAGTTGAGTCTGTCTTAAAAAGTGATGTCGTTGTCGGCCGGTCACATCACTCGTTTCAAGGTGGGTATTAAATCTATTGTTCCTGTACATTCCGCTTTCTCTCTACCTCTCCCCTGCTGATACACCTGACTGCTCCATGCACTTGGTCACCTGGTCACCCTCTGAACTTGGGCTCAGGCTCCTGCAAGTCCAGTTGCCCTTGCACTGCCTCCAGGCTCCCCGGCACTTAAAGGTCTGTATCTGCATCCTACAGTTCCTTCTCTATGCACTTATGAGCCACCTGATGGCTGCACTTGTGAGTTAACTGCACTTCCCCTTCCCCTTCCCCCATGGCACTTCTCCCCTTCCCTCTTCCCCGCACTTGCACAATCTGAAAGTCACAAGGCCTAGTAAGATCGTTATTTTGCCCTTCCTTGTTTTCCCCTCCTTGTTTTATCGCGCATAGAAACACTTGATTACAGACACGTTATAAATGCCACATCATATCATATCCTATTGGTTCAAACTGATAAACATGAGTACCAGGGCATACATGTTAAGGCATCCCGTCTGTGTTGTACTTGCCGGACATCATCTGCCCTAAAGCTTGGAACAAATGGCTCGCCATTAGGAAAACCATTCACAAATGCAGGGGTGGTTCTATAGAGGCAGAATTAATGGCCTATAAGGTTTCCATCACACCGGGAATAATGTACATGCTCGAAGTATTACCCGAGAAGGCTATTTCCTGGTTACCCAGACCCAGGCTTGGAGCAAGCACATTACACTCATTTCTAGGCTTACCAGACTTAGTACCAGTGGAGGCCATAAGATTGTAACTAGGCCTTAAATGCTTGCAGTCTTTGTGGATTAAGTCCAATTGCAAGCTCTGGGCAAATACCAAATGTGGGGGGAAGAAAGTATGACTCGCTCCTGCACTGTACCATGGCTCACGCCAAATGTTAATCCAACAGTATATGGTACAGGGATTTGGAGAAGTGGGTCCTCGCACACTGCTGTGACATCTGCCTTACTTGCATTTCGGAGCAAGAGTTTCCTGTCTTTGGATTTTGATCACATACTTTCCTTGGCTCGGTGGCAGAAATGTGCAAATATACTGCTTATGTGCAACAAGGGCTATTTGAATATAGCCCTCATCAGTATTTGGTTAAAATGCGCATACCAGCCTTGATACGTTTCATCCTGTATATACGTTTGGATATTCTGCCGGTTTATGCAAACACTGGAGTTTGAAAGGGCATTTCTTTAGATGAACGACGTATTTGTGTTAGGGACAAGGGTGAGACAGCACGACATATATTGATGCACTGTTCAGCCCTAAGTCCCTTCTATGCCAAAGGTTATGCCAAATTCATGTCACGTAAGACTGATCAATTTTGGAGCATGCTATATGCAGCTTAGTTGCTGGTTGTGACATTTGCGGCACCCCATTTATGGCTTAGGGCCTAAGGAATTTTCGATCTCTCTCTAACTGAACATAGCATGCTTCCTCAAACTAGTGCTTCTTTTAACTATGTAAAGTGAAATATTCTTACCTTTGTCCCATAATGTTTACATAATTATGTAAAGTGTAATGCTCCAATCACGTGAGTATTGAGTGCGAGCGACATTAAAAGGAGTCGGATATAAATAAGGGTGTACGAGGTCAGGCTAAGTTGAAAAGGGCCTCTTTTTTAGGGGTAAACTAATTGCTGCTTTCTCTCTCTCTCTCTCTCTCTCTCTCTCTCTCTCTCTTTCTCTCTCTCTGTTGCATATGGCCATTACGATAGGTTAAGGAGATTATAAGGTGAAAAAGGAAGACAGGAACCTAGCTCTGCAAGGGGGTAGAAGGCGGCGCTGCATTGTCCTATCTTGACTAGTACTGGGAATAAGAGAAACAAGGGAAAATATAAGTAAGAGTCTCTGAGGAGTAGAAGACTCTGTGTATAAGTTAGAAAACGCCTTTTTCTTTCTCATCTTTTCTAAACTCTAAGGGGAAATTCCGACATTTCATGGGTCAGAAGGTGAAACGGGTTGAAGTAAAGGGGATGCTTTGAATAAAAACTGTGAAGAAAGGAAAGGGAGGTATATGTTATATGTTGTAAGTAAAACGTTTGTCAAATTGACGTCATGTATTGAATATCTTAATCTTCTTTTTTTAACTACAATGTGGTGACAAAGTTATGAATTGTTCGTATTAGGATTGGTGAAAAACTGGTCACGGGATCGCGTGTGACCTTTTGAAATTAAGTACCCAGGTTGTTATAGGGATATATAAGTATTTAAGAGCTGCCATCATTGTAAGAGTGCACATAAGGTACCCCAATTAACACAGGGTGACACAAGTGAGTGAAAAACAGGGGAACAGCATGGGGGCCGAAACACCCCAGGCACATATTTGCCAAAATTTACCAGGCTATGCGGAGCGGATAACACAATACCATCACCAATGAGTCATGGAATTAAAGGGGGAAGGGCTACCCAGGTATGGCCACAAGGAGGGTCATTTGACAAAAGCGTGTTGGACATGGTGGCCACATGCCTGTTTGTAAAGTACAAGGGTAAACAATTGCACAATAGACGGGAAATATTAGACTTATGGAGGATATTCGAAGAAGTACCCCAGATCAAAAGGAAAGAAATAGCACGAGAGCAGAGTGCCACTCCCCTGGCAACAGAAGGGAGCGAGAAGAAGGGTGAAGGAAAGGAAGGGCTGGTAGAGGTAGCACGATTGTATCCCCTTTTGAATAAACCAGTGCCCGCTGAGGGATACAATGACCCAGTGTACGTGTCTACACCTACTCCCTTAATCGCACCCCAACCCAATGCACCCCCACCATATGATTGCCCTAGAACAAGCGGACAGGTGAGTACCCCGACAATAGACATTGAGAAATTCACAGAAGATTTAGATTCCAAATTATCACTAGTCCGAAATGAATTGTCTAGGCTACGAAATGCATGTGACCAGGGTGGACCAAGTACTTCTAGAATAGAGCAAACACAGAGGGTGCAGACGCCTGACAGGTCCATAGAAGAAGGGTGGAAAAAGGGGGAGATACTATTGAAAGGAAGCGCCCCCAATTCAGCACGATCCTCCCCGCAATGAGAGACAATAAGGGACTCTCCCGTAGTGGGAATAAGACCAAGACAGAGTGCGGGTGAGCGTAAGTGGGAGTTTATCCAAGGATAAGGCATGCAAAGAACTCTGCAACCTACGAGAGCGCTCTGCTTGACAATAGCAAAGACAGGCGTATTTCTAATACAAAAAACGTCATCAACACCTAAACACTATAGGGGGCACAAGTCAATTGGGATTGGGTGGTGTCGACTAACTATAGGTGTTGCTGCCGCGGGGTTGGTCTTGGCGGGACGACGTCACTGGTCAGCCTCGTGGGTTGGGTTGGGCCTGGCAGGCCGGCTTGAGGTCATCCGTGCGGTGTTGATGTGCTGGGGCAGCCTGTGACAATGACGAATACCTTTCCTGTCTCATTTGCCCTAGGCCATGCACACTACAGTTATTCAGAAAATGACATTTACGTTCATTAATAAATCGCTTCACCAGCTTATCTTATAAAATAAACACAACACATGAGGAATGCACCTCGTGAGAGGTCTGGTGGTTGTCGGTTGGGGTGAGATTTACCTGTGTCTTATTGACCGGTATTTTAGGTCACGGGACGGGGCTCTGGGACCTGGGCCGAGTGATACATGTCTGTCTGCTGCGTTAGAAGTTATTATATAGATGGGTCTCTATGTCTTGTCCCAATGATGGGGGTCGTCCTTACACGGGGTCAGGATTCTTGGGGGGTTCGTGGGGATTTATGAGAGGGTGCTGGTAGATCAGTGGGTTCATCCGTGGGTTTATTACCGTGCTGTAAATAACACAGGTGGCGGGCTGTGGCCTTGGTTGCGGCGCCGGGGCCTCTGACTCTCTGAAGTAACGCCAGCTTGGTTGGGGGAGGTGAGGGAGCGCAGCACAAGTCTTAGCTTTTTTATCTGGCAGGCTTGGTGGGGTGGGAGAGGGAATGACCTTGCATATACTCACAAAGGTATTTTCCTCGTGCGTTGCTGATCAGTGAATGCAGAAGTTTTATACTGTTCTGCCTTATTTTAACGTTATTCAGACACACATATATATATATATATATTTCATTTTCGTTACACATTTCTTTAATACTGTCGGTTCCAGTACCTTTTCATTACCTAACATTATGTTCACTACATTGTGTGCGTATTGTATGTACATTAGACGTTATACGAGGGATATCTAGGTTATGGCCTACAGAGATTGATGCTCGCCGCTTTGGGTGATTCAAAACATATATGAGTTCAAGTTTCTACATACTATTGAAAAACACTTTTACAAATAGAGGTTACACGTTTGGTCAACATCTTTCTCCGTGGTTATAGCAGCATTAGTCCAGACCTGGAGGGATATCATATAACGTTACATTTTTATGGTTCATTCACATTTTAAACAGAGGTAGTTCATTAATACCAATACTTGAACTATTTTCTACCTTCTTCAGATAGTGATGCTTCAGCTTTTTTTCCCCGTTGTCCCGGCCTTGCGGTCCGGGTCATACGGGGTGCAATATCACATTGTTACTAATATAATGTTGCCGTGTTGGCATCTCGGGTTTAGCTCATCTCCGACTTTCTCATGGGAACGCGCTCGCAGCGGATCTGCCAGGGCTGCTGAGGCGGCAGAGATGCATGAAAGGCCCTCCAAAGGTGGGGGCCTCGTTACAGTGTGCTGAACTCACGCCATGTTTGCTGTGCAAGATGGCGTCTAGGCCTAACTTAAGTTTCGGTAAATGCAAAGACAGGGTGCGTGTGGGCAATGTCGTCGGCGGGTGAACCCTCCTCCACCTGGGCCCGGGTGGCATGAGGGTGCGCTCATCGAGCCATGGTCCGCACCTGGGGGGGAGCTGTAGGTGAGGAGGGCCTCGTGGCCATTCCTCCCCTACATTTCCCCCCTTTCGTTACTTAAAGTAACGAATTTCTTTAGCTCTTCTAATCTTCTACATTCTTGTTCCTCTAACACTGCACCATCCCATGCAGGGGTTCCTTTTATAGGCATCCATGCTCTGCACACCCCCCTTAAGCTCTCACCTCTCCTAGCATACTCGTCTGGTGTACATGTCAAATATATACAGTCGCCAGTTTCTTCCAGATCTACCCAGACCTCCTCATACCATTCCAGTTCTACGTCTCGTGGTTCTTTAATCGTGGTGTGCCATAGCTTATCTACTATGTACTTGTCACGGCACATAGGCACTAACTGGTACCTGGGGGTGTTGTCTGTTCCTGTCTGCACATGTACTTCTTGTGTTGCTTTAATTGTACCACCGGAGTTGCCCATTGTCACCATCATCATTGCACCGTTAGGGACTGCATTAGCACAACATCGGAGGCCCACCTGGCACAGGCAGAACATCACAAGGATGATCACCACTATTGGTATCAGGAACTTCATTGTCACTCCAAGCCATGAGGGAACCCAAGAGAAGATATTGTCGAACCACGAGCTATCTTCAGCTCCACCTTCCATTTTCATCTTCTCGCCCAGGTTATGTACTGCTTCAATAACGTGGGACAGGGACCCATTTTCTGCGTCTTCGGAAGGTACGAACGTGCAGCATGCACTTCCTATTTTTCGGCAAACACCTCCATCGATTGCTGTTAACAGGTCTAGAACATACCTGTTTTGCATGGTCATTAATCGCAGAGCTCGTAGTTCCACCTTTATTATGTTAAACCCTTCTTCAGTGTCATTGGCCAACTGGATCAGTTCCCACCGTGTGATCTGGAGCCATTTTGCATTTGCTCTTGCTTGGACACTTGATACTAGTGAAGCAAAGAATGTTTCCACGGAGCTGAACAGGCGATACTTGTCTGGGATCTGTGCCAATAAATCAGATGATGCTTGTGATATGTAGTTCGAGGCTCGCTTGTTCCTTGAGAGCTCTTCTCCTTTCCCTCCGGAGGACAGGACATAAAGGTGCGCTTGTGTAGTTGGAGACGCTGCATTCTGGTTCAAGCCTCCGTTCATCGTGTTCCTTCTGTCAATATGGCTTTCGGGAATCACCATTAGTGTTGAATGCAAAGTGGCCATTGAGCAGCTACCACTCCATGATTGGGGAAGGTGCAGGTACGCCTTGTTTCCGCATACCCAGTAGGTGTCCATTAGTGCTGCTGTTCCTTTTTTCATATCTGGGATGGTGAGAGTTTTGTTACAGTTCTTGTTCGTTCCTATTGCCATTTTTCCTTCTCCCTTGAAACATAGTTCGTTTTGTATTTCACTTTGTAGCTTAAAGGGTTTTTCCATCGCTGTTACCCATGTTAATTTAGGGATGTGTTCTTTCCATATTGGCAAGCACGTTCTTTCCATCCACCGCAACTTTTCCGGTTGGACACCCTTCAGTGCTTCTGCCTTGCACAGCACTTCTTCGTCTTTCCATTTGTTTTCGGAAAACAGTGTCCCTTGTATTGCAAAGAAAGGTTCTTTAAGGCAGATCACTCCAGACGCTTGCGAATAGCACGTTTTGTTGTTCTGTACCATTCTGAAAGAGACATCGTGTGCTTGGAAAGTGTTCTTTATTCTACACAGCGTGAGATGAAGGAGACATTGGGCATCCACAATGGGCAATTCTCGTGGCAACAATACTTTAGGTGTGCCTGATGCATGGGGGATAAGTGAGCAGACATAACAGCTCTCATTGGTTGTTTGTTTAGCTGTTGTGCTCATATCTGCATACCATTTATTTGCTTGGTGTGGGTGTCGTGGGTCTTCCATTTTGTCTAACCCTAGCCCATAATACTCATCATACCCTTTTCCACCAGTCTCTCTTCTCCGCCTACTTTTCTCCCTTCTTCTGTACCTTCTCGTTATAGGAGGTGAAGAACCAGGCCCCCCTTCCTCCCTCCCACCCCCCTTTTCTAATTCTTCATATAGGGACTTGTGTTCTGTCATCATAATCACTTTTCCATCCTCCTTAATAAACAAGAGATCGTTGTTTGAAATTGGGGCGGGAGGGATCGTGTGGTTGTTGTATGTTCCAGGTTGGGACATTGTGTCATTATCTACATTTTTGGTTCTCCATTGTGAGAGGACAGCAGTGGGTGGTGTAGTATAGTATCCCCACACAAGGTGTGATCCATCCCAGATCAAGAAATCACCTTCTTTGATACCTACAGTCGGAATTGTTTTCGTTCCAGGAGCAAGGGTGGTGTTGTTCCCCCCTCCCCCCTCGTTCATCTCGGTAGAGATGAACGCTATAATCCAGTGTAACACCAGACAAAACATTGAGATGAAGAACACGATAGCACACATTGATAAACCACATTCAAATGAATATGTTAATCTAGCCACTAACATTTCTCTAAATCTAACATATCTATTAGTTGCAGGCTGCCCATTCGATGCCATGATAAATCCTGTTTGAGACACAAAAGTTCATTAAATACAAACATGTAAGCATTTCCACATTGTAACGTTTCGGTGATAAAATATAGGGTTGGGTGAGGAAGGGGGTTTGTTGACAGACAAGGTAGCTTTCAGTCAATATTATTCGTACCTTACTATATATATATATAAATAATAAAAAACATGACATTTTAAAAACAACAATAATAAAAAACATCTTAAAGAGCACAGGAAGGGAAAAAAGAACCCCACGCAAAACTTTCAAAAATTGTAAAAAAAGAAAATTTACATATACATGTGTACATGTTTTAGTCCAGGACATTTGTTGCGCGCTAATTGTGTTCACTGTTCATCTCATGAAGCACACAAAATTCCAATCATTCATTCCGCACAACTTCATCGTCCGCTGTTGCCTGTGCCTCATCCTGCACCTCACTCTCCGCAGTGCTGTAAGCTTTACGTACATCTGTCAAATGCACCCAATATCGCAGGCCCTTAACCTTTACTGCTGTAGGCGTGCAAAACACTACCTCATAGGGGCCATGGAAGCGTGGTGCGTTCCACCTCCGCACAAAACTTCTAACATATATAAGGTCACCAGGCATTAGCTGTAGTGGTTTTTCAGGCAAACCGTTTGGTTCAGTCGCGTTCCCCTCCTCTCTTGTCGAGGGGGGGGCTAGTTGCTTTGAAATTACGCGCGCTGCCCGTGTCAATTTTCGCAGGTATTCTGTGAACTCCTCCCCCAATATAGCTGCGCTTCTGTGTGCATCAGAACGCTCACGGAGAGGCGAATGCGCTGTGTGCATTCTTCTTCCCGTGACGATCTCGTGCGGGGACAAATGGTGATCCTTACTTGGCTGGTTTCGTAGTTCAAACAAGGCCAAAGGCAGGCAGTACATCCAAGTCTTTTTAAGGGAAAAACAAAGTTTTGATAATCTGCTTTTTAACAGGCCGTTTATCTTTTCTACGACGCCATTACTTTGAGGATGATAAATCGAACATAATTTGTGCTTTATTCCCAATAATGTAGTCACTTCTTTAAAGAGTTCATTAACAAAATGCGTCCCGTTATCTGAGCGAATAACGTCGCAAATTCCCCAGCGCGGAAACACTTCCCGCACTAGGAACTTCGCGGCGCCCTTCGCGTCAGGGCGGGCACAAGGGCCTGCCTCCACCCACCTCGAAAATGGACATACAACCACAATCATGTATCGAGCCCCGTTACACCTTTCTCCCATGTCTACATAATCAATGTGGAGCTCTCTAAATGGGCCACTTGGTTTTGGTATCGTACCCCTTAGTGTACGCAATGTCATACCTGAGTTGTAAATTTGACATGTCGTGCATTCTAGAGCTAACCTTGTGACGTGTTCCTGGAGGCAAGGTGTAAACCAATCTTCTTGTATCTCTGCCATTATGTGTTTCTTTGTGTTGTGTGCAGGAAAGTGTAGTTGTTGAAATGCTATTTCTAACAGCGTGATTGGTATTACCACTTTTCCTGAACTCTCTTGTCGCCACAATAAATCAGTCGGTGATTTGCTGCATCCTCTCTTAGTCCACAGCAATTTTTCCTCTGCACTAGCTCCCTCTTGCAGCTCTATTATCTCCTGTGTGGACATCATGTTGTATCCTGTGGGGACCTCTTGGCTTGCTGTGTGGTGCAACATGTACTCTCCTATTTCACCTTTTTGTAGATATGAAGCTGCTTTGGCAGCGGCGTCTGCTGCCGCGTTCCCCAAAGATACAAAATCTGTATTTGTGGTATGGGCTTGACATTTTACAATGGCCACTGCCGTGGGGTCTTGCAGGGCCTCAATCAGTTCTTTCAATAATTCTGCATGCTGGACTGGCGTTCCGTCTGCTCGCCGAAACCCTCTCCGCCCCCACCGGGCCAACCCACCGTGAACTGTTGTTGTCATGTATGCTGAGTCTGTATATATGGTCACTGCGCACCCCTTGGCGGCATGCAATGCTTCTATTAGCGCTATTAGTTCTGCTGCTTGCGCTGAATGGTGTGATGGGAGGCGGTGTTGTACTAGTATCTCATATTCATCTTCCTCTAATCGTACCACTGCCATACCCACATGCTTTTCTCCCGTCTCCATGTCTATTGATGCTGACCCGTCCACAAAATACACCTCACCCTCGGTCAGGGCATTTTCAAAAATCACTGGATCCTTACTTTCGTCACCTGTGTACGTGGCGCAGTTGTGGTTTTGCATGTCCTCTATGGTGCATGCCTCTGTGATGAATGTGGCTGGGTTCACTGTTTTACATCTTACTATATGGATGTTAGCGCTGGACAGTATTATCTCATATGCTGTGGCGCGTTGTGTTGTCAATGTGCTCTTTGTTCGCTCTAATATTGCAAAAAGTGAGTGTTCCACAAACAGTGTCACCGGGCAGCCCATTACTATCGTGGCACTTTTTTCAATTGCGAACGCGGCTGCAGCTAGGGATTGCTCGCAGGCGAAATGACCTTGCATTACTGCGTCTAGGGTGCCGCTGTAGTAAGCTAGTGGTTTGTGCCCTAAGGATGTTTTCTGTGTCAGTACTGCTGTCATCAATGTTCCTTTGCAGTGTGAAAATAAGAATAATTCGCGCCCATAATCTGGGTTTGCTAGTACTGGAGCGCTTGATATCAGCTCTTTTAGTGAGTTAAATGCTGTGTTCATCACCTCTGTCCATTCTATGTGTTTGTGTTCTTGTTGTGCTTCTTTCAGTGCCTGTAGCAGGGGCCTTGTGTACGCCGCATAGTCCAATATCCATGCTCGGCAATAGTTACACATACCCAGAAA
This sequence comes from Ambystoma mexicanum, assembly GCF_040938575.1. Lineage (NCBI taxonomy): Eukaryota > Metazoa > Chordata > Amphibia > Caudata > Ambystomatidae > Ambystoma > Ambystoma mexicanum. The sequence continues at coordinate 1,307,841,402 of NC_090934.1, forward strand.
TTTCTGCATCTCTTTTACTGTTTTGGGCTCCCCAATTGTTCTAATCGCCTGTGCCCTGTCTGGTATAATTCGCTTGCCATCCTTTGATATCAACTGACCCAAGTATAGGACCTCCGTCAGACAGTATTGTAACTTCCCCTTGTCCACCTTGTACCCCTTATTTGCCAATAATGTCAAGAGTGTTATCGAGTCCTGTCTGCATTCTTCCTCAGCCTGTGCACAAACCAATAAATCATCAACGTACTGAATCACTGTGCTTTCTACAGACAAATTCCCCAGATCTTCATGTAGTACCCTGTTAAATATGCTTGGGCTCTCGCAATATCCTTGTGGTAGTCTGCAGTGTTCGAACCTCCTTCCTCCCAATGTAAATGCTGTCAAGTACCTGCTCTCTTCTGCCAAGGGAATCGAAAAGAATGCATTTTTTAAGTCAATTACTGTGAAGTGTGATGCTATTTTTGGAATGTTGCACAGTATTGTCGCCGGGTTCGGGACTAAAGGGAACTCCTTCATTACCACATCGTTCAATGGGCGTAAATCTTGTATCATCCTCCATGAACCCCCCTTCGCTTTTTTGATTGGGTAAATGCATGTGTTGCATGGGGAGTTTGAGGGCACTATTATACCCTGTGCTAGCAGTGCTTCGATTGTCTCTCTGATCCCTTCTTCTGCTTCTCGCGACAGTGGATATTGTTTCACCCGGGGTAGTATTGCTCCTTGTTTTACTTTTATCACCACAGGCTGAACTTCATGTAGCAACCCTACATCGTGGGGGCCATTAGTCCATAAGTTAGCGGGTACTGAACTCATGTCTTCATCAAAAAATGTATGCGGTGCTCCTACTACCGCCATTAGTTCAACTTTAGTTTGTCTGGCTGTAACTACAATGTCGCAGGGCATTGCCAGTTCCATCACTACTTCACCATCTCCCTCAGTGTCAGAAAATAGCTCCTCGTCCGAGAGCTCTCTCAGCGGGATATTTGCATTTGTACACAATACTGTCCGCCACTCACACCCTTCCATGTCAATACCAATCACACATATTCTGTTTGCTGATACATGTATTGCATGCAAATCCAACGATAGTACTTCCCCAAGAGCAGTGTCAGGGCTTGCTATGGGACGAAAAAGGAATTCTGCTGGGATTCTCCACTCCACCCTTTTTAGTTCTGGTACTATGAGAGCCAATGTTCTCATGCCTTCAACAAACATCTCCTCATTTCTTGGTACCCCTCTGACCTCTTTTATTATTGTGTGGCCGTGTATTACTGCTAATATACGGAGGGGGCATATGCCTGGCGTTGAACATACGATGCCGCTCCCTGTGAATGATATGGTCATGTTTAGTTTGCTCAAGAGATCTCTCCCCAGTAAGTTGATGGGAGAGTTTTCATAGTACAGTAAGGGTGCTTTCACTGTTTTACCCCCCACTGTCACATCCAATACCTCTGTGTAAGGAACTTCAATTACAGCCCCAGAGAACCCCTGCGTCTCTAACGTTCTATTAGATAACGGGAACCGGCCCTCTCTAATGCATGATTTCTCCGCTCCCGAATCCACCATGAATATGAATTGCTTGTCTCCTATCTGCGCTCCTATCAATGGTTCCTCTGATGCATTGTGGGTCGTAGACAGTACTGGACACGCAAGTGCTCTCTGTGGGCTGTCCTATGCGGGGTGTCTCATTGCCCCCCCTTGATCGAAAATGTTCCCCGAAACTACTGACACTCCACTGTAAGGTGCGGGGGCTGGTGCCCCATTAGCTCCTGTGGCGAAAGTATTACCAGGCGTGTAGTGCACATTGTCATTATTCTGTGGGCTGGTTTGTGTTCGGTATTGATGTCCGTGTAGTTGTGCGTTACTCCTTTGTACTACATTGTCTGGTTGCTGGTATTGTCCCATGGGGAGGCCGTAGGGGCTTCCTGGATGGGGGTGTCCGTACTGTTCTATCTCTTGGAAACCGTTGTTTTGTCTGCTCCTACATTCCCTTGAGTAATGCCCCCATCTCCCACAATTCCAACAGCTCCCCTGTGGACCTCTGGGACCCTGCCACCCATTTCCTCCCATTCCTCCATACCCTTGTCCTCCTCTTCGCCCCCTGTACCCACCTCTTCCTCCTCTTGGGGCCCACTCTTGCCACGTTGGACCTCCGTTCTGCTCCTGCTCTGTCCACTGTCGTTGCCCTTGTCCTGCCCAGTTCGCTGCTATTCTTCCTTGTATTGCTATTTGCCCCTCCTCTCCTTCCTCTCCCTCCCGTATGAGTGGGAGTCCCGCTACCGCTGCTGCGACCTTCACCAATTTTGATTGCACCAACTTCGCCTCGTCCGCCAACCTTTTCTGTGCTACTTCCCTCTCTCTTTCTTTGATCCGTTTACAATGGTGTACTATTATGCTTTGGATCTCCGGCCAGCCTTTTGCCTCAACACCTGCTATTTTATCTAGTGCCTTTTGCACTTCCTTTGGGAGCCCTCTTTTAATGATGAAGTAAAATAGAGACGTGGATTGGTGCCAGGGCGTACCCGTTTCCGCTCTCCACATCTCCTGCACCCGGAGAATGTAATCCATAGCGTCCTCCCCATCATTCATGGTACATTGCATTACTGACTGCAAATCAGGGGTATCTGGGAAGGTTTCCCGCAGTGCGTCCCACACCCTTGCTCGCACGGTGTTAAAAGAAGCCCCATCATGGCGATCACACTCTAAAGTTACAGCTGGAAAACCCGCTTTAGCCCACACTCTGTCTGCCTGATCCCCTACTGCGGACACTAGTAGGCTTTTCACATCTCCTACCGCCAGCGGTATACCCGCGGTATGTTTCTCAAATGCATATATCCACTTGCTTGCCCCTCCTGACAGCTGTGGTAGTAATTTCATTAAGTTAGCCTTGTCCATCTGAGCCCACGGTATATAGTTCGGCCTCCCGCCCCCCCTGTGGAGTAATGGGAGTTGTAATTTCCCTTTTGCCGTTGCAGCTCCCTTTTCCTTAGTCACTGCTGACTCTAATGACGCCATCTTCCCCACCCTATTTCTTAGTCGTCCCATCCATTCATCTTCTATAGTCCCCAGTGAACATGCACCATCTAGCTCCTCGCCTTCTCCTCCTACTGCCATGCTCAATCTATCACTCTCATCCCCCCCTCCTCTGACATCACATAACAAATCCTCTCTGATCCCTCTCTCTCGCGAGACATCACCAATGCTTCCTTCTGCTGTCCCTACTTCTATTATCCTGGTCGGTTCTTCCTCAATTCTGAACAGTATTTCCCCCTTTTTCCATCCTTCCTCAATTTGTCTACTTTCGCTCGACGCTCTAGACGTGCGTCCAGATTGTGTGGGGGCGCATGCTGTGCGTTCACATATGTCTTTTATTCTTGAGAGCTCATCTCGTGCCACTGTAAGCCTCGACTCTAAGTCACTCGTTAACTTCTCTATGTCCACTCTCTGTGTGCCTCCCTGGGTGCGCTCTCTGGTGTTTTCGTATGGTGGGGGTGCAGTTGGTCTTTGTGGCGTGCTGGTTGAAGGGGGAGGCACATAAATCGGGTCGCTATATCCTGCTGCAGGGGCTGGTTTAGGTAATATTGGGTACAACATAACCACTTCCGCAGGCTGTTCTGTACTTAACTGTTCCTTTTCCTCTCGCGGGATCATTAGTGGATTGTCTGTGGTGGAGGGTAAATCAATATTTGGAGCTGGAGCTTTGGGTGGGGGTACTTCCTCAAACAATCTCCAAAGATCTAATATCTCCTTCCTGTTCTGCCATTGTTTTCCCTTATACTTGAGGCGAATACATGTACATACCATATCAAGAACGCTTTTGTCAAAAGACCCTCCTTCTGGCCAAATCTGGGGCAACCCCTCCCCTTTCAATTCTGTTAACCATTGATCATGATATTTATTTATGCGTTCAGCATATCCCGGCAAGCTCTTGCAAATGTGTGACAAGGGAGTTTCAGCCCCCATCCTTTAAATCGCTAGCGCTACCACGTTCGCTTTCGTTACTTTTTATTAGCTGTAAATATGCGTATGTATTCCTTTATGGCACAGACAAGAGCGGACCTCTTAAAATTATCACCCACCGTTATTCACTGCACAAATCTCTTCTCACTCACCATATCTCATCTCCTTCCCATTCCCAGGCACTCTTATGTGTTCTCACTTGTAATTGATCAAGTACTGGTTATGGCCACACTCTCTGACACCACCTCGCGGCCACCCGTTCGTCTCTCACACTCGTACGGTGCGCGCACCCTTCACAATGCTTTCCACTCACACTCTTTGTCTTTCTCCTCCCTTTCCTCCCTAGCCAGCTGTCCCTGTTTTCCTGCTAAGGTTACTGTGTTCACGTCTGTACGTGCCACTACTGAGTCCCCGCTTTTTAAGATGTTCTAACTTCTTTATACCCTTCTCATTTTCGCCCCCTACCCCGTGGAAATGGAAAAAGAAAAAATAGAGAGAGAGAGCACAATCACTAAAAAATATTCCCGGTGTCTCCTTTTGCTAGACACCAATAACTTATTTCTTACTTCTTCATATATTCCCAGTACTAGTCTAGATAGCACTATGCGGCGCCGCCTTCCACCCCCTCTCGGAGCTAGGTTTCCGTCACTTCTACCACGTCACTTATTTCTTACTCCTAATGGCCATATGCAAAAGAAAGAATAAAGAAAATTTCAAGACCCGTCTGTAGTAGACCCCCGATATTCTTCTCCTCTACCTGTCCCCGTTCTGTTATTCCCAATTCCCTTTCTTTTCCCCTTGACGATCACTCGCACTCGGTACTCACGTGCCCGTCTTGAACCGATACTCTCCGAAACTGGGTCCGTCCAGGCGGCGTCACCGGTAACTCAACGGTCAGCCCCTGGCTCCGGCGAGCGGCACTCAAAGGGGATTTTTTTCCAATCGGGATCCCGTACCCTTTCTCATTGAGTGCGCACTTCTTATTGTGCCGGTCGCCGTTGGCGGGCGGCCTCCCGGAGACGGCTCACCGTGCGTATCCCTTCTCGACCGGAGATTCTCGTGCCACAAGGGGGTCGTTTAAGAAGGAGTTAGGAAAAATAGTTTGGAGATATCACGCTATCGGGGTCACCACTGAAAGGAAGCGCCCCCAATTCAGCACGATCCTCCCCGCAATGAGAGACAATAAGGGACTCTCCCGTAGTGGGAATAAGACCAAGACAGAGTGCGGGTGAGCGTAAGTGGGAGTTTATCCAAGGATAAGGCATGCAAAGAACTCTGCAACCTACGAGAGCGCTCTGCTTGACAATAGCAAAGACAGGCGTATTTCTAATACAAAAAACGTCATCAACACCTAAACACTATAGGGGGCACAAGTCAATTGGGATTGGGTGGTGTCGACTAACTATAGGTGTTGCTGCCGCGGGGTTGGTCTTGGCGGGACGACGTCACTGGTCAGCCTCGTGGGTTGGGTTGGGCCTGGCAGGCCGGCTTGAGGTCATCCGTGCGGTGTTGATGTGCTGGGGCAGCCTGTGACAATGACGAATACCTTTCCTGTCTCATTTGCCCTAGGCCATGCACACTACAGTTATTCAGAAAATGACATTTACGTTCATTAATAAATCGCTTCACCAGCTTATCTTATAAAATAAACACAACACATGAGGAATGCACCTCGTGAGAGGTCTGGTGGTTGTCGGTTGGGGTGAGATTTACCTGTGTCTTATTGACCGGTATTTTAGGTCACGGGACGGGGCTCTGGGACCTGGGCCGAGTGATACATGTCTGTCTGCTGCGTTAGAAGTTATTATATAGATGGGTCTCTATGTCTTGTCCCAATGATGGGGGTCGTCCTTACACGGGGTCAGGATTCTTGGGGGGTTCGTGGGGATTTATGAGAGGGTGCTGGTAGATCAGTGGGTTCATCCGTGGGTTTATTACCGTGCTGTAAATAACACAGGTGGCGGGCTGTGGCCTTGGTTGCGGCGCCGGGGCCTCTGACTCTCTGAAGTAACGCCAGCTTGGTTGGGGGAGGTGAGGGAGCGCAGCACAAGTCTTAGCTTTTTTATCTGGCAGGCTTGGTGGGGTGGGAGAGGGAATGACCTTGCATATACTCACAAAGGTATTTTCCTCGTGCGTTGCTGATCAGTGAATGCAGAAGTTTTATACTGTTCTGCCTTATTTTAACGTTATTCAGACACACATATATATATATATATATTTCATTTTCGTTACACATTTCTTTAATACTGTCGGTTCCAGTACCTTTTCATTACCTAACATTATGTTCACTACATTGTGTGCGTATTGTATGTACATTAGACGTTATACGAGGGATATCTAGGTTATGGCCTACAGAGATTGATGCTCGCCGCTTTGGGTGATTCAAAACATATATGAGTTCAAGTTTCTACATACTATTGAAAAACACTTTTACAAATAGAGGTTACACGTTTGGTCAACATCTTTCTCCGTGGTTATAGCAGCATTAGTCCAGACCTGGAGGGATATCATATAACGTTACATTTTTATGGTTCATTCACATTTTAAACAGAGGTAGTTCATTAATACCAATACTTGAACTATTTTCTACCTTCTTCAGATAGTGATGCTTCAGCTTTTTTTCCCCGTTGTCCCGGCCTTGCGGTCCGGGTCATACGGGGTGCAATATCACATTGTTACTAATATAATGTTGCCGTGTTGGCATCTCGGGTTTAGCTCATCTCCGACTTTCTCATGGGAACGCGCTCGCAGCGGATCTGCCAGGGCTGCTGAGGCGGCAGAGATGCATGAAAGGCCCTCCAAAGGTGGGGGCCTCGTTACAGTGTGCTGAACTCACGCCATGTTTGCTGTGCAAGATGGCGTCTAGGCCTAACTTAAGTTTCGGTAAATGCAAAGACAGGGTGCGTGTGGGCAATGTCGTCGGCGGGTGAACCCTCCTCCACCTGGGCCCGGGTGGCATGAGGGTGCGCTCATCGAGCCATGGTCCGCACCTGGGGGGGAGCTGTAGGTGAGGAGGGCCTCGTGGCCATTCCTCCCCTACACTATTTTGGATACAAGAGGAGCCAACCAGAATAATAGAGCTAGAACAACACATGCCCAAGGGGAACACATGGGATGAGGTATGGCCACTGGAGGTATGGAGGAGCTGTGGTGTGACATAGAGGTAGACGAATTGGAGGGAAGGAGAATAGGGATCGCGGCAGGAGGGGCGCCAGTGAGGTTAGATGAAAGACCCCTAGGGAGGGCTCTGCAAGAAGAATGGAATGGGAGGTTAAGGAGCAGAATAGGAAAAATGGCAGCCTTAGGAAGGAAAGGATCAAAGGTGAGTATTGAGAAACGAATAAAGAATAGGATGCAGCTGCCCTTGATACACAGAGGAGGAGGGAGGCCAAACTACATACCCTGGGCTCAGATGGATAAGGCCAACTAGTTGAAATGATTGCCCCCGCTGTCAGGAGGAGCAAGTAAATGGAAATATGCATTCAAAAAACACACAGCGTGGGTTCCACTAGATGTTGGTGATGTTAAAAGTTTGTTTGTATCCGCAGTGGGTGATCAAGCTGACAGGGTCTGGGCAAAGGCCGGATTCCCAGGGATATTATTAGATTGTGACCGCCATGATGGTGCCTCTTTCAATACAGTACGAGTGAGGATCTGGGATGCCTTGAGAGACACCTTCCCAGATACACCAGATTTGCAGTCAGTAATGCAATGTACAATGAATGATGGGGAAGATGCCATGGATTTTATTTTACGGGTGCAGGAGATGTGGAGAGCAGAAATGGGTACATCCTGGGATCAATCAACATCTTTGTTTTATTTTATAATAAAGAGAGGGCTCCTAAAAGAGGTTCAGAAAGCACTCGTCAAAATAGCAGGAATAGAAGCAAAAGGCTGGCCAGTAATACAAAGCATAATAGTACACCAATGCAAAAGAATCAAGGAAAGGGAGAAGGAGATAGCACAGAAAAGGTTGGCAGACGAGGCAAAATTAATACAAACGAAACTGATGAAGGTTGCAGCTGTAGCCGCACTCCCCACAGATAGAGAAGCAGAGGGGAGGAGGGGTCAGCAGCAATCCAAGGGAGAATGGCAGCCAATTGGGCGGGAAATGGTCATTCACAGTGGAACAGACAAGAACAGTACGAAGGACCTCAGTGGCAAGTGTGGAGCGCACGGGGAGGAAGAGGTGGGTACAGAGGGCACAGAGGTAATGGTTCGGGATATGGAGGGAATGACGGGTATGGAGGCCATGCCCAAGGGGGGGGCAAGGAAATTGTTGGAATTGCGGGAGGTGGAGGCATTTCTCACGGGAGTGTAGGAGCAGGCCAATAAATAATTACCAAAATGAACAGCAGTATGGCCACCCCCACCCAGGGAGCCCATACGGGCTACCGATGGGCGGTGGAGGGGGACGAGGACAGCAAGATCAGAGGGGCCCAGAGGAACATAGGGAACAAACGCATAGTGTCCAGCAGCACCCACAATGCCGCAAGCACATGCCATACACACAGGGCAACCCTTTCGCCACAACAGCAAATGGTGCACCTGCGCCCTTTAGAGGGCTGGCCATGGTATCAGGAAATGTTTTCAGTCAAGGGGGCACAACGAGACACGAGACAACAAGACATAGGACAGCCCACAGAGAACACTTGCATGTCCAGTACTATCGATGACCCTCGATGCATCAGAGGAACCATTGATAGGGGCGGAGATAGGGAACAAACAATTCATTTTTATGGTAGATTCGGGAGCAGAAAAGTCATGCCTACGAGAAGGCAGGTTTCCGCTATCTAATCGTAAATTGGAGACGCAGGGGTTCTCTAGGGTGGTGGTCGAAGTTCCTTATACAGAAGATTTGGATGTAACAGTGGGGGGAAAAACAGTACGAGCTTCCCTGTTGTATTATGAACAGTCGCCGATCAACATGCTGGGGAGGCACCTCCTCAGCAAGCTCAACATGACTATTTATTTTACCAAGAGGGGGATAGTTTGCTCGACACCCGGGATCTGCCAGTTACGGGTCATGTTGGTAGTACACACCCGTGCAACAGCGCCAGAAGTACGCAGCATACCAGTGGACCCAGATATGTTTATTCAGGGGCTAAAAACACTAGCACGAGTGGTCCCAGGATTGAAGCGCCAGGAGTGGGGGGTGCCTGCAGAATTTGATTTCCGCCCTGTAGCACATCCAGAGATAGTGCCAGGAACAGTGATGTCATTAGACTTGCATGCAGTACTGGTATCAGCGCAGAGGATAGCAGTTATTGGAATGGACATACATGGCTGCCAGTGGCACACAGAATTGTCCATCAATGCAAACATTGAGCTGTGAGATTTATCCGACGAAGACCTGTTCACAGATTCAGACAGTGATGGGGAAATAATAATGGAGATAGCAATCCCCTGTGACATCATGATACAGACAAGACAGGTGCCAGAGCAGCTGATGGCAATGGTAGGAGCGCCACCTTCATTTTTTGACAGTGACATGCAATCAGTACCGGTTGACCTGTGGACAACCGGGCCACATGATGTGGGACTGTTGCATGAAATAACACCAGTTAAGATAAAACTCAAAAAGGAGCATTACTTACCAGAGTAAAACAGTACCCTCTGTCCCGGGAAGCAGATGAAGGTATAAAAGAAACGATCACTACATTGTTAGCACAGGGAATAATTGTGCCATCAAATTCACCATGCAATACCTGCATTTACCCCATCAAGAAAGCAAAAGGCGGGGCTTGGAGGATGATCCAAGACTTACGCCCAGTCAATGACATCATACAGAAAGAATTCCCATTGGTCCCCAACCCTGCATCAACTCTATGCAGTATACCGAAAGACGCATCTTGTTTCACAGTGGTGTACTTCAAGAACGCATTCTTCTCGGTACCACTAGCTGAAGAATTCCGATATCTGACAGCATTTACTTTAGGAGGAAAGAGGTAGGACCATTGTAGGCTGCTCCAGGTGTACTGCGAAAGCACAAGCATATTCAACACGATCTTACATGAAGATTTAGGAAATGTGGTCACAGACAGCACAATTATCCAGTGCGTGAATGATTTATTGATTTGTGGAAAAAATGAGGATGGGTGCAGGAAAGATTCGATTACTCTTTTGACATTGTTGGCCCACAAGGGCTACGAAGTAGACAAAGAAAAATTACAATATTGTCAACAAGAAGTGTTGTATCTGGACAACCGATCTCAAAGGATGGTAAACGAATCATACTAGACAGGGTGGCTGCCATCAAAGCAGTAAGCAAACCAAAAACAGTAAAATAGATGCAGAAATTCCTCGGCATGTTTAACTACGGTGGAGCCTGGATATCAGAATATGTAGGATACACAAAGCCACTTCTGCAGGGACTCAAGGAAGCGCAGAGAGAAAACACAGACATACAATGGACAGCAGAAATAGATGAAGCCTTCACCACACTCAAAGAGCTAATATCAACAGCACTAGTACTCGTGACCCAGATTATGAGCGCAAATTTTATTTATTTTCACATTGCAACGGGACACTTATGACGGTAGTCTTGACACAAAACACATCTCTGGGGCAGAAACCATTGGCCTATTACAGTGAAACATTGAATGCGGTGATGCAAGGACATTTCGCCTACGAGCAATCTCTCGCAGCCGCAGCGTTTGTGATTGAAAAAAGTGCAACAATTGTGATGGGGTGTTCTGTGACACTGTTAGTGGAACATTAATTATTCGCCATATTAGAAAGATCAAAGAGCACATTAACAATCATTCGGTCCAGTCCCAACATACACATAGTGAGATGCAAAACAGTTAACCCTGCCACATTCATCACAGAAGCATGCACAGTGGAAGACATGCAAGCTCATGATTGTGCAACATACAGAGGAGAGGATGCAGACATTCCCACAGTAAATGAGAATGCACTGGTTGAAGGAGAAGTTTACTTCATAGACGGGTCAGCATCAATAAACTGAGAAACAGGAGAAAAGCATGTGGGAATAGCTGTTATGAGATTAGAGGAAGATGAGTATGAAGTACTCCTCCAGCAAAGATTACCGGCCCATTACTCAGCACAAGCAACAGAGTTGGTAGCACTTATTGAAGCCTTACATGCAGCAAAGGGGTGTGCGGTTACAATCTATACAGATTCCGCCTACATGACTACTACAGTGCACGGGGGGTTGGCCAGATGGGGGAGAAGAGGATTTAAAAGATCAGATGGGTCCCCTGTGCAACACGTGGAGCTACTTAAAGAGTTGATAGAGGCACTGAAGGAACCCACAGTTGTAGCTATAGTAAAATGCCAGGCCCATACAAACAATACTGATGTCATCTCTTTGGGAAACGTGGCAGCGGATGCTGCCACAAAGGAAGCGTCATACTTGACAAAACAGAGAACAGGTGAGTACTTGATACAGAAAAGTATGGAAGAGGATCGCCCAGATGGGTATAATTCAATGCCCATATCTCAAATTTTAGAACTACAAAATGGGGCGTTAGATGAGGAGAAGGAGCTATGGGAGAAAAGAGGATGCAGCCAGTCGTCCACAGACCCCCTTTGGCACCAGAACAATACAGGTAAAGTAGTTATGCCCCGCAAGCTACTAGATATAACGATCCAACAGCTTCACTTTCCAGCTCACAATGCAAAACAGCACATCACTGGAGAGATACAAGAACATTGGTTTATCCCAGAGTTACAGGAACAACTTTCAAGACTTGCATTGGAATGTACAACCTGGCAAATATACAATTCAGGAATGACATTGAGAACATTGCAAGGAACATTGCCTAAGCCAGCAGGCCCCTTTAGGGAGCTGCATATTGATTATGCAGACATGGGAGAAAGGTGCAATGGGTCACGCTACATGATAGCAGTGGTTTGTCCATTTTCAAGATGGGTAGAGGCAGGACGTGAGCCCACCCGGATGCAAAGTGAGCTGCAAAGTTTTTAGTGTGGGAAGTATTTCCGCACTGGGGAATTTGTGACATAATTCGCTCCGATAACGGCACATATTTTGTCAATGATCTGTTCAAGGCGATTACTGCCCTGCTAGGAATTAAGCATAAACTGTGCACTATTTATCACCCGCAAAGTAATGGCGTGGTTGAGAAGATCAACGGCCTCCTTAAGGGGAGGTTGTCAAAGTTTTGTTTTACACTCAAGAAAAATTGGGTGTACTGCTTACCTCTGGCCTTGTTTGAGTTGAGAAATCAACCCAGCAAGGACCACCACTTGTCCCCCCATGAAATAGTGACAGGAAGACGCATGCAAACTGCAAATTCTCCACTCCGCAGACGTTCAAACGCCCACAGAAGCATTACAGTCTTAGGAGAAGAATTCAATGAATACTTGACAAAGCTGACAAAGGCAGCCTTATCATAGCAAAACAACTAGCACCCCCATTCACACGCGAGGAATGTAATGAAACCACAATACCTGCAGAAGACAGCCCAACAGGTCAGTTGATGCCAGGGGAGATGGTGTACGTGAGGAGTTCGTTCGTAGGTGGAATGCTCCAAGATTTCATGGCCCATATAAGGTAGTGTATTGCACACCAACAGCAGTTAAGGTAAAGGGCCTGAGATATTTGATACATTTAACAGACGTGCGAAAAGCTTACAATAGTGTTACGCAAGGACAAGATGGAGATGGCGAGTTAGGAGAGGAGGAAACACAGACATGATAAAAAAAGAGTTCATTTTCTTGCCAGTACCGATATAAAAAGAATGAGAAATAAAATGAATTACTACTGTGATGTACATAATGTCAATAATAAAACTGCTGAGATCTCTCTCTCTCTCTCTCTCTCTCTCTCTCTCTCTCTCTCTCTCTCTCTCTCTCTCTCTCTCTCTCTCTCTCTCTCTTTCTCACTCTACCCTTCTCTCTCATAATTGACAATTGAACGTGTAAAAGTAAATATATATGGATGTTTTGGGATGCTTAATGAAATTTTATGTTTCACCATATAGGAGAAACCATGGCAACAGACGGGGTCCCTGCCACAAACGTTGTTAGAGTATATAGAAATGGGAATGTAAATTTTGACTTGCGTAGATATTCGTATGAGTGTGACTTGTTTGTATGTGCTGTAATATTTTTCACATAATGTTCGGCCTAGTTTTGTACTGGGCAGTTACATTTATGTCTATCAATATAAATGAGGGGGAGGGAAAGGACTAAGCATGATCAAACAAGGGACCTATCTAATATGGGATGGTTTCCAGCTCATATGGGGGCATGACACCCACCATGATGGTACACAACACCCAAATGACATAGATAATAAGCGAGCAACCCCAAGCCCAATTCTCCCGCACAATGCATCTGAATATAGTGTTTATGAATTAAATGATCAAAATCCTTCTGTTTTATCCTGGTTATATGATGTCAGCACCGCCGCTGTCACACCAACATTTGAAACTTCCATAGGGTATGATCCCCCCACAAGCATAAAAGGAGATAATGAGGAAATGACTGAAAGGTTATTTGGCCTGTATGACGAGTGGGGAAAAAGGGGGGGGGGGAGACCACTCCGATACAACGTACATTAGAACATGAGAGAGTACACCCCAGGAGCAACAGGAGCAGGAGGGAGGTTGGGAGGAGAAAATATGATGAGTACTCCGGGCTGGGGCCAGACACAATAGAAGACCCCAGGCACCCGCATCAATTGAATAAATGGTACGCAGACATGAGCTCCACTGCCAAACAAACAACCAACGAGAGCTGTTACGTATGCTCTCTGATACCCCAGGCCTCAGGGACCCCTAAGGTGCTACTGCCCCAAGAACTGCCTCTTGCGGACACCCAGTGTCTCCTTCATCTCACCTTATGTAGAATAAAGAACACCTTCCAGGCACACACAGTCTCTTTTGAAATGCTGCAGAACGAAAAAACATGCTACTCAAGACTTAAAGGAGTGATATGCTTGAAAGAACCTTTTTTGGTAATTAAAGGAACACTGTTTTCAGAGAAGAAATGGAAAGAAGAACAAGTGACATGCAAAGCAGAAGCACTACGAGGGTTAGCGGCAGAAAAACTGCAATGGGTCGAGAAAACATGCGCACCAGTATGGGCCGAGCACATCACAAAGCTCACCTGGGTCACAGCCCTGGAAAAAACCCTTCAAACTGCAGAAAGAAATTACATATGAACTGTGCTTCCTCGTTGAAGGGAAAAATAACATGGGCACAAACAAGAACTGTAACAAAACACTCATCATTCCAGATATGAAGAAAGGGACAGCTGCCCTGATGGGGATGCTTACTGGGTCTGCGGTAAACAAGCATACTTGCACCTTCCACAATCCTGGAAGGGCATGTGTTCTTTGGCAACGCTGCACTCTGCCCTGATGGTGGTTCCGGAGAGTCATATCAAAGGGGGAAAGGGACTGTAAGCCGTCCGGGTCCCAGAACACCCACAACCAACAGACGAGACGCCAATATATGTCCTATCCGCGGACAATGTGCAAAGTCCATTATCCAGAAAACGGAGGTCATCCAACTACATATCCAAGGCCTCCATAGAACCTTTGGCGCAAATTCTTTAACTCCGCTGAAACATTCTTTGCTTCCCTCGTGCCCAGCATCCAAGCCTGAGCCAACACAAAATGGCTTCAAATAACACGCTGGGAGCTGATCCAACTGGCCAACGACTCTGAAGAAGGGTTCAACGTAATCAAGGTGGAGCTACGGGCCCTGCGGCTAATGACAATGCAGAACAGGTATGTTTTAAACCTGCTAACTCCGATGGATGGAGGTGTTTGCCGAAAAATCGGGAGCGCATGTTGCACGTTCGTGCCTTCTGCGGACGCGGACAATGGAACACTGTCTCACGTTATCACATCATTGCACAACCTGTGCGAGCGGATGAAGAAGGAAGGAGGTGTGGATCCGAGCTCTTGGTTCGACGACATTTTTTCATGGGTACACTCCTGGCTCAGAATGACTGTTAAAATGCTGATACCCATCATCGTGTGTTTGCTCCTGATTTTTTGTGTGTGCCAGCTAGAGCTTCGGTGCTGCGCAAACATGGTTCCTAATGGTACAATGATGATGGTGACAATGGGCAATGCTAGAGGAACCGCGCAGGTTACACAGGAGGCACAAGTACAAATAGGTGAGGACCCTGAACCCAAGTATAGAATGGTGCCATTGTACTATGACGGGGATATAGTGGATAGATTGTATCACACCACAATAAGGGAGACCCTGGAACGAGCGTGGTATAAAGAGGTATGGGTAGACCTGGAGGGGTCAGGGATGTATATACATGACCTGCACCCCTGATGAATATGCCAGAGCAGGACAGAGTCTCCTGGGGGTGTGTAGGGCCTGGACGCCAGAGTGGGACGAAGCAGTAGCTGATGAAAAGGAGTGAAAGAAGTTGGGTGAGTTACAATATTTGTTACTTAAGTAACAAAAGTGGGAAATGTATGGGGGGAAAGGTCCTTAGGCCCCCCTCCCCTACACTCCTCTCCCACGTGAGGCTTATCACTTGTCCATGGCCACCCATGTGCCTGGGCCCGGCATGTAGAATGGCTGCGGGCCGATGCATGAGACTGCACGGCTCGCCTTGTAGCATGATACAGACTCCATTTTGTAATACACTTAGGCTCCATTTTGAGTACACTAATTCAGGCCTCCATGGACCAAGCAGCCTGCAGAGTTGCAGCCCTCCCCCATTTGATCCCGCACAGCGAGCCCACACTTCTCCCCAGCCTCCTCCCCATGGTGGCTCCACTGAAGGCCTGTTCTCACGAGCAACTAGGCGCGAACAAGTAACAGAACAAACACTGTATCATTTACCTTTCCGCAGTACATCATTGTCCTGACGGTGACCGGAGCCCAAGTTGAGGTCTGGGAAAAAACAAAGCTGTCCCTATCAAACAGGCCTTGACCCCTTGCAGACACCCACAATCATGATACATGCAATGCCTAATCTCCTACCATGCTCCCTGTTTTTTGAAGTGTTAAAACCTGAATGTTGAACTCGTGTGCCACCCAGTCTTACCCATGCTGCTGAGTCATTTGCAAGAAGGCTCAAAACTCATAGGGCCTCATTACAAGTCAGGCGTTAAGGGTTTAACGGTGCCGTCGGCGCCGTTAACCCTTAACGCCTGATTCACACTTTAACGCCTGCTTTTTGCAGGCGTTAAAGTCCAAGGCGCTAAGCGACCTTGGTGCTAATTACGGCACCGTAATTTACGGTGCTGTAATTAGCGCCTTCCCCATCCCCATTATTCCCTATGGTGCACAAATGGGAATGGGGAAGGGCAAATGGTGAATGGGGAATTACCGCCCCACTCACCTTGAAATGGGGCGGTAATTCCACCATCCACCATGGCGGAATCCGTCATGGGCCATGGTGCTAATAGCACCATGGTCCACCGCCTGACTTGTAATGAGGGCCATAATGTTGATTGTTTGAGTTAAAATGGGTGTTACCATTAAAAGGGACGACCCTTGCCCACCCCAGATACCTACATGTAAAGTTGTCCAGCGTATGCCTATTCGCACCTATTGACACCGACCAAAGGTTATTGCTGCTGCACGATATTCACAAGGCAATGCACAAAATCCCTATGTGTTGTAACATATACCAGCCATTTAAAGTAACACACCCTACCCGTTGGCAAATGAGATGTCGTTTGTAGTAAAAATAAATTACATTAGTCCTGTTGTAAAGATAACATTGTAATTTGTACGTACACACCAATCTCCTTCTGCCCCACACCCTATGCTAGCTTTCCCGATGTGTCCCCGCAACGAAATGAAGAACTGCAAATGATGTAATGTTTACAAAAGCTCTTCTATTGATGCTGTAAACACAGTACTTATGAACCATGAAGAAGTGTAAGATGAATAGTGCCCACGATATATCCATAGACTAATGTATATATGTAAACATGCAATTGTACTGCCATGCCTCAGTTCTCCATCTCTATAATGATGCGCCTGCTAAGTGAAAAATGTAGACCCGCGAGAAATTACAAGTCCCCTCCTGCTAGCGTACTGCGCATTCAACTCCCATCTTCCTCCCTCCAAGGCCCGCCTTAGGCTTGAAGGCCCCTGGTTCACTGATGTTAGAATAATACAGCTACACCTCCCCGAATACCTGTTTAGCCCACACCAAGTATTCCCCTTCTTCCATGCCCCCTGCCACCTGACGCCACCATAAAATCACCTTGTACCGCCATGTCCTGGAACAACACAGCCCTGCAGCTCGCCGCCTTTTGAGGTGCCAGCCATGTGCCCCTCTGACCCAATGGTACCTCGATTCACCCCACCCTCGACTGACCACGGATGTAGTCGCTCACCCTTGTACTAACATATCGTAAAGCTGTCTCTCACTACATCTAACAAACCAAAGTGATGAAGGTACCCTAACCCGTCCCCCCTGATAAGACACCTGGACTCATGATACTAGGTCCTTTGTACCAGCAATTATATGATGATGCATTGAGGATGCCCAGAGTTATATACTGTTTCTCTCTGTCTCTTTTATGGTAGTAGATTAACAAGTTGTAGGATTTATAGGCTAAACTGACACAGAAAGTACTGATGAATGTGAGTGTGTGGCCACAAGCGTAACATGTTAGTGCATCAGCAATGTATCCACATGGAAAGCTTGTGATCTGATAATCCACCCCGATGAGCCCAGCTGACCCAAGCACCCAACGATGCCACCACGTGGATCTCCACCAATCGTGGATCGCCGTACCTACATTGTACATATTAGCTAGTCTTCACCATTCAATCCCCATGCTCATGTGCCTGTCCAAATGTGTCTCCCTCTCCTCCCCACTCTCCTCACCTGATCGGTAATCCTCCAACTCCTCCGTATAAAGATGCCGACGTGAGCAGAAGTCTCTCTTCGTAGCCGAAGACACTTGTCTACCAAACACGAGAGGAAGCCACAGTGAATGCTTGAAACAAGCAGTCCTGGGACTCCTCTCCCGTAGCAGGCGAAAAGGGAAAAAGCCTTGACGGCAGAAAAAACCCTTGTAAGGAAGGAGGCCAAGCAGGAGTCTTCCAAGGATATTGATGGTACGTAGGATCCAGCGGTAGCGGAAGAGTGGGTGGTCGGCTACTAAGGATTAGAGGAAGCAGACAGGAGCTGAAAGGGGCGGAGACCAAGAAGCCCTCGCTCAGCAAGAAGGAGTTGCGAGAGAGACTCGTGCCGGCAGGCCGGAGCGAGCCGCGGGAACAGAAGGGAAGCCAAAGCAAAACCAAAGAGAGGTAAGAGAGAGAGAGTGAGAGAGAGGGAAAAGAGCCTCGCCAGAAGCGAGGAGAGGCTAAAGGAATAGAGCGGACAAGCCGCGAGCCGGAAAAACTAGCGTTCTCACACAAAGGCAGTAAGCAGAAACTACGGGGTTGCAACGCAGCGATCGCTGGGAGAGAAAGGCTGAAGTACCTCCCAGCGACCGCCATGTTGCAGGAGAACTAGACCGAGACTGCACGTAAGCAAACACAACGTGCTGGAACTACGGTCTGCGCCGGAGCCTCCAATGCGGAAGTATCCGCCAATCGGCCCGGCTGCGTATGACAGTATGCCCCCTCTCAAAGCGAAACCCCCCAGGCTTTCCCGGGAAAAGCCGATGGAAACCACTCAACAACTGGGGGGCATGTATGTGGGAGACCGGTTCCCAAGAGTCCTCCGACTCCGGGTAACCCTTCCACAAGACCAAGTATTCCAAGCGTCCCCTGTAGAATCTGGAGTCACGAATAGCCGAAACTTCGTATTCCTTCGTACTTCCAGAACCTTAAACCTGCAAACGGGGAAGGGATCTTTGGTGGGGATCCGGAACAAAAGGTTTGAGAAGGGAGGAGTGAAAAACAGGATGAATGCGACTGAGAGTGGGAGGCAATTTCAATCTGAAAGAGACAGGGTTGATCTTAGATAGAATAGAAAAAGGTCCCAAAAAGCGAGGAGAAAGTTTGGAAGGGTGAACCCATCAAGGCAGAAATTTAGTAGAGAGCCACACCTTGTCTCCCTCCTTCCAATTGGGACAGCCCTGCCGACGTTTGTCCGCCCGTTCCTTGTTTCGGATCCTGCTCCTTTTCAGACTGAGTTCAGCAGTCTTATGCGCCTCCGCAATGGACTGAAGCACTGCTTCCGCGGTGGGAGAGTTGGTAGGAACTGGAATCATGGGAAAAATGGATCGAGGATGCACTCCATACGTGCAAAAAAAAGGAGTAAGACCTATCGCAGAATGTGTAGAATTGTTTTACGTAAATTCCGCGGTGGGTAACAATGACACCCAGTTGTCTTGATGTAGGTTGGTATAGCATCTCAGATATTGCTCCAAGGTGGCGTTCAGTCATTCCGTCTGGCCATTCGACTGAGGGTGGAAACCAGAAGAAAGTGCTCTTTCCATGCCAACTCTGGAACACAAAGCCTTCCAGAAGTTTGAGATGAACTGACTACCTCGGTCGGAAATGATCTTGTCAGGTAAGCCATGTAGTCGAAAAACATCTCATGTAAAGGTCTCTGCCATCTGAGTGGCCATAGGTAAGCCAGGTAGCGGGGAAAAATGTGCCTATTTTGTGAAAGTGTCTATCGTCACCATGATGCAAGTACAGGAATCGGATTCTGGTAGATCCACAATAAAATCGGTAGAGATGAGACCCCATGGGCGTGTAGGCATCTCTGGTTGGGTCAGCAAACCTAAGGGCTTGCCAGATGGATATTTCGCTCTGGCGCATATTGGACAGGCCTTGATATATTTCTTAACCTCTCCTTTCAATTCAGGCCAGAAGAACCTTCTTGCAATAAGTTCAGTAGTGTTATGCACTCCTCTATGACCCGCGGTAAGTGGATCATGGCCCCAATGAATGATCTTCTTACGCCAAGGGCCATCTGGAATGTACAGTCGGTTACCGTAAAACACTAAACCTTCCTTCTCGGTATATTTCCCTCCTCGTAACCTCAGAAACTTCGGCCTTTCAGATGCCAAAGCGGTCTTCACATCTTGAAAGAAAACATTGACAAGTGCCAGGATCTTGTTCCTCTTGAACATAACTTCCCGGGAATGAGGGACACAGTCTCCAGGAACTTCCTTCCTTGACAAGGCATCTGCAACCTTATTTGAGGTACCTGGTAGATAGGTGATATGAAAGTCGTATTGGGCAAAAAAATAAGCCCATCGGGCTTGCCTTGAATTTACGCACTCCATGTTTTGTAATGCCTTGAGATTCTTGTGGTCTGTCCTAATGAGAAAAGGATGTCACGCACCCATCAGTAAATGTCGCCAATCTTCACAAGCCA
Source organism: Ambystoma mexicanum (assembly GCF_040938575.1). Lineage (NCBI taxonomy): Eukaryota > Metazoa > Chordata > Amphibia > Caudata > Ambystomatidae > Ambystoma > Ambystoma mexicanum. The sequence goes on from NC_090934.1 coordinate 1,307,861,628, forward strand.
GTTTCATAGCGAGTAGTTCCTTTTCTAGAACCGAATAGTTGAGTTGGCTAGGAGACAAAGTCTTTGAGAGATAGGCGACTGGATGTTCCACACCATCGTAGGTTTGCAAAATAACCGCCCCTATAGCCATGGCAGAGGCGTCAGTCTCAACAATGAACTGTCGGTTTTGATCCGGATGTCGAAGAATCGGAGCGGAACAGAACAATATCTTTAAGTTCCTGAAACCATGTTCAGCCATGTTCAGCTTCGGGTGACCATAGGAAAGGCCCTGAATCCTTCCTCAAGAGTCTTGTAATGGGAAGAACTATCTCTGAGAAGTTTGGAATGAACCTCCTGTAGAAGTTTGAGAGGCCAAGAAATCTTTGTACCTCCTTTATGTTGTCTGGGAAGGGCCAATCGAGTATAGCAGAGACCTTGCCTGAATCCATGGAAATCCCTTCACCAGAGAGAGTGTATCCGAGATAGTGAATGGAGGAGACTGCAAATACGCACTTCTCGGGTTTGACCAGAAGTTTATAGCGTTGAAGGCGCTCCAGTACTTGAGTAACATGAATGATATGGGATTCCAAATCAGATGAGTAAATCAGAATGTCGTCCAGATAGATGATGACAGTAACCAGTAGTAGATCAGAAAATAATCCATCCATGAATCGCTGAATTATGGCTGGGGCATTTACCAATCCGAATGGCATTACCTTGTATTCGTATAATCCGAACGGGTGCGAAATGCCGTCTTCCATTCATCACCCTTGGCAATGCGAAGCAAATGGTATGCGTTCCGAAGGTCTAGTTGGGTGAAAATGCGGGCCCCCTGTACGGCCTCTATGATCTCTGATATGAGCGGCATGGGATAGCGGTCTCTGATTTTAACCTTATTTATTGCTCTGTAATCTATGCAAGGACGCAAATCGGTGGAGTCCTTCTTTCTTATGAAAAACAAAGAAGCTCCTGCCGGAGACTTGGAAGGTTGAATAAGGCCATTTTGCAGATTAGTATCCAAATAGTTCCTTAATACCTGTCTCTCAGTTTGGGTTAAGGAAAACATCCTGCTGAAAGGAACCAAAGCATTTGGTTCTAGCTCCAAGGTGCAATCCTCAGGTCTGTGTGGAGGCAGATCCGCAGGTATTGTCTCCTTGAAGACCTCCTGGTAGGGTAAACAATAATGTGGTAAGGCGTGGACTCCCACATGGTCACTTGTTAACACCGTCGAAGTCAGGTGATCACTCTGAAATGATCCTGAGAGACAATGTTGTCTGCAGAACAGAGACAAAAAACTCAACTGGTTGCTGGTCCAGTTTACCTGAGGATTGTGTTTGTGAAGCCAGGTAATTCCTAAAATTATAGGAAAATGCGCTGCTCGAATGATATCGAATTTGAGAACTTCTCTATGTTGGAAGATGGTGACTCCTAGTTCCTCCGTGGTATGGGTTATAAGACCCGAAGAGAGGGGAGACCCGTCCACACCTTTTACCTTTTGATCCTCTTTGCGGGCTAACCTATGAAGGCCCACCTTCTCTGCCCAGAGAGTGTCCACAAAGTTTCCGGCCGCCCCACAATCCAGGAGGGCTAGGGCATCTATAGACCTTCCCCGGGATTCAATACGTACAGGAATAACCATCAGCCTGGAATCCTCCAAAGTGTTGGGAGCTGAAATTGAGAGAGAAACATAGGGACTAAATAAGTTGCAAGTTGATCCTCGGAACCAAGTCCCTGCTGGCGCCGAGGAAGTTCGTTTCCCTGTGATCTGGTTGGAACCACCGGGCAATCTTTAAGCTGGTGCTGCTCAGACCCACAATAGGCACAAAGTCCCCTTTCCTTTCTCCGTCTTCGCTCAGCAAATGAAAGAGGACCCCTGGTAGCTCCGATCTGCATCGGCTCTTCGAGGGAGTGGGAGGAGGAGTGAGAAGATGACGTAGATGTATTGGATGCAGGAGGGCTTGTTCCGACGCGATGTTTGCAGCGTTCTGCTCGGCGTTCCTGAAGACGATATTCAATCTGCAATGTGGATGATAGCAGATCAGCAAAAGTCGGTGGTCGGGAGGACCTGGCAAGCTCGTCCTTGATCTCTTCTCTTAGGACCCTTCTGAATAATGCTCCGGCCAACCCGCTCCTGCCGCCAGAGTCTTAAATCGAGATATATATGTTAGGGCATCTGAGGCCTCTTGCCGTACATCAAACAAGTCCTCGCATGCATTGAAGGTTAGTTCCGGTCTCTCAAATGTCTGTTTCAATAATGCCTGAAACCCGGCAAAGTCATGCAATATGGGATTGGCACTGGTCACCAATGGCGTGGCCCAAGCAAGGGCGTTACCAGTCATGTTTGAGATCAAAAATCCGACCTTGGATTGATCGGTAGCAAAGGAACGAGGCCTAAATGTAAAGTACACCACACAAGCCTCCATAAATTCTTTTATCTTCTTTGGCGAACCATCAAACTTCCCTGAAGGGAGCGACATTATCGGTAGTTCAGCAGGCGGAACCTCTCGAGTCGTGGCAAGTTGTCGTAGAACTACATTTTCAGCCTTAACCGTCTGTAACTCTTGTGACAAGCCCTGAACCGCCTTCCAGAGTTCCTGGATCTGTTCTTCTGCTGACATTGTGTTCTCTTGGCGTTGCAAACTGTCCAAATGTGTCTCCCTCTCCTCCCCACTCTTCTCACCTGATCGGTAATCCTCCAACTCCTCCGTATTAAGATGCCGAAGTGAGCAGAAGTCTCTCTTCGTAGCCGAAGACACTTGTCTACCACGAGAGGAAGCCACAGTGAATGCTTGAAACAAGCAGTCCTGGGACTCCTCTCCCATAGCAGGCGACAAGGGAAAAAGCCTTGATGGCAGAAAAAACCCTTGTAAGGAAGGAGGCCAAGCAGGAGTCTTCCAAGGATATTGATGGTACGTAGGATCCAGCGGTAGCGGAAGAGTGGGTGGTCGGCTACTGAGGATTGGAGGAAGCAGACAGGAGCTGAAAGGGGCGGAGACCAAGAAGCCCTCGCTCAGCAAGAAGGAGTTGCGAGAGAGACTCGTGCCGGCTGGCCGGAGCGAGCCGCAGGAACAGAAGGGAAGCCAAAGCAAAACCAAAGAGAGGAAAGAGAGAGAGAGCGAGAGAGAGGGAAAAGAGCCTTGCCAGAAGCAAGGAGAGGCTAAAGGAATAGAGCGGACAAGCCACGAGCCGGAAAAACTAGCGTTCTCACCCAAAGGCAGTAAGCAGAAACTACGGGGTTGTAACGCAGCGATCGCTGGGAGAGAGAGGCTGAAGTACCTCCCAGCGACCGCCATGTTGCAGGAGAACTAGACCGAGACTGCACGTAAGCAAACGCAACGTGCTGGAACTACGGTCTGCGCTGGAGCCTCCAATGCGGAAGTATCCGCCAATCGGCCCGGCTGCGTATGACAGTGCCCCCTATAGCTTACCTAATCCATGACGTATTCCTGTAATAAATATGACTCTCTTTGCTATTGTCAGACAGAGTGCTCTCGGAGTTTGCGGAGTCCTTTGCATGTCCTATATTAATTGAGATAAAGCCTTTTATAACTCACCCGCACTTGGTCTTGGTCTCATTCCCTAGTGGGTTGTGTCCATTATTGACTCACAGTTTTAAATGCCTTTTTGGGGGACGCTCACTTTCAGTTGCTCAAGAACTGAACCTATTCCTGTATTCTGAGTATGCATACCACTTTTAATAGTGCACAGTACAATCACATATGGCAACAATGTCTCCCAACTTTGACATAAAAATTCAGTTAATGGAATGTTTTTATTTATAACAATGAATGCTCAAGCGCAACCAATCTTCTTTTGGGGTCCCTCTTCATATTAAAAACAATTGTTATGAACAAATAATGAATTTTGGCAATGGAATACAAAATATCATATTTGAACCAAAACGTAAAAGTAGTACATTCATACACTTATTAGCTTACTTTGTGTTTCATTTCTATGACAGTAGTCATCTATTACAAATGGTGAATCATAATAGCAAGAAAGTTAATTACTTAAAAAAATATATTCTGCACAATGGAGTTAGATACAATAAATATGCCTTCTTTAGATACATTTTTGATGTAGCAGTTTGAATTTGTACTATATTTGCAGAAAGAATCATTAGATCTAATGAGTTAGATCTAAAATATATACACCGCGTCATGTGAAGACCACACTGAGTAGTGGTGTCATGTGCCACATTGAAGTAGGCACAGCACTATTTATACAAAGTACTGAAACACTGCCAGAAATATTGGCCACAAATACAGAATTAGCATATAAGAGCATCAAAGTAAATAAAAGACAAATTGTACTCACTGTTGGATGCCTGCAATGACATGTCAATAAATACTAAGTTTAAAAACATGTTTACTTGTGAGGTGAAACCTTTTACAAATGTAAGAATGTAGGCAACAGGTATGGGCATTTCATAAATCGTGGTTACTATGAATATGAAGTGGTTTCAAAAGCAATTTTGCTCGTTTTCCTTTTCAATAAGCATCATTTGATAAAGCCTCTGAAAAATTATTTTATATCCTCTTTCAAACTTGCAGATAATGTTTACACAACAGGATCAATTGTAATCAACTCACATAAACGTCAAGGATATTACACATTTTGGTAGTTTTAGGGGAAGATACAATATAATCAATATATTGCTTTATGTACCTCCAGACTTTAAAAATGTTCCTACTTTTTTTTTTTACATTAACGGTACCACCAATCCTGATAAATCATAGCATATACCGGCAAACAATTTTACCAAAGTTACTAAGTTTTAGGAATGTACAGTTAAAAGTAATATAGTCATACTATGATGTTTCCATTAAGCTATGTTTTTAATGCACTTTATGAATAGTAATATATATATAATTGTTTGCAAATTACACACCCACAATCTTAATTTCATATTCAGGCTTCTTGTAACTGTTTTAAATATGTGTTCTTCTACCATAGGCTGTTGTTTTACAGAGGCCACACCAATCATAATTATAATCTCCCAAATATTTGGTAATGAAACTGGAGTTCAAATTTTGCTTAGACAGATTTTCTATGGATACTAGAGATTAATTTTCTCTTTTAGCTATTCTCAACCACTAACTATAATTCTGCTGTTGTATTTTTCTTTCTCCTATCTTTTCTCATTTTCACTATGGTATTATTTTCAATATGTACAACAATTGGGTCAATGTACACTGTTGAGTGCTTATGTAATATGGATTCTCTTATGATTTTGTTAAATCCTTTAAAATTTGTTGAACGTCATGAATTTAATGGTGCAACCAATTGGTGTTTTTCTTTGTATGAATATGTAACTTCAATTTAATGTGCATCAGATATTATTTAGGCCCTGAGAAAGCTCCTATTCAGAGTGAAACATCTATAGGGAACAAGAGTAGACACGTTAAAGTGTATGGGGCTGATTTGCTAAACATGTAGCTTAAGTAAGACTAAATTTACTAAGCTCAAAGAAAATAGTGCAAGTAGTACTTCAGCCTTTGCTTGCCACATGGATACCTTGGACTATTATTTTAGCTTAGCTTAGTAAATCAACCACACATATATATTTTTTATTGGGCTGGTTCACTGAGCTCAACATATTACTGTAAGTAAAACTAAATGTACTATGCTTGAAAAAATTATGTATGTAGCACTTAAGATGTTTTTGGGTGCAAGGGCAACTTAGACTGTTTTAGCTTTGTAAATCAGCCGCATATATGTTTAATGCTCAGCATTGTGTAAGGTCATATAGTAAAATATCCATCTGTTGTTGCACATCATAGAGAAGCATTTGCATGTGTCATTCTCCAAAGAATCTACAAGCTAAATAACTTTGCCACTTGGAATCCAACATACTATAACTAAGGACATGAAATATTGAATATTATTTATAAAATATTAATACATATCCTACATTACACCATATCAAAGAGTTATAGTGCAAAGCTGGTCAATTGTCATGTTTTCAGAGAAATACACTGCTTAGAAATATGTATTGCAGGTGTAAATGCCTTATCAGACATCAAAAGCTACACATTTTGTATTTGAAATTAAGGAAAAGATCACACGGGGCAGGCCTTAGTAATATAATGTGTAACAGCAAATCAACTGAATTAGCAAGCATTACCACACCTATTAGTCTGACATATATAATGGGGCCTGGAAGATACATTGAATAGCTTTAATTGCGAAAATCACATGCCTGCTTCTGTAAAGCTAAGAAATACATGGAAAACATTCATTAATTTTAATAAAATCACCAAAACTGTAGCCTCTATTTTAAAATACACATTTCATAAAACAATAAGCTTGAAAAATGGCAATTATTTTTCAAGATAAGTGCTTGGTCATGACCAGATGGCCCAAATATCCATCAGCCTTAACATTGAACCATTAGGGCAAATAATATATTCTGCTCATCAAGCTTAAAAGCGTTATTTATTTAGCTAATCTAATGAAGTTAAATGAATTTTCAAGAGCAGATGGTTGGCAACTGATGGCTAATCAGGCTTCACAGATGAAATCCAGATTCCACCTGTTCACATGTACAGAAACCCATTTTAAATATACATGAGGATTACCTATTTGAAGTATATTATTTTAATTTAAAAATGTATCCTGCAGAGCTAGCGAATACAGTTTTGAATTGGGCTCTATCAGCTGAATAATACATACATACAAATTATATTCTGGAATCTGTACTTTGTGTGAATAATTCTTATATTAAAACATGATTATACTTAAGATGATACAACTGACAAGTACACCGGTAAATTAATCACATCATCACAAATCAAAGTACAATATTTTGTTCTTTCTTGACTATTCAAGAGTTATATCAAAATATTACCTTTCAGCCAATACAAGGTTTTCTCTTCAAGGGAAGGAGATGGTTCCGAGCGAACACCACCCTTTTATGAAACACCAGGTTCAATGGGCCAATGGAAGCAACAAAGAGGCACATTTGTGAGTGTGAGATAGTGAGAAAAAACCAATCATAGAGCCTGTGCAATCAATCTTATATTGAAATATGATGATAGTGGTAATGGTTTGGCCTAGTATAAAAGTCATGACTCTATGGCAGATAATTTTCTTTCTGCCTGACGACCCACACGATTTGGTCAAGAAAAGGTCTACTGAACCTGTAGAAGAGGATACGACATGGCCAGAAAGATTTTCCAAATAGAGCAAGCTGGTGACCAGAACTTGGTCACACCTTGTTACATAAATCAAAAGGGCTGAGGAGGAGAACTTGATGTCCTGGAAATTCATTACCTTCCCATCCACAGGACAATACTGATTCCTTTTAAAGTAGTAAAAACATGTGCAAGCTAGGGTTTACACTCAATTACATTAAGCATTTACAGATAGGGGAGCACCCACAATACTGTGGATGCTGATCCTGTCTGCAGCTTTCGATACGATCGACCATAAGATTATTCTTCAATGCATTGGGACAGTCGGGAGAGCCTCGAAAGTAGTGGTAGACTGGTTCAGTTCGTTCCTGAAGGACAGGACCCAGCGGGTAACACTGGGAGGTTTTCTCTCTGAACTACTATAGCTAAGATGTGGAGTCCCACAGGGATCAGCATTTTCACCATTGATCTCTAATCTATACATCCGACCCTTATTTGACATATTAAGGAAGTATGGATTAAGATTTCACTCTTAAACTGATGATACACAGATTAATGTGGAAACAGAGAATAAAGAGGTGGATTTTGAAAAAAAATGACCAGTGCATGCAGGCAATCAAAACATGGATGGCATGCAATCCGCTACAACTTAATGTAGCCAAAACGGAGGTAATTCTATTTGACTATACCCCGGGCTAAACAGATCTCAAAGGGAGATAGGAGGTTTTTGGCACTAGCTACCATTTACTATTCGCTCATGTTCATCGCTGAAAAGCTTTAGAAAAGCACTAAAACCCTTCCTATTTAAGTGAATCCAAGCAATCTCTATCACAGCCGCTATACTCTGATCAGCGTAGAAACCAGAGTTAAAATCTGCACCCAAATGCAGTTTACTCTGCCTGGTGAACATAAGAAATATCCAAAACCAAAATCAAAATCAAATCATGCCTAATGCAAGAAATTGCATATTCTCACAATGGAAAAATGCTGGCACATGGGGGAAACCCATCACAGGTGTGTCCTTACATGGACAAATACTGATGATATATGTGGCAAAGCCATCATGCATAGGGTCTTGGAGGGGGAAATTACATAATTTTGAGGCAAAGCCATTATAGGTGTGCCCCTAAAGGGTAAATGCGGCCGTTCAGAAGCAAAGCCATCGCGGCTGTATCCTCACAAGTGGCAAATGCTGACAATATTTGGGAGGAGACCTGTGTGTGTACTCAAAGGGGCAAATACTGGTAATATTTGGGCAACGCTATTGCGTGTTCCGACAGTGGTAATATTGGTGTTATCTTTTCTCTGCCAATATTGTATAGTTACAAAACATTCCAACTAAAACCAGGCATCTATTTGCATTTCTGCACATGCACTGCCTGATTCTTCATGTGCAAAATTACATGTTTCCATTTGACCTCATGATTATGCATTGACATACCCCCAAAGAAAGGTATTGCCACCTATCTATAACCAGTAATAATAAATAAAAAACAATAACAAAAATGCAAATATTTATTGCACATTTGTTTGGTAACAACTAGTGAAATTGGGACTTGGATTTATTATTTTGTTTATTTTTGATTCCCCTCCTGCTGTACAATTCCAAATGTACCTATCTGCCTGGAATGATACAATAATTCCCCATTTCTGAGAGTTTTCCTTTGTTGGGAAGAATGATTAGTGTGTGTATTCTTTCTCTTCAATAGACTGCCATTTTATGGAATCTACCTTGAACGTTACTTTTGTTTTGGAACTTTTCTTTTAGCACTCACCATTGGTATTTGGATGCACCCACCCTCTGGAGTGTGTAGCCCGCCTTCCACCCCGACTGCCAACATTGAAGTAAATCAGGTATGTTATTTACTTCTATCAGTGTTACCTTAATGAAACAAACACCTCTAATCTGAGTTATCATATACATGTTCACAAAGCTCTCAGAAGCCCTTCCTCCCCTTGTAATTCTTCGGGCTAGAAAAGGATTGTGTCAGATGGAGATTTAAGGAAGACTCCACAGAAAGGCATCACTCCCATCGAGGTTCGAAAGACCCAAAGCCTGGATGAAACTTCCAAAATTATTTTGCAGAATAAGGGCCTCAATCTTTTTTATCTGGTTCAAGCGGGTATGCATGATTTTCTCTTTATTTCCATCTGAGGTCATCTTCATTATTTTGAAGTAACAGTCAAAGCAGAGCCCTTATCATAGAGCAGAGTTTATAATATTGGGTGAATACCCTTTATCCTGTATGCTTCGATGACCAGAAACAAACATTCTCAAGAGTCATCCAAATACTCTGCAAACTTCTTTGTGAGAATCAGGTGGGTACCATAACAGGATGTGATCTCTTCCATCCACTGTGTACAGCATAATTTCATCAGCATGCGATTAACCTGAATCTGCTACCCAAATCTTTTAGAAATGTGGTGAATCACATTACCCAAGAAAAATGTCTCGCCATCTGCAAAGTTTCGTACTTACATTTTATGGAGAAAACATACAATTTTCTGTTGCTTATTTTGGCTGCTAATCTGTCCTCAATGGCAGATTAAAAAACATTCAGGCAGTGGAGGTTCTGCTGAAATGAACCCCAAAGATCAGTTTTCTTTTCATCCATATACTGGTGTACAAAGACATTGATGCCAGCAGCAGCTATCTCAATGGCTCCATTGGGGAAATAAAAATTCAAGACAAGAGGACCTCCTAAGGAACATTACTCATCACAGGGTTGGGAGGGTATTGTTTTGCAGTCACCAGATTAAACCAAATGAACCTCTCTCTCTGGAAAAGCATCAAACCAATTCATAATCACATTCCCAACAACATTTGGGGTCTTCAAGATGTTTAAATAGACCCCAGGAAATATAGTACCATCGGATCAAATGTACATGCCATGACACATTCATGATATTGTTTTTATTAATTTATTTTGCATTTTTAAAGCGCTCACACAATGCCTAAAGTGTTCTTTTAAGATTAATGGGGATGTTTCCATCCATCCATTGATTTCTCGAGCAAGCCAACCCTACTCCCTTTCTCAGTTATGATTTTGTGAAATCTTACTGATTCTGCACCTCCTGATATTGACTCTAACACATAATTGATGAACACAGTGATTGTAGCACTCCTTCTGTTATGTTTTCTGGTTAAAATAATGTTTTTTTTAGCTTCATTCAAAACTGTAACACTCACAACAATTGTATATTCCATGGTCTAATGTAAAATTCAGCATGCTTGTTCCATACATTTGTGCCCGAGGAACAAAAATAACATGATGTCGGCAGAGCAAAGTCACTTTTCAGCAGTGTTAAGTAACTTTCATCCGTGCAAAGAATTCCATGAATCGAGCCCAATCTGTATTGAATTAAGACACACATTTTTAATATGTGACCATGAAATGTGATAGGAAGCTTGAGCAATTTAGACAAAATATCATTCAACACTCAAATAGCCCCATAGATTGTGGCATAACCCATTCCTAGTGTGGTTCAATTTCTTCTCCTACCCAAACGCCAAGCACTCCTTGAAGAAACTGATTTAGTCTCACATGTTCCATTGGTTATAATGCAAATGCATCGAGTGCATTGTTCATTAGCTTGACACGCTAGAGGTTTGCACTAATGCATTTTCTTTCCTGTGGTGGTGAGACTATTGGAAGGAACAGAACTTAGATTCTGTATATTTTTAAAGGTATATCCACAGTTGTATGTAATGTGAGACAGGCCCACATTTATAGGTTTTTGCAAGAACTCATTATGGGTTGCCGCCAACCTCGTAACACCAATTCTGGTGCATGACTTCCCTGTGCCCCGGGACATTACAAGTCCTGGCGGATCGGGAAGTCAGGTACCGGAAAATTGCAGTCCCCATTCCCTATGAATTCCATAGGACTCCACAGGAATGGGGACTCAGAAGCACTGGCACCGTTGCTAACGGTGCCGCTGCTTCCTATCAATTCTGCTTTCCGGGGCCGTTGCACCCAGAGGCCCCGGAAAGCAGAGTTGAAGTCTGCCAGTCTGGAAAGTGTGCCGGTACCGGCACCCTTATTTCCAGACCAGCTGACTCATAATGAGGCCCATGTTACAGTAATTGTGCATAAGTCTTGTTCATGCAAAATTATTCCCTTCTCATTTGTACTCATGAATGGAATGCAATTCTGCAACATGTTGCATAATGTCCACTGTTAGCCATGGGGGCAAAATAGTAGACCCATTTCACTCACAAATTCAAATTAAGTGATGTCTGTTTAACAGACATTTTGTTGAAATTCAATCTAAACATAGGCATCATTTTTTCTCCACTACAAGGATAAGTCTGGTAGCTATAGGGATGGGATACTGGTCATATGACGCCCTAAAACGTGTTTCTTACACTAGAATTGGCTGCTGCAAGAAACATTGTTACTAGCTAGGCCGTTGACAGAACTGAAGGGAGGACGGGAACGTCTCAGACTAGACGAGAGAAAGCGTGACGGCCCTTAGCGAGGACCTTTATGATTCTTGCACTGTCTTCGAGAGTTGGTGTCTTCTTGGGGCAGTCTCTGACAGAACATGCACACACTAAAAATAGAGGATGGCAGCGTAGACACAGCAACAGAAACAACAGGGGATAGCCTCACACACCCCTGTTGCAATTCTGCCACCTGAGGGCTCTGTCAAGGAGGGCAAAAGAATCGCTCCCAGTCTCAGAGGCGGTTCAAGGGTTTTTAATTGAAGTAATTGAGGGCCCTAGGGCTGTCCCACTCTCTCTTGCTTTGCATTGCACATCCTCCCTAACCCAGGAGTTAGTAGATACATGGGGTTGACCTCTACTTTCTGTTTCTATTTTTTGTTAGTGGTGCGGACCTAAAGGAAGTACACCTTATTTCACTAAACTCACTCAGGAAATTCTTATCTCTCCCTACACTATTCAGCGGTTAGTGTTCTACTCGCATTTGGAATTGTTCATTAAAAATACTATGTTTCCTTCAGGCTCCTTTTCCTATTCTTTCCTCTTATCCAAACTGCCCCACTTCTTCCAGCAATCTACTTTCCCTTAGATGCTCTCACTACACCTAGGTCTTGCCTCCATCCTTTGATGTTTCTCATCCTTCAACTACTCTACTATTCCCTTCTCCACACTCTTACCCCCTTCTTTGCATTATTACTCCTTCGTGCTCGTGCATACTACTACCCTGTCCTCCACTCTACAACTCCCACCTCCACCCGACTTCCCCCTCCTCCACCCTGTTACTCCCACCTTTACATTATTACTCACACCACCACTATTACTCCTCCCTCCAATCTCCTGAACACAACTCTTTCACTCTGTACCATCCAATTCAGCATTGCTCCTTACACTTATCTTTGCAAAACACTCACCACACTAACACGCACACTGGCACAGCAGTAGCACTTTCACTTTTTAGCCAATACTTCACCTTCTCCAATAGTCACCTCCAAAGTCTGCAGCTCTTAATCCCTCCTGCTGGTCACTTGATCGTCTTCCACCTCCACCTCTACCCCACCTGAATAACCAACAGTTCCTTCATGAGGCCCTCTTCACTGCCCTATGTTGTGGTGGGTCCTCTTTGTGGCTTTCTCTCTAAGCTTCCCTTCTTTTTGACTCTCTCTCTCTCTCTCTCTCTCTCTCTCTCTCTCTCTCTCTCTCTCTCTCTCTCTCTCTCTCACTCATTCTCTCTCTCTTTCTCTCTCTCTCTCTCTCTCTCTCTCTCCCTCTGTCTCTCTGTCTCTCTCTCTCTGTGTCTCTCTCTCTCTCTCTGCCTCTCTCTCACTCTCTCTCTCCAGTGGACCACTGCAGCAATCTGATTGTTGTTTTTTTTTCCCTCTGGCTTCACAGCTTGATGCTTGTCTTGCTTTCTGGTTCTGTTGTTGAGCCTGTAAGAGCAACAAAAAGACACTTACAAGTATCTAGTTTTGGAGGTAACGCTTGAGATAATAGTGGTCTTCACATAAACATGCTGGCACAAGGGGGGGGGCATGCATTTGGGCCTCTCAACTGCCACTGTTCACCTCAGGAGTATGATTGGCTTAGAGGGGTTCCCATTCCCTCTAAACAAGGCCAGGTGACTGGCTTTGTCACATCCTCAAGAAGCAGCCTGTGCAAAACTACTGAAGAGTAGTAGCCATCTAGAGCACCCAACCATGCTATGCTCCACAACAGGCCCCATTCAGCTATATTGGCACATGACAGACTACAGGCAGATCTTCCCTCTAAGCTGTGTGCATGTGTGCTTGCCCAGCTTCCTTCTGGGTGCTGCTCGTAAGAATTTTAGGAGCGCACAGAGACCATTCCCCCAAATTCAAAAAGATTGAATAAGGCACAAGCCATAGAAGAAACCTACTTATTGGACTAACTAGTGTAGATATTCTGGTATAGCTTATTTTCATTTCATTTCATTCATTATGTACTGTGCAAGCTTGGCCTTCAAAACTTAAAAATCCTAAAAACAGCATACACCTATGAGAGGTTACAAACTAATATGAAAAAGTGGCGACACGAACAGTAGATATAGTTAAGATATGCCTGCAGACAATAGCCAAATAAGCTTCCTTCCTCACCCACTACTCCTATACTTGACTCTACCGCACTTACACCTTATGACTAACTTTCGCCCCAGGCCACATTCAGATATTATCAGTCAACCATCACTATGCCTACCATGGTTTTTCAAAAGGTTACCAGACATGTGCCTACATCCGCTTGTTTTCTGTTTGTTATAATATGAATGACGTTCAGTCACAAGAATTTCTGTTACTCATGGTGCCTTAGCAAAAGCATCGTCCAGACTACGTAACCCAACTGTCAGTTCAAATATCTGATACTGACTGTAAGTAAGCAGGCTACTTTGATGGGTAACATCATCAAATGCTTCCTATTCTTTGTGCATATGTCACACAAGCACTTTGTAGTGCATCCTTGTAAGTTAATGCATTATAAAACTAAAATATGAATTTGCCCTCTAAAGATTTTGAGTGGGCAAATGTCATGTTCAGCTTCTCCTGCTAAATCATTGTTAACGGTGTGGTGGAGTGGCGGAGAGTGGCAATCTTGCTGCCAAACCTGAAGTCTGTTCCTGCTTTTCATTGTTTTTTGACAGAGTCGTGTCCTAACTCACCTCTACCTCTCCATAAATCCCTCCTTTCTCCACGGAGTGGATGCGGATTGGCAGCCATGGCTGCCCTGACTGCAGACTCTGTTGCTCTCTCCGACTGCGACAAGGAAAACGACAAGGAAAACGAAACTCTCCAAAAGGTTGAAGGACGTCTGCTTCGAAGCCTACGCCCACGTGTGCTCCTTACTAAACAGAAACTCACAAATCGTCCTCCCTTAAAGATAACATCAACTCACCGACAGCGACAAGAGGGTAGATCCGGTGTCTGCGGATCAGCTGTGGACCTCGAAGACCGTGAAGATTGCAACTCCCTGCGAGCTCCGGGGACCGGCGGCCGCGGGGAGCCGATGGAGGCGGGATCAGAGGCGGGATCAGAGGGAGATGGAGAAAGTCCACCCGCAGCGGTGTCTCCCTTGCCTCCTACCCGGCCCCCTACCCGGCCCATGTGTCTCAGCCCGCAGCTACTCGAGCCCCCGCCCCGGTCATCGGGCTTCTCTGGAGGGAGGACCGAGGAGCGGGAGCAGAGAAGTGTGAGTCTGGGTCGTCCTGGATGAGAAGAGATACCACAAGATCCTTCGATGGGAGAGGCCAGACCTCCGGGGGCTCCCCCCTTGGCGATCGGGGAGTGAGGCATGGCTCGGGGAGCGTGACCACGCCCCTTGCCTCTCCGAGTGCTGTTCTGCCGAAGGATTCGGCTTCCTTACAACAAAACGACGGCACAAATGAGGAACACCTTGTAGACGAAATATCAACAACCATGACACACTCTAAGGTCCTGGGTTTGTGTAATCCTGATAATAGGATTCAAACCTTAGCACAGGTCCATTCCGTCCGGACGGAAAAAAGACTACCAGCTTTGGGGGGGCTCGCCCCTCTGTCGCAAATTAATTCAAACTGGCTACAATCAACTCATTTGTGCTCAGAACAAACAGAAGCGCATTCTGTTGAGGAAGTTGCATGCACCCAAAAACAACCATCTAAAAAGCGCCATTGGAGCCAGAGAGCCTCACCTGAAAAGAGACCAAAACGTTTATCTAAGCTGAAATGGAAGCCTAAACCAAGTAGGCAAAAAAAAGTGACTACCACTACTGTGACAGCAGTAACTTCCAAAAAACATGGGGTGAAGCAAATGAAGAAATCATGGAAACTAGACTCCAAGAAACCATCTGCGGTGAGTCTGGTAACAAATTTCTTCAACGCGTTCGCACCTCAAGTGGTGGGAGCGCAGGACGACCTTACAGATGCCGAAATCCTGGAGGAAGTCATGTCCTGCCAATCCCCCCAAAAGTCGAGGAAAATGACTTTCACACCTGAGCGCTCCCTTATAAATCATAGTGCCAGCAAGATACACCCAGTCCTTCAACCAGGTGATATACAGTTACAAGAGTCAACTATAATCACCAGCAGCCATTTGCCCTCGCCTCCAAGTGAGACTACCTTGACCTCGGCTACATGGCACAAGCAAATTCCAAAAACTCCAAATAAACACCCCCCATCTCAAGGGGAGAAACAACAGCCTGACACAAGGCCACTCCCGCTTGGACGGCAAATTGAGAAGAAAACGCCAATCACGGTGCATAAACCACAAAATATACGAGAGGCGTGGGCAAATAATGTTCAATCATTTCCTCAAACTTTGCCTATATCACAAGAAACGGCCTTAGTAAATGATACCACATTTGCACAGAAGCACTCGGAAAGCTCTGAAGACTACACTCTAAACTACATTGAAAAACAACCTTCAAGAAGTCATCTTCAAGCTGGAGACATCAGCATAAATTCTAACAGAAAGAAAAGCATGGAGAAGGAATGACGGTGTTCCATAGATCTGCCAAATGGTCTGTCTGATTGAAGGCTCCTTAGTGAAAGCCACCTAAAATCCCCAGTGGCAAAAAAGGATCCACAGCAAACCAGAACGCCGACAGATTCGCCTTCGAAAAAAAAATCGGACTTATTACCCATTACGTCAGCAGTAACAATTGCCCTGGCACCATTCACAAAGCTTTATGAATCAATAAGTGAAAACCTTAAGGACCACACGAGTATACAAGCAATGATGCATACAAAATTAATATTCTTAGAAGGATACATCACTGCACTAGACGATTGTCTAAAGAAGTCTAACACTAACAGTGACTCCCACCTGTACAACAAACATCAATGGGTCAAAGTCCCAGAAACTGTTGGACCATATCCTATTACACAACCACTGTTGCCAAACAGCATGCCTCCCTTAACCAACGTCCAAGAAACCATGTCTAAGCCAGAAACCTGTAAGCCAGACACACGGGATGTCATCCATATCAGTGACGACAATCCTTCTGGATTATCTCAACAAAAACCACTAGTTGATGGCAAAGACCTCGCCTATCCAATTTTCATTGGTCCAATAGCATCAACGTTCGATAACAAAGTACAACTTACAAAAACCTCAGAGACGGGAGGCTCTGGAAAAAGCATCATAAAAGAAAGAAAAGTCAATACGAAGCCTTAATCAAGTTCGAGCCTTGTATTGCAGCTCGCTAAGCCTCACTGCATTCAAACTCCACCGAAAACAACTGAAGAGTTTTCAGAGGACGAAAATTTGATGAACATCAGCCAGCACATAGACATCGATTGTCCAAGTCCATTAACAATGCTAAATCGGGATGCCCTTGCTGCTCACAAGGAAATTCCGACCACGTAACCCATGCGGCAGAAGCAGTCTTACACGAGCTCATTTGAACTCTCACCGCCATTTCTTACACTTGAAGATAAAAGAAACATCTCCCAGCAGATGCCAAAAAGAAAGGAGGAATCCGACCTTAGGCATCAAAAAGTTTCTTTTTCATCTAGGCAAAACTCGCCACCTCGGACACGTCGGTCACCCGATTCATGCTCACAACGATCAATATCAAAAAGGCAAAGTCATTGTGACCCACAGCCAATTCCAAAAGACAAGACATACCCATCCTCTAAAGCAAATTTAGCGTGGAGAAACGCGAAAGAGCACCACATACGCTATAAATCCAGAACTGAATCTTACCACAAGTCCACAAGAGACTCGGAAAAGCCAGCCTGGATCTTAAAATTAGTGCAATGTGCGGAAAATCGAGACAACATAATCCTAGATCGCAGAGGAATCCTCGCTTTGTTTGAACTTATACCAGCGCTCCGCCGAATAAAGTCTGAAGACTTGGAGATTGTGGATCCATAGCACTCTCACAACAGAGCAAAAACTTACCTATACATCACGTCAGAGAGGTTGAAACACAAAATAATCGACGAGTCTGAAGAGCTTCTAGCATTAGGCTACATATTGATGGACCAATCGCCAACTTTGTCACGGAGACAGGAGGATAATGAGAGAAAAGGACCAGGGTAACAGGCCTGAAACGCACCCCAACGGGACACCGGACGTCAAACCAGCGAAATGCCACACTTTCTACAAACAGAAGCAATCTAAACCACATACAAAGTGCAGAAAGCAAAAACCTCAACTATCGCACAATGAATCCTGACTCCAAAACCAACTTTGCAGTCCCTTCGAGGAGGAGCAACAGATGCAACATTCCTGATGAAGGCGTCTCAACCAGAGGAAAATCTTCCTCCAAACACAAAAGTGAAAAAGACCTGGATCAAATGCAGACAACTCGACCCTCCAGTGGGCAAAAAGTGGAAAAAACAAAAACATCATCGGAATTACAACAAGGAAAAGATAAACTGCAGGGACTTTGGGCATGGTTCCCCAGGGCTTTAACTCAAACGAAAAAAAAATAGCAACTCGCAGGTCGGCAACCCAGCGACTTTGACGATCCACCTGCCGACCAAAACCTGAATCTACTACAACTCTGCTCATGGAATACGAGAGGCCACTCACACCTGACATCACCGGGAGATGCAGATTTGAGCGCCTACAATCTAATTTGTCTCCAAAAAACGTGGCTAATGAATCTGCCAGTCCTCAATGAATACGACATAATACTGTCACCTGCAAAAAAGGATCTCTTGGACGTCCCATTTCCGGTCTTTGATAGCTTGCCGCCAAGGAAAAGGGCTGAAGATCAAAACAACGTTGCTGTCGAAATTATCAATTTTGGCAGCGCTCCTCGATTGGGAAGATACATCGAAAAAAAAAACATACTGGAACCCTGTGGCCATAGAGCAAAACACCTTCTTATCCATGATGGAAAAAATGATTGATGATGTACGGTCCATCCAACAGGTGTCGTTTTGTAATTGGTGGGGACCTGAATGCTTCATGCCATTTTAAGAACGAACAAAACGGAACAACCAAGAAAATCTCAGCGGCCACGAAAAGAGGAGATCGATGGTCAAAACTAATGACCTCAAGAAAAATGCTAAACCTCGATGCGACCTTTACAAAAAAAGATCGCCCTCCCACATGGGAGCACGGCTCCTCACAAG
The DNA here is from genome assembly GCF_040938575.1 of Ambystoma mexicanum. Taxonomy (NCBI): domain Eukaryota; kingdom Metazoa; phylum Chordata; class Amphibia; order Caudata; family Ambystomatidae; genus Ambystoma; species Ambystoma mexicanum. The sequence goes on from NC_090934.1 coordinate 1,307,880,262, forward strand.
CAACAATAGATTATATTTTCGTATCCCGTCCGTTCTTGGAAAAGATAGTGGCCTTTGGCGTCCGCAAAACAAAAGAAAGTGATCATAACCAACTAACTACTTTGTGGCAAAACGGCCCCACTCACCCGCATAACAACAGTCTCAGAGTTGAACCAAATAACCAGGGCAATCGCCTGAAACTCACGGCCGACTCAATTAAAAGTCTGACCGAAAGATATTCCCAGGGGGGGCACATGATCCCAAGGCAAACCCAGACTACGTCCAATTACTAGTTCCTTTTATTGTGAAAAACAAGCAAAAGCCAAATTCCACCAGCTCACACACGCATATATATGACGCACAACTAGTGGAAAAACGACACGAACTGCGCAGAACTGAACGAAAGCTGGGGAAAATACCTGCAAACCAAGAAAAACTGTTGGCCGCAACAAAAACATATCGGAACTGTGCCAAGTACCATCGATTTCAACTCCACCAACGTGATTCAGAAAATATGCTAAAAGCAATTTGCGGCAACAAAGCAAGAGAATTTTGATCATTACTGAAAACCCCAACGCCCTCGAGGAACAATTCGATTTTAAACAACATGGGCGAGCAGAAATAGATTGATCATTTCACCACCCTCTTCAACCCACCTTTACACCAGGAAATCGACCAAAGGGTCACCACCTCCAAAGACTGGCTTCTTGTCAACGACCTGGAATAAATTACTGGACAGCTGAAAAAACTCAAAAATTCCCAGGCGGACGGTCCGGATGGGATCACCAACATAGACCTCAAAAGTAACCCAACAGAATGGGCAATCCTGTTAAAGAAAATCTTTGAGAGATGTGCAATCCACAAATCCATTCCTGCTTCGTGGACAAAAGCAACAATCGTCCCAATATATAAGAAAGGAGATATAAGCAACCCCTCAAATTTTCGACCCATCGCTCTCATATTGAAAAGATTCCAGGACTGCGCAAAGTCGGCACTGTGTAAGGACGTCTTTTAATCGGGGTTAAAAAAAAATGCCAGAACGACAGCAAATATCCTAACAATCAACATACTGAAAAGTAAGGTTCTGGAAGGCAAGCCTAGAATTTTTGTCTCCTTCATAGACTTATCTCAAGCTTTCGACCTTGTGGACTGGGACTGGGTTTGGAAGAAATTAGAGAAGTGGAGTTGCCCGAACGAGATCCTCCTGCCTATAAAAGCCTTAACCACCGATACAACACTCAGGGTGCGACTATCACAACAAGGAAATCTTTCTGCAGAAATACCGACTGGACGAGGGGTGAAACAAGGATGCCCGCTAGCCCCTGCCTTGTTCCTTGCATACATAGGCGATCTCGCCGAATCAGAAGATATTACCAGAACTTTCCCACTGAACTTGGCAAATCAAAGGATTAGTAGACTTGTGTATGCGGACGATCTTTTTCTTTTCGACCAGACCCAGATCGGATTACAGAGACAATTAAACAACTTGCTACTATACACCCAAGAAAACAACCTGAAAATCAATACAGAAAAAACAAAAATAATAATATGGGAGGAGGTACCAAAAAGATCTGAAAAACACAAATGGTTTCTAGAAGACTCTGAGATTGAGAAAATAAAAGAGTTTAAGTATCTTGGAGTTTAAATTGACAGTTTAAAACATGAAAACTCCATGCAAGATCCCTTAAAACGCAAAACAAAAAAGCTAGCGGTGCAAGGAAAGGCAATAGACATGAAATTTGGAAAATGTTCAACCATCCCAGTCCTGGAATTCTATAAGAAGAAAGTGGTGCCTAAAATTACACATGGCGCTGAGGCTATGCCTCTGATACCCAAATTGGTCTGGCCAAAGTTGGAAGGCATTTTTTTGGAAGACGCACTATCTCTGGCAAAATCTACATCAATGCCGGCAATAAGGCGCAAACTGAGTCTCCTATCCCTCTTGGGCACAGTCAACATCAAATCCCTCCTTCTATGCTAAAAATGTATCATTCAAGACAACCAAGAAATCTATAATCTAATAAACAAAGAAATACAGTCTCAAAAGGTAAAAATTTTAACATCATGGAAGAAGGAAAATTAGGACGCCTTACTCACAGTCGCTTGCTCTGAAGAAGATCTTATTTCAAATCCAGTCAGAGTGACCAAGAAATTGAAACACCTAGACTGGTCGTTAACACAGGAGACTGCAGCCGCAAACAAATTGCTTTCTCATCTACCTCAAAATATTTGCAAACTAAACAAACCAATGAGGTATTTGAAAATAAATTCCGAGCAGAACGGCACCAAACTTTATGATAAGGGCACGACTAAATCTTCTGAAAACAAATGAAATACGGATGATAAGAGGATTGTCAACGACGAGCGAGTGTCGCCTATGCGGTTCAGAAAACAAATTGATTCGCCACCTGCTCTTGTCGTGCCCAAGAAACCATCAAATAAGATCTGCCCACCTAGAACATTTACTTGTAGAGGATAGATGGTGGGATGAGGACAAATGGTGGATGAGACTGATTGCCGGTGACAGAATCACGTGGCAACTAGCCTTTGTCAAAATTCTACAACAGGCACTGAAAACGATACCATGACTTAGGTCACTCTTAAGAAGCACCATTTTACACAAAATTCTTTTGTAAAGTTCCAATTTGGAGCACACACAAATAAAAAAAAAAATAATAATAATAAAAAAAATGTTAACATTACCCTATAAGAGGAGAGCAGCATTGCAGCATCATTTAATTGACCTGCAAGGAGTAATGGGTATGGACTATCCCTGGCATTATGTGTATATATTATTACGGCAACAGATATTCAGATAACTGTAATGTTTTTTGCAGAATCTGCATCCTTTCCAAGTTTTCAGAGTTCCCATGTGGCATATACCTTAACATATTATATGGTAACTGGCTGCTATACAAAAACGGTTTCACTGAGTACTTGCATAATCCTTCGCAACAATTTAAAGGTGGGGTATGTTGCAAACACTCTTGTATTTACATCATAGTAATTGTACACATGCAGATTCATGATATTTACTGCACATAATGTAATGGGGCTTTAAATATGTTTTGCTTGCAAAGTATTGTGGGTATGTAAATATCCCAATTAGAGTTGTACTACTACAATCCCTCATTTTTTACAGAGCCCCATCAACTAGTATTGAATTCTAGCACAGGAGCCAGGGAGGGGTACAGGTGGAAGGACACAGGAGAACACTTCTTCGGGGTGAAGAACAAATCAGCAACTTCCAAAAACCAAATCAGATGTTTTGGCAATACAGTACAGCGGGCCTCATTCCGAGCTTGGAGGTAAGTACAGGTCCTTTCCGGCATGGCGGAAACTATGAGACCGGCTTGGTGACAGACCGTTAATTGCGGCTCATTACGACATCGCGGGAACGCACTTTCCGCCATGCCTGAAAATTACCTAGCGACATGCCGCTAAATGACCCGTAAAACCCCCTACCGGCATGCTGCGAGACGTACTTAACAACACTGCCACGGAAGCAGCAGCGTCTGTAAATAACGGTGACCGTAATTTACGGATCCCGTAAATTACGGTCACCGCAAAACAATGTAAGCGGAAATAACGTCATCGCACAGGAACGGGAAGGAGCGCGACGGCCATCTTTAAAAACACAATCCATTGCCATCCTCATCAGGCAGCACCCTTGGGAGCAATCCGAAGTCTGGAAAAGTACCACACACCCAGGAACAATGCCTAAAGCCCCAAAGAAGTCTGAGGAAGAGATTCAGCCCTGAAGAGCTTCAGGCAATGGTGGACAGGCTGGCGGAGCACGCTGACGTCGTGTTCAGCAGCAACATGCGTCGAGAGGCAATAATCCGTAAGAAAAACTTCTGGGCACAAACCGCCCAAAGGGTGAGTGCAGTAGGCACCACCCCCCGCACTCCCAAGGACTGCCGCAAGCGGTGGGATGACTTGCGGGTGCGAGTGCAGAGCCTCCTCTCCACCAACCGGAGTCTGGAACTGCAGACCGGAGGGGGCCCAAGTTCCCCAATGAGACTGGAGCCATGGGAGGAGACATGCGCCTCATTGACCGTGACTGCATCGATAGAGGGCGTCGGCGATATGGAGTGCGGGGCAACGTCGTCTGCCGATGGAGGTGAGTGTCCAAAGACAACACTGGCAATGGCATTTACATGATGTATACTCCCCCAAGGGCCGTCAAAGGCACCTTGTCATGCTGCCTTCCCCCCCATTCAAATAATGCAGAGCCAACTGCCACGCAATCAAGGGACAAGTGCAAGTACATAACGCACATCAACCATAGTGCACTAACTTGCACATCCCATTATGCACACTATGCAGCAGGTTCGGCAGTGTGCGAGTCAGACTGCACGTTACCAAGGCAGGATGAGTCACTCTGACACCTGCGTCCATGTCATACACATGCATATGTACTAGTGCTGTTGCAACGCCCAAAAGGCCACAAACCCCAAATGACTGAAATGTGAATGCAGCCATCAATGTAATTAGTGTCTCAAACAATCACTCATGTCATCCCTCTCTTCTACCCCCACAGGCACCGAGCATGAAAGCAGGGAGCCCGAGACAAGCCGTCCAACCACCTCCACGGGCAGAGGCAGGTTCCGACGCATACCAGCCCGGACAAAAACAGCCACCCCGGCTCCCCAAATGTCAGTGGAGGATGCACCACCCCAAACCCTCCCTGCATCGGCGCCTGCCACTATGCCCACACCATGGTCAGAGGAGTCTAGCATTGCTGGGGAGGTGGCAGCTACGGCAACCCAGGAGAATGTGCACAGCCCCTTGTCCATCTGTGGGGCATCCGAGGAGGAGTTCTACCCCCAGTCCACACCCCGGAGCCCAGCAATGTCCCCCAGGCATCGTGCAGTGACTCTGGGGAGCCTTAAACACCTGGCCATAGTGCACGTGCCGATACACAGGGAGACGCTGATCCTGGCCCCAGTTCCCCAGTCGAGGACATGCAGGGCATGTAGGCCAATACCCTGCAGGGATGAACAAGCATCAATGGATGCACTACGTGCAAGTAAGCTGACTGCCCTCATGACTGGGTTCATGGAGGACAACCGCCAGGCCAGGGTGGAGTGGCTAGATGAGCTCAGGGAAATGTGTCAGGCAGTCACAGAGAGCAGCAACAGATTATGTGCCATCCTAGGACGCATTGCAGATGCCCTTGAGGCTGCGAATACCAATCAGCAGCCTCAGCAGGAGGACACGCCCTCATCCAGCTGATCCACCCCGGCAAGCCCGCCGCGACGCACTCTGCGTTCCATGCGGCGCCGGGACATGCCTCCCCCGGGCCCAGGGAGCATGGATTAATCGGCATTGCTGCCTTATGTGCCCTTAATGGAGAACACGGGACTACTGTTGTGGAGTTGGGGGGATGTGGGTGGGGGGTGAGGGTTTGTTGTGGAGTTGGGGGGGAGGTGGGTGGGGGTGAGGGTTTGTTGTGGATTTGGGGGGGAGGTGGGCGGGGGGTGAGATTTTGTTGTGGAGTTGGGGGAAGGTGGGTGGGAGGGTGGAGGGAATGTTCACACTCATCCATTTATATTTTCAATACACCATTGGAGTTGCAAAGTTTAACCTGTGTGGACATTCATCATTGAGCATGTGTATAATGACGTCTGACAGTGCATGGTCTACAAGTATACACACACCCAGTGCCCTGTGTGCCCATGTGATGCTGCCCTCTGCTGACTTGTGTTGTGGTTATTATGTCCAACCAATGTTTGCCACACGACATGCCCCTCCAGTGCACCGCCTCCATGATGCTGTCTTGCCCCTTCCTCCTCCTCCTTCACTCCATCTTCATCTGGTGCTAGCAGTCCCATGTCAGGGGACAGAGCCACATTCCAAGGGATGCACATTTTGTCCAGCTTTACCCAGGACATGGGGGTCTTGGACACCACATTGCAGTGGATTGTTCCCCCACCAGTCCAGCTTCGGCAACTATGTATGGCCAGTATTTTAGGGCTACCTGGGCCTGTTCTATGGGTTTCTGACAGGGGTCCCGTACCATGGTGCCAAGGGACAGCCACCAACACCTGCATGTCTAGCCAATTAAGGTGAGTGTTTGGTCTGTCATGGTGGAGAACTGAACTTTTCTGACATGGCAGCAGGTCATTGAAGCCCATACGCACATGTCCATGGATGCATTCAGCCCATTCATGGCCACAATATGTGTCCAGTGCAATGGAATGCTGTAGGGGGGGCGCGTCTACGAGATGGTCCATGAACAATGGCACGCACATCTCGTGGTACGTGCTTCGTTGATGCATTCAGCAGTCTTGATGTTATATCCATGAAGTGCTGTGTACTGTGTGAATCCGTAGTTGGGTGTGTTGGCTGTAGTCAGTGGCTCATATTCTTCATACTGCTCTGATCCACACTATGGTGAATTCCACCACTCCTATGGGTGTGCCGAACCGGTGATGTGGTGTGGTATCCCTGCTGCCCTCAGTTCAATCCACTCCCAGGGATGACTCTCCGGTGTGGTGACATGCTGGAGGCAGCCACATGATGCATATGCAGTGTGTCTTCCTATATGCCCTTACGGTTGTGGGGGTCACCAATGAGTGGTGCATGTGTTGTGGGATTTGGCCTTGTCAGATGTTGGTAATGTTGTGTTTGGTGTGTGACTTACTCCATCGATGTGGGAATCTGTACTCATGTACCGTTACACTGGTTCTGTGGCACGCTGTTTGGTGGGGTGAAAATTGTGCACTGGCTTCATCATTCTGACCCAGTTTGTTCATGCAGGCACCCACCTCATGGCACCAATGCACTGGCATGACACAGTCAGACGACTCACCAAGCAGCCAGGCACGTCATCCTGCATGTCGCCCCATGCGGCACGGTAGCATGGAGTTCAGCTGGCCCATTGAGTCATGAGTCATGAGTTGTTCCTTAATGTCGGGCCCACCCATGTGCTTGCGTTGCATTCTGTCTGCACGTTGGGGGAGTGGTATTGCTTGCAGTTGCGATCCGCATGGGGGCCAACTTTTGTGTCGTATATCTCCTGGGTAGTCCATGTTAGGGATTTGTAGCCCCTTGTGTGCTTGGGGAGGTGATCCAGTACTTGTTTCTGCGTCCGTGCAATGGACGGTTGTGCCATGCCATGCATGGGCCCCACTGTGTGCTGGTAGGTGCCTGTGGCATGGGTGTGGGGCACAGGCAACACCTTCAGTTGTGCCGGGATAGCGGTGTGTATTTGTATGCTGCTCACTTATCTCGTTATTTTGCGGCCCAAATATGGTGGTGATGGTGTCACAGTCAAGCTGGTAGGGGGTGTGTATCTGCTCAGGGGTTTCCTTGAGGGTCCGGACCTGTTGCGTGGGAATGGGGGCTGCTTGGGTGGTGACGGAGGCTGCACTGGTGCTGCATGCTGGGCCTGTTTCCCCCTCCTTCTCCCCCTGTGTCATTAGGGGGGGCTGGTGTTGTTGGTGTAGTTCTTGTGGTTGGGCCCTTGCTGGCAGGGTCTCCTGCTTCCTGTACTGCTACCACTATTGGTCTCATCTTGGTGTGGGAGGGGGTGTGGTGTGTGGGTGTGATTCTTTTCTGCTGTGGCAGACTCCATTGCCTCCACCTATGCTGATTGTGTGCACCTGTGGCTCTGGGCACCACTGCTCAGGGTTCTTTACTCCTTCTCTGAGATGCCTGTATGTACTCCATGCCGGTAAGGTACTTTACGGCCTTAAAGAGGCCGTTATTTACGTGTGCTCCTTACTTGTGATCCGCTCCGGTTTATGCCATGTCACTAATTTCGGCATGGTGGGGCGCGCGTGCGCCCCGAGACCGATAATTGCGGCATCATAGTTTACGGTGCCGTAAATAGCGGTCTGACAGGTCAGAATAGCCCATAGCTGAAAGCGATGCCGGTAATCCTTTACCAGCATTGTTTTTCCCTTACCTCCAAGCTCGGAATGAGGCCCAGTGAAGGAAATGTGTTGTTTGTTAGCTAAAGGATAGGAAACTCTACTAACAGTCTTTGAAACGGCACCTTCTGTTTTTTTTCTATTCTTATCTGCTGAGGGCTTTTCAATATAATCATGTGTTTGCATTTATTGCCTCTAGAATCCCCATGCATATTGTTCAAATTATATGAGAATTTCAGAAGGGTCCCTAGGTAAATAAGAAGTAAGTCAATCTGTTGTGCCTGTGAGCATTGCTGCTATTGACTTAATAGGCAAATATATGTGATTTTCTTCAATGGGGCTCCTGAAGAAACCTCAGTAGGGCTCTTGCTGAATTTTATACAGGCTGTTTTGAGGAAGGGTGGGCAAAACTATAAGCTGCATTATGTGCCCTGTCAGTTCAACACCTATGTCATGGTTACAAGCCAGGGCTCTGATACAATTTTACTCCCTACTTTCAGGAAATAAGAAAATAATTAGCTTTGACAGCAGGGCTATTTCATGTTTATTAAAATATGTTCCTTCCCCATAACATTCTTCTTGACATCGGGCAGCAATATTATTAAAGCTCCTACCTATGCCAATGCTCGGCTTGTCACTGATTTGAAAAAATATCAGAAGAACCTTGTGGGTAGAAGCAGGGGGAAGGTTCCTTCGTTTCCTATTTATGTTGGGCACATTCTCCTGTTTTAGAGAGTCCAAATTGATGGTTATATGCCTTTTAGCTGTAAGGCTTGTTTTTAGTAAATATTGTTACAACTCACAGGACAACATAATGTGGATAGTAGCAGAGACCCCGGAATTCTGATCATCGTATTTTGTGTTGGAGTTATTCTGATGCAATTATCTTCCTTGCACAAACAGAGGTGTGAATCCTGGCTCGTGAATTACTTAAGTGGCACATGAACTCCTATTGGCATGTTTCTTACACATTCCTTTTAGTTGCCATTGTTCCATTTGCAAAAATGTTATCCTAAGTGATATTTGTTTTGTGTAATAAACATTATTGTTTTATTAAAATGGCATTTAACACGTTCTGCATTGTCTCTGAGTGGTGTCGACAAATGAATAGCCACAACTAAACCTATTGTTTATGCTGATCATACAGAGCTTTTTTGGTGCATACCCATTTTTTACTCTGCACTGGAGTACTTTTGGTAGGTACTGTCTCATATCTTGAAGTCTTGAACTGGTTGAATAGCTCTCCTTACAATCACATATAAGATATAACTTTTTTAGCCTATATATGTTTGGAAATATTGTTGTAAGATGCACCTTTTACACTGATTTGTAAAGATTTACAGTGGTTGGGACAGGGGACTACCCTTTAAAACTCTTCAAAGCTGGTGGCTCACTAAGTGTGCATGCTCACAAAGTGGCTTACCTATTTATTCAATTGCGCACATGGAAAATAAAGTGTGTAGAAAAGCTAACCATTCATGCTAAATAATAAGAGGGAACATTTCTTGATTCTTTTACATTTCTGTACAGCATTCCTACACAATATGGTGCCTTGTCCACTCTAAAGAAGTGAATACATAACTATTTTTTTCAAAAAGTATTCTATCTTCTTTGTACACCTTAGAACGTGACAGTAAAAATTGCATGCAAGCAATATTCTCTATTAAAACGAAAACATATACCAACTAAGCCCCACACATGGCATCCTTTCTAATATACCACGAATATACAATCTTTCATGCATTAGAACCTCAGCTAGTTGGAATCTTAGCGTCATGAAAGTATAACATGTTGAAAGGTTAAGAACAGTTTTAAAATACCATTTCATATTTTATCAAATTGTATTTCTAATAATGCTCATAGCTGTGATAAAGATTAAGGGGGTAATTCATAGAATCCAGCGCACAAGTGGCGCACGCGGCTGGCGCCTAGTGTATTCATGGATTTTAACATCAATTACCAGCCGTGGCGCAGAGTGGCGCAGCTGCGCCAGTTACGCCCCCAACCCCTCCCTGTGCTCCATGTACAGCGCACAAATCCCGTACATGGCGCACAGGCCAGTGGACCAGCATATAGGCCCCCAACCACGAAAGCGCCTGTAAAACTCCCCGCGCGCCCCTCCGAATACACGTACCCTGCTGCACGGGGAGAATCACACGTGATTGGCCCTGTGCGAGCGGGGTACTTGTATTTCGGGGGGTGCGCGGGGAGTTTCACACACGATTGGGCCTGTGTGAGCGGGGTACGTGTATTACTGGGGTTTGTGGGGAGTTTCACACGCGGTTTGGCCCTGTGCGAGCGGGATACGTGTATTACTGTGGTACTCGGGGAGTTTCACACGCGATTGGCCCTGTGTGAGCGGGGTACGTGTATTGCTGCGGTTCGGGGGAGTTTCACACACGATTGGCCCTGTGCGAGCGGGGTACGTGTATTACTGGGGTTTGCGGGTAGTTTCACACGCGATTGGTCCTGTGCGAGTGGGGTATGTGTATTTTGGGGGTGCGTGGGAAGTTTCACACGCGATTGGCCCTGTGCGAGCGGGTACGTGTATTACTGTGGTTTGCGGGGAGTTTGACACGAGATTGGCCCTGTGCGAGTGGGGTACATGTATTTCGGGGGTGCATGGGAAGTTTCACACGCGATTGGCTCTGTGCGAGCGGGGTACTTGTATTACTGGGCTTCATGTGAAGTTTCACACGCGATTGGCCCTGTGCGAGCGGGGTACGTGTATTACTGGGGTTCCCGGGAAGTTTCACATGCGATTGGCCCTGTGTGAGAGGGGTACGTGTATTACTGGGGTCCGTGGGGAATTTCACACGCGATTGGCCCTGTGCGAGCGGGGTACGTGTATTACAGGGGTTCGTGGGAAGTTTCACACGCGAATGGCCCTGTGTGAGTGGAGTACGTGTATTTTGGGGGTTCGCGGGGAGTTTCACACATGATTTCACTGTCAGAGCGGGGTACGTATATCCAGTGGGGTGCGAGGGGAGTCCCACACGTGAATTGGCAGTGTGGGTCCCCCCAGGTGTGCCCTCTACCCCCTCCACGCCCCCTGCAGGCAGCCCATACCACAGGGGACTACCCAGCACCCCTGTTCAGTCCCACACGAAGCCCATCCACCATGGGCATGCCCCCCAGCCAGCCCACATGTCACCTTGCACTAGTGATCACCAACTCATGTCCTCCAGCACCCCCACCCACCCAGCATTGATGGGCACCTGCCAGCAGGCCCCGACTCATGTCCCCCAGCACCCCCACCCACCCAGCATTGACGGGCACCTGTCAGCAGGCCCCGACTCATGTCCCCCAGCACCCCACCCACCCAGCAGTGAGGCTCAGGCCCTGACTCCTGTCCCCCAGCACCCCCAGCCCCCAGCAGTGAGGCTCAGGCCCCGGCTCATGTCCCCCAGCACCCCCACCCACCCAGCATTGATGGGCACCTGCCAGCAGGCCCCGACTCATGTCCCCCAGCACCCCCACCCACCCAGCAGTGAGGCTCAGGCCCTGACTCATGTCCCCCAGCACCCCCACCCACCCAGCAGTGAGGGGCACCTGCAAGCAGGCCCCGACTCATGTCCCCCAGCACCCCCACCCACCCAGCATTGACAGGCACCTGCCAGCAGGCCCCGACTCATGTCCCCCAGCACCCCCACCCACCCAGCATTGACGGGCACCTGCCAGCAGGCCCCGACTCATGTCCCCCCAACACGTAATCATGATCCACAATCCAGGGCTCTGTGCAAAGACCCAACCAAATATCCCATCCACCCCACATTGAAATGCCCATTACATGATACAACCCAAATGGCAAGAATGTACATCAACACATGTCTGTCACACACACAGAATGGGTGCTGGTGATTGTGAAAACCTACACTGTGACATGCATGAAACCGATGAGAGAATACCACACATCAAAGTAATAAACCAAAATGTATTGAACACAAAAAGAATGTAATCAAATGAAAACATGAAAAAAATGTTTGTAAAAAAGATGAAATGCAGCATGTCCAAAACACAAAAAGAAAAACATGAAGTCTGAATCCAAATAAATCGAAATGAAAATGTGTCGAAAGTCTCCGGCCACCAAATAAAATCCAAAGGAAAAAGAAAAAAGAAAAAAGTAAAATCCATGGTGAGAAAAATATTAATAGATACATCCACTGTTCAACTATGTACAAAGAAGTAATCCAGGGTCCATGAGCCCAACAAATGAAATGAAACCTAGCAAAAAAACTACTTAATAAACAACTATATACAAAAAGGCGGGGCATAGTCCAAGCGCCCCAAATGAATGAAAAAGATAAAGGAAACCTAAAACTACAAACTATATACAATGGCGGCGGGCTAGTCCGACGGCTCACTTCCCGATTTCCGGGCCAGGGCATCATCGAACTCTTGCTCGATGTCCTGGAGGCGGTCCTCTTCCATGGCCCCGAGGGTTCGCAGGGACGATGCCATGTTGGACTTCAACTCCCTGCGAATGGAATCGAGGCACTTGGCCCACCTCAGTCCCCTCTGCATGGAGTTCTCCGCCCTGACCATAGTGAGCCGTGCCTCTTCTGCCCGCCGCCGCTCCACATCTATACGCCGACCCAACCGCAGCCACACGGAAGACACACCCATTCTAGGGTTCTCCTGCCCTCTGGCCGATGCCTGCCCATCTGATGTCGATGGCCCCGAACCTTCATTGCTCCGACCTAGAGCCTGCTGCTGCTGCTGCTGTCCATGTGCCCTGTCCGATGATGCCTGCACATCCTCCATCAGCTGGTCTCCAGTTGTTGTGGTGTCCACCCCTGCTGGACTGCCGACTCCCGACTGTGGCATGGATGGGATCTCCACCAAGATGGCTGTGTTGATCAGGCCAGGTCCACAGGGGGCCCTGGTGGAATCTGGGCCGGAAGACGGCAGGGAGAATGACTGGTGCATAGTCTCCACAGAGGAGGAGAGGTCCACCAGAGTGTGCAACACATGTAGGAACCCACCGACCAGGGCCCCTCCCAACAGTGCCACGTCGAGACGCTGCTATTCGTGATGGCGTGCCTGCTCCGCCCAGGAAGCACGCATGTCATCATGAATGTCACACGTGCACAACGCGACACCAACCAGGACGGAGCCCATACGGTCGTGGGACCCCTTGTCCGCAGGTAGTGGAGAGGCAGATGATGTGCCACTCCCCCCTACCTGCGGACGGGCTTGGGACAGGGCATCCCTGCTGGTGCATGGTGGTGCAGTCACAGGGTCAAGGACAGCGACATGCACAGGCCCCTCTGCGGTGACCTGTGCTGCCTCCTGACCCTGGCCCTGGACTGCACCACTTGTACCAGTGTTACTACCCCCACCAGGCCCCATGTGCGGCTCAGTATCGGGCTCCTCCTCCTCTGTGGAGACCACCAACCTGGATGTCTACACACCGTCTTCCGCCATTGCAAGCCCCTGTGGGGGCTCACCCGGCCCAGCTACAGCCGTAGTGGCAGATGCGGCACCAGCCCCCTCGCTCCCGGATGATAGCAATTCCTGGGAGGATGGCTGGGCCTTGCGTCGCCACCCGGTGGAGCCATCCCCACCGCTTGGCTCCACAGCGCCGTCTCCGCCCTCTTCTTCACTTGACGCTGCATAGAGGGAGACATAGAACACAAGCATCAGTGTACAGTACAATATTCCCCTAGACAGGAAGCAATAACACATGAGTGGCTCCGTCAAATGTCACTTCCATCCTGTCCCTCCACAATACATGGGTGAATGCACGCAACACACATGCAGAAACAGGCATGGCGCCTGCAATCAACATCAGCATCCATGTACAAGCGCCTCTTTTAACCAAAATGTTGCCTTCAAACTCACATGCATCATGGCTCAGACTGATCCCATGCACACACATCACCAGAGGGTCATGCATCATGGCTTGTACACCACAGACACAGTGGATAGACACAGTGGATACAACGGTGACCACACTGCATGAGTGAATCTACAAATCATCACGGACATGTGTCATGCATCCATGGCGTTTCAAAGTCACACACACACTTCTCAGACACACACACATGTGCACCATACATGTACATGAGAGCAGCACCCATCCCTCACCACCCCCCTTTGTTGAAGAACAGAGAGTGGCATGCATTCATGTGTGCATTCCGCATACAGCTCCACATGTTCCATTGTTACACATGCACCATCCATTTGGTTCACACATTACTGGTCTCATATGCATGACCATGAGGTCCCTGCACATGCACATCCATACATGGCCTATGTCACACATACAGGCAAGTCTCATACCAGCACACTGCAACATGCCCTGTCTCACACAGCAATGCTTGGCCACTTACCGCTGAACTCCAGACGGGTCTGCCTCCGAAGGATCTGGGCATGGAGCGCTGGGCCTACGCGTTCCAGGACCCTTATTTGGATGTTGCTCATGCTGACGCGGCCCCCCTCTGCAAGGCGCCGGGCCTTGTAGAGGGTCCTGGACCTGAAGTCCTCCCAGCACTTCCGGATGTGCTTGATGTCGTGGGTTGCCACCCCTTCTGTGTTGATGGCAACAACTGCGTCCTCCCAGATCCTCTCCCGTCCTTCCTTGTTGGCGTGTGATGTTCCGAAGAGGGCATCATAATGCCCCAGGACATGCTCCACCAGGAAACCAACTTCCTTCTCACTGAAGCTGGTGGCCCTCTGCCTCTCTGGCTGGGGGTCACCAGTGGTTTCAGATGGTGTTTGCCCCGACATGGCGACCCCCGAGGCAGGCGTGGGTGGGCAACTGGGTCCTGGGGCTGGGCTGCGGAGCGATGGTATCCCAGTCCAGGGTCTTCTGTTCCAGCAGGGGTGGACAGAGCAACTGGACCCTTGCAGATGGCTGACATGCAGGCACCAAATGGCAGGGCACGTGGGCAGCAGGCAGGCAGCAGCAGATGGCTGGTGGGAGCATGCTCGGGGCTCCTGGGGGCAGGAAAATGGCCTTCTGGGCAGGCGCGTGGTCTTCCGTGTGTTTTTGTGTGGCCAGCTTGATACAGAGTTATTTGGCACGTGAAAAAATTGCACGTCAGCGTGTAATTGGAGGAATGGCCCTTACCACGTAAGCGCATCTGTGACGTAGCGCACACGGGCGTTTCCCTCGTGATGTGGGCATAGTGGTTCAGTGCGCGTGTGAAAAAACTGCACGTCTGCGTGTGAATGCGTGTAATCTGAGGAAAGGGGCTACGAGCGTAAGTGACGTGACGCGTGCGGGCATTTCCCTCAGCACGGGTTAAAGGTGAGCGGGGCCAGCAGTTCGCTGTATGTGCCTTCACAACTTCACAGCGGATCAAGGACGTATCTCATCTTTTTATGGGAGTATTGGCTACGCGTGTTTTTCATTATCACGCTAGTCAGATGTGAGTCGCGCACGCTATTTTTCCCACTGCGGGTGCCCCTCTGTATCGCACTTGTTTTTGAGGTCATAGTAGCCTGCGTGTCCCACGCGTACACGTTTTTCGTGTGACTGGGTGCCACCGCGTACTGCGGGAGGTTAATTCCACGCACGTAGGCTTGTGCACGGTTTTACTGCAGTTTTGGGGTGCCTGAGCATTGTGTGACCCGTCACTACATCACCAGGGTCACATACAGCCTTGCAGGTGCAGGGGGGCTGTTAACATCTTGCATCCCACCCCTTTCACCCCAATTGCCCAGGACAATTGTGGTGTACACCTCCCATTGGCACTCCTCCATCTCTGCCGGCACTACTCCATCTGTGCCATGGTTGGGAGGCCACCAAAGGTGAGGGACGCCTCAGCTGGGTGTCCTCCTCGTGGCAGGCGTGGTCAGGGACGTGGCCGGAGTGACCAGGGAGTAGGGGGACTCCAGGGTGTCCAGGGTGGCCGCAGAGGGGGAAGAGGCAGGGGTGCGCCACTTGAGCACAATGTTGTGCCATGTGTCGGTGCAGTCATGCCACCACCCCCTGTGGTTCCGGGAGATGCAGCTTCTGCATCTGGCACTGGCACCCGTGTGACCCGGCAGTCTGTTTAATTGACTGCCACAAGCCCAAGGGTAGTGGTAGCTGCAGGTGCAGCTGTGGACACCATCACCCAGGCTCAGGGTCTGCCAGCGCAGGCTGTGTTGGCACTTGAAGAGTCCTTGGAAGATTTCCAACAGGCCGGGAGGGAAAGCGTAGGTGCACGCAGGGCTGCCCTGACCAAGGGCCTCTTTAAACAGAACGCGGTAGGGGATTACCGGCACCGGTAAGAGCACCGGTGCCGGTAATCCCCTACCGCCTTACTACGAGGTCCCTTTGCAGGACCCGACCTCGTTAAGGAACGGGCCCGCAAAGGGACCTTGGAAGCAAGTACGGTACCGCAATTTGCGGTACCGTAATTGCTGCCTTCCCCATTCCCATTGAGCCCTGTGGGGGCTCAAATGGTAATGGGGAAGTGCCATGGTGAATGGGGAATTACCGCCCCCACTCACCTTGGAATGTGGCGGTAATTCCGCCATTCACCATGACGGACTCGGTACGGTACCGGCGGCAACCATGGTGCTAATAGCACCATGGTTACCGCCTACCGTGTAATGAGGCCACAAGACACGTGTCCCTGTGGCAGTAATGTCATCTGCTGCCCTGAACAGCCGGGTGTTGGCATGTGCCGGGGAAGATGCAGCCAACAACACCCCGGTTGTGAGTCTGCCAACCAGGACAGTCGCAGTGAATGACTCTGCCACAGCTGATGTTGCTGTGCAGGGTCCATTAGAGGGCACCCAGCTGCCACTGACGCAAGTCAGGCCTTTGGTCGTCCCTCCACCTGCCACTCCCTTGGCTCAATCCACCGGTGCCACTGGCCATACTGATCAGGGCGGCATTTGCCAGCCAGGGTCTGCGCCACAATCCAAGAGGAGGAAGGTTGCACCTGCAGCACAGGCTGGGACCCCACACACAGCCACGACTTCCTGCATGTCAAGGAAGAAGCCTTTCTGCAAACAGGAACTGGACTTCCTCGTGGACTACGTGCGGGACCACAGCCGTGACATGCTAGTGGGTCCTAATTGTCAGACTACGGCTGCCCACCGTGATACCCACTGGAAGCAAGTTGCAGAACATGTGAGTGCATTCGGCCATGAGGTGCGCACGGCGCAAGAGTGCACAAAGCATTGGAATGACGTCAAACGCAGTGCTAAGGCTAAGCTTGCCTCAAATTACAACTTGACTCTGGTGACTGGCAGTGGGCCTGCACCTGAGGAGGAAGACCTCACTCCGCATGAGTCACTCATTGCTGAGTTCATACCATCTGAATCGGTCGAAGGAGTGGGAGAGATGATGGACTTTGATGCCCAGTCCAGTGAGTGTTGCTGCTTGTTTGTTGAGGACATGTGTGTTTTACTTGTGTGATGTGTTGTGTATGACTGCCACTACATGTCACATGTACATGGTTCTGATGTGCAAGTAAAGCAATGCTTCCCTGATGCATGGCTGCTCTGCTGGATGGTGGACATGTGGAGTGGACGGGGACTGTCCACATCACCACTATTGCACCCTACTCACATGCTGGTCACCAGGATGCCCCTCCAATCCATGTTCTAGCTCACTGGCCCTTCTGCATGTAGCATGGGGTGACCGTCCTCTCAGCCCAGGGACTATGTCATAGCATGACTGACGTGCATGTGTCCTCTGCCTGCATGCGGGTACTCCATGTAGGCATGCTCCCTTGCCCCTCCACCCCCGCTCTGCATCCCAATTCCACCTTTGCACTGGTCTGCTTCAATTTTGCCGTTGAGTACTTCCCTGTTCATGCGTCCTGTGCACATGCTAACTTCCAGCGGCCAATCTGCCAGACATATGCTGTGTGGTACATCCTTTGTACTTGATGCAGGGTGTCTCACTTGGACTGTGCAGAGGTCAGATGCCCCGCAGGGACATGAGTGCCCATTCATGCTCTATGTGTATTCCATGCATGCCGCTATGTGTCCTTGACTGGATGATCATTGTAGTACAAGTCCAGGGTGACCTACATTGCATGGCATTTCATCAGCCTTCCCATGTCCACTGTGGCTCAGTCCTGCGTTGCACACATGTTTAGGGTGTGACAGTCTGTGTGGGTCACAGGCCTCAGCCTGTTTAATGGCCAATGACTCTGTCCAATTGGTGTAGTGTCTTCTTCACATGTGGGTGTACTCCAGAGGTTTCATCATGTGTCCTGCTTACTGTCCCATCATCATTTGCTGTGTTGTCACTTACTCACATGATGCAGTTGATGCTAGTCAACACTGTCTGTCAATACACAGGTCTATGGTCAGCCTTCTGATACCATGCTAGGCATCCCTGCATTTGTACTTGGGGGGAGGGGTGGTTTGCTTGTAGCCATGCTACCCATTGAATGCACATTGCACGTGATGCCTGAAGTTGACCTTGCACTGCCTTCACATTTTCTGACACACATCATGAAGTACTTGTACATGTAGATAGTGAGTGACGTACACATTTTCTGCACTGCACCGACCCAATTCTGTGAAAACTGACACCATTCTACATGCCTAATCACAGAAGCAATGTCAAGTTGACCCAGCATGAATGTCAGGTTCTATTTTGTGTGTGACATGTCTGCTTGATGTGTTTGCTGTCTGTGTGATGTCTGTGTGTGTGTGTGTGTTGTGTGCTTCTAACATGTGTAGTGACCTTTTTTCTCTCTACTTTTCAGATGATGACGCTATGGAGCCAGAGGATGGTGTTGTCATGCCAGGCACAAGGTTGTTATCACTACAGCAACCCGGCACAAGTGGGGGTCGTGTGGTGGTAGGCCACGAAAACGAAAACCCACATGTGCTACAGTCCATCTTGTCTCTGGCTGGCAATGAGTCCAGCCCTGATAAACACTCTGACGTCCATGTCGAGTTGGATGTGCATCAGGTCCATATGTCAGGGGTGAGTGATTCTGATGTGGGCACTCCTCTATCTGCGATACCTGCACTGAGGGGTCAGATGGTGTTGGAACCTCCACCTGTGGTGGATCGGGACACAGGGTCACCCTCCACACCAGTCACTGATGTGCCTGGGACATCACGTCGACAGGGGCATGTAGTCATGCAGCCGCGGACGGTGCAAACACAACGAGGACACCCGGTCCTTGGGTCCCGCAGGGGTCAAGCCCAGCAACACAGTCGCCCAGCGCAACCCCAGTTTACTGAATGGGAGCAAGACATGACTGCCATTTCTGAACGGCAGGGGGCAGCAATGGAGAACATCGCTGAGAGCATGGCGCGTGTGGCCCAATCCGTGCTACCCTCTGCTAGGCAGGTGCTTCTCCAGCAGCAGGCAGCACAGTCCACGGCCCGCTCGCTCAGGCTGGGCATGGCGGCCTCAGACAGGATACGCCAGGCTGAAATGTTGTCTCTGCATAAAGCAATTGCTGCTCACGCAGAGGCACACATGGAGGCCCTGAGGCAGGAGTATGCTTCCCTCAGATCCACTCTGGGTGTCCTTATGATGTCCCAGAGGGAGCGGGCAGAGGAGAGGTTTGCACAGCTTGAGCATACCATCTTGGCTGAGCTACATGCTTGCCGGGAGGTGCAGCAGTTGTCCAGCCAGGCCTTGCAGGAGGAACTCCGTGTTACACTTGCTACCTTGCAAGAGGAAGCACGTGTATCACGGGAGGTTCTGCATGCAGACCTACGTGTCATCGCCACACAGAACCAGGCTCACCCATCTGGCAGACTTGCTGCCGACGAGGGGCAAGCTGCGGCTAGGCGTGGTCAGGCTCCTGTGTCACGTCCTCATTTCCAGGAAGAGCCAGACTCGGACGACAATGTAACTCCCACATAGGTCGGGCTGTGCAGGCGCTGAGCCCATGGAGGTCTTTTTTTTTCCTCAACATCATCGCATGTGGGTGTTGAGCAGCACCCTGTACCTCCACCCTCCTGGGCGCCCCCCCCTCCGGGTCGTATGTGGCCATTTTTGATTTTTTTTTTAGTTTAGTTAGTTTAGTTTCAATTTGATAGTTAGTTTAATTAGGTAATGTAGGTTTTTCATAGTTAATGTAATTAGTTAATATAGTTTAAAATTGCTTGTCTATTGTGCTTTTATGTGACAGCGTGGTGCTTTGTGGCTTTTGAAAGCATCCACTGTCTGTTCCAGCTGGGCCCTTCAAGCTTGTCTTGTGTATGTGTTTGCAGCTTGGGGTCCTGACTCACATATGCCACTCCTGCTTACCTTATCCATGGGCTCTCAAGGATGGTTCGGTGTAACAGCCTATTACACAAGGGCTTTGGACTGTCATATCTGTGGCATGTCTGCTGCTGTCCAACTTGTGTTAATACCCCTAGTGGGGATGGTAGGGGTGTTATTGACCACCGTCCTTCTTTCACTAGATGGGGGGGGGGGGTTCATGATTCATGTGTACATTAATTGCTATGCATTGTGTAGTATGTTTCTTATCTTTACTGTATATGTGCTTGTTGCAATTCATGCCATAGATAGTGTGTACCACACTTTGCCTGTGAAAGACGCACTGATGGTGTGATTTCTGATGTACGTCTCTGACATGGTACAGTCATGAAATGCCTGAAGAGACACACACACACAGATGATTTTAAAGCATTAATCATGTGTTTCATGCCCTTTCTGCAGGGGGATGATCCTCCAGACCACCTTTGCCAGCAGACTTGGCCCATTGGACGTCTGGAAGCTGGACACGTTTGGTGGTGCCGACATGCGCATGTGTGTGCAAGCAGAGGCACAGGGATTGCGCTCATACATCCAAAAACAGCTGACGTGTTTCAAGGGACTCCAGGCAAGGTGGGTAGCACAGGGGGACTAATGGCTAGTTGATGGGAAAGTTGTCGGGGGCACCTGCAGGGGCAGTGACACATACCCTCCGTTCCACCATGGTCCACTGAGGCACTAGTATTAGCCATGTAGCATTCCAATCATGGAAAAGAAGCAGCTCACAGGGACAGACAGCAAGGGACAGACTTGTGTGCAGTGCATTTCATTCCTATGTAGAATTTGACACATGCACTACCTACTTTATTTCGGTCATGGTGGAACACGACTTGTTCTGAAGTCATACCTTGCTATATGCGTCTGGCTGCTTACCCAGGGAACATTGCATGTTGCGTGAATCGTCACACATTGGTCTTCCATTTGCCACGCACCCACCAACGCCTGCATTGACTGTGTATGAACCATCACAGTGGTAATGTTACGTATGGGTGCGAAGCATCCACACCAGATTGTTTGTTTGTAGAGTAGTTTGTTACTTTGGGGCATACATGATGGTGTGTTTGTGTGTTATGGGCACGCACAGATTAGTAACTGTGGCTCTCTTTGCAGCATTGAACTACTCCTGTTACCGGACCTGAGAGAGTACAGGCAGGAGGCCAGCACTCACCCCAGAGATAAGTTTCTCTTTGTCTTCCATTTGAGTAATTTGTTAATATGTGCATGATGATCAAGTTTGGTGTAATTGTGTATGTTTTAATGTGAGTAGTACAGTTTTGTGCATTTCCTACTTTCATGTGTCAATCATACTCCCCTCTCCTGCTCCTTATTCCGTTTATCCAGTATAGCAATGCCTGTCCCGACTGCATATCCCTGACCCTCCTTCCCCACCAGGGTCTCAGAGGCCTGTGTGAGTTTGACCTTGCAGGCACCCAGACCACAGTGGGGGTGGTTGGTTCGTGCCACTCCTGCGCGTGTAAACGGGAGCTGTGACAGTAGACATTAGTTTGTGGTGTATCATTCTGTGTTATGTACCACACATGGTACACATCCTGTTGTGACATTGTTTTACTGTGCTACCTTGGTTGTTCCATCATTGTGGTAGTACTTGGGCTTTGTGACGTACTGCTACTTCAAGTCATCTACTAGAGGCTCTTCTGGTTTGCTTTGCTGCCTGCAGGCTTTTTGCTTGGCTTCTGTGTTGGCCTGCTTTGAGTTCTCTTTGATTTGGTGTTTTTGCAAGCCAAGGTGGCCTCTGAGGGTGCTGGACACTTTTTACACACAAGGTGGGAGATGGTGACAAAGGGGAAGGGTGATCCTGTGGCCAGGTGAACTTCAAATATGAAGGCTACATAACCCAGGTGCAGTTGTTCAGTGGGTCATGGTGATTTGTGAGGGAGAGGGGGTGTTTTGTTGTTGACAGTTGCCTTGCCCTACAGTGTGATGCGCACCCTGACATTGTAATTGCGGTATCCTATCTACATGATGTATTCTGTTGATCAATTTGTGTTCATGTGTTGCGTTTACCTTTCAAGTGTGAGGGAATAGTTGTGGCTTGACATGCTGGGGTGTACACATGGTCAATGTTCACATGTGATGTGTAGAGGAAACTGATGGTCACTTGATTGCACATGCATATATTGAGTGCATGTCCCTACTGACCCACACACTTACACTATGATCCACTACATGTACAACCACACTTCCATGTCCACGTGTACACTCTTGTTTGCCTTCTGGTACCCACTGTGTCCCTGTAGCACATGATCTATGACCAATTGTGGATCCTGTACATGTGTAATTTGCTTTTTGATGTAGTTTGTCGCTTAGATGTGATGCTCAGGGTGTGTATCACACACAATGACTGTTCACTATGCTGTGCACTGAGCAGTGTGTTGCATGAGGTGGACACGGCACACAGAAGCTGCAGTGTTGATTTTGCAATGCTCAATGTGCCTGTAGACAGGCATTCATTGTTATGTTACAATTACAACTCTTGGAATTTATTTGGGTATGACTTTTTTTGGGTGGGAGGTTGTTAGTCAGTCATTTCATCTGATTCCATGTCAGGCATCATTGTCTGATGCCACTTTACATTTTTCACATGTCAATGTGTACCTTATTGGTACTGTGTTGGTGTATAGCTATTGCTTGGCATGTCATGTTGTGGTTTGGGAGGGTTTGGGTGAGATACCAGTGATAGTCATGGCCTGTTTTGCAGGTCTGTGTGATTCACACCTTGCATGTGTGCCTTTTGGTCACACAGGATTGCTTATGTTTAAGTAGCTAGGGATGCACACAATGTGGCACTTCCATGGCAACATTATCAGGGTGGTAAGGTTGTGACAGTTGACTGTCTCTTTGTCATCATCGATTGTCACCTAGTATGTGCCAGGCCTGTGTGCACTCTGCAGGGGTGGGAGTTTAGGTGAAAAATGTGGCCACAAACTGGGTCCGGGCTTCCTCGCAACATACCCTATCCCCTCCCATAGGCAGCGCCTGTGCCTGTGGTTGGGGATGTGGGGGCACCACCATGTCCACCGGTACGCCCTGCCTTGTTGTAACATTGTGCAGGACACATGCTGCCACAATGATCCTGCACACTACTGGGGGGGGCTTAGAGTAGCTGCCCGCCAGAGCGGTCAAGGGAGCGGAAGTGTGACTTGAGCACTCCGAATGTGCACTCCACTATGGCCCTGGTTGCAATATGGGCCGTGTTGTACCTTACCTGGGGTGGTGTGGTGGGGTTTCCGGATTGGCATCATCATGGGGTTGCTCAGAGGGTAGGCACTGTCCGCTGGAGAGGTGATGATGGTTCTGATTATTGGGGTTTGTGTATTTGTGTGTGTGTGTGTGACATAAATGCATGTGCACAGGCATTTGTACTCACCTTGGAGCCATGTGTCACCATGCTGCCCAGCTTCCAGGACCCGGCTCAGGGCGGACATTCTGTATGTGAAACTGTCATGGGTGGAGCCAGGGTAGTTTGCATAGACAGAGGTGATGATTCCCTTTGCATCGCATACCACTTGCACGTTGATGGAATGCCAGTGCTTGCGGTTTCGGTAGATGTGCTCAGTGGTCCTCAGGTGGACGTAGGGCCACATGGGTGCAATCTATGGCACCAAGCACTTTGGGGAAGTGTGCCACCCTGTAAAAGTCCTGGACAATGGCCTGCCTTTCTGTGGGTGTTCTGGGCATGTATATGTGCCTGCAGACTGAGGGGTGCGCTGTCATGATTGCCAAGACCTGGTGTAGGCAGCGTGACTGCGTGCCCTTTGAGACCCCCCCACTATGGCAGTAGTCCACTGAAATGACCCAGTGGCCAAAAAATGCAGGACATTGAGCACCTTCTTCAAGGGGCTCAATGCTTGGGACAAACGGTGGGGGATGTAAGGTCATCTTCCTACTCCATTACCAGGTCTAGGATGATACGAGGTGGAAACCTATACCTGCCATAGACCTGGTCGTCAGGCATCCCAAAAAGGCTTGTCCGGGGTGAAAAAATGCGGGTCCTGGCTATTCTCCTCCTCCTGTGCTGTCCCACGATCGGTGCTGCGACAAATGGGGCATTCATCGTAGCTGTATATACGTGTTTGTTGTTTGCGCGCACTTTTATACTGTGCGCGGGGACGCTTCCACCTGCCTTCGTGTGGCGGATGCGTTGACGCCTATGCGCGTCTTTTGCCGTGCATGGGTTTCCCATATCCGAATCCATGAATACGGGTTGTTCGCGTGCGTGTGGGCGTTCCGTGTAGTTCCCTGCAGTACTTCCTCAGTTGCGCCTTCTTTTTCACACGTTGTTCCCCATTCTGCATGTTACGCCCCGTTTTCCGCCCACTTTTGTTGTGTGCATCACGCTATGTGCACTTTCGCTGTGCGCGTAGCGCACGCCGTTTGATGACGTGTGCGCCCGCGTGCGCCACGCAGGATTTTAGCACACATCCCAGGATTTACACACGCACGGACTTCCACGAATCGATGTGCGCGGCTTTTGCACGCTTGCATGGCGCAAATTAATTCCATGAATCGGCCCCTTACTTTTTGCAGAATGGAAAGACAAAGTATATTTTTTTTATCAACGACATCCATTGGCGAAGGCACATTTGTTAGTCATTGGTTCATTACATTTCATCCATAAGGGGTTTCGAGGGTCTTAACATTTTGTAATAGAAAAAGGAACAAATGTATTTTTAGTTGAGTCTGTATTAATCAAAATGTATGGCCGAATTCAATGACTTATGCGAAATATGCAGAATATGTTATGATATGCGTTCCTCCTCTTTGAAATGATCTGAATGTTTAAAGCCCTTTTATTTTAAAATGTCATTCTGTCAAATCGTTTTTCTTTTTTCTAAATATATAAAATGTGCATCCTTTTTTAAAGATAACTTTGCTTTACATTGAATCCCCCTCTTGTTCTTGCTCTGCTCCTTCTTAGTTTTTCTGTATATTGGGTGTCCCTTTGTATGTTTAAGTGCGATCTAGCTGCTTTTTTGATGCAGCGTGACAGTATCACTCGACTTAGGAAATAATGGAATACATTACAATAAAGATCATGTTCCCAGCGCTCCAGCATGAGGTATATTGTGAATTTAGAATAGGTTCTTTGTACTTCACAGTGTTCCCAAAATCTATTGGGTGTCTTGACTGTCTAGTATGCTTTTTTGATAAGCTTTCTGATGTATTTCTTTTTTTTGAATTACCTTTCGCTCTCCGTGTCTGATCATCTCTTTGTGCTTTCTCTTGCTGCATTTTGTAACCTTCTTTTATCGACTCACATCGCTTTTTCCAGTTTCTGTATTAAATGTACCATCTAAGCTCTCTGCAGCATTTACAATGAATAGATGAAAATGTATTCATATTTGGTTTTGCTGTGTGCTATAACTTAAATTATATTACGTTGGCTGAGAATCTCCGGTGCTTAGATGTCCTTTTTTATTTCTGTATATTAAAATATGTGCTGATCTTTTTTCCCTTTGACAATTTTTTCCACTTTCTTGTATTTAGGTTTTGCTCTTTGTGACTACAGTGGCAAAGTTTGCGTTAGAGGTCACATTAACCAGGTAAGTTGTCATGATCCAAACACATTTCTAATGTCACTATGAACAAATTGATGTAAAATGACTTTATAGAACTTCAGTAAAAAAATGCCTACACCTTAATGAAGATGTCAACAGCAAATAATGCGGATGGAACCTAATCGTGTGCGCTTTACTACTGCACGCTTGTATTCCAATACACCAGGATATCCCAAGACACAGTGCAGTCATACTGTATGGCTTTTTTAATGGGGCATTGGGATATTTTACACACTTTCCAGGTCAATCGAGCTCATTCTGCAATAAGCCCGTGTGTATTTATTTGTGCGAAGTACACACTATTTGGAAAGTTGTGTAAAAAATTGTGGTCGTTTTTGTTGGCAATAAATAAGATAAACAGTATGTCGAAATAAATCTCTACTCTGCAAAATTTGAAGCAGCAAAATACTATTTAAAGATGTTAAACACTGCTCAACCCACTATCAGAAACTGCAATATTATGATATGATATGATAGGTTGTATATAACGTGCTTAATGCCCAGAGGTTTCTAAGCGCGGACTCGTGGATAGAACCTTGCGTGTCATCTTGCTTCCAAGGGGAGCTTGTTGCACCTGAGCTATAACAAAATTTCACAGTTAATACCCTATTCATCGATGTGATACATAAGATTCAGGGACATATCGATACGGCATGAGCTCCAGCCATAGCACTCTTAATTTCTCCCCTTGAAACAACACTGTGTCCAGCTGTGTACCCCCGAACTCCAGATGATCTTAGCAAAACTGTCATATCCATTAAGATGACTTACTAGATGGATGACATCCTACCTGCCAGCATCATGCAATCTGTTTAGGGCACCACTGTCACCCTACGACGCAACCCTGGAAATGCCTTCCCCGACGAGGCATTTTTAACCCCTAAAATAAGATTCATCCAACCACTACTTAAAAAATAAAATAATAAACTATACCAAGATATGTGCACAATTATTGCTTCTCCATGACTACCTAGAAACAATTGTGTACAGGCACTTCATACATGCTATATCATATCAATCCAAATGTAGCACAGAAACAGCAGCCACACAGCAACCACACAGTATAACGTTGATGCTCTCCGCGTTATGGACAAAGGAGGCTCCTGCTCCATAGTCCTACTAGATATCATGGCACAGTAGATCACACCTTGTTGATCAGATTACTATCAGTCATGATGGGATTCTCTGGCATAGTCTCTAGCTGGTTTATCTCCTACTTATCAAACAGGCACCTGATCAGGTCAAATGGGTAATTCAGATCAGACCGTTCTTATGCAGAGTCATTCAGGCCTCCTTCTTAGCCATGCTGATTTTCAATCTCTACATGCTTCCACTAGTTTAACTCCACACCTACTCAATCATATCAGTGCACCAGTAGCGGATTACACACAGCTATTTCTTAAAGTGAATTTTGCACAGGAGATCTCACACATCTGAAATTGCTTCAACACCATCCATACCTGCAGTATTTGTATTTGTATTTTGTATTTTATTTATTTATATAGCGTACCTGGCCCCAGGGCATCCAGGTGCACCACTTAGGTTACAACATAGTATATACAAGCAGGGCAAGGTGATAGGCAGTACATGAACAAGAGAACATTTACATATTATATACAGATTCAAATTATGACAACAAATTACATATTTGCAAACAGAAGTAAATACCTGAAGCTCAACCTGATGCAAACAGACTACCCAATGTTAACTAATTGATCAGAAAAATTGTTCAGTTTCATCATTGAGAGAGGCCTATCCTTCCACAAGCATATCGAAGAAAATTCCTAAGATGTCTGGTGCAACTAGTTCTCCCCAATCAGAATTTCCCACCATGGTCCTTACCCTAGGGATTTCATACCTCAACAGTAGCAATGCCTTATTCACTGAGTGGCTACCACAGATCACGCCTTGTAAAGGCGGTCCAGCACAATGCTGCATGATTAAGCACAGGAACCAACATATTTGACCATATCTCTCCAGACCTAAGAACATTGCATTGGCTGCTCATTCCAGGCAGCATTCGTCGCATTAAGATCATGAACAACTAGACACCAGCCTACCCTGTTGCAAAAACCCTGCAATTCGGCCAGCTCACTCCCCAGCTAGGAAGAACGACACTGTTGCCAGGCTTGAGACCAAGGTAGCCTCCAAGGAGAAAGCAAGGAAACAGGCATTCACCAATCCAACTTCAATTCAGGAAAGCAGCACACACGTTTCCCTTTGAGGAATGTCTAAGAGATATAGCCATTACCTGGCACCCACCTTGGGAGAACCATCCCCTGGTTTATGCTAGAGAACCCCCACACCATGCCTGGCAAGTACAGCCTTTTGTAACACATATATTTTATTGTTGTACAGTGCTCTGTTCCAGCCCGGCTAAGTTTGATCTATATAAAGCCATGCACATACCTACAAACAAAAGAAGCTTTCAATATCAGCTGGAGAAATAGACTCAGGGGACTCACCTGCTAATTGGCAAATTCTCGTTAGAATCCAATGCATGTTATTATTGGAGTTTAAAAATCACCACAGGTGAATAAACGTTGATATAAAATGCTTTTCTTACAAGTGATTGAATGTAATGTTTTTTAAATAAGTATTCTTCTGCAGGGGGATGTAATGTTTTTTAAATAAGTATTCTTCTGCAGGGGGGGTGGCTTGGCAGCCTTCATCTAGGAAGTGGGTTTTTGCTATCTCTCCCATCTTCTGCATAATCATGTTGCTCTAATTATCTAAAAGGACACCTTCCAAGGACTTGATTGTTGTGGTCTTCTACTACTAGGAATTCTGAACAAGCTGATGAATTGAGACAGCATTATAACCTATTGTCCACCTCTCATTGACTCCCAGTCCATCTAGTTTTCTGATCCTCAGGGTGACAATCAATGTGGAGAAGGAGTAACGATAAAAGGTCGAGGCGCCTTGACAGTCCACACAGCAGGATTCCAGACTATCTCTATGTAGTGCTTTATCAGGGAAGCATCCAATGACGTGAGGTGTGCAGACCTCTGATTATGGCTGCGCAAATTGCTACTTGCTCCTTGAGTGCTGCCACTGCAGGTCCGATGTTCCAAATAGGCCCAGCCAGGTAGCAGAGCATGATGGTTTGTTTCTGGCAGGATGTCACTGCTTGTGAGGAGGGGGATCCACTGTGCAGATTAGTGCATGTGTATGATGAAGAGTAAAGCTGACCTTACATTACATTTCTTGGATACTCTGGTATACCATAATCCAAATTAACTAGACCTTTACCTCTTTTTTGGAAATGTATGAAGTGAAAGCCTAACCTTCATACCTCATCTTTCCATCTGCCATTTCTTAACTATGGTTTGTTATATTTCCAATTACCCGGTATCAAAGGAATATGCTCTAAAGGACTTACATTTTCAAGAAGCACCTGATGATATTGAAACATGACTCACTGCTCAAGGCCAGTAGGATAGCAGAGTACTTAATCTAGATCAAGCCACAGTGTTAAAAGGTCATGTTAAATATGCAATGATGCTCTTCTCCACTCGGAGATTCCCGGTGTCTTGAACATAATGGGGGTAATTCATAGAATTCTGCACACAAGTGGCGCACGCGGCTGGCGCAAGGTGTGCACGTGCGACTTTCTGCGCCAGCCGCGTGCGCAAAATTCATTTCCGCGCACAGGGTATTCATGGATTTTAACATCCAAAACCAGCCGTGGCGCAGAGTGGCGCAGCGACCCTGCAGCAGCGCCAGTTACGCCCCCAACCCCTACCCGTGCGCCATGTACAGCGCACAAATCCCGTACATGGCGCACAGGCTCACAACCACGAAAACGCCTGTAAAACTCCCCGGCAACCCTCCGAATGCACGTACTCCGCTGCGTGGGTGGTCGCACACGCGATTGGGCCTGTGCAAGAGGGGTACGTGTATCACTGGGGTTTGTGGGAAGTTTCACGCGCGATTGGCCCTGTGCGAGTGGGGTACGTGTATTACTGGGGTTCGCGGGAAGTTTCACACGCGATTGGCCCTGTGCGAGGGGGGTACGTGTATTTCTGGGGAGCCCGTGAGTGAAGTTTCACATGCTATTTTGCTGTCAGAGTGGGGTACGTGTATTTCGGGGGTGCGCGTGAAGTTTCACATGCGATTTTGCTGTCAGAGCAGGGTACGTCTATTTCGGGGGTGCGTGTGAAGTTTCACACGCAATTTCGCTGTCAGAAGTTTCACACGCGATTTCACTGTCAGAGCGGGGTACGTGTATTTCCGGGGTGTGCGTGAAGTTTCACACGCGATTTCGCTGTCAGAGCGGGGAACGTGTATCCAGTGTGGTGTGTGGGGAGTCCTACACGTGAAATGGCAGTGTGGGTCCACCCAGGTGTCCTCTCTACCCCCTCCACGGCCCCTGCAGGCAGCCCACACCACAGGGGACTACCCTGCACCCGTGGTCATGTACCGCAGGCAGCCCATACACCATGGGCATGCCCCCCAGCCAAGCCACATGTCACGTTGCAATATGATCACCAACTCATGTCCCCCAGCACCCCCACCCCCCAGCAGTGAGGGCCACCTGCCAGCAGGCCCCCACTGATTTCCCACTCATGTCCCCCAGCACCCCCACCCCCCAGCAGTGAGGGGCACCTGCCAGCAGGCCCCCACTCATGTCCCCCTGCACCCCCACCCCCCAGCAGTGAGGAGCACCTGCCAGCAGAACCCCACTCATGTCCCCCTGCACCCCCATCCCCAAACAGTGAGGGGCACCTGCCAGCAGGCCCCCACTCATGTCCCACTGCACCCCACCCCCCAACAGTGAGGGGCACCTGCCATCAGGCCCCCACTCATGTCCCACTCATGTCCCCCTGCACCCCCACCCCCCAGCAGTGAAGGGCACCTGCCAGCAGGCCCCCACTCATGTCCCACTCATGTCCCCTGCACCCCCACCCCCAGCAGTGAGGGGCACCTGCCAGCAGGCCCCCACTGATTTCCCACTCATGTCCCCGAGAACCCCCACCCCCCAGCAGTGAGGGGCACCTGCCAGCAGGTCCCCACTCATGTCCTCCTGAACCCCCACCCCCCAGCAGTGAGGGGCACCTGCCATCAGGCCCCCACTCATGTCCCCCTGCACCCATGTACCCCCACCCCCCAGCAGTGAGGGGCACCTGCCAGCAGGCCCCCACTCATGTCCCACTGCACCCCCACCCCCCAACATTGAGGGGCACCTGCCATCAGGCCACTACTCATGTCCCCCTGCACCCCTGTACCCCCACCCCCCAGCACTGAAGGGCACCTGCCAGAAGGCTCCCACTCATGTCCCACTCATGTCCCCCTGCACCCCCACCCCCCAGCAGTGAAGGGCACCTGCCAGCAGGCCCCCACTCATGCCCCACTCATGTCCCCCAGCACCCCCACCCCCAGCAGTGAGGGGCACCTGCCAGCAGGCCCCCACTCATATCCCACTCATGTCCCCTAGCACCCCTACCTCCCAGCAGTGAGGGGCACCTGCCAGCAGGCCCCCACTCATGTCCCACTCATGTCCCCCTGCATCCCCACCCACCAGCAGTGAGGGGTACCTGCCAGCAGACCCCCACTCATGTCCCACTCATGTCCCCCAGCACCCCCACCCCCCAGCAGTGAGGGGCACCTGCCAGCAGGCCCCACTCATGTCCCACTTGTGTCCCCCTGCACCCCCACCCCCCAGCAGTGAGGGTCACCTACCAGCAGGCCCCCACTCATGTCCCACTCATGTCCCCCTGCACTCCACCCCCCAGCAGTGAGGGGCACCTGCCAGAAGGCCCCCACTCATGTCCCACTCATGTACCCCTGCACCCCCACCCCCACCCCCCAGCAGTGAGGGGCACCTGCCAGCAGGCCCCCACTCATGTCCCACTCATGTCCCCCAGCACACCCACCCCCCAGCAGTGATGGGCACCTATCAGCAGGCCCCCACTCATGTCTCCCTGCACCCCCACCCCCCAGCAGTGAGGGGCACCTGCCAGCATGCCCCCACTCATGTCCCACTCATGTCCCCCTGCACTCCACCCCCCAGCAGTGAGGGGCACCTGCCAGAAGGCCCCCACTCATGTCCCACTCATGTACCCCTGCACCCCCACCACCCAGCAGTGAGGGGCACCTGCCAGCAGGCCCCCACTCTTCTCCCACTCATGTCCCCCAGCACACCCACCCCCCAGCAGTGATGGGCACCTATCAGCAGGCCCCCACTCATGTCTCCCTGCACCCCCACCCCCCAGCAGTGAGGGGCACCTGCCAGCATGCCCCCACTCATGTCCCACGCATGTCACCCTGCACCCCCACCTCCCAGCAGTGAGCGGCACCTGCCAGCAGGCCCCCCACTCATGACCCACTCATGTCCCCAGCACCCCCCAGCAGTAAGGGGCACCTGCCAGCAGGCCCCCACTCATGTCCCACTCATGTCCCCCAGCACCCCCACCCCCCAGCAGTGAGGGGCACCTGCCAGCAGGCCCCCACTCATGTCCCACTCATGTCCCCAAGCACCCCACCCCCCAGCAGTGAGGGGCACCTGGCAGCAGACCCCCACTCATGTCCCACTCATGTCCCCCAGCACCCCCACCCCCAGCAGTGAGGGGCACCTGCCAGCAGGCCCCACTCATGTCCCACTCGTGTCCCCCAGCACCCCCACCCCCCAGCAGTGAGGGGCACCTGCCAGCAGGCCCCCACACATGTCCCACTCGTGTCCCCAAGCACCCCACCCCCCAGCAGTGAGGGGCACCTTCCAGCAGGCTCCCACTCATGTCCCTCTCGTGTCCCCCAGCACCCCCACCCCCCAGCAGTGAGGGGCACCTGCCAGCAGGCCCCCACCCATGTCCCACTTGTGTCCCCCTGCACCCCCACCCCGCAGCAGTGAGGGTCACCTACCAGCAGGCCCCCACTCATGTCCCACTCGTGTCCCCCTGCACCCCACCCCCTAGCAGTGAGGGGCACCTGCCAGAAGGCCCCCACTCATGTCCCACTCATGTACCCCTGCACCCCCACCCCCAGCAGTGAGGGGCACCTGCCAGCAGGCCCCAACTCATGTCCCACTCATGTCCACCTGCACCCCCACCACCCAGCAGTGAGGGGCACCTGCCAGCAGGCCCCCACTCTTGTCCCACTCATGTCCCCCAGCACCCCCACCCCCCAGCAGTGATGAGCACCTGTCAGCAGGCCCCCACTCATGTCCCACTCATGTCACCCTGCACCCCCACCCCCCAGCAGTGAGCGGCACCTGCCAGCAGGCCCCCCACTCATGTCCCACTCATGTCCCCAGCACCCCCCAGCAGTAAGGGGCACCTGCCAGCAGGCCCCCACTCATGTCCCACTCATGTCCCCCAGCACCCCCACCCCCCAGCAGTGAGGGGCACCTGCCAGCAGGCCCCCCACTCATGTCCCACTCATGTCCCCAGCACCCCCCAGCAGTGAGGGGCACCTGCCAGCAGGCCCCCATTCATGTCCCCCTGCACCCCCACACCCAGCAGTGAGGGGCACCTGCCCGCAGGCCCCCACTCATGTCCCCCTACACCCCCACCCCCAGCCGTGAGGGGTACCTTCCAGCAGGCCCCCACTCATGTCCCACTCATGTCCCCAGCACCCCCCAGCAGTAAGGGGCACCTGCCAGCAGGCCCCCACTCATGTCCCACTCATGTCCCCCAGCACCCCCACCCCCCAGCAGTGAGGGGCACCTGCCAGCAGGCCCCCACTCAGGTCCCCCTGCACCCCCACCCCCAGCAGTGAGGGGCACCTGCAAGCAGGCCCCCACTCATGTCCCCCTACACCCCCACCCCCAGCAGTGAGGGGTACCTTCCAGCAGGCCCCCACTCATGTCCCCCTGCACCCCCACCCACCAGCAGTGAGGGGCACCTGCCAGCAGGCCCCCACTCATGTCCCACTCGTGTCCCCCAGCACCCCCACCCCCCAGCAGTGAGGGCACCTGCCAGCAGGCTCCCACTCATGTCCCTCTCGTGTCCCCCAGCACCCCCACCCCCCAGCAGTGAGGGGCACCTGCCAGCAGGCCCCCACTCATGTTCCACTCGTGTCCCCCTGCACCCCCACCCCCCAGCAGTGAGGGGCACCTGCCAGCAAGCCCCCACTCATGTCCCACTCGTGTCCCCCTGCACCCCCACCCCCCAGCAGTGAGGGTCACCTGCCAGCAGGCCCCCACTAATGCCCCACTCGTCTCCCCCTGCACCCCCACCCCTCAGCAGTGAGGGGCACCTGCCAGCAGGCCCCCGCTCATGTATCCCTGCACCCCCACCCCCCAGCAGTGAGGGGCACCTGCCAGCAGGCCCCCACTCATGTCCCACTCATGTCCCACTCATGTCCCCCTGCAACCCTACCCCCCAGCAGTGAGGGGCACCTGCCAGCAGGCCCCCACTCTTGTCCCACTCATGTCCCCCAGCACCCCCAGCAGTGAGTGGCACCTGCCAGCAGGCCCTCACTCATGTCCCACTCATGTCCCCCAGCACCCCCACCCCCCAGCAGTGAGTGGCACCTGCCAGCAGGCCCCCCACTCATGTCCCACTCATGTCCCCCAGCACACCCACCCCCCAGCAGTAAGGGGCACCTGCCAGCAGGCCCCCACTCATGTCCCACTCATGTTCCCCAGCACCCCCACCCCCCATCAGTGAGGGGCACCTGCCAGCAGGCCCCCACTCATGTCCCCCTGCACCCCCACCCCCCAGCAGTGAGGGGCACCAGCCAGCAGGCCCCCACTCATGTCTCCCTGCACCCCCACCCCCAGCAGTGAGGGGTACCTTTCAGCAGGCCCCCACTCATGTCCCCCTGCACCCCCACCCCCAGCAGTGAGGGGCACCTGCCAGCAGGCCTCCACTCATGTCCCCCTGTACCCCCACCCCTCAGCAGTGAGGGGCACCTGCCAGCAGGCCCCCATTCATGTCCCACTCATGTCCCCCTGCACCCCCACCCCTCAGCAATGAGGGGCACCTGCCAGCAGGCCCCCACTCATGTCCCACTCATGTCCCCCAGCACCCCCACCCCCCAGCAGTACGGGGCCCCTGCCATCAGGCCCCCACTCATGTCCCCCCCCTACATGAAATAAAGATGCACAATCATGGGCCACTTCTACACCAAAATACCACAGCACGCCACCCCATTCTTGAGACGCAATGATTTCCCAATCCACCCCACACTGACATGCCTTTCTCAAGACACAAACCAAAATTCAACTATGTACATCAACACATGTCCGTCACACACACACACACTGGTTGGCATTGATTGTGTAAACCAACATTTTCACATACATTAACCCAATGAGCGAATCCCACACATGGAACTAAAATATGAAAATGTATTATGTACAAAAATAAAGCAATGAAATGAAAGCATAACAAAATAGCAAACATGAAATGAAAAGCATGTGCAAAAGATGAGTAAATGAAAAGTACAACCAATCCAAAGAAATCCGAGAGAAAAATAGTCCAAACTCTCCCTCCACCAACGCAAATCCAAAGGAAACGTAAAAAGAAAAATCCATTAATTCATGTTCAAAATCAAATAAAAAGTTCAAATGAATCCATTGTCCAACTATGTACAATCCATTGTCAAGGGTCCATGAGCCCAACAAAGAAATTAAACCTACCTAAGAAACTACCTAATAAAAAAACTATATACAAATGTGTGTGGCATTGTCCATTCACCACAAATCAAAGGAAAAGGAAAAGGAAACCTAACTCTAAAAACTATTTACAATGGCAGCGGGTTAGTCCGATGGCTCACTTCCCGATTTCCCGGGCCAGGGCATCATCGAACTCCTGCTCGATGTCTCGGAGGCGGTCCTCTTCAATGGCCCGAGGGTTCGCAGGGACGATGACATGTGGACCTCCAACTCCCTGCGAATTGCCTCGAGGCACTCTACCCGCCTCAGAGCCCTCCACATGGAGTTCTCCACCATGACCATTGTGAGCCGTGCCTCTTCCGCCCGCTGCCACTCCGCATCTATGGCCTGGCCCAACCGCTGCCACATGGAAGACACTTCCAATCCTGGGTCCTCCTGCCCTCTGGCCTATGTCTGCCCCTCCGATGTTGAAGGCCCCGAGCAATCATGGCTCCCGCCTTGTTGCTGCTGCTGCTGTGCCTGTGCCTGTGCCCTGGCTCTTGCTGCCTGCACGTCCTCCTCCGGCTGGGGTGCAG
The DNA here is from genome assembly GCF_040938575.1 of Ambystoma mexicanum. Lineage (NCBI taxonomy): Eukaryota > Metazoa > Chordata > Amphibia > Caudata > Ambystomatidae > Ambystoma > Ambystoma mexicanum. The sequence goes on from NC_090934.1 coordinate 1,307,916,021, forward strand.
TTGTTGAGGTGGCCACCCCTGCTGGACGTCCGACTCCCGACTGTGGCAGGGACGTGTCCTCCACCAGCCTGGCCACAGGGTCAGAGGCAGCTCCACAGGGTACCCAGGTGATACATGGGTGGGAAGATGGCATGGAGGAAGACTGGCGCATAGGGGGTTCAGGTGAGGAGGGGGTCGGAACAAGGTCCAGCAAACGGAGGAATCCGGCCCTGGAGACCCGTCCCAGTAGGTCAACGCGGTCAACGAAAACACTGCAGGTCACCTTGCATGCCCCGTTGACGCAACGCCATCCCACTCAGGACAAGCTCAACCCAGTCCCGGATGGCCACGTCTGCAGGGAGAGGAAGGCCAGTTGTTGTAAGCAGATCCCCTCCCTGAAAACGGGTCTGGAAGTAGGCATCCCTGCTGGTGCGGGATGATGCAGTCACAGGATCGGGGACAGAATTACACACAGGCACCTCCGCGGTGGCCTGTGCTGCCTCCTGTCCCTGCCCCTGGACTGCACCACTAGCACCAGTGGAATCCCGACCTCCAGACCCCGTGTCTGTCCCTTCCATGGCCTCCTCCTCCACCAAACCCCCCACCAACCTGGATGACTCTGTGCCATCTTCCTCCGTTGGACCCTGTGGAGTCTCAACTGCCCCTTCTGCTGCCGAGGAGTCCAACTCCGACCTCCCCCTCTGGGACCTACCCTCGGCAGCTGCGGCCTGGGACGCGGCACCGGACTCCTCACTCCCTGACGAGATGACAACCTGGGAGGGCAGCCGGGCCTTGCATCTCTGGCTGGTGGTGCGATCCCTGCCGCCTTGCTCCACAGCACCCTCTCCGCCCTCTTCATCAGTTGACGCTGCACACAGGGAGAGATAGGACACAGGCATCAGGGCACTGTACAATGGACTGATACACACATGACAGTTGTACATGAGTGGCAGTTTCAAACTTCAGGCATGGCATCACAATCCCCAACACACATGTCATTTCAATTCACACACATGAGTAATTCCACAGCAATATCGCACCAGGCAGCACCATCCATACACATACAACAGTATGAGCAGCCGAAGGTGAGCCTGACATCACATGAAACACAGGGAGTGCACAAGACATGCACACATGCCACCACACTTACATGCACCAACTGCACCAACTGTTGCAGTGATGAGATCGCCATCCATGTCACATCTGCCATTCAGCCTTCTACATATCAGTGTCACATGCATCCATGTTGCATCACAGTTGCACACTTGTCAAATGCACACACATGCACATGTACACAGTGCAGATACATGCAGCTGGAACCAACATCCATGTGTGACACCACAACCATGCCAATGTACATACACAGTTATTCAAACATGTGTGCTCCTACATCTGCATTTGGCCTGCAGTCTCACACATGAGAGGACTTGCATGTGTCAGCCTCACGCCCCTGTACATACACATCCATACATGGCCCTACAAAAACACATGGGCAACCTGAACACTACTGGCACACCAAGCCACGCACAGCGTCCAATCAGTATGCATGTACACTTACCGCTCGACTCCAGACGGGTCTGCCTCTCAAGGACCTGGACGTGGACCGCTGGGCATATGCATTCCAGGACCCTCATTTGGTGGTCGGACAGGTGGCCCCGGTGCCCCTTGGCATCCGCAGTCTTCAAGAGGCGCCGGGCCTTGTCGAGGGTCCTGGACCTGAAGTCCTCCCAGCGCTTCTTGACTTGTTTGATGTCACGGACTGCCACCCCCTCCTCGTTGATGGCAGTCACGATGTCCATCCAGATCCTGATCCGTCCTTCATAGTTGGCGTGAGAACTTCCAAAGAGAGCATCATACTGCCCCAGGACTTGCTCCACCAGGACACCAACTTCCCTGGCACTGAAGCTGGTGCCCCTCTGCCTCTCTGGCTGGGGGTTGCCAGTGGTGCCAGATGGTGGTGTGCCCGACATGGCAACCCCAGAGGCAGGTGTGGGTGGGCAACTGGGTCCTGGGGCTGGGCTGTGGAGCGATGGTATCACAGTCGGGAATCTTCAGTTCCAGCAGGGGTGGTCACAACAACTGCACCCCTGCAGATGGCTGATAAGCAGGCAGCAAATAGCAGGGCACGTGGACATCAGGCAGGCAGGCAGCAGCAGATGGCAGGTGGGAGCGTGCTCGGGGCTCTGGGGGGCATTCTGGGCAGGAACGTGGTCTTCCGTGTGTTGTTGCGTGGCCAGCTTGATACGGAGTGATTTGGCACGTGAAAATCTTCCACGTCTACATGTAATTCGAGGAAAGGCCCTTAGCGCGTAAGCGCGTCTGTGACATTACGCGCGCGGGCGTTTCCCTCATGACGTGGGCATAGTGGTTCAGGGCCTGTGAAAAAACTGCACGTCCATGTGTGAATGCGTGTAATCCGAGGAATGGGCCTACGTGTCTGTGACGTGACACGCACGGGCATTTCCCTCAACATGGGTGCATGTTCATCGTACACGTGCAAAAACTACACGTCCGAGTGTCAGCTCGTGTAATTGGAGGAAAGGGCCTTAGCGCGTACACGCTTACGTGACGTTGTACGTGTGGGCCGGTTTAAAAGGTACGGGTAGGACGCCATTTCCTTGTACGTGCTTTTCGTGGAGAGCGAGTGGATGAATTCTGTACTTCTTGTCGGTTCACGCGTGATTACTTCACAGCGCTTCAAGTTCGTACTCCCTGTTTCCTCTGACAGCGTTCATTTTTTTTGTTGGGCCTGTTTCCTCAAACAGCGTTCACTTCTTCTTTTGTCCTGTCTCCTCAGACAGCGTACAAATCTTCTTTTGGCGGGGGTGTTCTTTTTCCAGGCAGACGGTGAGTCACGTATGTATTTACCAACTGTGCTTGCCCCGTGTGTTGCGTACCCCTTCAGAGGTCATTGTAGGCTGTGTGTAACACGCGTACACTTATTTTTTTGTTTCTGGGTGCCACAGCGTAGTGCAGGTTCATTTATACACGCACGTGGTCTACGAGGGGTTGCGTGCATGTTATTTTTTGTTTTTAGGGTTCCTGTGCATTGCGTGACCCGTCATCTTCCCCAAGGGTCACAGACATCCTTGCTAGAGCACTAGGGTACGAATTCTATCTAGTACCCTACCCCTTTCATCCCCAATTGCCCAGGACAATAGTTTACTGCTACTCCCATACGCACAACAACATCAGTGCCATGGTTGGGAGGCGACTAAGCGGTAAGGGAGGCAAAAGTGGCCGACCCCCAAAAGGTGGGCCTGGTGGACATGGTAGGGGACATGGCCAGGATTTGCTGGGCGCCCCTAGACCTCCATGTGTGGAGGAGCAATCAGCTATGCCCATGCCCCCCCCATGGTTTTGGGAAACGTAGCTGACACCATCCCAGCTCAGCCCTTGTTGGACCAGCCCATTGTGGCACCTGAACCGGCACAGGATGACTGCCAGGCTGACTTTCAGGTCAGCAAGTCTACGCCACATGTGGCGGTGCAAGTTGGTGTCACCAGGCCACATGGATCTGGGGCAGCTATGTCATCTGCTGCCCCAAGTAGGCAAGTTGGGGAGGCTGCAGGGGCAGCTGCAGCTCGATCCACCCCAGCTCTGAGTCTCCCAGCCGGGACAGTGTCAGTCCCGGTCCATCAAACAGACGTTGCCCCTGCCAACATCACCCTGCAGCCAATGCCTGCACCAAGACCTATGGTCATTGTGCATTCGCACACTCCTAGTACCCAGTCCACCGGCGCTTCTGCCCCTACTGACCAGAGCAGCGTAAGCCACTCAGGATCCGCACCACCTTTGAAAAAGAGAAAGAAGGGTGCTCTTGTACTACAGGCTGAGACCCCAGACACGGCTACACACTCCGGCACGTCAAGGAAGCCTAGCTTTAATGACGCCAAACTTGATGCACTAGTGGCCTATGTGTCGGCACATAGCCGCGAAATGGTGGTGACTGCAGGGTGCAACACCACACCTGGTCAACGTAAGGCACACTGGCAGACCATCGTGGACATCATTAGTGCCCTTGGATTTGTGAGGTGCTCAGAAGATGATTGCTACAAGCGGTGGAATGACCTGAAACGCAGAGCAAAGAACAAGCTGGCCTCAAATCATGCTTCTACTCTGGTGACTGGCGGTGGGTCTCCACAAGAGGACCACCAACTCACTGAACATGAGTCTGTTGCTGGAACCTTCGTCACAGAGGAACAGATCAAAGGCGTGGGAGACCTTCCAGATTACGACGCATTGTCTGTTGAGTGCCCATGCATGTGTGTGTAATCCATGTGTATGTTGTGTGGGTGACAGGTTCTGATTGAGTGCCAGGTGAGGGTGTGTGCACCTGAGTGGTATGGGTCACCCATGTGCTTCCTCCAAAACATTCACTGGCCTTGGATTTGGGTATGACAGTATCCCTTCTGCCCACAGTAGCCATTTAGCGTCACATTACTGCAGTTGCCCTTGAACTGTCATCTTGCAACAACATTGTTCAGAATTTTTCAGTGTTCATTCAGGCTGATTGTTTCAATTCTCCCACTTTTGCAACATAGTTTTCAGCCCTATTGTCACATATGTGACATGCTTCTGTCATTGATTACACCCCACATTGGCCCACATTTGTTACCTTGTTATGTGAATGATTAGAGCATTCAGGCTGATTGAGTATTGGCCTGCTCATATTGATTTTTGGTGCCTGTTTGTATGTGGTACATGATAGTTGTTTCCTGTGAAGTTTAAGTGACCAACCATTGATGTGTACATCTGCCTGCAATCACTGTATTCTTGTACACTGGATGTGTTGCAGTGAGTGGCACATGCGTATTTTGTCACACTATGTAGCATTTTTCATCTCATCGTGTCCATCTCACATGGATGGCTGACAGTACTCATTCACTGACATATGGCTGTACTTGTCAAATGTACCATGGCTATGTTACATGCCATTTGTGTGCTGGCATGTGTCATGTATGTGTATTGGACATGCCACTCACAGGCTAATGTGTGATGCCAGTGCTACCCAGCATGCAGCAAATGTGTTGCTTTTCCATCTTGGTGTCATCAGTGTCTGCTTTTTGCCTCCCCTTCCAACTCAGTGACAGTGAGTTCATGCATGCCAGGATTATAGTCATGTGGGACATGTGTAAATCATGTACTGGATCTCTGGCTTGTCAGGCCTATGTGTGTGCTATGGTGCTAATGCCTGTTTCCATTTTTTGTCTTTCATGTTTTTGCAGGTGATGACGCACTTGATGCTGTTGAGGTTGAGGAGATGGTGCAGGAGGAATCTCAGGCACGACCGGGCACCAGTGGGGGACGTGGTGTGGTGGTGGGTGAAAACCCAATCTTACTGCAGACCATACTGTCCAGGGGTGTCTCTGGGTGCACCTCCCTAGACCTCTATTCAGGTGCTGAATCGGATGATGAGACATGTGCCGTCGCAGGTGAGTGTTTCTGGCAGGGATTCTGTTCTGTCCAACCCACCTGCACCAGGGATAGAATCCTCTATGGAGATGTCAGTGTTGGTAAATCCGCCTTTGGCGGTTACGGATGCAGGGTCACACTCCACAACATCTGATCCTGTTCCTGGGCCAACAGATCAGAGGGGGAATGCAGTCCTGCAGCCTTAGGCGGTGCCAGCACAGCAAGGTGCAGATCGCCTTGCCCCGAACAGGTGTGGTGCCTGCCGACGCAGTGACCGTACGCCACCAGGCAATACTGTATGGGAAAACTCCATGTACGGTATGGCAACCCAACAGGCAGCATCAGTTGAAATGATGGCTCGGGCAATGGAGAGGGTGGCCACTTCCATTATCCCCACTGAAAGGCAGGTGGAGCAACAACAGCAGGCTACAGACTCCATTTGCCAATCACACAGGGAAGACATGTTGGCGTCCAACAGGGACCAACGGGCGGCACTGGAGACTCTGCGGGAAGCCATTTCTATAGAGTCACAGGGCCACGGGGAAGCCCTCAGGGTAGAACTCCACAACCTCAGGGAGACTCTTGTTGAACTTGAGGCTTCCACAAATTTGAGGACAGAACAGCAGCTGGAGCGGCTCACACGTTTGCTCTCAGCTGAGCTGCAGGCAACTTGGGAGGAGATCCGGGCATCACGGGAGGCCATGTGTGCAGAAATGCAGGCAACCCGTCAGGTGCTGCATGGGGATCTCCGAACTATCATCCTCCAGAACGAGACCTTCCACACCCGCATGCTTGCTGCCATGGAGGACCATACCAGGGATTTGCTTGGGCTGCCTCCCATAGCACCACCACCTCCTGATGCAGCAGCAGAGGGTGATGAGTGCAACAGCAGCACTTCCCCCACAGTAGCGTAGCCGTGCAGGCCATGAGCCCATGGAGGTGTTTTTTTTTCCGTAACATCCACACAGGTGGGTGTGGGTGTGCACCACGTCCTAGGACCTCCTGGGTGCCCCCCCCCCCTCACCACCACATGGCCATTTTTGATTTTATTTGAATTTTTATTTTTACAGTGTGTTCCCTTGTGTGGCTCCCGTGGGCATCCACTGTGTATTCCGGCTGGGCACATGCAGGCTTGTCCTGTGTTTGGGTTAGATGCTTGGGTTCCTGACATACACCCCTCCTGCTTCCCGTTTCCATGGGCTTGCAAAGGGTGTGACCAAGTGACAGTGACTTACACAGTGACATTGGGCTCCCATGAGCTGTGTGGGCAGTCTGTAGTCATAACTGTGTGGAAATCCCTAGTGGGGTTTGTTTTTGTATTGAACACTGCATGGTGTATTGATATGTGCTTATGCATCCATGTCTTCCTCCTTATCCGCAGGTACCTTCTTCATGTCTTCACAAGGCCGTCTCCTTTGCAGATGCAGTTCATGTTGTATGCAGTACACTGACACATTTGCCTGACAGCAACACTCTGGAATTGGAAGGGGTCGATGTGCTGGCTTATTGAAGTTGTATGACTTACATTACTTTGAGTTTGTACTGTCATATTTTGGCAATGTTTCATGCTGTGTTGATGTTTTGTGTTGCTGGTAAGTATTTGGTCATGTGTGATGTTTGTTATTGATTAGTGGGAGCATATTGTCTGTGGCCTGTTTCCATTTGGGACAGTGCACTTTGTGACACTTGTGTCCTGTGTTGTGCATTCCTTTGTTTGCTTTCACATTGCAGGACAGACAGACGTGTGTTGGGTGGCGGAGATGGGGAGGGGTTGGGTGACATGGCGCTATTTTCATGTTCTATTTTGCAAAGGGGTAGTCATTCATGCAGCATAAATGTGTGTCTTTTTGTGACACAGCATTGGTTGTCTTTCAGTAGGTAGGGATGCACACAATGTAACACTTCCAGGTGACCAATCTCAGGCTGTTATGGTTGTGACAGTTGACTGTCCCTTATGTCATCATCATTGATTGTCAGCAGGTATGTGCCAGGGCTGTGTGCACTCCACAGGGGTGTGATTTTAGGTGAAGTAATTAGCCACCAGCTGTGTACGGGCTGCCTCACCACGTGCCCTTTCCCCTCCCATGCGCAGCGGCCGTGCATGTGGTTGGGGATGTGGGGGCACCACCATGTCCACCGGCAGGCCCCGGTGGGTTGCAACATTGTGCAGGACACATGCTGCCACTATGATCCTGCACACTACTGGGGGCGCGTATAGCAGCTGCCCACCAGAGCAGTCAAGGGAGCGAAAGCATGACGTGAGCACTCCGAATGTGCACTCCACTATGCCCCGGGTTGCAATATGGGCTGTGTTGTATCTTACCTCGGGTGGTGTGGTGGGGCGTCATCATGTGGGTGCTCAGAGGGTAGGCACTGTCCCCTGGGGAGGTGATGATGGGTATCATTAGTGGGGTTGTGACATTACTCAGTATCTGACATGCATGCATGTGCAGGGGCATTTATACTCATCAAGCAGCCATGTATCGCCATGCCGCCCAGCTTCTAGGTCCCGTTTTAGGGTTGACATTCTGTAAATGAAACTGTCATGGGTGGACCCAGGATAGTTGGCATATACTGAGGTGATGATTCCCTTGGCATCACATACTACCTGCACTTTGATGGAATGCCAGTGCTTGTGGTTTCTGTAGATGTGCTCAGTTGCCCTGGGAGGACGTAGAGCCACATGGGTGCAGTCAATGGCACCTAGCACTTTGGGGAAGTGTGCCACCCCGTAAAAATCCTGGACGACAGCCTGCCTTTCTGCAGGTGTTCTGGGCAGGTATATGTGCCTGCGGACTGATGGGCGTGCAGTCATGATGGCCAACACCTGGTGCAGGCAGCGTGACTGCATGGTCTGTGACACCCCCCCACTATGGCACTTGTCCGCTGAAATGAACCAGTGGCCAAGAAGTGCAGTACATTGAGCACCTTTTCCAAGGGGCTTAGTGCTTGGGAGCACAGGGTGGGTGATGTGAGGTCATCCTCCCACTCACTCACCCGGTCGAGTATTATGTGAGGTGGAAACCTGTACCTCCCATACACCTGGTCATCAGGCATCCCAAAAAGGCTGGTTCTGGTTGTAAAAATTCTGTCCCTGACTATCCTCCTCCTCCTGTGGTATCCCACGACCACTGCTGCGAGGAACGGTATATTCATCTTAGCGTCTGAGCTTGTTTGGTGTTTGCGTGCACTTTTATGCTGCACGGGTCCACGTACACCTGCTTCCGGCTGGCGTACGTGTTTCCGGATTAGCGTGTCTTTTTTGGTGCACGAGTTAGCCCCGTTCGATTCCATGAATACATGTTGTAGGCGCGCGTGTGGGCGTTCCGCACATCTGCCTCCTGTACTTCCCCCGTGACGCCCACATTTTCACACGTTGTTCCCCATTCCACGTGTTACGCCCTGTGTTACGCCTACTTTTGTTGTGTGCACTGCGCTATGTGCGCTTTCGCTGTGCGCATAGCGCACGCTGTTTGAAGACGTGTGTGCCAGCGTGCGTCACGCATGATTTTAGCACACATCCATGGATTTAGACGCGCCTGGACTTCCATGAATCGCTGTGCGCGGGTTTCGCTGCGATTTTCGCACTTGGGCTGCGATTTGCATGCTTTCGCACGCTTGCGCGGAAATTTTCAGCGCACATTAATTCCATGAATCGGCCTAAATGTGTGTTTATGTTCAATGAGTCGCAGGCATTTCATTAAAGACATAAACCCAAGGAAATAACCTTCTTCACAAAAAGAATCTTCAACACCAAAGTTGCCTTACGGAGACATGGCAAAGAATACATATAGTGAGGCAGAGTAATGAATTATTTCTTCATTATTTGGTGGACTCGCCTCTCATCAGACAAAACATTTTACCCATTCATGCCAATTCAAATTTCTTCTGATTATTCATCAATTGCTGATTTTTGCACAAAGGAGCTATATCTGCTATATCTGTTTGGCATGAAATATCTCACAGTAATAAAACACAGAACCATGATTGATGGTGAGGGCTACACTAACAGGTATGCTTCCTCATGTCCACCTAGAGCAGGCTTTGTGCTCACCCAAAATCAACCAGCTTTCTTTCACAAAGTTGATTCAACCATATTTCAATGTTCACAGGAACATATTTGGTACGAATATATCCATATATGTAGGCTCATTACAAGTTTGCAGTTCTGGAAATAAGGTGCCGGTAATAGCATATACCGGATCATTTCCAGACTGGCAAACTACAAGTCTGCTGGTAGGGGCTCTGGTCTACCAGCAGGCCGACCTGCCGGTAGATCAGGACCCTATTGGCAGATAAATAACTGAATCACTGGCACCGTTAGTAACAGTGTCGGTGATTCGGCCAACCCCATCCCATGGAATGAATGGGGAATTACTGGTTTCTCCAGCACCCATAATTTCCCGGTAACACCGGGATATCAGGTGGCAGAGATAGTACGGAATTACCAGAAGGATCCCAGGGAACTCATAATGAGCCCTATGGTCAGTGAACTAACTTTTTGGTTTGCTATGTTGACCTGCAAGTTAAGAGTTTGGCATGGGGAGGGTATATGGTGGATAGAATCCAGCGTATTCAGTCTTCTATGTATATATAATAGTATGACAGGGCTACTATTCTGCCTGACAATGTTGAGGCTTCTATTGATGTGCTAGCCTCTGGAAATGGTGACTTTCTCTGTCAGATTTTGTGGTGTTTTGTTTATGGTGATGCACGCCGTCTTGAACATGGTGTGTGCTTAAAGGGCCATCCTTTAGCTTCACCCCCTTCTAAACAAAAAATAACTTCTTGACGTTTACAAAGTTTGGTGATAAACTTCACGACGTATGTGAAGACAAAGTCCTGCAACTTACAGCCAGGACCGCTGGTGGCGTCTCCAAATCCACTCAACTTTCAAATTGGCTCCACCCCCCACACTAAACTGAGCAGTATTAACAAATGCTAACTTGAGGATTTAGCAGAGGGAGTAGTCCCCCCTATTCTAAATTAATCGTAGCCGACCCCCCTCCATGGCTTGTGGAGCCAAATGGATGCCTGCAATCCAGTCATGCATTCTTGCATATCCAGTGAAAATCCTTTTAAATTCTTTGAGTCATGAGGGGGAAAGAGGACTCAATCCACTTTAATGGTTAGTAGATGTTAAGTCAATGTGAGGACATTGGGTCAGCTGTTATCAGCACTGTTTTTCAGCTCTTCAGTGCTGCTTATTATCTTCTGCACCAGAGATGTGTTGCTAGGGGCATGTATTGGCACAAATGAAGACACGTGCTTAGCTCTCCGCCCTTTATTTATTAAAAAAGTAGCAGACGCATATCAGATACTTCGATGTTCATAGGTTTCTTGCACCAAGATGGAGGAGCACAGGAACCACCACGGTTTCGGTTCCATGTGATTATGTCGCCAGGGAAAAGTCGCCAGGTAGCCAACTTTTTTTTCCTGACCCCTAAAATTCTTTCTCCAAATATGCTATGAGGGGTATGATTGTATATGTTTACCTCCAATCCTAGAATATTTGGGAAAGTCTTTGTCTGGAGGGTGCATTTTTAGGCAAATGTCACCACCTGGCGGTCATTTTCATGGCGACATTATCACTGGATACGCACGATTTCTGATACAGGTGCACATTCCAGAGGCGATCCTTAAATGGCCCACCATCTAGTAATGGGGTGGCAATGTAAACATGGGCGCCCCCGCTCATGCTCTGCATGAAATGAGGTTCTTGGAGCGGAAAGAAGACAGACAAAAGCCTGAAAGGACTAATTTGTAGAAACAACCTTTCAATAGAAAAAAAAAATTCATCATACAATCTTTAAAAACAGAACTACTTTTAGATTGTCCCTACTGTGCAAATTCTCCTAGACCTGACCAGACAAGGTATAGGCAAAGGATGTGCCTGGCAGAGCTCTTAAGTTTGCACATATTTTGCTCATCACTTCGTGCAAAATGTGCACATCATACTGAGGAGGCACGGACCAATTTGTGCACATGAAGCACAATTTACAAAATCACAATTGCACTTTAAAAATTAGGGCATGCTAAATTATACCTTCGTTATCCAAGAAGCACTTGCACTTGATTTAGCGAATCGGTCACATACTGTATTAAAGTGCAAGTTCACTGAATCTTTTTCGGTCTTCACATTGCAGCTCAAGCCAGAAAAATATGCCATTTGTATCAATGCATTTTAATATATTCCGGACGTCCTTTATGAGTTCCTGGTTGTTTTACACGTTCTCAGCATGTTTTCCCACCTGGCAGATGAATGCTCTGGAAGGGAGTGCTCTGATTGCAAATTAGACAAATCAGTTTTTGAAAACTACTGAAACATGCAAATACTAAAAGGATTGCTATTTCTGTGTAGATGAAGGAACTGGCCTTGCATAGTTACTGAGTCTTTATAATAAAATAGATTATAACAACACCTGTTATTACAAAGCTTAGATGCCCGAGTAATCCATCATTAATCGCTATATAACAACACGTGTTATTACTATTATTATTATTATTATTATTATTATTATTATTATTATTGTTATAATTATTTATGTCAGTTAAAATTCGAAATGCAAAACAGGGTTGTGTTTTTGAGCCCAAGGTGCTTTTTTTATCTGCTTTCCATTAATACATTTTCCACTAGCAGCATTCATGTTTCAAGCACTTATAATGAAGTCATTATCTTGCCTTTATGATTTCAGTGTTGCAAACTATTAAAAAGCAGGACATAAATACAAATCTAATTTCATAAGATCATTATAGTAACAGGATACATTAGAACAATTGTCAAATTAAGGCTCATCGGCAAACACAATTTTATCTTATATAACGTAATTCAAAGATATTGCTCATCTTTCTATTGAGAACACAAACATGGTTAACACATGGCATGATAAGGGCAACACTCAACAGAATGCATCAAGTACCCCAGAGTAGGTCTTTGCTATTTCATAGAAAATGGCATTTATATTTTTTTGCATATAGTCATTCTAAGTGCACCAGAATCCCATGTATTTAATTCTGTAATAATGTCTGTTCTTTGGGGACTGGGAATGCACACAGGTCCAAACACACAAATATCCTTGCCCTTTTTCGCTGGCCATGCAATTAAAACATTCTGCAAGGCACTGAAACCCAGCAAGGGTCCTGCAAAACAAAGAAGAAATACTCTGGTCCCCAATAGATTGATACATTCCATAGCCTTTGTATCGTGACATTCACATTACCATGCTGTTCGAATGAGTATACATGGCTCATGGTTAGAAACACTTAAACGTTATGGTGAGTGTTGTGAAAAGGAAAATGAGCACCAAGCCCATGGTGCATTATGTACTTAGTTATTCAAGCGTGCAACCCTTTTATCAAATGTTATTGCATTTTATGCAAATCAACCAGGAACCCTGATTGTTCCTATTTGCTGCCCTTCCCTTTCCTCACAGAGGCATTTTCGAACAGTACAATAGGAAAGCACCAGGCTTCCCATCTTGGAAAGATAACCTTCTAAAAGGAAATAATGTCTGTGGTTATTCTGGGTATTGACAATACGCTCTGCTCAGTAAGACAAGTGTAAGCTTGTACAGTATAAACTGCAAGTGATCATTAAGAAGAAGCCATATACAATTTTAAAAAGAGCAAGTTTGCAATGTTTGTACATTTAAATAATGTCCTTTTTTTAGCTGATATTACACACCTTTTTATCTCTTGAAATACCCTTTATTCTTGAAAACGACAGTCAGCACCCCTACACTCCCACAGAGTCTATCTGCATCCCTCTCGCCCGCTGTATGGTTAATGCACCCTCATACTGCTTCAAAAAATGTGTGGTTTTTTGCTGGTCGTCCTGATGTCAGCAATGGTTGGGGTGGCTCTATCATGTAGCGGACGACGCAAGACTTGCACACAGGGAGAGTGAGAGCTCCAGCAACATTCAGTGAGACATAGAGAGGCAGAGACAAAGAGAACGAGAGAGAAAGACAGAGGGGAAAGAGCACTAGATAGGCCAGAACGAAAGATTTATGACCAGAGTCTTTTGCACGAGTGCACCAATGAAATGTTTCCATTAAATAATGTCTATTATTAGATAATGGGCCTCATTACGCGTCCGGCGGGAACCGCGGCGGTAAAACCGCCTGGTTACCGCCAGACTCGTATTACCATTCCGCCTCCTTGACTCCCGGAAATACCAGGGCATTACGACCCTGGTGTCCTGGGAATCCCGGAGACGGAATGGTGTAAATCCCCATTCCCATTGAGTCCCATAGGACACAATGGGAATGAGGAAGTGGAAACACCGGCACCATCTCGTGATGATGCTGGTGTTTCCACGTCCGCCTGCAGTGCGGGAGGTGTTCAACCCGCCAGGTCAGACCTGACGGGAAGATCACCTCCCGCCAGCAGGACTCGGGATCGGGCTGTCCGGAATTAACAGTGGCAGCGGATTTACCGCCACTGTTAATTCCGGACTGCCTGACCTGTAATGAGGCCCAATGTGTCACTAATATGGTGCATGCATTGTGCATGCCATGAAGCACACTTAGGGCCCGATTCATTTAATATTTGTCCGATTTAAAGTGAATTTACACTGCAGAAAAGTGACTTTGCACTGCCGACACAAACGCTGATTCATGGAACTGTGCAAAGTGTATAAATGACAACTGATTCAGTGCCCTAAAGCCCTGACGATGGACTCTGTCCAAAATGCATTGGCATATAGTAATTTTGTCACTGAACAGTAAGGCATACTTTATGCCTCAGTTATCAAAATGTAAAAACATGAAAGCGGATTAACCACAATACAGACTGGACTGAAGTTTGTTTATGGGTTTATGAATTTTCAACTTTTGACTTTAAGTTACGAGTAACTCCGGAAAGAGGACAGGGAGTAAGCACACCCAGAATCAGATTAGGTTCTGATTCTTCTCTTTTGATTTGCATACACTGACCATGTGCTAAGGCAACAGGGTGTACTCCAAGATATAGGGGGTCATTACGAGGTTGGAGGTAAGGGATTGCCGGCACCGTAAGGGTGCCGATGCCGGTAATCCCTTACCTTCGTATTCCGAGTTCCCTTGGTGCTTTCAGCAGGACTTAAGTACGGGACCCGCAAAGGTACCTCGGAGGTAATTTCGGTACCAGAAATGGGAATGGGGAAGGGCAAAAGGTGAATGGGGAATTACCGGTCCCTCCAACCCTGGAATGGACCGGTAATTAGGCCATTCACCATGCCGGATTTGGGACGGTTTCGGAGGCAACCATGGAGCTAATTACTCCATGGTTAGCTCCAAACCCGGAATGAGGCCCATACTCTTGATATATTACCTCATTAGACTGAATCTACTAAAACAACGCTGTGCCCACCCTATAACCTTTGGATTTACTGCCCTTACCGGTATTGTAATCTGCCCGTAATTGGGCATATTTATCGCTGGAATACCGGCAAACTTGTAATAAGACCCAGTATCCTGTATTGGTACAGTTTCTTCTGGGATGGAGTTTTCTTTTGGGCCTAATCCAGGGATTCTAGGTGGAAGTATACCCGACTGAATCCTCTTACAAACTTTTCATTTATCTTTGGGATGTAAACAGAAAGTCACTTACTCCTTGGGCATTGTTTTAAAGTTGTATGTTTGTATTAGATTAATTAATGGTTAGTAGGTATAAAGGGATGTGCCGAAGAAACACATTTTGAGATTGGCCCTCATTACGACCTTGGCGGAGGTCCATGGTGCAATTTGCACCATGGTCCATGGCGCTAAGCTGCCAACTCCGCCATGGGGGTTGGCGGACTTACCGCCCCATTCCGAGGTTGGCGGGGCGGTAAGTCCCCAATCCCCATTTACCCTTCCCCATTCCCATTTCTGGCCCCATAGGGCATAATGGGAGTGGGGAAGGCGTTAATTACGCCACCGTAAATTACGGTGGCGTAATTAACAACAAGGTCCCTTAGCGCCATGGATTTTAACGCCTGCAAAAAGCAGGCGTTAAAATCACCATGGCACTAGGGGAACTCGTACTCAGGCGGTAAGGTACGCCATGGTTTACGCCGGCGTAAACCCCTTTCCGCCAGGGTCGTAATGAGGGCCATTGTGTTCTTCTATAACCTTTTTTACCTTATGATATTCTTCACTTTAGATATTTTTGACAAGAATTTAGGGCATTGAATGTGAGGGTGTCTTCTCCATCACTTTTAGATAGATGGTGCACAGAGTGCTCACCAGTGAAGGAGTGGGGTATGAGAAACGGTGGATTTCCTCTGCTATCAGTTTTAGTTAGAGTGATGTAATAAAACACACCAATGAAACAAAGAAGTATACAACAAAGTTTCAACATCTCCCACTCGGGAAACCCACAAATGGTAATAAAACCTGCCAAAGAAGGGAGAGTGATAGTCCTTATGGATCAGAATGATTATGCAAATGTATTTCTTCTTCAACATAGTGAGGACCAGAGTTTTGAATTGCTAGCAGCCGATCGAAACTACTGAACAGCCTGTACACCAAAGAAATGAGAGAGGTGGTTGCCAAAGCAGGAAATACTTTTACTGACTAACAAGACCCAAGAATGGCAATTTAATATACATTACATAAGATATATATGACACTGCAACACTGTCTAGGCAGATTCATTGTATCAGGAGACTCAAAAATGCTGCTTTTTATATGTTACCGAAGATACATATGACACTGAAACACTGAGCATATTCATTGTGTCAGCAATAAACACAGTGTTGGAGAGTTTGTCTAAATGTTCAGATCACTTCTTGAGGTAACTCACTCCAGACATGAAATCCTATGTCAGGGGCACTACACATGTCATTAATATAATAGATCATACTAATGTTCATCACACACAAAATCCGCTTATTGCACTAGACATTGGGTCCATGTGGACCTGCATCGCCAATGAAAAGCTGCAGAAATAGTTGAAGCACATCCACAACTTTATCACGGAGAAGAAACAAGTGAAGTTAGGTATTTCTTCAGATGGTATAAGGTGTTAACATCAACTAAAAATGTATTCAAATTCAGAAAGCAACTATACAGACAAAAAGAAGTAATGGCCATGGGAGTAGCTCTGACACTTAATATGGCCAATTAATTTGTGTGTTGAGGCCTTCGAAGAACATCACCTCGATACTGCAGACAGTTTCTATTTCCACCATCTCAATGTTTGGTGCTGATGTCGCAAAACAATGTCTGGCAAGGTATAGCTGTATCTTTTGTTGAGTAGTTAAACACCTTTGTTCCTCCATTAAGATTCAACAGTACCATCAGTGATACAGAGGTCCATTTCTTTGATATTATAATCTTTGAAGACAGTGGCTACTTAAAAGTATGTGCATAAAATAGACAAACTCCCACTAATTCACTTTTTGATAGTTCATGTCCCAAATATTTGCAGCAGTATTTCCCTTAAGGCCAGTTCCTTCATCTACACAGAAATAGCATGAGAAGGATTGATTTGGAAATTGAGGAAGAAACTTGAATAAACTTTGGTGTACAGGGTATCTTGCAGACTTGTCAAGAAGCCTTTTAAAACAGCTGTTAACAAGAACACAGCATCTATCTTGGAACATATATCTATGGAACCACCAAAATACTGTGTGGTAGGTTTCAACACTATCCATGGTATTTCCAATCAAATCAGATAATTATTTTGCATTATTGAAATATATGGGAAAAAAACACGTCTTAAGAAATGTCCTGTAGCTTACAAATAAGTGGCCCATATATGTGATGGACATGGAAGTGGTAGGTGTATAGTACTACATTTACTACCCAATCTAGCCTCAGATCTGGACCGTGAATTAACAGAGACCTATCATGACCTTGGGATTAACTATACCAACCTCCCTGTTTCCGAAGTCAAATAGAAGTCAAAATGTACACCTCAATTGGCCAATGAGAATATCATTGTAACATTCCATCTAGCAGTAACCAAAGATATTCACAGACATATGGATAAAGACAATAAGACTGCCAAACTGACAACAGAGTCTAATCTCAACAAAAAGGAAAGAGAGGCACTTGACAATCTATGTAAGGACACCAACATAGAACGTAGAACATAGAACACCAACGTGAAGCTGACAAGTGGGGCAATATTGTGTTACTTAATAAGAAGGATTACATACATATGGGTCACACCCACCTCCAGACACCAGGGTGTTACGAGCAATTGCAGAGTAATCCCACAGTAACTATCACACAGAATCTATACCTTCTGATTGATTACTGGCACAGCAGAGGAAACATCACCGATGATGAACGATCCTTTTTGAAAATACACAATCCTGTGATGCCAGTGATGTATTTATTTACCAAAAATACACAAACCTTATCACATGCTACCAGAAGTGAGGCCCATAACGAGTGGGAAAGGGTGGATTATGGAAGGACTCTCCACCTATATCGACAATATCCTCAAAGAACATGTAATTAAAACTTCTACTTAGCTTAGAGATAGCTCTCATGTGCTTCAGTTTTTAGCTGCTTTTGATTGGAAAGATGACTATTTGCTGGCCACTATGGATGTGACAGCCTTATATACGTCTATCAGCCACGAGTTAGCTATATGTACCATTGATTATGTATTTAATTCTGTTTCCTATTACACACATGTGGACATGCAGCACGATTTTCTGAAATTTACTCTAGACAACAATGTCTTCATTTTTGATGATTCTTACTTTTCCCAAATGAAGGGAGTGTCCATGACGGCCAAGTATGCACACTCCCTGGCCAACCTTTTTATGTATAACTACGAGGAACAACACATCTTTACAAACAATGTGTTCTTGGACTGTATCCTGCGCTGTGTGCTTCACGGATTAAACACAGATCATGAGATGAATGTCTTTTTATAAGTTTGGTGATTGTAACCATGACAGATATTACATGAACTTTGGCACCGTGGACTGTATTGATGGTTACCCGGTGCATGACACCAGCTCTGCCGTTTCTGTGCTAATTTCTTACTTGATTTACCAGCCACCTAGTGCGTCTGTGATTTCCCATATTGGTGATACTAGTGATCTAGCTCTTCCCATAGGGCTACGATATATTTGAAGTTCCATTCTGAACAGAATTTCAGAATTTCTCTCGATGTACCTCACTTTTGTTTCTGATGCTCATATTGGATCAACCATTCTATTATGGCAGATTATCATGAGTATTTTTTCCCAAGCATGATAATTCCGACTATGTGACCGGTTTACCCTACCTTAATGGACTACCCGTCCTTATTGACAGTTTCTTTCTCGTAATCGCCCAGAACAGGGTGAACATGCAATGTATTCTGACCTCCACATGTCACAACAACATGCATTTATTGATGTCGCCCCCCCTCTCTCACAATATACATTGTTTTATATGTTTTACTTCAACTCACACTATCTGTCCATCCTTTGATTTAACTTTTAAATTTTGGACAGAGGCATCCCAATAGAATTGCAACTCCCATTGATCCCGCTTTAATATATCTGACTTACACACAATTACTAATCCTTGCTGATATGCCCATCCACAATAGCCCTACTCCTTTTACAAGGTTGTATCCAAATTGGGTAACATATTTTTTCTTTATTCCTCGATACAGCATCTAATGAAGTTTGCTTGGCCTCATTGTGTGCAATCTGATATCACGATTGCGTATTGCGCATTTTATTTCACTTACTTACATGTGCTAATCCCTTACTGATATGCACATCAATGTTTCTTTTACACCCTTTGAGAGGGTGCATCTCAAATGGATGATCAACTCTGCATTTTCACCCCGACACAGCATCGAATTATGAATGCATAGCCCTATTGTTTACATCTTGATGTCACGATCGCGGAACGCGAACATGCGTCGTCACGTGCATGACAACTTGCTCATGCGCATGACATCATACGCCTTTCTGCCCTTAGCACAAGCATTGATTTCAGTAAATATACCATTCTGCAGCAACGGGAAAAGCTCGCTCCTGCAATCCAAGGGCTTTTATCCCTTATCTACGCACATTCAAGGTAAGGACACTTTGTTTTCATTTTACTTGATATGATTTAGCGTTTAGCCTCCACTGCTAAACTTATATTATCTCCATCCGAACCTCTTGTTGATTCTGAGTGGCTACAATTATTCTATCATCCATAGGTATTGACACCTCATAATAATCCTCCATCTGAAACATCTTACTGAATTCTATTAAGAGACCAATTCATCGACTCCATGGGGCTATCACAGTATACTAATAGGTAAGCTCAATACACCTTTTTGGGCCTCACTTTCCAAGGCATATGTCTTTTGTAATATATATACCTTTTACAACTGCACAACAACTTCTAAATATTAATAAGTATTTTCAACTCAGTTTATCTACTTTTCAGGTATCTGTCTAGGAGTTTCACACTTGCAATCTTGTAAGTGTACAAATCTATGCTGTAAGGGACTTATCCCTACTATTTCTTGGTGAGTGCATACATTACAACACTCACACTAGGTTTTTTGTCTAACTTCTCATGGGCTGACTCTTAATTCCACTAGTTCTCTCTCAATTTAGTAAACCTTATCTATTTGGAGTGGCACCCTTTCGAGGGTTTCTTTGGGAATCACCAGTGCATGGCTTATACAATGTAACTCATTTCAGAAATTGCATCTCGTGGGTCTTTGCACAGACTATTTGGAAATATGCATGAATGATGATGTTAATTAGAAATTGAAGAATCATAGTAACCATTGTAGGTAATGATCTTATACTAAGATTACCTCCCTGTCTTCTCCCCCCCATCTGCTCTCTGTACCCATCTGACTATTGGACAATCAACCTGAACTTGGGTATGTATATCCACATTGTATATCTAATTATATAGGAATGTGAAATTGAATGAACTTGTACATTTCTTGGTGGTAATTTTTTTCTTGTCACGCGTTAATTGTTATGTTTTGTGGTTTTTTTCTTTGATATTACTTTTTCATTAACTATTGTAACAGCCTTGAGGACGACCCTTCGGTCGAAACATGTGTCGGCTGCGAACACAATAAAAATCTCCATTCACAAATCTGGATGGTTGTTTTTCGAACACTGAAAGATATTGTGACTTGAAAATTAGAACGTAGTGACCTTTGCGCAGTAGTGCTACACACCTACCACTTCCATGTTTATAACTGTTGGCGGAACCAGGGGGTGGGACAACTTACACTATAATCAAGTTGAGCGCACCCCACTACTGTCATTTCCCCTGATTCATTCTTTTAGCTCATAATGTGATGGATTGGTGCAGTAGACATCCGAGTAGTGATTAGACAGCAACTCGCTGTAAATTGGGTGTAGGGTCTACCTCCAGTAACTAGTCACCACATATGGGGATCCTGTTTGGTTTCTAGATTCACTGAAAACTCTGAACATGTTGATTTGGGTCTAAAGTAACAATGGCAACAAAATAAATTGTCCAATTCTAATAAAGTAAGAGCTATCTATTTGGTAATGTGTCCATGCAGAAAGAGATATGATGGGGAAACAATTTGCATCATAGCAGCATGCCTTGTTAAATACCTTAGTTGTATTAGGTCTCAAAATTAATCAGTTTCTTTGGTTTACCATTTATTTTTTCAAACAAGATAATAATGAAGGCAATGTGTGACGAATACTCTTAACAACTTTTGTTCCAGGTCCCAACGTAGACCATAAACGTTTCATTTTAGAGCAAATTTTGATTTCGAAAATGTATATCTGTGTAGTTGGGTTGAATAATGTAATGCGGTGGTTTAAATAATTTTCATGATTCTATCTAAACTGTGTAAGAATGATCTGTGTCTGTGTGGACAACCTGCAAAGTAATATTATTACTGCACACAATTGCGTTGGGGCGGGGACCTGGGGGGGGGGGTCATGCAAGCAGTGTGCAAATGATGAAAATGTGATAAATATGGAGAGAAATTTTCTATTTTATAAGTGGTGTACAACTGTAGATCTTTGTACACAAAGTGATGTCTCAGGAGGATAGCCCAGGGGCAACGTGCTCGCCTGGGAAGCAAGACGACACAGGGCAACAAAGGTTCGATCCCAGGGTTCGTGCTTAGAAACCTCTGGGTATTAAGTGCGTTACATATTACCAATCCTATCATTTCATTGCGTTTAGCTTAACAGGCTCAGGTCATGTCCTGTTTTAGTACTCAGAATTTATTAACATCACTCTTCGTGAATGAAGAATAGGAAACAAATTGAGATAATGGGCCTCATTACGAGTCCGGCGGTAACCAGGCGGTTTTACCGCCTCGGTTACCGCCGGACTCGTATTACCATTCCGCCTCCGTGACTCCCGGAAATACCAGGGCATTACGACCCTGGTGTCCTGGGAATTCCGGAGGCGGAATTCGGTAAATCCCCATTCAAATGGTGAAGTGGAAACACCGGCACCATCTCGTGATGGTGCTGGTGTTTCCACGTCTGCCTGCAGGCGGGCGGTGTTAAACCCGCCAGGTCAGACCTGGTGGGAACGCCACCCCCCGCCTGCAGAACTCGGGATCGGGCGGTCCGGAATTAACAGTGGCGGCGGGTTTACTGCTGCTGTTAATTCCGGACCGCCCGACCTGTAATGAGGCCCAATGTGTCCTTTTTTATAAGTGATTCACAATCACTGTTGTTTTCTTATGAAAAATAACATAAATGTAAAGTATTTTATTTGAAACAATTGATTGGCGCTATGAATAGGAATTCCCACTATGACTTCATTAATAGATCATTTCCAAGAAGTTTTAAAAGAGAGGTAAAGGATGGTCTATGGATTTTGTTATATACATTCAGGTCCTGGAACACACTGGTTTAGAGTGATAACATATAAGAAATTGTAGTGCAAGGAAATACATTTCTTGCTGTATATAAGAGAGAGAATCGTGGGATTGGTGTTCCCACTGCTGAGGTGAAGCCGTCTATATGCAAACAGAGCAGCCTCATCTCATGCACGTTAAAGCTATGCATCGAAAATTAAAAATTCTCCAATTTTCTTTCCCTGCAAGTGATCTCCATATGAAAGACATCTCAGGAAACACACTAACCTCTTTTGAATCATACAATATCCCTTTATTAGGAGATGTTAGTTTTGTGAAGTGCTTTCCCCATGAGTAAGAAAACTCCACATTTTCGTCAAGAGTCAGAGCCTTTCCTTTGCTTTCATTTCTATAAACAATGGCTGATAGGTAAGCTAAGACTTCATGTGTGATCAAATGTACTGTGGAATTATCGTCATAACAGACCTCGGCTCAATAGTTGTGTTTTGAATGGATATTTAAAAAGTCACAGTACATCAGGAGTTGGAATTTGACTTTGATTTTGAATTATTTATATAGCGCATAAACCAAACAGACTTAACCTTATCTGGGCACAGATGATCCAATAGACTCCAACTGTCAGGAAATAACTAGCACGTGGCCTAATCAGGAGAAACCTACGTTTCTGTGTCTTGAGAGGTTTGAGAAATTTTAAAAGTGTTTTTGTGTTCCTGAGCACCCAAGGGAAATGGTTACATAACTTGGGTCCGTAAACTGCTAAATGTCTGTCACCCCTAGAGACGCAGCAGGTAGGGGGGCTACCTACCAACCTCAGTTTATCTGTGGACACAGCAGTCGGCTGGGTTGATATTGGGTCAGTTTTTTACAAGTTATGTAGGAGCCAATTTATTCAGACATTTAAAGATCAGAAAAAGAATCTTGAAATCGATTCTGTCCCTCACTAACAGCCAGTGAAGGGAACGCTGCATGGCTGAAATGGGAGTTGATTTGGAAACTTTAAAAATTAATCATTTGGGGCTTTTCATAATCCAGTTGGGCAGTCATTTAATGTTAATTAATGTCCGAACTACGTGGCCTGGCCTTCAAGTGGAATATACGGCAAGGCAAGTCGGAATAGCTGCAAAGAATACACAATTGATTGTAGTTTCACATTCATTATTATACTGCCAAATGCAATTCAGATTCTTAATTTTAGGAGAGAAATGTAATCTTAAACCCAGAAAGCATGGCGAGGGGGAACCTTGAGTCATCTGACACCAACATGGGCATTTCTCTCTTACTGGGATTAAGGATTAGCCAATTCTGGGACATCCAATTTCCACTTCTTCCAGACACTGATCTAATCTAAGGAGTCCTCAAAATTGCCCAGCTTCAAAAAGAATCTGGGTATGTCCAGCTTTAAAAAGAATCTGGGTATCACAGGTATATGTCTGGCATCAGACTGCATGTTTCCACTGTATATCTATTAGAAGTTGCATATTGCCAGGGCCTACCTCTGAAGTTTCCTGGAAGTTGTCGAACCCCACAGACCCACAAAAGTGTTTTGCTCTCAATTAATACTTTCTACAGCTGAGTTTGCAACATCCCTTGGGCAAAGAGGAATTGGATAAAATAATAAAAACTGAGACTCTGCATGATCTTCCCCTCATGAGCAGAGATCTTGAATAGAAATCTACAGGGACGAGAAAACAAACAAATATGAATGTTTGAGTTCTTCTTACTCTAATTCCATATAACCCAAAGACGTATCACTGTACCTGAGACTCTTCTGCTGTAATCCTAGGGAGAAACTGAAGAAAAACCCCGGCCACTTCTGCTTCAAAAAAACTTCGGAAGATTGAATTTATAAGGACAAATCGGACAGTCTCATGGGTGTAAAGCCGCTTAGCCAATCTTAGTCCCTATAAAGATTCTCCAACCTTTCACTTGCACCATCAACTCTTTCCTGGGTTTTCCTTTAGGCTTCTTTGATTCCAGAAACAACTATAAAGTCTTTAAGCATTAGGATAACTAAAGTCGTATGATACATTTCAGCTCCTTTTTCTTGAAAACCTAACTCATTTCAATGCTAAATGACTCTCTACCCTATTTACAACCTTGTTTTACCTATGTTTACCATAGAAACGTCTTTGCCAGTTCACTTTTTTTGATCTGCCCCGGTCTAAGCAATATGTTTTCCAGACCGGAGACGTGACGAGAGAAAGTGACTCCAATCACTCTTCCAGGTTGCCGTGCTCTGCTTACAGTGTAAACGTGAAACAGAGATGAATCAATATGCTATGCAAAGACCGTGCAGGAAAAGAGCTCTGGAGGCAAGACATTAGCAAACAGAGCACACATGCACAAAATAATTTTAAACGAGACAACAAAGTCTGCAGATTAACGTACTTCACAGAATTACAGTTTTCTGATACTTTCTTCTCTGCCTGCCTCTAATTCTAATATTTCAGAAACCCAAACAAGTTTAACATAATTATTTGTATCCGCTATTCAAAGCTAATATTAAAGAATTTCAAATATCTCAAAGCAAGGACTTACCTCAAAAGATGTGAAGACGCTGTTCTTCTTTTCTCTGAAAAAACTATTTTTTCTCTTCCACCTGACAACTGATTATGACTTCAAAAGGATCCGTCATGCCTAAAATACTGGAGCACAAAAACTACAGGACCAATTCACTGGGCTAAACAGAATGAAATGCAGTTTAGAATCCTCAGACTTGACCTTTGTCTTTTCTTTCAGCCAATCAAGAGTCCAGGCTTTGTCACCATCTTGACCAGGGAATCAATCATCCTTCTGAATGTAATATGTCAAGGCCCAACCAACTTATAATAATATTATAATTGGAATCTAAAATTAAGTGCCCACCACCATAATACTCAAGTCATGATGTCAGGTTACAAGATGTGTACTATGTGTTAGGCATTGAAATCAAGGGCCCACTAAAAGTTGACACACTGTAATACATTGTGTGCAATACATGGTGCATACATTAATGAAATCAACCTAATGACCCGGAAACCCAACACATATACAGGTGAATAACAAATGAGACCCCTGAGGGACACAACATCTCTGGGGAAGGTAATCCAAGAGGAACTCCCCTACCTTCACCCGCTGCTGATAATTAGCCAAAAAAGAGCTGACCAATTATTGGCATCATTGGAGACTTTCCCGACCATCTTCAGACGATCCAGTAAAATGCTGTAGTATGTGGTATCTAACGCTATTTACAGATTTAGAATCATTAATAGGGACATCTCACCTGCATTCGATAATCACAATAATCAGTCTTAGACTGCTATCTGGGCCGTCTCTGTACCAAACCTCAGCTGAAACACGGATTGGTAGTGATCGAGTAGGACATTCTTGTCTACATGTTCCTGAAGCTGGGCAGTGATTACCCTTTCCAGTATTTTACCTGGCTAAGGGAGTCCTGCCACAGAGCGGTAGTTTTGCAGTTTGTTGGGATCCAAATTAGGTTTCGTCAGCAAGGGAGATATAATGAATCACTTGAGCTTGACTGAGACATGATCCTGTACTAATGATCGATTAACAAATTAGGTCATAAAGAAAGCAATTTCTGCAGCAAAGCATGAATTTCACCGCACATGCCATGAGTTTGAATAACTGGTCATTACTTGATTTCAATTTCCACATCAGTTTGAAAATAGTGTCCTCCTATATTGTTTTAAACTTGCAATGTAAGGCTTCTGGATCAGTCATACAGAGTGGGGGTGTTGGATTGTATGTGTAACAGATTTTTGAGAGTCCACCCTCAACACAGGGAGTTCCTTCCCTACCCACTGAAGCATCATGCAACAAACAAATTATTTTCTTCAGTACTACTTCAGATGCATGTCATGCCCTTTGGATCCCTATCCCTGGGCTACCAATGAGCCAAGAACCAGGCCGGTGTACAGTAAATATATTTGTATTTATTTCAATAAAAATAATAGAAATCGAACAACTACACACGCCACCTTCCTTGTGGCTCACCATTAACTTCTTGTTACACAAATCAATAATACAAATTAGTGAAGAAAAAAAACCACAAATCACAATTCTTTACTTTCTATACATTTCTCTTCCAGAAATTATTAAACTGAGCAATAACCAAAATAATTATAAAAGTAGTGCTGTGCAATTTTGATTTTCCTGCGGGCTTAAAATGCCAGCAGTAGGGTTTCAAGATTGGTACAAATACATATGGCAATTATGATTTCACCCACACTTTTGGTTTAAAATAAACACAGTGTGATTTAGCGGTTTGTTTTTCAGACTCCCCCTACTTTGATCTGTGTTGGGGAATTTGGACAGAAAAATTGGAATGATTTTGGGAATTTTGGAATTCAGACCCCCTTCCACTGAAAGGCCTGTGCTAGGGGAAAGTTGGACAAAAAGATTGGACTGATTTAAGAACAAAGACACCCCTTTTCCTTAAAGAAGTCGGGGACAACAGGACAAAAAAGATTCATCAATTAAATTAAAGGCTATAGTTTTTCAGAGCACGCTCGGAAGTGAACTTTGTTAATTTAGAATTTTATCAAAAATCACCCCATAGTGTTCCACCAAATGAGGAATTAATTAAATGAATCTGTTTAGTTCTACACATTCCCCACCCGTCTGCTATAAAGAGGAAGGATTGAAGGCAAGCAGACTCCTCCACCTTTTGGTGTCCCAGGGCTTAGTTCTACTTACATACATGCCCGACCCTCTGGAAAGATTAGACAGGGGTCTGGTCACGCCACTCTCAAGAATGGCCTCCCGCTCTCCACCATAGGACCCAGTCAGTGTTTTGGCCTTCCTAGAGATAGAAGCTCCACCCAGATGCACTCTCAGCAATCTCCTCTGGTGTTTCCTTGCAGCTGTCAGATGTAATTTGCAGCAGCACTATTTTGATGGTACATTTTAACAGCTCTCTCCCTTTTTCCTAGTGCAGTCCCCCTTATATAGCAGCTGTAACACCAACAATTTTACAATCTTGGGGGAGTACCCTGCAAGAGGTCACACAAAAAGGAGTGGCCAGATGCCATTCTCTCTCCTCCCCACTACAACCCCTCTCTAAGGATTGGTTTAAGGGTCTGGAGCAAACATATGGCAGCTTAATTTACAAGCTCCATTTGTTCTTATGTCACTTTGTTGGCAAAAACAAGTTATGTGGAAAAACTTAATAATTTTACTAATGTCATAATATACACATTTTCTGATTCTGCTATTCATTGAGAGTTAAATAAGACGACAGGTCTGCACCATGGTGCACGGCCCTTTGACAATTTTCTGCCATTTTCTCAGAGAGCATAACAGTTATTAACATTTAATTTCCTACCCATATTCCTTATTTTACACTTCACCAGTTCGCCAACTCTTACATTCGGGACATCTTCAGATCAGCCAGGAACTTAGTTTAACTGGTATTAGCGTACTTGATCGAAAGTCAAATTGACCTTTCCTATATGACTGAAATTTTTGATTGTTTGGTTACTGAAATTCAGTTAAAATAACATAAATATATATGTGGGGTAAGGGAATAGGTTAAGGTGGAGGGTAGTGGAGGGTTGCTTTGGGTGTTGCCCGCAATTCTGAACAAAAAAACGACCAAAAGAAATTAGGTCAAATAGGAAAGGACAATTGTTTTCGGTCAAAACGACCTAAACCATTTAACTTTCCATTACAGTTCCCTAACTCGTAGGTGCATGAATTTTATATCTCCAAAATCTCCAGAATATTACCTAAAACATGGTACATAAATGAAGAAAATCCACCTTATGGTTGCTGTGAAAAAGGCCTAAGTTATGATAGTCCTTTTAACTTAATTGTAAATCTGTATGTCCAGCAAATGGGAGATCTGCTTCATCCAGCCATCTGTATCCCTGAGCCTGTGACCAGAGGGTTTTTTCTAGACTCTTTGAAGTTGGTTGTTTGCGCTTTGAATTTGTAGCCCCATTTTCACACTTTTTGGTCATGTTCCAGTCAAGGGCAACTGTCCTGCTATCACTGCCTTCAGAGCCAGCAACTCTGAGGAACACTGAGTGTTCCACACCTTGAGCAGGACCCACTATAATGCAGTTGTAATTAGATGAGGGATTTACCTTCCAGACTTTCAGTGGGGGATTTATTTGTGAAGTTTGCCCACCCACAAGCCAAATGGGTTTGCCTTGGGCTTACATTTTTCCATGGAAAACAAAGTGGCTTTTCAACTGTCACTGGTATTTTGTATGCAAAACATAATATATATTTCTTTTTGTCAATGCACACCATGGGCCTCATATGACCCTTGCGCACCCAGAATGAAGGGAGCTGGTACGGGACTGGCCCCCTTCATTCCGGGAGCGCGTATTAAGAGGTTCACTTTGCGGGACCCGGACCAGACGTCTGGTAAAACCAGATGTCTTTTCCGGGTCCCGCGAGGGGAAGACGGAGGTAACAACCGGACACTTATAATGTGCCGGTGTTACCTTCATCCCCATTCCCATTGAGCCCTATGAGGGCTCAATGGGAATGGGGAATGATTCCTGCAAGGAGGACTTACCGGGTCCTCCTATGTCGGAATTACTCGGTAAGTCCCCATTGCAGGAACCCGGTAAAGGAGCCCGGTTTGGAGGCAGCCATGGAGCTGGCTACCTCCAAACTCGTAATGAGGCCCCATGTCTTTTTCCCTGACATTTTTCTTGTTAGCAGTCGTACATTTTTCACATTTAGACTGCAAATACACATGTCAAGCCATTTTTGGGGGTGATGATTTGCAAATCCTGTTTTTCAGGTAAAAGGGAACTTCAGTTTTCCCTTGCAGCCACAAGCAAACAGGTTTTTTTGTCAGTCCTGAAAAAACCTGCTGTTCATGGTAAATGGACTTCAGTTTGGGGCCTTTGATTGGACCCCACATGTGTATCCGAGCCTGTTGTTTATTCAATTTGATCTTTTCTTGGATGGCTTTTGTTTTGTTCATAAGGAACTGCATAGGCTTGCCTTTTTGAGAGTTCAATCGCTAAGGAGCTACTCCTATGTTGGAAAGAGGTGGAAATATTTGAGAAGAGTTCTCTCGGTCTGTTGTTGTCTCATTGAATTTTATTATCCAATTATTCTGATTTAGCATTAAAGATTGCTACATTATGTTTTTCAAAGCAGTTTTTGCGTTCAAGGCCTTAGGTGGTCTTCTACACTTCTTCCATATTCTTTCCATCTGCCAATAGAAGATGCAATTTAAAACCAAGTACATCTATGAACATATGTTTTTATGAAAATGCAAATGTTTGATAATCCCCCCTTTTACCATCTATCTTGCCAGATCTACACCCTCCATATTGAGAGTTGATTTTCACAATTTGTTTTCCATACAGTTTAAAATATTATCCACTAAAATAAAAGAGTGGTAACTCTTCTTTAGTAACCTCTATCGACAGTGGTGGAATGGCCTAAAGGGAACTCTGGAGATTTCCCGGAAGGCCTCTGCACCCTGGGTCTGTTTTGTGTGGGAACCTATTTTATGTTCACATTTTCTCATGAGTAAAGTGTTGGGCTTGCAGAAAATATGCAATATGGGGCACTTTGAAAATTATTTCCAGGACCACCTTTTGTTCGCAGTGCACCCCTGTCTATTGATAGGAAGCATATGTGCACACAGCCAAGTAGATACGTTTCTATGGGCCTCATTCCGAGTTGGGCGGCAAGGGTTTACTGGCACCGGTAAGGATCCCGGTGCCGGTAAACCCTTACCGCCCTATTCTGAGGTCCCTTAGCGGGACTCGCAAAGGACGTGTGGTCTGACCACATGTCCTTTGCGGGTCCCGCTAAGGGACCAGGGAGATAATAACAGGCCCGCTATTTACG
Organism: Ambystoma mexicanum; assembly: GCF_040938575.1. Classification (NCBI taxonomy): domain Eukaryota; kingdom Metazoa; phylum Chordata; class Amphibia; order Caudata; family Ambystomatidae; genus Ambystoma; species Ambystoma mexicanum. The sequence goes on from NC_090934.1 coordinate 1,307,946,006, forward strand.
GGCCCGTAATTAGCACCTTCCCCATTCCCATTGAGACCTATTGGGGCTCAATGGGAATGGGGAATGGTTTACTGAATGGGGATTTACCAGGTCCTCCAAGGTCGGAATGACCCGGTAAATCCCCATTCAGCCACACCGGACCCGGGTTTGGAGGCAGCTATGGTGCTAATAGCACCATAGCTGCCTCCAAACTTGGAATGACCCCCTATGTATTGCACTCCTTTATGGAGTATAATGTGACTAGGGACTATTTCCTTAGAGTGATTTAATCTGTGAAATGTGTGTGCAGGCCAGGTTTCTGAGATAGTGAGCTGGAAAATAGTATTCCAAAGTTGCAAATGTATGATTAATGCTGTCGCTGAGTTCTATAAACATTTAAATTCTCCTAGTCTAGACATATCATTGTCGCCAATCTTGCAGAACCCCAAGAAAAACATAGGGTTCTATTGCACGGTTTTCTGTTATGTTAACTCTCTCAAAATATATGTATAATGATTTTGGGCGTGTATTTATGCTAGGCCTACTGTTTTTTATGTTCAGAAAAAAGTGCTATACAAACAAAACCAGTGTAATGCTTCAAAGTTAAAACTCTCCAATTAAGTTGAAAAGCAAATTTCATGGAAGAGAGAAAGGAGTTTGAAATTTCAATTCATTTTTCACACTTTAGCTTCATCAATTGTTAATGAAATAATAATAGTAATGTGTATACAGTTGACAAGCAACTATCAGTGACACAGTTCTCATCCAAATTTAATTAAAATAAACACCATTAGTATTTAATGGCATAGTTCAATTCCTATCACAGTGGGATCAGCCTGACTAATCGCTACTTGATGAAGCCCTATTACAAATAGTTAGAGATCATTTCTTAGCAGTCACTACAAACATGCCATGGGCCTTCTGTGCGTCTGACAATAATGAACAGGTTGGGTGCCACTCATATTTTACATTGCAGGGTACCATTGCTCCTGTCGAATTGATGAAACAACACATGCCGCCTGGCTTCGGAAGCGATGGGAAGCAGGGAGAACTCTGATTTATAAGGACATTGTTTTTTTGTTTTTTTTTATAAATGAAGGTCATGGTTATGTGATTATGCTGAGAAGTGTGTTGTTTCTTCCTGGGGTTATTGCCTAGTAATATACGAAACAGCAGCATTCGAACATAAATATAATTGATGCCTGTTTCAAGTGTGCATGAAAAGAAATCAGTAATATTTGAATAGAGATGCACTTTGGGATGCATTGCCCAAACTATGTTCCTATTCATGAGCTCAGAATGCGTGGGCTAGTTAGAAGAAAGGTGCGGTGTTCACCTGCTGTGATTCGCGAGGGGCATGAGCCCGCGATGTGCACTTTCCTCTGACCTTGAACACATTGTTCAATGCCTGCTATGCAGACCAGTTGCAAATTGCACCCGGAGGCGCGTGGCATGGGGGATAGTGCATCCCTGATTCCCAATGGTTTATGCTGAGAGAGTGTCTCCTCTTACACAAGCACCTCCTACACCTGGGCAGCCCTACCACTGACCAGGCAGGAAGTTAAAACGCAGGCAGACAAGGGTTATTTCAGTAAACTTCCTGCCTCACAGTGCCTCTACAGACAGACTCGTGCACAGCATGATAGTTTTTGAACAACTTTACATTCTCATCCCCTATTTGGGGTGGAAATATAAAACACACATTTCAGAAGACCAAATGTATGTGGCCTATCAACTAGAATGCGCTCCCAGAAGCCATGCTGGTGGTTTGGCAGAGGGTGCTGGTATTAGCAGACTTCACCTCTTCACCTTGTGTCTGTTGGTAGCCAACACATACTTAACAGTTTTATAACCTTTCCTCGCAAGGGACATGTGACCACATGTTTTACTGCATTTGTATGGGGGGGGGAGGGCAAACTCTACATACACCTACTTCACTACCCACTTGAAAAACTCTAATCTCTCTTTTTCTTGACTGTCTAACCCTGTAGCCCCCTGAAATTTCCACATTAAAATTCCCTGTCGCCAGGTTTGATAGAACAGATGAGGGGAAAAGGAGGATACCGATCCAACGGCCTCATTCTGAGTGCCAGGAAAACGAATGTCAAATCAAAAACATTTGAGTGCAAATTCTTTCTGCATTCCTCTTCCGGGATGAGAATTCTGTGCACCACCACAGTGTTTCCATGTGGGGCTCCAGGACAAAGGTGTTGTTTCTGGACTAGTCCAGAATCATGTGGTCTGCACCGATTGTCACTGGTCTGTTTGTACCTGTGGTGGCATGCTGGAGTGAGGAGGCAGAGACAGAGGTGACATTTCAATGTGATTTTATTAGAAGAAAGAAGAAAACATCTACCTTTTCCTAGTTCTGAAGGGTAGTCCCTACCTAACCAAGGAATACCTGTGGTGTATGTCGTCAGGATGTAATTCCAAAGCAATATCTGTCCCCTGTCCAGAAATCACCTCTACTCCAGCCCTACCACTAAACTCAGAAATAAGCTTAAATAGTACCAGGAGAAGGACTTCCTTCTCCTAATTCTGCAGGTATAAGCCTTAGAGGCTATGTTCAAGAGTGTTTGTTTTAGTTCAATTCTTCTTATTTGTAGAGAATAGGCCAGGAGAATTGCTCCCTTCTCCTTGCTCCACAAGTTCAATCTTCTCTTGATGGTTTTTTTCAACCTTCAGCCTTAGCTTTTGATTCAACAAATACAACCCATGAGAATGACTCCCTCCTCCTGGTTCCGTGAGTCAAAGTGCTCTTCTATCTGGTTTTCACAAAAGTTCACATTATCCCTTCTAGCTCCCTCCAATCTTCTCTGAAAGCTTCTTTGAATGTACCTTACTCTTTACCTCTGACTTTGACAATCTTCTCCAACTTGCTGAGATGAGGGATACTGCTCCAGAGGCTTTGTTCACTTTGGTTACTGTTTCAACGGTTGCTGAAAAGAAGGAGATTCTTTCAGAGACTTTCTTCTCAACTGTTTTTGTCCTTAATGCAATTACTGTGCTGAGTGAGATCACTCCAAAGTCTTTTTCACAATTCTTATCCTCAGTGTGCTTACTGACACAAGGGAGATAACGCCTGAGGATTTCTTCACGATTCATATTCTTAATGTGATTACTGAAACGAGGGAGATCACACCCGAGTCTTGCTTCACAATTTTTATTCTCAATGTAACTACTGAGATGAGGGAGTCATTGTTGAGGCTTTCTTCACATGCCCTGCACTCCTTTACCTGGTCCGCTGTAGCTCTTCTATAGCTCCCATTACCTTTACTTTGGTCAGAGCACATCAACCGTTCTTCCTGGGGTGTCAGGCTTCTGCGTTCCCAGCCAACGCTTGTTCGGCTTTGCTCTTCTCTCTGTGTGATCCTTCTATGATGCAGGGGGCGTTCCAGGCAGGCGGTATCACCGTAGTTACGGGACCACTCGGTGCACCTCCTCAATGTCATGCCACCGTCTCCCAGATTCCAGCTTCCACCTTGGCTTGCTCTCACTTGACCATTGAAGGACTCTTCTAAAAAAAGAACAATTATAATTCTTTCTGTGGCCTGCGTCTTCGGAGCATCTGGGTTGCTCCTGCAACATGTCGTCTTCGCTCCCGGTTTAAATCTCATGGACTGAGACCAGGCTTCACACCTGTGCTCACTTTTGAGAGTCCTTCTTTGCCTTTTTTTCTTATTTGTCTGGACTTATTTGTCTGGACCTCCCCATCGGAGTACCATAGTCTGTTGCCGGGCTTAATTCTGTACTCTTCTTGCCTCTTGGGGCCTTCTCATCCCAATATCGTTCACATGAGTGCTCTGCTCGAATCTGTGAATGCTCTTCTTCAGCACCTACATAATACAAATCCTGTTCAGACTGAGTATTCATATTAAAGATATCTAATATTACAGGAAGAAGAGAAAGAGTATCACAATAGTACACATTAGTACTGTCAGCCTGAACCTTGACAGATCTTAAGGGTTTCATAGTTTGTAGGGAAAGAGAATTAGGGAGTTCCATCATGGAACGGGAGTCCGTATCCATACAGGGGGAGTGTCTCCCTGTGAGTTCCTCCCACTTTTTACCACCCCTAAGAGAGCTATCGGGTAGCGGCCTCACCTCCCCCCTGGGGATAAGTGACGTGATCCCACGATTCATCACACTGTACAATCCAAGTGTAATCAATGCATATATGTTAGATTATGGTGGCCCCAGTAAATATCATTGCCTGCATGGCTCTGGGATTTCTACAGACCAGTAAGCAAAGGTGAGAGAACCCACACACATGTATGCATTCGCTGATCCTTTTCCTATGCATGTGATTTGTGCTACCATTAAAAGAAAGTGACAAACTGCTGGAACAGTAAGATTTTGTGTACAGATTCCACAGCAATCAACAATAGATGCTAAGTAACAGTAAGTCACGTGTTATATTCTGGGTGCTGCAGATTCAGCTGCACATGACAGGACTGTACAGGCACCGTTTCCCAGTGCACTTTTCATCCTGTATGCTCTTCTGTCACTTGCCTTTGGTTTCCAGGGAAGGAGATGGCAATTTGGAACCCTTACTACTAAGGTGGCCCCTTCCTTGGCACATCTGTGAAGCACCGAGCCTCGAGGCATATCCCAGAGAGATCTTCACCTGAAACCATGTCCAATGCACTGAAGCAGCTTACATCACATGCAAAGAGAACGAGGCAAGTTCCTTTTGATAAACATCACCACGTGGGGCCCTGGTTAGTGGTAAGAAGGCGCATTAGTGAAGTCAGAGAACTGCTTGTGCATTGAAAGAGCATTAGTGTCTCTGGGAATGAGCCCCTTAACTCATTAGCCAGACCTTTCTGCCCCTGAGCATCTGCCTGAGTTCCTGAGCCTGACCCATGGCTCTACCTTGCTCAGATCAGTGCATAACATCATCAGGTGTCTTCCTTCTTATCTCCTAACGATGATCTCCATAACTTTATTTTTTTTAATTGAAAAATAGTTTTAGTAGATGAATCAACTTTTTCAATTATAAGGTTAACATCGTGTGTATATAGATTTGCACATATTTTCAAGTTTTTCTTGAGAAAATATGTTAGCGTAGTCATAGGGATGCAAGTCATTCAGTTAGCATTTGGTACATTTCAAGTTTTTTGTTCGTTATAAACTTAGGAACATGAGATTCATAATTTGCATCATAACGGCAAGATAAATATTTTAAGAGTTTGAGGGTCAAAGGGCAACAATAGAATACAAGATAGTTAAAAATAGTCTTTAAGTGCCCAGTAGCAATAGATATGTCTAATTTACACTAGACAATGTTTGAAAATACCTATATAAATAAAAGAATGGTGTTGAAAGGAATTCTAAAAAAGACCACATTCTCCTAAATCGCATCAGCTAGCAGATCTTAAACATTATAGATTCAATTGCAAAAGAAACTTCACCGTATCAATCTCCATAACTTGCAAACACCCAGCAGTTTTCTGTTGCATGCAGTAAGAACCTGTGGCCCAGCAGCAAAAGGCTCCTTATGAAGGAAAAAAGAAGGTATCCTAATTTAGAAACACATCTAATCTGTATCAACTGTGTCTCTGTTTCCCATCAGTGTTTTCAGCCCTTTTACTCAGCCCTTTTACTGACTACAAGTGCTTGCAATTTCTCCTAACATGTAAGTGGCAAAATCTCTTAGTGTCCTTATATCCAACTGTTTTCTTTCTGGCGAACCTCAATAATGATCAACTAAGAACAAAGTAGCTTGTGTTGACCAGGAAACAAGGGGTGATGAGGGGACTGGTTTTCAGGGCAGAGGAAGGAGAAGTCGGGGGCATCGGGAGAGGTAGGGGGTATGTGCAGAACTTTCAGAGAACACATTTTGGAAGCCCCACTGCCTCTAAACAGGAGGAATAAATGGCACAGCTGACCCAACAAAAGTTTAGCCCCCATTCCCAAATCCATCCTTAGTCCCCGTCCAGGTTTCTCAGAGTCCACGTTATATAATAGGGCACCAGTTCCGCAAACGTAGAGCAATGTTCGGACAACCTGAGAGGTGGGTTTTGGATAAAGGAAAGCTGACCCATCTTGGGTATCCTCAGGGCACATTCGCCTGCATCTTGACTGTTCCAATCCACTGTTCTGTAATCGGATCTATGTGTATTAATCAAATGTAGCTGGTCAAATCCTATTTTGTTGCATTTTTTATCACTTTTTACAGCAAAATACAAGGGAAGACGCTCTGCCCCCTCCTCAAATACCACCACACCTTCCCTTTACATATACAAATAACACTATATTAACGACATTGCTGCCTCCGGTCTCCTTCCATGGTTTCTTATAGATCCCTTGCTGCCAAGTTGTCTGACCTTCCCCCCTCCTCCTCCTTTGTTAGCTACCCTCCCCCATGTACTGAGACCTTGCAATCTGCTTCCCACATTGCATACTTCTCCCTATGAGGTAGAAAGCTAGGTCCACACTCAATAAATACCCTATTGATAATAATTATAATAATAATAATAATAATAATAATAATAATAATAATAATAATAATAATAATAATAATAATAATAATAATAATAATGCCTGTGATGCAGTCATGATATACCAAAGGCTTAGCCAGCAGGACCATCAAAGGCCATGTTAATACAGCTTCAGTTACTGCCAGTTACTTCAGTTACCTCCAGTTAATTCTATCCGATACCTGTTAAAACCCCCAAACCAGGTTTAGTCCTTGGTATGCTAAATACAGCCTCACAAGTCAGACAATGCTATAATATGCTAAGTGCAGCCTCATATACTGAAGTAGTGCCATCCTATGCTCGGTTACAACTCATATGCCATGGATAGTTATCGCACACAAGCTACAGCCTCACAAGCCCAAGTGTAACCACAATCACTCAAGTATTGTCATTCTATGGCTAGATGTATGACTCCGCTTTTTATTTCTTTTAGGTGATCGCAATTCGAAAGGATTAGGAAAATTAATGCCCTGAGGGATACATTGATTTGACCAGGATCACCCATGTCTGTCAAGTGGGGAAGCCAGGATGTCTTCTCAGGGGACCTGATTCATTGTTTCAAACACACCCAGTAGGCTACTTCCTATACCATACCATCTTTAGTTTTACTCTAACATACTAGGATTTTTGCATTGTGATCTTTCATGAGTCAAATCAGTTGTTTATTATAAAGCAGATCTGTAAAGCACTAGCCATACTCAAAATCAAAGTGAACATATAAAATACATATTTATCAAAGCCTGATGGGTAAAACAAGCATGGTTTTTTGTGCTGGGGTGCAGGATGCACATGGGTACAAACAGCAAGCACTTAATTCAGTGGTCTATAGCCATCCCTTTCTAAGTACTTCATAAAATGGTGATTCCCTAAATGTAGAAATATATATTGAGATGAATGCTTTGCACAGTTTACAATGAAGTGTCACAATTAAGACATAAACTGGCACACTTAAGCAAACTGCAGACACAGACATGTCACTCGCATATGCATAAAGAACATGTTTACAGGGAATACAACTTCCTACACAGCAATAATTCTGGGAAATGCTTTTGCAGAGAATGTTTAGTTTCCTTATGCCAATGAGCAAAGCCTGCACCTTTTCAGGAATTACTTGTGGTGGTGTCTCCGACTGAACAAGCAGTCATCATTTTGAAAAGGTGAATAGGGCAAAACATTCTTAGAGTTCTAAAACCAAGAAGATTTATTTCAGGCAAAGTTAGGCTTCTAAGTATAAGGGCCAGTTTACAAGGGTCAGAGGAGAAGTGACAGGGATACCAAGGAGATTTCTAGGGGTCGCTACTGGTACACACATCTACCCCTAATTGTCACCTATGACAGAAAAGGGAGAGAAGGTAGAGGTCCCAATGGAGGGTTTGAAACTGGAGAAGCTGGAGATGGTACGACTTATGGAGGGCTTGTTATTACACCGGGAGGAGGTCGAGCAGGAATGGGATCTAGAGAAGGTTGGGCTTTCAGAGGGAGTCCTTCTGCCTCAGGTGGTGGAAGTAACTGGCGTGTTGTCTGTGGTTGATTGGGCAACCCTGGATGACTTAATGGAAAAAGGCAATATTGCAGTAGCTACTCTAGCTTTTTTTGCTGGCCAATGACTTAGTCAACTTTACATTTTGAGAGGGAATTGGGAGGGAATTCATGAGGGAGAGTGTTCAGACATGGTATGGGACTACCCAGAAATGGACGTGGACAGAGGACAGATGTTGGTGATTCTGGAGATTGAAGAGCAGCAGGTAAGAGAGAATGAAGTGGTCACTCAACAAACAGTAAGTTTGACCTATATTAAAACCTGGATGAAAAACTATTATTTGAAAATATTTCCAAGTAACACAAAATTTGTAGTGCTCAATGGCACCTCTAAACCTTGGAATGATCTATTTTGGCCTGCCAATTTCAGCCCCCGTCAATCTCCTTCAAAAGTGGTAAGCAATATGGTTATGTTGATGTACCTCTACCTAACTCTTGCCCCCAGGTCTCATCAGTAGAACACATTTGTTTTTATCATTTAAAATATTCAAACATGGTTCGTAAAATATCTCTCTTTTTCTGCAATACATTATGCCTCTTAAAGCTTTTATTTCAGCCAAAATGGACTCTAGCAATAGTATTTATCTCATCTTACAAGAAAACTAATGGCCCACCTGCAAAGAGTTTAGAAGTCATTGGCCAGTATTATCATAATTCCCCTTCGCTCAGGTCTTTGCACTAGCTTCCTGTTCAGAAAACAATTACCTTTAAATCAATATGCTTGGTACATAAAGCTATCTGCAATACCACACCTTCATTTCTCAACAACCAAATAGCACTGACAAAGATATTTACATTCCTACCCAAAAAGTCTTACCTTTGTCCCCAAATTAAAAAAGATCAATCACAATTATCCTGTGTGAGAAGACAGAAATGAGAGGCAGACACAATGTGGTATTTTTTCAATATCAGACATATTTATTAAAAGAAAATTGTTGGATAAAGGCCTATCTGACCCTGTCTCATAAAGAGTTTCCCTACCCAGGAAACGAAAACTAAGGCTTTGTCTGTGACTCGTCATCAAAGTTATAACCACTGTCCTTATGTCCAAAATATTTATCTGACCCTCATACTAGATAAAACAACCAAGAGTGTAAGGTAAAGTGTCTCTGATGTAAACTTAGTGTGAAAAGTGTTCAAAGAAAGTGAATAAGTGAGTTCAATGAAACAATCCTAAGATATAAATGGGGATTTTTCCCTTTCCTTAAATGTCTCTGGCAGAATGGCAAATGTGTTCTTTTCAAATGAGAGCTTCTTAATTATGGCAAAGGGTCTCTTTCCCAAAACCATGTCTTAAGGAGGGTACAATGCCTCAAATGCAGTTCCTTAAAGTTATTGAAAATGTCTTTTCCACACAACCACTCTTCAAGGATGACCAAACTGTTCCTTTCAAACAGCCACCTCTTACAAAGAACCTCCTGGTATAGTCCCCTGCCAGGAAGTCTATTTTAAACCAATAACTTCTTTTGAGAAAGCCTCCAGGTGTTCTCTCCTGCATGAAGTCTTTTCCCAACTACTTCTTGCATGATGCACTTTTTCGCCAGAACTTATTTAACATTCCCAATGTCCTTTAGTACATCACAGTTGCATTGATTCACTGGATACATCTTCTTGATTAAGGTATTACCTGTCCCAACATTCCTCACATTGACATCTCATTTATGGGTACTTTTGTAATCTTAGACATTTTTTACTCCTTCAATTATATTCATTTGCGTTGGTAATACTTGTTTAAAGATTGCCATTTCTCAATCAAGAATAATCCGGGAAAAGTATGGTACTTTTTCATTATCCCCTGCGATAATGGTTTTTAAACAGAAAGTCGTGCCAATCCTCACATGTGGGGCTGAGACAAGGGTGTGGCAGTGTGAGATGATTTGGCAGAAAATGGAGGGGTCATTTTGGAGATCCATTCTAGCCTTGCCTCAGTCAGTTTCCATTTGTATAATTCAACACGAATTGGGAATTATTTCCCTGTATGCCATCTACACATGGAAATTTCTTTCGCTATATAAAAAGTTTATTATGCCATCTATATCTGAATCCATCCTGAATATCTTATCAAAATTAACATTATTAACAACTGAAGGTAGAAAATCGAGAATATCTCAGATGAATTACTAATTACTAATCCTGAAAGGGTTAAACAATGAACTCTGGATGAGTGACTGGATTAAGATTAGAGAGAAATGTTATAAGTGTGACTTTTTGAAAATGAAGAATTTAAGATAAAGAAACTGAATATTACGGAACCTTATATGATAAGATTTCCAGACCCTAAATTAAGAACCCTATACATGAGAGTAAGAATGAACCCGTGGCATAATAATGAAATCTTTTATAAGTGAAAAATTGCTCAGAATAACAAATATAGATTCTGTCTGAATACTGTTCAATTTGAAGCGATTAAACATCTGACTACAGAATGCTCAGCTCTAGCTCAACAAAGATGCAAACACTTCATCATATCTTTAAAGAATAGTGTATAATGACAGCTGATATACTATGGAGACATCTGTTTGATTATCAGAAGCCAATGGTGAACATAACAATTGTTAAGTTTATGCAATCTGTGAATCTGAATGAAGAAAATCTAGAATGAGTACAATCACAATACTGCATCATCGAATTCAGAATGTTGAGGAGTCAACACAAATTGTTACAAATATGATTATGTTTGTTATGAGAACTCAAAAATGCAGAATCTATTTTAATATTTTTTTTATGATAGTTCCTCTCTTTTAGAGAATGGCGAGATGAATGTTAGGCTGAAATATGATTATGTGTTGTGATAATTTGATTTGATTCTTTCTTATTTCCTGTATAGATAAACATTATTTTTAAACTTGTTTTGTTACTGTGATGAATGTATTGCAAATGATAAAACTGCAACTTTTGTAAATTTTGTATACAAATTTGATAGGGTGATTCTTCAGCTATATCAAATAAAAAAAATTTAAGAAAATACTTGTTCCAACTCTCTCTGCTTTGTTTGTGGAGATTTGTTCAAGTTATGTTCTTCTCTTTGGTCATTAATGTCCATTAATGTATGGCAACACTTGCTCTAACATTCCCTGTATTGATATTTCACATATGAGGACTTAGTCACATGTCTTTGTTCTCTGCTTGTTCGGCATTCAAAATAAGTCTTTACAGCTTTGTTTACTTGTCAGAATAACTTGGAGCCCCCAACTTCCCTGGCGAGTCTCACCAGTATTTGGTACTGCCTCTGACCCGTATTATGTTTTTGTTGTGAATCATTCACCCCGTGATGTGGTCTTCAATGGTACAAACCTCCTTCAGTGGGGTCTGCGTTTATCTGCTGGTAAGCCTGCTGTCTCACTGCATGACCGCATTGCAAGTAGCTTGCATGCTGCTGCTGCTTTTCTCATGGTCCGCTGTCACTGGCTGCAGCATCTTCCGAGGCCCAGCGTCTCTGCAGTGAATGTTGCCTGCATGTGCCAACTTGGGAACGCCGGTTCATTGCAGCACGACTCGTTTTAGTGCTTCTGCCCTTTCCAGAAGCTTTGCTTCTTTCTGCCTCCGTTCTGCTTCTCTCTCTACAGTGAACATGGACAACCTTTTTAAATGTCCTGTGTAGTTGATCCTCTGCGTAAAAAACAGTCTTTGCATTCAATTTAGTGGCTTTCCTGTTCCACATTGACTTCTTTCTCCTCTTATTCGTCCCAGTACCATAGGTTTTATGGGAGTTGGAGTCCATAGAACCTATAGGACTTTTGAGGTGATTTGTAGTTAGCACAAAACCAACAGAGAATAAAGGTGCCATGTATGTATGTGTGTCAGGTAGACATGAGGTATTCCTCTCAATATGGCAGCATGCCATTAGAATCCTAGTTGTCATAGGGTTTTCTCCTAATGAGGTCATCACCTCCTCCCGATAGCTGCCACTTCCACATGATCCTCCCTCATAATACCACCCCCAGGGTCAGGATCAGGTAGCAGCTGCCATCCCCATGTCATGTGGGAGGAGATCATTGATGACTCTGTTGAATTCATCACACCTGGCTGAAAAATCCTAGAACTCTCTCCCATAATTTCCAATGACCTTAGCTTCAGGAATCACCTAGCAACAGTGCTATTTACATGCCTGCAGTTTTTGGCACGATGAATCCTTCCTCCAATCTGTCTATTTTGTTTGCATGCACCAGGATTCTTGTGGGGGAATGTTGCACTGAACGAAACCCCTATCAAATACCAAATGGCTTAGCAGGATGAAGAGACCGAGGCTTCTGCACATTAAAACAGAGGCATCGTCTGACCAACGTAATGTGCCTGTGTCAGCTTGCAAAGACCCCTCTTCCACAGTACCCTTAAGTGGTGGGGATGTCAATATTGCATGGCACTCACAGGAGGACACAGCTGTCCCTCCCTTGTGCCACATACACTGGTATCAGCAGCCCTCAGTCCTCCCACCTCTCAGCCTGCCAAAGCACCTCTTCCCTCTGGGCAGGCACAAAAGGTCAAACAATCCATCATGCTGACACATACAGCTTGTGTTGTCAGATGTTCAGTTTAGGGGGAGCTGAACTCCATGGTTGTGGAGGATGGCATGGAGAAGAATGTACTCCAGCATCACCCTACCCTCTCACATGTGGCTGGCTGGTCATTGGGCAAGAGGGTAGGAAAATGGCAGGTAAAGTTACTGCCGCATAAGCATGCAGCCAGAGGCACAGTTCCAAAACAATTGCAGGAGCGGCTGTCTAAATGTGAGAGAGGGTCGCAATGAGCTGCAGAGGCTAATTAGTTGTACCACTGTCTGTAGAATTGAAAAGTGAGGGCAAAAAGTTGAGAGAGAAGTTAAAGAGTTAATTGGAATTAAATTTGTTAATCCAAATCAGAATCAAATTGAAGGACATGTTTTGCCATTTAAGCACATATTTGCAATTTGCAAACTTGTGACATGAAAATCCATGAAAGACAGAAATCCAATTAATTCTATTCTATCTATTCTTACACAGGGTGTTTTTGGTCCACAATGTTAAGACGGCCTGTAAAGTCTGAAATTACACAGAGGTTCTGGAGCCAGATCAAACTGGACTCAATAATGGAAATAGAGAAAGTACAAGACACAACCCAGCTTTATTATCATCAAAATAAAGCAGGGGCAGCATACAAGCGTTTACATCTTGTGTCTCTCAACATGCTTATCTAAAATAACAGTTTATATATTCAATATTCGTCATAACTGACATCATACTCTAATCCTAAGTGCCAAAACCTGTGGGGCACAGGGATTGGTCAATAGTGGTGACTATATATATACATTGTATAGGGGTTACATTTCTGATTGTGTAATCTGTGTCTGATGGCTCCTCCTCTCCTCCTGAAACCACCTCTAAATTGATAACAATAAAAAGACATTGCGGGGGTCATTACAAGGTGGGTGGTAAGGGATACCGGCACCACTAAGGAGCCCGGTGCTGGAAATCTCTTACCGTCCTACTACAAGGTCCCTTAGCGGGTCCCACCAGGAACGGCTGGTCAGACCAGCCGTTCAGGACGAGACCCGTTAAGGGACCAGGGCGCTAATAACAGGCTCGCAAGTCACGAGCCTGTTATTAGCTCCCTCCCCATTCCCATTGAGCCCTATGGGGGCTCAAATGGGAATGAGGAATGGCATTTTCAATGGGGACTAACCGGTCCCGCAAAGGTCGGACTACACCGGTAAGTCCCCATTGAAATATACCAGTGCCGGACCCGTTATTGGTGGCAGTCATGCCGCAAATAGCGCCATGACTACCACCAACCTCAGAATGAGGGCCATCATCTTTACAATAAGCTATTGGTTGGCATAATACTTAATGATCAGTTTAACATTAAGTATTCTGATTGGTTGGCTTCTTAATACCCTACCTTGGACAAATGACAGGTCGTCAAAACATGAGCCCGACAGGAGTAGGGGGAGAAATGTACACAGAATGCTTTCTTTTCAATTAAAGAAGATACATCCCTCATTTTTAGGTCATGAGCCAAGGTGATCCATTTGTATTTGCCCTTGTGTGGCGTCTTGTGTCTGGGGATACTTGTAAAGATTAAGGCAGAATTTTTATCTGTGTTTGTTGCCAATTAATAGACAGTGGGCCTCAGTCTGACCCTGCTGGTATCCTGGCGGTAGAGCCACCAGGATACCGGCAAATGTGGATACCAGGTCCAGCACCCAGTCTGGTGGCATTGCCAACGGATTATAGGTGCTGACAGAGCTGTCTTCCCATTGGACCACATAAGGGGATTAGCCGTTGTTATCGCCACCGGCAATACCAGTGGCAGTAACAAGGGCGTATTTTGGCCGGTAGGGTGGCTGGGTTACCTCCAGCTTTTAGCTGGAGGTAAATCAAGGTGCCCCAATGGCAAACCTGTAGTCACGGATACTGGCACTTTTTAACAGACCGCTTGACTCGGAATGAGCCCTAGTGTTCGTCAAGTATATGTCACGTGTGATCGGACTATCATTGGAATCCTTTTACCCTGCATTTATAAGAATTTCAGCTTATATTAATGTGAATGTTATGGTTTCTTTTACCACTGGGGACACTCTTGAGTTATTCATCATGGAGTTATTTGGCTTATATTGTCCTGCACCTGGCTTACAAAAGCCAGTTGCACTCTTAATTACCTGAGAATACATGCCTTGCGTCTTGGGAACGTTGTCTTCTGCATTCGCTCTGCTGTTCCTCCCCTCCCTTATTCTTGGTAACCTTGGCTTGGTTGGTTAACTACTTTCTGAGCTCTGCACGGATCTGTATTTTGTTATTTCAGAATTTTGAGTTTTCGTAAAGCCTCGAGAACTTTCGTTCACTTAGAAGCGCGTTGTGGCTTTCGTTAGGGAAAAGATGGCTTACCATTAGTATTGCGTTTCTATGTTAGTGAGCTAAATTCGTGTGTCAGTAATGTTGTATTCAGCGTATACATTCCTTTTGATAGTATTCTTCATTTCTTATGGAGGCTTACCTAGTGTTCACATTCTTCATGTTGAGTGCATATTTGCTTTGTGTCTAATGCATGCACATGTATCATCACAACATTGGTTTGGTCTACTCATGCCATATTCCATTTTAGATTGTGTCAATCTCCTACTGTGCCTGGGATTAACGGTGGTACGGTTGTTTTAGTAACGTTTCTGACCTGTGCAATATTGAACTGGGGGAGGGGCAGAAGTTATGGATAGCATATTCATGTGCCTCTCAAAAATATGCCAAATGCTGCCAGCTAGGAAAGCCCACTTGTATTAATTAATGTTGGTTATGCTGTAGACCTGCATCAAGCTACCACTAAATTAAAAGTCCACATTGACAGGTCTGTATAAATTAGAGGCTAAAATGTAGCACTTAGAATATGCGTGCGATCTTACACAGCAGATAGTACAGTAGGATTGTGTGACCATCATACATGGTTAGATCGCCAAGTGTATCTTCTAGTTGGTAGCCTTATGCTTATGGTGTGTTTTCTAAAACAACTGTTCATGTTTTCAATGTTGGAGGAAAGCCGTTAATGCAATTGAACACAAGAAAGCCATTTAATGCAGTTGAACATAAATTGTTCAACAGCAAATAGTCAGTCGAAACTTGTGTTGCATGTTTCCAGTCGTAATGCTCTTGTGGAGCAACCAGAATCGGATACCCAAAATATGCTCATATCTACAGCTCAAGATTTGCATGGGGAACAGGACAAATATCAGTGGTACAAATGGCTGCCGTATTGTACAGGCTCTGTGGCAAAGATTTTGAATGTGGGTGGAATGGTGACTAGCTACTGGTAAGAAGTCTGCAGTAGAGGTCTTCTGTGTTCATCCCTGTCCTGTTATTGGTCATGCATTATATAATTCAGCAAAGTTGTGTTACCCAACTTGGTCCCAGTCTTTCCTCAAAATGCAGATTTATTGCACAGTGTGCATGTGGTGCACTGATTAGGTTCTCTGTCCTTTAGTATGAAAATATAATGTGGTGAAACGTGATTTAAGCAAGAAATAGTATCAGCTTGAAAGTTTCGAAAGAGGACTGACTGAAAAAGGTGGTCTTAATTTATACAAAAAAATAAAATGAAGCTGGCACATGGGGATCCCCAGTGTCCAGCCATCCTAGCGAAATGTAGATACAGAGTATGATCCTCGAACACCACTAAGTAATGAGTTCATTTACTACAGCAGTGTAAAGATAGGTCCTTCCTTCGCGAAGACCCTGATGGTACATCTGAGAGAAGACCAGATTCAGTCAGCCAGGTGCCCCGTGATCTGTAGACCTGCTCCAAAGGGCACATTGTGGAGAGGTTAAGCAATGACACAGTGACACAAAATAGTTGTGGTCCAAACAAGTGGTTTTATTTATGTGACTATCAGGGAAGGGTTGGACCAAATAACTATACTAACGAAGCAAATATGTAGCGATTATAATCAATTTCCCAGTGTAAACAGTGTTAGGTATGGAAAACAATTAAATGGGTGGCCAACAGAAACTTCCAAACCTAAATCTAACAAGTCCTCAGGCAAAAGGCTTTTGCTGGACTTGTATCCAGTTTTCATTAAAAGTCCCCTGCAAAATGCACCATAACCACCTAATATTTTCAAACACATCCCAGGGGGAGAGCCTCCTCTGATTCATTTGTTATGTTTTGGCTCCCACGGTATGCTCAGTCAGTGGCACAGATTTGTGGGAAATATTGACCATGTCACCAGCCGCCACTGGCACCCATCTTTGATGGTATTGTGGCACGGTCTGGGCGGATGAGCAACAGGATTATTTGGAATGTCATAAACATTTAGTCTTGTGCGTTTTTGAGAGTGTTTAGGGAATGCTATTGAGGAAAATACTGAGGACTTGTTGATCACTTTAACAGCATAGATAAAAGCGACTTGATACCCTCCAAACATAACAGGATTTCTGACTACCTAGGAAAATAAGCTTAATGAAGCTTTTCAAGAGGAAATTATGGAAAATCATTTGAAAACATTTAGCAAGATATAACATTAAACAGCCATGCAAAAATAGCATCAAGTTAAAAAATAAAGATGCAATGAAACTTAAATAAGATCCCTTATTCCAGACACACATCATACTCAAGCGGTACTAGTATCCGATCTTGAGTTATCCCCTCTGGATAGATAGACAACCCAGTGTCAATGACACAAACCACCTAGAGACATACAAGCACACCGGGGTTGTGTACTTCCAGGCTGCACCCATCAAAACCTCATGTTCGCCCTGGCACTTCCTTTCATGTCACTACCCTTTTATTCCAGAACCATGGACAAAGATGTCAATCATTGCTCTATATAGCACAGCTTTCCATTACATCACAACAAGTTCAGAGTAGCTTTGGTGTAAGGCTCAGAATGGAGACCAGCCGGAGTCAGGGTCCATGGCAAGTCACACATTAGCATATGTTGAGAGATTGAGCCTGGACCAGAACCAAGATTGGGTGTTTCTGCCATAAACGATTTGTAAGTCACTTGATATTAATCGTTTTTGCGTGAGTTAGCTCTTGTATTGGTATATGTTACATGAGGAGTTGCTTTAAACACTGGGAATATTATCAGTGAAGGGGTCTGTGAATAGGTGGCCCACTCATTTAACACCTAATGCACAATTTCCCTAACTACGGACAGTTAGCACAGGTCTAGTAGATGGAGTGTAGGATAGGACAATATGTTCTCTTGAGATTTGTTGGATGTTGAACACCTCATGGACCCGGCTATTGGGAATTGACAAGTAGGTGAGTACTCATGGTCATTGACAATATCTCTCATATTGGCCATGTCAGCCCTCTACTGGATTGTGGAAATGGACACCCCAATGTATTACAAGTTAGGACTAACTGTATGCTTTATTTATAGCTTTTTGAAACAAACGAGTATCTGATTACTTTCTCTGACCTATTTTTGCTTAGATCAAATTTAATGGGGCATTTGGTACTAGAATTGGATATCTGAGGACTGGAAATAGAAAGCTGATAGATATATTAGGCCTCATTATAAGTTTGCCGGTCCGGGAACTACGGTACCAGTAAGCATGCCGGTACAGTAGTTCCCGGACCGGCAAAATACGAGTTGAGCTTACGGGTGCATTTCTGCCCACCAGGTCGCATCTGTCGGGCAGAAAGGCACCCGCGAGCACAGCATGTCCGATGCACCGGCACCATTATAAATGGTCCTGGTGCATCCAACCTCCCCATTCGCATTCGGCCCTATGGGAACATCTTTATTCTGGCACTTACAAATGGGCAATTACTGGGTCCGGCAGGGCCATAATGACCCGGTAAATGCCCATTTGCATGCGCCACAACAAATTGCAAGTTTGGCGGCAGCCTGCCGGTTTTACCGGCAAGGCTACCACCAAACTTGTAATGAGGCCCATTGTATTACAGTCTGAGCTACTGCCAATGTGTCCATCACTTAGGGGTTACTTACCAATTTGGAGGTAATACTGCCTAACTCATTTACCATTAAGGTATGCAGTAAACATGCTGACACAAGAGGAATCTGGAGGATTTAGGGGGTCAATATAAGTTTGGAGGTGTGGGAAAAGTGCTGGTAAAAGTGCTGGTAATTCCTTGACTGGCACTTTTCCTGCTTGCCAAACTACAAGTGTTCCAGTGGGGGTTCAGTGATTTACCTCCAGCTGTTAGCTGGAGGTAAATCAGGCCCCCACTGGCAAAATGCAATCAGTATTTCCGGCATCGGTATTAGCAGTGTATGAAACACCGCCAATCCCACAGAATGGGGATTAACCACTATTTCCTCCGCCTGCAATAACCCGGCGGAGGAAATAGTGGTTAATCCCCATTCTGTGGGATTGGCGGTGTTTCATACACTGCTAATACCGATGCCGGAAATACTGATTGCATTTTGCCAGTGGGGGCCTGATTTACCTCCAGCTAACAGCTGGAGGTAAATCACTGAACCCCCACTGGAACACTTGTAGTTTGGTAAGCAGGAAAAGTGCCAGTCAAGGAATTACCAGCACTTTTACCAGCACTTTTCCCACACCTCCAAACTTATATTGACCCCCTAAATCCTCCAGATTCCTCTTGTGTCAGCATGTTTACTGCATACCTTAATGGTAAATGAGTTAGGCAGTATTACCTCCAAATTGGTAAGTAACCCCTAAGTGATGGACACATTGGCAGTAGCTCAGACTGTAATACAATGGGCCTCATTACAAGTTTGGTGGTAGCCTTGCCGGTAAAACCGGCAGGCTGCCGCCAAACTTGCAATTTGTTGTGGCGCATGCAAATGGGCATTTACCGGGTCATTATGGCCCTGCCGGACCCAGTAATTGCCCATTTGTAAGTGCCAGAATAAAGATGTTCCCATAGGGCCGAATGCGAATGGGGAGGTTGGATGCACCAGGACCATTTATAATGGTGCCGGTGCATCGGACATGCTGTGCTCGCGGGTGCCTTTCTGCCCGACAGATGCGACCTGGTGGGCAGAAATGCACCCGTAAGCTCAACTCGTAGTTTGCCGGTCCGGGAACTACTGTACCGGCATGCTTACTTGTACCGTAGTTCCCGGACCGGCAAACTTATAATGAGGCCTAATATATCTATCAGCTTTCTATTTCCAGTCCTCAGATATCCAATTCTAGTACCAAATGCCCCATTAAATTTGATCTAAGCAAAAATAGGTCAGAGAAAGTAATCAGATACTCGTTTGTTTCAAAAAGCTATAAATAAAGCATACAGTTAGTCCTAACTTGTAATACATTGGGGTGTCCATTTCCACAATCCAGTAGAGGGCTGACATGGCCAATATGAGAGATATTGTCAATGACCATGAGTACTCACCTACTTGTCAATTCCCAATAGCCGGGTCCATGAGGTGTTCAACATCCAACAAATCTCAAGAGAACATATTGTCCTATCCTACACTCCATCTACTAGACCTGTGCTAACTGTCCGTAATACCAGGATATCAGGTGGTGGAAACAATAGTTCAGTTTGCCGGTATCCTGCGGGAATTACCAACGAGATAACAGCAAACTCCTACAGGCCGATTCATGTAATTCCTCTCAAAAGTGTCGCACGCGGCTGGCGCACAGCGTGCCCGTGCGAATGTCTGTGCCAGCCGCGTGTGATAAAATCAATTTCCGCGCACAGCGTATTCATGGATTCCCACCTCCAAAAGCAGACGTGGCGCAGAGTGGCGCAGCGACCCTGCAGCAGCGCCAGTTACGCCCCCAAGAACGCCCTCGCGCAAGGAAAAGCCACCAAGATCGCAAAACCATTGCAAAGGGCTGCGCCAACCCTGTACCAGTTTACCGGACTGGCAAACAGCAAACGCAAAGCGGGGAACGCGTATTACGGGTGTCGGGAACACACGTGCGCGAGAAGTTCCACACGTGACCTGGCCTGGGGGAGCGTGTGCGTGTATTTCAGGGGTGTGCGAGAAGTATTACACGCGAATGGCCTGGGTGCTTGTATTTCAGGGGTGCGCGAGAAGTTCCACACGCGATTGGCCTGGGCGCGTGTATTTCAGGGGCTCGCGGGTGGTTTCACACGCGATCGGGCCTGGGGGAGCGTGTGCGTGTATTTCAGGGGTGCGCGAGAAGTTCCACACGCGATTGGCCTGGGCGCGTGTATTTCAGGGGCTTGCGGGTGGTTGCACACGCGATCGGGCCTGGGGGAGCGTGTGCGTGTATTTCAGGGGTGCGCGAGAAGTTCCACATGCGATTGCCCTGGGCGCGTGTATTACAGGGGTGCGCAGGAAGTTTCACACGCGATTGGGCTGCGTGCGTATATTTCAGGGTTGTGCGGGAAGTTTCACACGCGATTGGGCTGCGTGCGTGTATTTCAGGGGTGCGCGGGAAGTTTCACACGCGAATGGGCTGGTTGGTGTATTTCAGGGGTGCGCGAGAAGTTCCACACGCGATTGGCCTGGGCGCGTGTATTTCAGGGGCTCGCGGGTGGTTTCACACGCGATCGGGCCTGGGGGAGCATGTGCGTGTAATTCAGGGGTGCGCGAGAAGTTCCACACGCGGTTGGCCTGGGCGCGTGTATTTCAGCGGCTCGCGGGTGGTTTCACACGCGATCGGGCCTGGGGGAGCGTGTGCGTGTATTTCAGGGGTGCACGAGAAGTTCCACACGTGATTGGCCTGGGCGCGTGTATTTCAGGGGCTCGCGGGTGGTTTCACACGCGATCGGGCCTGGGGGAGCGTGTGCGTGTATTTCAGGGGTGCGCGAGAAGTTACACACGTGATTGGCCTGGGCGCGTGTATGTCAGAGGCTCACGGGTGGTTTCACACGCGATCGGGCCTGGGGGAGCGTGTGCGTGTATTTCAGGGGTGCGCGAGAAGTTCCACACGCGATTGCCCTGGGCGCGTGTATTACAGGGGTGCACGGGAAGTTTCACACGCGATTGGGCTGCGTGCGTGTATTTCAGGGGTGTGCGGGAAGTTTCACACGCAATTTCATCAGGGTACGTGTATTACAGGGGTGCGCGGGAAGTTTCACACGCGATTGGGCTGCGTGCGTGTATTTCAGGGGTGCGCGGGAAGTTTCACACGCAATTTCATCAGGGTACGTGTATTACAGGGGTGCGCAGGAAGTTTCACACGCGATTGGGCTGCGTGTGTATATTTCAGGGGTGCGCGGGAAGTTTCACATGCGATTGGGCTGCGTGCGTGTATTTCAGGGGTGCGCGGGAAGTTTCACATGCGATTGCCCTGGGCGCGTGTATTACAGGGGTGCGCAGGAAGTTTCACACGCGATTGGGCTGCGTGCGTATATTTCAGGGTTGTGCGGGAAGTTTCACACGCGATTGGGCTGCGTGCGTGTATTTCAGGGGTGCGCGGGAAGTTTCACACGCGATTGGGCTGCGTGCGTATATTTCAGGGTTGTGCGGGAAGTTTCACACGCGATTGGGCTGCGTGCGTGTATTTCAGGGGTGCGCGGGAAGTTTCACACGCGAATGGGCTGGTTGGTGTATTTCAGGGGTGCGCGAGAAGTTCCACACGCGATTGGCCTGGGCGCGTGTATTTCAGGGGCTCGCGGGTGGTTTCACACGCGATCGGGCCTGGGGGAGCATGTGCGTGTAATTCAGGGGTGCGCGAGAAGTTCCACACGCGGTTGGCCTGGGCGCGTGTATTTCAGTGGCTCGCGGGTGGTTTCACACGCGATCGGGCCTGGGGGAGCGTGTGCGTGTATTTCAGGGGTGCACGAGAAGTTCCACACGTGATTGGCCTGGGCGCGTGTATTTCAGGGGCTCGCGGGTGGTTTCACACGCGATCGGGCCTGGGGGAGCGTGTGCGTGTATTTCAGGGGTGCGCGAGAAGTTACACACGTGATTGGCCTGGGCGCGTGTATGTCAGAGGCTCACGGGTGGTTTCACACGCGATCGGGCCTGGGGGAGCGTGTGCGTGTATTTCAGGGGTGCGCGAGAAGTTCCACACGCGATTGCCCTGGGCGCGTGTATTACAGGGGTGCACGGGAAGTTTCACACGCGATTGGGCTGCGTGCGTGTATTTCAGGGGTGTGCGGGAAGTTTCACACGCAATTTCATCAGGGTACGTGTATTACAGGGGTGCGCGGGAAGTTTCACACGCGATTGGGCTGCGTGCGTGTATTTCAGGGGTGCGCGGGAAGTTTCACACGCAATTTCATCAGGGTACGTGTATTACAGGGGTGCGCAGGAAGTTTCACACGCGATTGGGCTGCGTGTGTATATTTCAGGGGTGCGCGGGAAGTTTCACATGCGATTGGGCTGCGTGCGTGTATTTCAGGGGTGCGCGGGAAGTTTCACACGCGATTTCATCATGGTACGTCTATTACAGGGGTACGCGGGGAGCACCACACGTGAATTGCACATTGGGGTCCTCCCAGGTGTTCCCTCTACACCCTCCACGGCCCCTGCAGGTGGCTCACACCACAGGGGACTACCCTGCATCCCTGGTCATGTCCCGCAGGCAGCCCACCCAACATGGGTATGCCCCCCAGCAAAGGCACATGTCTCCTTGCACTAATGATCACCAACTCATGTCCCCTTGCACCCCCACCCCAGAATTGCGGGGCATCTGCCAGCAGGCCCCCACTCATGTCCCACTCATGTCCCCTTGCACCCCCACCCCCCAGCAGTGCAGGGGCACCCTCCACCAGGCCCCCACCCATGTCTCCCACCACCCCCACCCCCAGCATTGCGGGGCACCTGCCAGCAGGCCCCCACCCATGTCCAACTCATGTTCCCCACCACCCCCACCCCCCAGCATTGCGGGGCACCTGCCAGCAGGCCCCCACCCATGTCCAACTCATGTTCCCCACCACCCCCACCCCCCAGCACTGTGGGGCACCTGCCAGCAGGCCCCCAACCATGTCCAACTCATGTTCCCCACCACCACCACCCCCCAGCATTGTGGGGCACCTGCCAGCAGGCCCCCACACATGTCCCCCAGCCAACATGTCATCACAATCTAGATCCCTGGCCCTTATGGTCAGCCTCCAAATGCAAAACACCCACTCGAGTATTGCATCCACCCACTTAGAAATGGCAATGACAAGATAGAACCCCAATAGCAAGTCTGGAAATGAACACATGGCCCTCACATACACCCAATGGGTGTCAGTGAATCTCAAAACCCATATCATGATATGCATGATACCAATGAGATGATACTACACATTGAAGTTTGATGAAAAAAATGTATTAAAAACAGCATAAATGGAATTAAAAATAAACAAATGACAATGGGAATCAAAAACCAAAAGCAGCATGTCCGTAAAATAATGAAAAACGACAAATCATAATCCAAAGGAAAGGTGTCCAAAGTCACAGTTCAAGAAAGTAAATCCAAAGTAAAAACAAAACCGAAAACCATTGCTCCATGGGTAAATCCAAAAAAAAATAAAAAAATCCAACAGTCAACTATATACAGATAAACAAACCAGGGTCCATGATCCCAACTGAAGAAATGAAACCTACATACAAATACTACCTAATAAAATAAAACTATATACATAAATGTGGCCCATTGTCCAAAAGGTCCAAAATAAATAAAAAAGCAAAGGAAACCTACACTAACTACATAACTATTTACAAGGGCAGCGGGCTAGTCCGACGACTCACTGGTTGTTATCATGGGCCAGGGCATCATCGAACTCCTGTTCAATGGCTTGAAGGCGGGCACGTTCCCTGGCCCCGAGGTCCCGCAGGGATAATGCAGTGTCCAGCTCCAACTCCCTGCGAAGACCCTCGAGGCACTCAGCCCGCCTCAGCGCCCTCCGCATGGAGTCCTCCGCCCTGACCATTGTGAGCCGTTCCTCCTCTGCCCACTGCCGCTCCGCACCTATCTGCTGGCCCAACCGCTCCCACACAGAAGCCACTCCCATTCCAGGGTTCTCCTGCCCTCCGGCCGATGCCTGCACCCCTGATGTTGATGGCCCCGAGCCATGATGCCTCCCACGTCGAGCCTGCCGCTGCCTCCGACGCAACTGCCTGTGCCAGCACGACGGCATCCAGGCTGATGGAAACCACCGACGCCGTCGTGCACGTGCCCTGCCCGATGATGCCGTCACATCCTCCATCTGCTGGGGTCCAGTTGCTGGTGTGTCCACCCCTGCTGGACCTCCGACTCCCGACTGTGGCAGGGATGGGATCCCCACCGAGGTGGCTGCATTGGTCGGGGCAGGTCCACAGGGGGCCCTGGTGGCATCTGGGCCGGAAGACGGCATGGAGTACGACTGGCGCATAGCCTCCACAGAGGAGGAGAGGGTCGCCAGAGTGCCCGACACATGTACGAGACCCCCGACCATGACCGCTCCCAACTGGGCCACGTTGGCACGGTGCTCTTCGTGATGACGTGCGTGCTCGCCCCGGGAAGCACGCACCTCATCACGAATGACAGCCGTGCGCAACGCGACACCAATCAGGACCTTCTCCATACGGCCAGGGGTCCCCTCGTCCGCAGGTGGAGGGGAGTCAGATGACATGGACATCCCCCCTACCTGCGGACGGGCCTGGGACGGGGCATCCCTGCTGGTGCATGGTGGTGCAGTCACAGTGTCAGGGACAGCGACATGCACAGGCACCTCCACGGCGACCTGTGCTGCCTCCTGCCCCTGCCCCTGGACTGCACCACTTGCACCAGCAGGGATGCCCCCACCAGGCCCCATGTGCGGCTCAGTAGCGGCCTCCTCCTCCTCTGTGGAAACCACCAACCTGGATGGCTCCACACCGTCTTCCGCCGTTGCAAGCCCCTGTGGGGGCTCACCCAACCCTTCTGTTGCAGCCGTGGGGGCATCCCCGCCGCTTAGCTCCACAGTGCCGTCTCCGCCCTCTTCTTCACTTTGCGCTGTGTAGAGGGAGACATAGAACACAAGCATCAGGGTACTGTACAATGGTCCCCTAGACAGGAAGCAACAGCAGATGAGTGGCACTGTCAAAGATCACTTCCATCATGTCCCTCCACAACACGTGGGTCAGTGCAGGCAAAACACATGCAGTAACAGGCATGGCACATGCTATGGACATAAGCAAACATGTCCAAGGGACTCTTGAAGCATACAATGTTGTTTTTGGACTCACATGCATCATGGGTCATGCCTATCACATGCACACACTTCACCTCAGTCACATCCATCTGGCCCCGTACACCCCAATCACAGTGGATACAAGGATGACTAGGCTGCATCAGTGGATCTGTAAATTGTCACAGACATGTGTCATGCATCCATGGCATTCACAAGTCACAGACATGCAGGTCAGGCACACAGACATGGATACCATATATGTACCTGGCATCAGCACCCATCCCTCACCCCCACCCATGTCCAGGAACAGAGACTGCCATGCTCTCATGTGTGCAATCTGCATAGGGCTCCCCATGTCGCATTTAAACACATGCAACAACCGTGCGGTTCACACATTACTGGTCGCACATGCATTACCATGATGTCCCTGCACACATACATGCGTACATGGCCTATGTCACACATACAGGCAAGTATCAGACAACCAGCACACTGCAACATGCCCTGTCTCACACAGCAATGCTTGGCCACTTACCGCTCAACTCCAGACGGGTCTCCCTCTCAAGGACCTGGGCGTGGAGCGCTGGGTGTACGCGTTCCAGGACCCTCATCTGGATGGAACTCATGCGGCCCCGGCCCCCTTCCACGAGGCGCCGGGCCTTTATGAGGGTCCCGGACCTCAAATCCTCCCAGCGCTTCTTGACCTTCTGGATGGTGCGGGTTGCCACCCCCTCCGTGTTGATGGCAACCACACAGTCGGCCCAGATCCTCTCCCATCCTTCCTTGTTGGCGCGGGACGATCCGAAGAGGGCATCATACTGCCCCAGGACTTGCTCCACCAGGACACTAACTTTGGTGGCAGTGAAGCTGGTGCCCCTCTGCCCCTCTGGCCGGGGGTTGCCACTGGTGCCAGATGTTGATGTGCCCGACATGGCAACCCCAGGGGCAGGAGTGGGTGGGCAACAGGGTCCTGGGGCTGGGCTGTGGAGCAATGTTATCCGAGTCGGGAGTCTTCTGTTCCGGCAGGGGTGGACACAGCAACTGGACCCCTGCAGATGGCTGATGTGCAGGCACCAAATGGCAGGGCACGGTGGCAGCAGGCAGGAAGGCAGGCAGGCAGGCAGCAGCAGATGGCATGTGGGAGGCTGCTCGGGGCACTGGGGGGGCAGTAATTCGGCCTTCTGGGCAGGAGCGTGGTCTTCCGTGTGTTTTCACGTGGCCAGCTTGATACGGAGTGATTTTGCACGTGAAAATCCTGCACATCAGCGTGAAATTCGAGGAAAGGGCCTTAGCGCGTAAGCGCGTCAGCACGCGTACGCGATTTCATTGGACCAAAGGCCCTTACAGCGTAAGCGCGTCTGTGGCGTTTCGCGCACGGGCGTTGCCCTGGCAGGGCTTGGAGATCCCGCGTGCCTTTACACTGCTCTGTACGTGCTTTTCGTGCGGTGCGTGTGATTTCCATCCGTTGGGGTTCACACGCTATTACTTCACAGCGGGTGTTGGCTACGCGTTCTTCTACACGCAAGGCAGACGGTGAGTGGTACCCCGCTCCCCCCCAGGCCTGATCGCGTGAAAAACTTCACGCGAACCCCTGGAATACACGTAGCACGCTCCCCCAGGCCCGATCGCGTGTGAAAACACCCGCGAGCCCCTGGAATACACGTACCCTGCTCCCCCAGGGCCGATCGCGCGTGAAAACACCCGCAAGCCCCTGAAATACACCCTCAGCCCAGATCGCGTGTAAAACTTTGCGCGCACCTCTGAAATACCCGCACGCAGCCCAATCGCGTGTGAAACTTCACGCGCACCCCTGAAATGCCCGCACGCTGCCAAATCACGTGTGGAACTTCTCGCACACCGCTGAAATGCCCGCACGCAGCCCAATCGCGTGTGGAACTTCTCGCGCACCTCTGAAATACACGCACACGCTCCCCCAGTCCAGATCGCATGTAAAACTTCGCGCACACCCCTGAAATACACGCGCACAGGCCAATCGCGTGTGGAACTTCACGCGCACCCCTGAAATACACGCACACGCTCCCCCAGGCGAGATCGCGTGTAAAACTTTGCGCGCCCCCCTGAAATACACGCGCCCAGGCCAATCGCGTGTGAGAAACTTCTCGCGCACCCCTGAAATACACACGCCCAGGCCAATCGTGTGTGGAACTTCACGCGCACCCCTGTAATACACGCACACGCTCCCCCAGGCCAGATCGCGTGTAAAACTTCACGCGCACCCCTGTAATACACGCGCCCAGGCCAATCGTGTGTGAGAAACTTCTCGTGCACGACTGAAATACACGCGCCCAGGCCAATCGCGTGTGGAACTTCACGCGCACCCCTGTAATACACGCACACGCTCCCCCAGGCCAGATCGCGTGTAAAACTTCGCACGCACCCCTGTAATACACGCGCCCAGGCCAATCGCGTGTGAGAAACTTCTTGCGCACCCCTGAAATACACGCGCCCAGGCCAATCGTGTGTGGAACTTCACGCGCACCCCTGTAATACATGCACACGCTCCCCCAGGCCCGATCGCGTGTGGGCCTTCTCGCGCGTGTAGGACTTTGGCGCACATTTTTTTCCTGCACAGGGACGCTACCGCCTGCTTTCGTGTGGCAGACATGTATGGGCCTGTGCGCGTCTTTGGCCATGCGCTGTTTTTCCCTATTCGATTCCATGAATACGTGTTGTAGGCGAGCGTGTGGGCGTTCTGCGCACTTGCCTCCTGTACTTCCCCCGTGACGCCCACATTTTCACGAGTTGTTCCCCATTCTGCGTGTGACGGCCCGTGTTACGCCTACTTTTGTTATGTGCGCCACGCTATGTGCGAATTCGCTGTGGCCTTATCCCACGGCGTTCGATAACCTGTGCGCCAGCGTGCGCCTCGCACTTTCTCAGCGCACATCCCACATTTCGCGCGTGCACGGACTTCCATGAATTGATGTGCGATGTTTTCTGTGCGATAATCGCACTTGCACTGCGATTTTCGCTGTTTCTCTATGAATCGCACGTTTTCGCACGTGTGCGCCGTTTTTTCGGCGCACGTTGATTCCATGAATCGGCCTAATAATGTGGGCCTTAGACTCATGCAGACCTTTCAGTTATTCCCTTTTTTTTAGTCCCATTGGACCTCTTATGGAAATACCACATTACCACACACGCAGCATTCTGGCATTCAGTAACGCTTCTGAGTGGACGAAATTTCCTACTCAAAAAAAGTTGGAGGTTAAAGGGAGTTTCAGTTTTACAACTCAACACTTGGTAGAGTGGCAACAAACTCCAGTCTTTTTAAATGCCCTCTGTTTTACCACTTCTCTCAAACTTGTGAAGATGCCCTTTGTCAATGAACTTAGAGCTTTTAGTGTTTGGTACATATATGTGTGTCTCAAATCCTACTTCTGACATTGCAACTCAACAACTTACACACATTTCATGCCAATAATGTGTGCATCATTTTTATCACAGGCACATTGGGCCTCATTACGAGTTTGGAGGTAGCCATGCCGTTTTTACCGGCATGGCTACCCCCAAACTCGGGTCCGGGTTCGGTTCCCGAAAAATGGGAATTACCGGGCCATTCTGACCTTTGCAGGGCCGGTAATTCCCATTCGCGGGACCCGGACCCAGTACGTCCCCATTCACATTTTGGCCAGGAATGGGGAGGATTGTAACAACTGCTAGCATCCTGCTAGAGGGTGCCGCTTTGCACGTTTGGTCTGACCAAGCGTACAGAGCGGCCCCGCGAGTAGAACTCGGAATGTTGCGTCGAGGTAACAATGGCACTGGTAGCACTACCGGCGCCATTGTTGCCTTACCACAACACTCATAATGAGGCCCATTGATTCAGATTTCATATGTGAATGTATTCGTTTTTAGCTTACATTGCGATGGTTACATCATCTCCTCAATACATTATTTTATCACTACTAGTTCCTGAACACAAAAAAAAGCTGTTATTTTAATTGACTGTCTGGTTAAATAATTGTTTTTTTTAAATGTGCCACTGAAATGTTCTCTCCTGTGGTCAGAAATAATCACAATACTTAAATGTGAAAATAAATGGAGCTGTGAACTTGCATGTTTCCTGCCGCCCTCGGTGCTGACATGTTTGAACAATCCTCGGAGGTAATAAACCTATAGAAATGAAAAAATCACGAAAGAAAAGCATTATTTCAATTTTATGAAGCAGGTACTGCATTGCTCAGTAATTTAAAAAGTCGCATGGGGTCTTGAATAAATAACTTTTAATCTGCCTTCAGTTCGGATGGTAATTATATTTCCATTTTTTTCTTTCAGTGTCACAGTAGTCACGATGAACCTATTTCTTTTCCTAATTTTAATAATAACTATATTTTTCATAATCACTGCATATTGTTGAGTACAGCTGAAGTGCACAATACATAATTACACAGACAAAGTCAATGATTACAATTTTTAGCTCCAAGAAACATGAATCATCCGGAGAACCTATCTGCATTCCACCATTGACTAGAATGCCTTTTCATGGAACCATACAGCCATGAAGCTACTTTGCATGCAGAAGCCAGGCCTCTGGTACCGCTGTATCTCTTCCTCTCCTTTTCACTTACCCCGCCTCTATCGATAAAGGCAAATGATTAATTAAGTTTCTTGTTTTATCATCAAGCAAGAGAACATTTGTATTTAAAGGCACTACCACAGTAAATAGATATGTTTTTCAGATATCGAGCAAAATTAAAGTCACCAGATGATTCCAAGTCATTGAATTCTGGGAATTGTAGTCTTTTGTAAATGTAATTGAATACAAAAGACCGAAGTAAAAAAAAGCACTGACAAAAACATACGGTTTGGGCTTTTATTTAGGTATTGGAAAGGCATTTGCCAGGCACTCAGGTAGTGGTAGGACATGGTGATAAGATTGGAATAGCTGGAACACGGAGTGATTACCTGGGCGTTAGCCAACATTGCTGCCTTTGTTGTTGCTTGTTTTTAAAAGGACTTCAGTGCATGGAAGAGATATACCTCAAGAGGCTGAAGGCACACGTGGATAAGGCATTTTTAATAATACCTATACAATCCAGTAACTCTCAGCATACTGCTTAAAAACACACACTGGCAGACCACAGTTTGATGTTACTGTTTGAGTGAGCAAGCTCAAAGAGATCCCAGGAGGGTGTGTTTTAGGCAGGGAGGGGCAGGTTGTGGGTGGGAATGGCCATGGGGTTTAACATGCTCATGGGTAGTGAATTGGTTGGTAAATTACCAAACTCCCACAGGCTGTGTGTCCCTGCCCACATGTCCTGCTTGCAATAGTTTCGGCTTATAGGTGGCACTTAAAGCCCAAACTAAAAAGAAAGTAAAATCTAAGCCCATAACTCCAGTAGGATGTCCCTGGTGTTATGGAGTCATCAGAAACCCTTAACCTTAATACACAATGGGCATCATTACGACCCTGGCGGACAGCAGTGCCTGTAATACAGGCACGGCTGCCGCCGGAGTCGTTTTTTTTTTCAGCGTCCTGGAATGGGCAATTACTGGGGTATTACAACCCCGGCGGACCCAGTAATTGCCCATTCCAGGGTGCCGGAAAAAACTGTTCCCCATTCCCATCTGAGCCCCATAGGGCTCAATGGGAATGGGGAAGCTGCATGCACCCGGCACCATTTGTGAATGGTGCCGGTGCATGCGGCATGCTGTGCTCGTGGGTGCCGCTCTGCCTGCCAGATCTGACCGGGCGGGCAGAAAGGCACCCGCAAGCACAACTCATAGTTTGCCGGTCCAGGAACTATGGTACCGGCTTACCGGTACTGTAGTTCCCAGACCGGCAAACTTGTAATGGGGCAATGTTTTTTCAGTAAGTGTGCAGCTTTGATTAGGCTCTACAATGTTTTATCTGGAGTCAGTTTTCCTTTATGAATGTGTAAACTGGCCGTGGACCGTTCTATGTACTACATCAAGACTCTAGGAACTAATATGCATTCATATATTCATAAAAGCCATTGAGGGATCTCAGTAAGTTAAGCGATTGCTTCTGATATGCACATTCATCCTTCAGTCATGGATTCAGCCTTCCTCCACTGCACCACTGATAAACTGAGTATCAATGAGTGAGGTCATGATAACCAATCATACAGTGCTAAGAAGCAATTGCAATCTGTTCCACAGTATTATGTAAATCCATGATATGTATATTACACAGCCACAATAGTGGCTGTGTAGTTATGGTTAAGTTGCTAATCCCATAGGAAGAGTACTTTTTGGGTGGCTTATAACTTCGCTCTCCCTGGACGAATCCTCACCAAACCTTGCAAAAAAAGTATATGGCCCACTCTGAATTTTTTTGCAAAGTTTGGTGAGGTTTTGTCAGGGGGGGCAAAGTTATAGGGGGGTTCCCAAAATGTATTTTTCTCCCATAGACTGAATGGGGAAAAAACTTTGCGCACGTCTACAGCCCAAACCGCTCGACGGATTTTCACCAAATTTATGGCACGAGCAGCAGCTTGGCCCCAAAAGCGTGCTTTTGTAAATTTGGTCAAAATCCGTCAAGTAGTATTTTTTAAAACGATCAAAAAGTAAGTCACAAAAAATTAGTGATATCTATGTCCGCTCCGCGGACACACTTCCCTGTTCGCTCCGCGGACAGAACAACAATTGGCTAATCGTCTCGCTTCATGTCCACGAACATGTGGCATGTTCGCTGATTGGAAGGTGAAGACGTGACGTGCGTCAGATTGTTCCGATGCACCCGCCATCTTGGATCCGCCTACAGCGCGGCAGCGAACAGAGGCAAAATGCAGTTTTGGGGAGTGTTTTGGTGTGCAAGAGTGCTTGGGGAGGTTTGGGGAGTAAGAGATGGGTCAAATACTGTATTTGTTTAGGTGGCAGGTGCCCGTGATGTATTAGCTATGCCCGCACTGTCCGGAATGTCCATAATTAGTCAAAATGAGGGGTGTCCTAAGGACACTATTCCCGTCTGTGCTGTCCGCATGCAAGTTGAAACTGTTCTAAGGACACGCGTGATGTCCGTGGACATAAAAATAGTCCATATGACACAGTAAAAATGTTTGATTCTATGGGTGTGATCTATGGGTGTGAAATGCTGCGGTGGTTGTAGCCAGGGCCTGGCTGAAGGCCATGCACCCAAGACCGAAGTTATAAGCACCGAAGTTAAAAGCCACCATGGGTGGCTTATAACTTCGCTCTCCCTGGATGAATCCTCACCAAACTTTGCAAAAAGTGTTATATGGGTGGGCCCATATGAGCAGTTAAAATGTTTGATTCTATGGGTATGATCTATGGGTGTGAG
Source organism: Ambystoma mexicanum (assembly GCF_040938575.1). Taxonomy (NCBI): domain Eukaryota; kingdom Metazoa; phylum Chordata; class Amphibia; order Caudata; family Ambystomatidae; genus Ambystoma; species Ambystoma mexicanum. The sequence continues at coordinate 1,307,978,766 of NC_090934.1, forward strand.
ATGCTGCGGTGGTTGTAGCCAGGGCCTAGAGTCTTGGGTAGATGGCCAAAGGCCATGCACCCAAGACCGAAGTTATAAGCACCAAAGTTATATGCCACCATGGGTGTGATATGCCGCGGTGGTTGTAGCCAGGGCCTAGAGTCTCGGGTGCATGGCCGAAGACCATGCACCCAAGACAGAAGTTATTGGCCCTGAAGTTATAAGCTGCTTATAACTTCGCTCTCCCTGGATGAATTCTCACCAAACTTTGAAAAAAGTGTGATATGGGTGGACCCATGTACACAGTTAAAATGTTTGATTCTATGGGTGTGATCTATGGGTGTGATATGCTGCGGTGGTTGTGACCAGGGCCTAGAGTCTTGGATGCATGGCTGAAGGCCGTAGGACCTAACCCATACGCCCAAGACTCTAGGCCCTGGCCACAACCACCGCAGCATATCACACCCATAGATCACACCCATGGAATCGAACATATATCAAATATTTGCAAATCTACAGTTTGTGTACTGTTTGATTTGTATAGTTTGTATGTGAAGTTTTGGCTACGTCATGTCATTAAGATTGTAGAGTTTGGTAACAAGCACTGCAGTATAACATATCCATGGAAGTAAACATTTTGTATTGTGGTGTATGGTTAGATGTTTGCTTCAATGGTTCTCTTATGCAGCAGTATTTATGCGTTCTATTACAATATACTTACTGTTTGATTTTTTGAGATTGGATATTTTTTTTCATGAATTGGGTAACTGGAGCACATATTCTTTTTCAATTTCTGTGATAAAAGAAAAGATCATGTTAGTGTAGGTCTTTTATGAAGACATTACATTGCAAAATAGACATTTCAGCTTTTGTTCTACCCTCATATTTAGTAGTTTACAAACCAGTGTACTGTGCAATTTGTTCAGTTTCTGTGTTTGTTTTTTAAATCATTGGGTCTGTGGGAAAAGAAATCCATGTTGGAATAAAAAAACCTTTTTTGTTATGCTACAGTCTGTTTGTTTGTTTTCAGTGTTCACTTGTTGTTTCTGCCTAATGTTCTATCTGTTGGCTTGTTGCAGATTTTTTGAGCAGTTAAATACCTGTTGGCGTATTCTAACTGTCTATTTTTTGTTATAGTTTAGTGGTATTCATTTATCTGTTTGGTTTTTATAGAATCTTGGGGCAGTTAGATACCTGTTGGCGTATTCTAACTGTTTATTTCTTGTTATAATTTAGTGGTATTCATTTATCTGTTTGGTTTTTATAGAATCTTGGGGCAGTTAGATACCTGTTGGCGTATTCTAACACTTTATAGTTTTTTAATTGAAGTTTTGTTAATCTTTAAGTACAGATTAGTTATTGAATGTTGGTTTTAAGAAGATTAAATAAGCGTTTGTAAGATTTGCTGGTAATCTCTGCTTTAGAGTAATGGTACCATCATTACATTCGAACCATCCACATTTCTTTTTTATATATGCAGTGTAGTGACCTGCATTGTTTGTGGCTCCTGTGTGGTAGATAATACCTATTGTTGTGAAGGTTTTCTTACCAAGTTATATTGACCATGTGTGAATCCAGTCAGCTTGCAGTTGTTTTTGGTCCCATCTGCATTGTAACGTAGAAGCACTAGTATTACGTATTTACTATGTGTTTGTATTAGTAAGGTGGAGAGATTATCTGAATTGCAGGTAGTACATAATCTACCATGGTTTGCATTTTGTACAAGTTGCTGAAATGGAACAGATTCACAATTAGGTATGGATACATATACGAAGCGCTCATTGGGGATTTGTTCCTGTGCCACATTGTTGCAGAGAGGGCATGTATGTTTCCACATTTATGAAATCTGGAAGATTTCATTTATAGGTATGTTTATGTTTCCCAGTACTTGTAGTAAGTACATTAGAAATTCTTGTGGATCTTCTTGTGAGTTTATAGTGAATTTCACCATTCCAGCTCAGTAGTCCAATTCTTGTCTTATTCCATGAACACTAAATGTGTTGTCAGGATTCTTTGTTGCGTTTCTATGAAGGACTATCGTTTGCAAACACAATTGGTCTGTACTGTGTAAGTAAATGTTGTGAACAATTGGTGGCAATTGAAATAGAATATTCATTGCTACATTTGCGTAGCAACTTGCACCAGTTATATTTGAAAATTTGAATGGACCAGATAGTTCTGTGTCCAAGTCATTTTCTGGAGTGTGTGTTGAAGTATTAGCTTATTTTATTCTCTTTGGAGGATTTGCAGTGAGATCCTGTTGCATTTCTGTTTGAATTAGTTTTCTTTTACAACATTTTTCTTTTTGTGGAACAGGATATGTTTTTAGATCGGGGGTGTATAGTGAGCGAAGTCTATGGTATTCTAAAATGCAAGGAATATCAGCATTTACTTTACTTGCATCATAGTTGATTATAAATAGACCGTCAAGTGTACGTAAGCGTGATAGTGCTACGTAGCTCATGCCTTCTTTAAAGACTGTGTTCCCAATATCTATCAATGCTTTGTCTAGGGTAAGACATTGTGATTTGTGAATGGTGACTGTGTATGCTAGTGTTAGAGAAAATTGTTCTCTGCGTACATACATGTCTTTGAAGAGAAGGAATTGAGGTGTTGAGCGCACTAACCTTTTTACTTCTGAAAGTTTGTCAAAGAGAATATTGACAAACTGAATGTTGTCACGTGAGTATGTTTGAAAGCCAACAACTGTACCCAGTGCTCTTTTAACTAGTCCTGCTGCACGTCAAGGTTACGTTTAAGCATTACTCTACAGTTTAAGGATAATTTTAATATTTTCTCCAAACCAGCTGTGCTGGAGATAGAATTTTCTAAGGTATTTAGTCTTGTTGTGGCTTGTTGACACATGGGTAGTGTCATACCATGTACGCCCAGTTTGTCTGTGGAGCAAATTTCAATTATTGGTTGCATTTCTTTTTTCAACATTGTTTCATTGAATTTGGAACAGCTTGCAAGAGTTGGCATTAAGGACATACAATTGACATTTTTGTATGCTAATTGTTCCATAACATCTGTAGCACATGAGTTATGGCCATAAAATGCATGGATGTGGCAGATTTAATATTGCTTGTGCTTCTTGAGATAGTACACCAACTCTAATACTTTTTAAAATGTTGGCGTAAGTGAGGTCTGCAGATTAGCACATGTTTTCTCTTAATTCTCTGAATTGGAAATGTTGCCAAAGGTTGACATTTCCTATGCTTCCAACAGTTTTACGGCAGAGTTTGTGTCCTAAGGTTTTAAAAATAGGTTCACCTTTCACTGGTGTCAATTGAAGAAGATCTCCGAAAACAATAATGTGTTTTCCTCCAAAGAGCTCTTTGTAGTTTGTTTTAAGTACTTCTTGCCATCTGAGGTAAATCGAAGCCAACATTAGGTTGGAGACCATGCTCGCTTCATCTATTAGTAGCATTTTCATTTGTTTTAACACTCTGCGTAGTTCCATTGCAGCTTCTGTAGAAAGTTTGAAAATTTGTTTTGGTGTTCTACTGGAAGGAGTAGTAATCAGTGTTAAGTGTCACTGTCTATGTTGTAGGCAGCTAAAGCTGTTGGGCAGTTACAACAGCTGACTATTGTTTGTTGTTTGCCAATTGTTGAAGGAACTTGCTGATGATTTTTATTAAGAATGTTTTGCCTGAACCAGCTTCACCACTGATGTATAGTAGTATAGGTTTGTAATTTTGGTAGGTACATTCTTTATTTTAATTTTGTACACCATGTGCAATTTCTTTTGTTACTTCTTGAAAAATGGTATGCTGCTCTTTGTTCAGTTTTGTCTATATGCCTTACCTAAAATACGCAGCAAATCCACCAGGCCGTCCCATTGTATCTGGATATGGGTCCCTACTGGAACTCTTGTGTAAATTCATCAATGAATTTCTCAAAGCGATGATTGGCAACACACACTCCTATTTACGGGACCCCACCCAGACGATACAGACCTTTGAGAATTTGGAATACAACCCTGACATTCAAATTTTAGTCACAATGGACATCAAAGCACTGTATATGAGTATTCCACAACACGCTGCTCTTGACTGCATTTATGATTTTCTAATCCAAACTAACCTACAATCACGAGTCCCTCCAGCATTTATTATCGAGCTTATGACTGTGGCGCTGTGCAAGACTTTTTTCATTTTTGACAACCAATTCTATTTGCAAACAAAGGGCACCGCCATGGGTGCAATCTTTGCTCCAAGTATGGCAATTTAATATATGGCAGCCTTTGAGACAAAACATATATCTAACGAAAGAAACCCTTGGCAACAACACATCAAATGGTGGAGTCGATTCATAGATGACATCATTTTCATATGGGAAGGCAACACGGCAGAACTTGAATTATTCCACATATGGCTAAACAACCAAGATCCGGATATACAATTCACCATGGAACACAACAAGCAAACCATAGACTTCTTGGATTTAAAAATCAGCCACTGAGAGGAACTTATATGCAACCTTTATAGGAAACCAAGAGATCGCAATACATTATTACACTTTACAAGCGACCATCCACAACATCTTAAAGAAAATTTGCCATATGGGCAATTTTTGCACCTTCGGAGAAATTGCACACAATTGGATGACTTTTATGACAATGTGGCAGATTTGAGAGAAAGATTAGAATACAGAGGCTATACCAGAAAACTTATATCTACATCTAAGAAGCGGGCGAGATTTACCTGCCGAGAATCCATTTTGACAACAAGAGAGAACCAGCAAGCTGAGAAAGATACCAGACTTACGTGCGTACTTACGCATGGCCCCCACACATACAGCATCAAGAACATCATTCGCAAATATTGGCCCCTGGCGAAACTTAATCTTCCAGAGGAAAGGGAACCACGGTTTGCATTCACAAGATCACGTAATGTCCGTGAATTTTTGGTCCACTCCAATTTCTCCAAAATACCTACACAGAGAGGACCTTGGAATCTATGACCACTTTTGGGACACCACCCTTGTGGTGCGTGTGTAACTTGTAAACACACAAAGAAAATGCCTAGTTTCACCTTTGCCAACAAAACCTGGACTTTTCAACATTTTAGCAACTGCAAATCTGCAAAAGTGGTATACTGTATCGCGGGCCCGTGTGGCTTACGATACGCCAGACAAACCATGTGCAATGTCAATATTCGAATCTCTGAGCACAGATCAAGGATCAGGTGTAAGAATGAAACTTCACCTCTGGTCCAGCACTATCTCAACATGAAACATACACTGGAAGACCTGCTATGGTGGGTTCTGGAGAAGTTACCAACAAGCTCAGGGACACAACAACGTCTCCTGGGATTAGAGGTTCGTTGGATCCATAGACTAGACAGCTGAAACAAGGGTTTAAATGAACAGCATACACCACTATAGAACCACATTGCTCCCTTCAGAGTCTTTTACTTAGATATCCCTCTCCCTAACAGACAAGACTGGTGTACTTCCTATAAACGGGCCGCCACCTACGGGTTTGAGCAGCAACCTAGGAACCATCATGCCGCCTGAGAGCAAGACTTTCTCGTATTCCCCACACAAGGTTATCAACAAGAGATCCATGTGCCTCGAGTGCACACAACCAGCATGAAGGATGGGGACACAGGAGACCCTAACAGGACCTGCCCATTTTATTTCTAATTGCCTTCACAACATATGAGTCACTATTTTGTGATTTGGTGCCCACTCATGGCACACACACACCGGTTGATTTAAAGTTTGAGTGTACATATACACCAACCTATACCCCAGAACCATGCACCACCCACGGGAGTTTTTCTCTGTCGGGGTGTCTTCAAGCTTAGCTCACGGAGAACCCACATTTATGTGTTTACGTGGTCGACATTCCATGGCGGGACCCATTGCACAAGGCACAATATTTATATATGTTTACACTTGCCTCTGCTGGCATTTATACATGAGAGGCATGTAACGCCTATGTTTGACTTTCACCAATTTATGTCAACACTAGGCCTTCATCCATTTTATGTGCCACACATTTTTTCGCCGGTATTTGATCCCTTTTTCTACTCCTTCACATGGCATGAGTTCCAGCCGTATCACAGTCTGTTTTAATTCCGGTCTTTCCTCGTACAAAGAAGGACTGGAAGACATACCTCCTCACATACACACCCCTCCAGGAGGACCTATCCCCCTCCTCTCTCAGAGCCACCGCCTTCCCTGTTCAATGGTTCGTCATTGGCCCTTGACTCCCCTGGTCACGTGACACGGAAGAGCACAGATCTTAGTTGCCTAGCGACTAGTTGCAAAGCTCGGTTTCTCCACAGACGCCGATGACGGATGAAAGGCACAGCGTTCTCCTGCTCGCCCGAACGCCTAAGAAGTCAATTACAATGAGGAGGATCACAGTTGTTTTGTGAGGTAAGCACCGCCGTTCATGCTCACAATTTATCAGCGGTTCGACACATCAACAAGGCATTCGGCAGGTGCATTTAGTATATTTATTTAACCTAAGCCCGCCTTGGTGGTTTATGTATTCCGCAGTCAGGGTCCTCGATATCATTTTCCTCCTTTTTTCAGCAACCGTAGAGAACTGTATTGCTCTTGTTTTTCAGCTCCACCAAATAGTAGGGGTGCTTACAATATATATTTTTGCCTTCACCCCATTACAGGAACCAACACAAATATTGATCCGGATCCAAAAAAGATTTGTCTAGTACTTCCTAGCGTCAGACACACCAGGTGTCTCAACGACCCTGCCGCCAGACCGTAGGAGCCACGAGGGCCAGCACGGGGCACAGTCTTATGACCTTGGAGACTGCTCCACAATCCCACTAGGTGAGAATAGAAAGAAATTCTTTCTTTTCCCTTCTTCATCCAAGTAGGGGCTCTCGAACTCTTGTGCTATATACAAAAGTTGTCAATGAATATTGTTCAGCAGACTTGGTTCCACTAGTGTATTCCAAGCCTGCCATTTTGTCACACAGTTTTAACCTGTTTTTTGAGAACTTTATTCAAATTACCTTCAATGTTTGTTTCCTTTTTGTGTCCCCTTTTTCCAATAGGGTACCATGAATCCACCCTGATGAAGGTGGCAGTTCATGACCACCGAAACGAGCACAACATTAAGGGGAATCTGCTTCTAGATTGTGGACATATGGAATATTCTCCCTCCTCTGGGATTTAACAGTTTGTCTAGAAGCCAAGTCTCTTTCCTTCTTCCTCACCATATATTCCCCAAATACGCGTTGGCAGACCCAATGGGAGTTTTTCTCATGGAGCCCAGGGAGTCAACCTTTCTAAATCTCATGGACTCCAGCGTATGAGTACAACACCATAAACCAACACAGTTGTAGGAATCTCAAAACTGATAGACATGTTTAATTAATCGCAAACCTGTACTTAACATTATATTTGTGAAAACTAAGTGAACCTGAAATTTGGAATACAGAGTTAATGTGTATACACACTGGATTTGAAGTATACACTGAGAAGTCTCTGGTTTATGAACTTAATACCCAGAGTTGCTATTGTTAATTTTGTGTTTTCATAAGTTTTCATTTCTCCATTCAAAAAATGTTTTTGTTGTAAGGTAACCTGTTTTAGACTTCATTTTTTGAAACCAAGCCCTCCACTTTTAATTATCAAAACAAAATTATTTTTAAAACATGTTTTCCCCTTCTTTCCTTCTAAAATGACTTAATTCAGAATAGTCTGCTTGTGGAAATCTCTTCACTCCATTCCATCTTCCCTCCAGCACTGGGTTTCTGTTCACTTGCTTGACTATCTTTTCCAAATCACTTGCTTTACTACCTTTTCTAAATCAGTTCTTCACCACCACTTTCAAGCAACAGAATTGTATAATGTGAGTTTTTATTATCCCTTTTTACTATATCTTGTGTTTGATATATGAAAAAAAAATAATAATTTCATTTGTGTATATATGTTCTTTTCTATGCAACCTTAAGTGAGCAAATATCACATTAATAATGATTTACCAAAAATGTTAAGGCTGGTGTGACATTTATTTACATTAATCATGCATGAATATCTTCGGTATGGGGTTGGATTTGATACGTTAAGCCCCGACCAAAGAGGTATATCACTAATTTAATAATTGTTTGAGGTGAAGAATACCATGTCCTTTGCAGCGATTGTTATACTTTTGTGTTATCAGTTTTGATTATAGTACAGTTAAGTCTTCTGTCTCTTCTTCATAGTGACACATGGTGTTCTCTAGTTCTGTCATAGCTAATTCTGCCTAATTTGCTATTAGTGGCTGTCCCAGTGGTTCTTGGCTTCCTGTTACCGAAGGTTGACTACTGTTGGGAGTTTCCTTATCTAGTTGGGCCTCGGGTTCTTCTTCGTGTTGCTGTTCATTGTGCAAAATTGTTTTGTACTGTGTAAAGTTTACATTGGTGATACTGCTTTCATTTGCTTTGAAAGCGTCTTCATAGGAGTCATGGTTCTCTAGTATCTCGTCTTATTATCTCCATGGTTTAAATAGTTCTAGGAGGGACATGTAATATAGTTCTTTATGTTGAGGAGTTTTGAATGACAATTTGATATGATTAATTAAGCTTTGTTTGGTAAGTTTCACTAAGCTGCCTTCACAATCTGTCACTCTATATCTACCTTTTTTTTCCTCCGGTTTTATATTATTTTTGTATGTGAAGTTTTGGGCTATGTGGTATAGACGCATGGTTTCCAAAATTGTACTCCTGTTTGGGTAGTATGTGTCTAGTAAATTATTTTTCAAAATGTCTTGGCTGTTGGGATCATTTTTGGCTATTGTTTTTATGTTGTCGTATGATTTGAGAACTCTTTTTCTAGATTTAGCAGGACCAAGACTTAGCCATACTATATTTTCAGATGTTCCATACAAAGCAGTACCGTTTAAACGATCTGCAGCTTCATAGGAGTCACATTCTCTATGAGAGAGCATTTTTATGCCTAAGCTGTACAATTTCTGAGATAGTGTTTTGTCTGATGATAGGTCATTCCATATGTCTTGAAGATCTGTTTTTTCTGCTTTTGTTAAGTAGGCTGTAACATATTGTGCAACTGCAGTGGAATTGTCTACAATGTACTGCACATCTAAGTTTGTATTCCATAAGAGGGCAACGCTTGCATTGTAATCATTGATATATTTTGCTTCTTCTGTTCTTTTTATGTAATATGTGTTCTTAGGTGATTTACCTTGTCGTTCACTTCACCTGTTTCTGTAACTGGTCTAGGCAAACCAAAGCAGCATTTGGTGTAGTATTTCCCTTTGTTTTTGTATTTGCAACGACAATATTTGCCACTTTTGTGTCTTTGAAACTGTACAATTTGTGCATGAAGATCACTATTTGTTGCTTCCGATGGAATTTCACATATTTTTCGATAAACTGTAAAACAGTGGCATCACTGTCTTGACCAAATTTAGGAGCATCTTTAATCCATAAAAGCACGTGGATATGTGGTTCTCCTCTGGCTTGGTATTCTTTTCTCCAAAAGAAGTGTTGCACTTCTCCGAGGGGAGGAACAGTTTTATTACAAATAAAGTGTAGCATAGCAATGAAATGATGATGGAAATATCTTGAAACATTAACAGGATCTAGAGTTCAAAGTTCTCCAGGTATTATTATATCTATGTTTGTTTTGGTTTTCTTTGATATGCGTAGGAAAACATGTAAATCTTCCCATGCATATTCTGTATAACTTAATGTAACAAACCAAGTGGGTGGGCTAAGGTTTCTTATCATACAACGTACATCTCCGTGACGTCGGAACCAGTACTCCTTTGTACAAGGCATGATTGCTAACAGATTTGTAATGCTTGATTGTAAAACCTCATCTATTTCTTGTTCTTTTTGTATTAATTGCGTAGCTGACACATTTTTTTAAAGTGGGTTCCTAATTTTCAACTCCGTAACATATAGTTGCTATTTCACTTTCAAAGAGAAGGTGGAATATGTATTCTACATTATTTCCAAATCTGGGCTCTTCAGAATACATTCGTAACGAGCGGTATTCTGATGCTGTTATCTGAGTGGGTCTATCATCATACCTTCCTCTTTTGCCAGTAGGAAAGAGAAGAGGAAAAGCATGGGATTCTATACTTTTTTCACATATGCTTTGGTTTGTCGCATTTGGTACGTTTCTAGTGCATCATCTAGGGTGTCATTAGAATGTAATGGATGAATTGTATAATGGTCTAAAATATTGGATAATGTAGCAGGATCTAGAAGTTCAAATTGACCAGTTTTTTGTGACTCTTGTATTTTTTCAATTGTTTCCCTTAAGTTTTCTTCAATATTTATTTCTTTGTAGTATTCATTATTGTCTTTTAGATATTGCAAGGCTTGTTTAACTTTATGTAAGTCTACGAGTTGTAGCCAATTTCTTTTGTCTTTTGTAGGTACACCATTTACTAAGACAATTAAAGATTGCTCTATTGGACGTTGCACTCCCAGAGTGTGCACATTTTCTTTCAGATCTAATGGTAAATAAACTACTTTGCCACGAATGCCTTTCACCAATTCAGAGGGAGGTAATGTTGCTGTTTTTGGTTGAAGGCGTATTATTGCTTGAAATGGGTGGACTGGTTGAATTATTATGCTCTCATATAAATTGATTTGTTGCAGGGGTTTCGGTAGTGGGAATAATTCCAAGTTATTTGTGATAGCACGTAAAGGAGTTTGGTTGTCGTCAAGTTTTGTAGTGCAATAACTGCAAAGTTTTAAGGTGTCAGTTATTTCGTATTTGTTTTCTGCTATGAGGTAGAGAGCTAATTCAAACCATTTGGAATCTTCATTGTCTTCTATTTTGTATGTTATGTGTACAGTGCTTGTGTTAATTTTATAAAAAGTTCTGCGCCAACACACACACACACATGGTTTGGTACTTCAGCGGATGTACTTTTACATTTTAGTATTTCTTTTTTGTATGTGTGTAGTAGAAGGTTGCCATGTGTAGAATTGATGCTAGTCTGTTGTAAAGCTATTGCATTTTGTAAGTGGCTTTCACTTCCAAAATATTTTTTCTGGATATGGTCGATATCTTTGAGTAGGTCTTTGGCTGTACCATGTAGAAGATTGTTATTTAAATTGGCTGGTGCTAAAGTAGGACTTTTAGCATAGTACAGTTTATAGACTAGATTTCTTATAGTTGAATGAATGTCCTTGTAGTCCTGTGAATTTGCGCACTGGATAGGTATCCATATTTTGCAGCAGTTTCATTTTGATTTTGTCTTTGCCTTTCACATACTGATTGAGAAACTGGCGTAAAGATTTGAAAGTTTTTTTGGGAATGTTACACATTGACGTGCATGGCCATTTGTATACTGGACGTTCTGGTTCAGTCGAATGGAGAGGTAATTCTGAGTTTTCTGGGGATATTTTTGTAAGCAGTATTTCTTGTTCCATTATGATATTATTAAGTTTTTCATAACCTCGTCCACTGCTATGTATGGCAATTGTGCTTGTCTGGTTTTGTTTGTATGCTTCTTCATTAAACTATGGTTCTGTGCTCGTGGTGTGACTCCATTCACCTCCACAGATATTTAAGAAGTTATTTTTGTTGACATTCCGTTTATGGAGAAGTGTTTTTTGTAATATAGTAGTTAGTTTTGTTAGTGCTTTCATTCTGTTTAACACTAAAATTAATAACTTTCTTTTGAGAAGGATTGCACTGTCTATCAAAGCTTCTAAGATTAATTTTCTACGGTAGGTTTGAAGGGTTGTGCATGATTTGTCTCCTGTTTTTATAAGATTCTGAAGGACTCTGTGGTGGAACATATTTGCTAAAATACTTTTTTTGGTATGGTTACTTGCTAGTATATCAAGATTTATAGGAGCAGTTTTAGCAGTAGTGGTAGCAGAATTCTTGTTAATCATTTTCTGTTTCGTTTTACATTTTGATAGAGGAGGCAAAGTTTCTGTACTGGAAGCTTGTTTTGTTTAGCTAAATGACTGTATTAGCTGTTTTGTTTGAACTTTTTGAACAAACTCTGGTAGAGATGGATGCTTATTTTGGACACTTATTTTCATTTGCTCTACTTCTGCATTGCTTTGTAGGGACTTGCTTTTTGGTAGGCATTCTTTGGGGTCTGTTGAAAAAAAAAGAAGGTATGGGTTGGGCCGTTCTGCAATGTATGTGTGCTGTGTGCATGAGTGTCTGAGTATGATGGAAAAGATGTATGTGGTGGTGTGTGATTGTGCATTGGGCAGCTACAATTAGTTGTGAAGGCTATTCTTCTATTTGTGTGTTACCATACTGCGGTTCAGATGATAGTAGAAATTAAGCTAGTGGTGAGGAGAAGCATTAATAGTAAACCTAATGGTATAACATTAAAACAGTTCTTTGTTTTGTAATACTAACATTCTAGGGGTTGAGTGTGTTATTTGTGTTCCAAATAAACGGGAATTTGTTTGCCATTCTGCCTTCTAATCCCTGTTTAATAAATGGTGATTTGTGGGCAAAATGGTTCAGAAATCTCCGTTATTTTAGTGCACAAATTACATGAATGAAGCACACAGTGTGTTTGAGGAACAGTAAGAATATTAAGGTAGTAGTTTACTTTCTCTTTTTTTGTTGAATAAGCAGCTTTCTTCGTATATGTTTTTTTGTAGTTCAGATGCTGGTGATTTTCAGGAGAGTGGTCTTCACTGCAATTGTAAAAGAAAGAAGTTAGTAATTTTGTGTGTTTATAGCACTGATGTTAATTTAGACGTTGATTTTTATGTTTTTGTAGTAGTATTCTTGTTTTATATCTGAACATAGTGTATGCATGCATTTGATTTGATTATGTGCAGCCTTTATATTTTATTTACAATATGTTAGTTCAACATGCTTTGCAAATGAGTAGAATTTTAAGTGTTTATGGAGGTTTAGTGGCATTACTCTGTTTATATGGATTCATAAGAGTTGTACATGTACTGTGAATAAAATATGCATACCTGTAGTTTGTATTCATGCATGTGGATATACATGCAGCTGTAAGTAGAAATATTGGAGAGTTGTAGAGTAGTTTTGTAGTAGGTGCTCTCCAATGATATGAGACTTGTACTCAGAGTGATCAACAGTACATTTGAAGTGCGGAACTCTGATGATGGAGTTAGATGTAGCGGTCTTGGATGTGATTGGTGGATGGTTGTGTGACTGCTTAGCTGTTGCCAATGAGGGAATGGCACCGAGAGTGATGTGGAAAGGATCGAAGGGCTGGCTAAGAGTTACGCGCCTTGCGGACACCGCGACTGTCTGCGGATAGGGCATGCCACATCCGGGGTTTTCCAGGAAATCCAGCATGGAAAGGGGACTGTAGGGATCAGCCAATCAGATGTTGAGGTTGTGGATTTGTGTTGAAAGAGACTGTGTGTAGTGAAGATGGCAGAGGTGGAGAAAGTCAGGGTGTTAGTGCTCGGAGATATGTTTGTGCATGCTTTACAGCAGTATGCTCAATGCAGGCATATGGCAAACAATTTCGATTTTAAAGGAGTAGAGGTGGTGTGGAACGCTGTGCCTGATTGCAATGTACAGCGAATTCTACAAGTTTGTGAAGATATGGGCAGGATGAACAGTCCCCATCTGGTAGTTTTGCACTATGGTGCTTTCCATTTGGGCTACGTCAGTGCCCCTACTTTGTTGGCAGATTTGAAACAGTTGGATCAAGCAGTAATGAACATCCTTCCAAATGCCAAAGTAATTTTTTCTGGATTACTACCTAGGGCAATATGGGAAAATAGTTCTGTTTTTTGTCCTCAGCCAAACATTGGTAGGTGTGCAATCAACTGTGGCATGTGTACTTCCATGCTTAGGGCTAGTATGTTTTTCTGTAATAATGAGTATATTGATTCCAGTAATGCTGTTTATTTTAAAGAAAATGGCATTTCCTTTTGTTTTTTTGGAAATACCATGCTGTTTTGGAATGTAAGGGTTGCTTTGGAGAAGGTTATGTGAAGATTTTAGTAGTAAAGAAAGAAGACAAAAAATCCAAAAAATACAAAATAACAGGTGTCTGTCAAGCATCTGCAAATCCCCCCCCCCCCCAAAACGGCTCTTTTCAGAGCTAATCTCAAAGGGGAAATGGGGCACACTTTTTAAATTTACATTCACCACGCTCAGATTTTCGATATGTCCGCTGACATGGCGGTAGTCCGCGGTCAGCGGGTATTACATACAGGGATTCTGGGGTGGAGAGGCATGCAAATTAGAATGAGCGGAGCTAGGGATTGGTCAGTAAAGTTTACTGGGTGTGTTGTGTAATGAGAGATTCTGTCAGAACGTCTTTTTCCTGAGAGAAGAACAGATAGATATGGCTGTGTGTTTCCGAAAACAGATTATCTGGATTTTGGGAGACTCATGGATACATTGGTTGGAGGTGCATGCAGAACGCTGTGGAGTAGCTGCAGATCTTGGATTCTCTCATGTGGAAGTGCACTGGCATGGAGTGCGTCGAATTAAGTGGCTGGACTTAGTACCTCTATGTGCTACTTTAGAGACAGAGCATCATTGAGACATAATTATAATTCATTGTGGAGGGAACAGTTTAGGAAATGTGTCTGGATTTTTTTTTGCAATTTGCAATGAAAGAAGGACTTGGGAAGGTCATGGACATTTTTCCAAATTCCCAAGTAATTTTTTCTTGTATTGCGCAAAGACAAATGTGGCTGCGTTCTTCTTCATTTGGTCCACAAATGGAGAAAGCGAGGCGCAATGTCAATAAGGCTGTTTGTGCCTTTCTAAGAGATGTTGCCATGTCCTCTTTTCACAATGAAAATATTATCTTTCGTAGCACACACATTTTTCAGAGAGATGGAGTCCATCTTACTTATGCTGGCAATCAGATATTTCTGAGAAATGTACAAAATGCATTGTAACCTTTTTTCGAATTACAGTCATCCATTTTGCAGTAGATGTTAATGATTTCAAGTTTTTCAAACACACAAAAACACCACTAAAAGGCTATTTTCAGAGCCACCACCTCCTCCCAGAGAAAAGTGCATTGGTTTTGCTAGGGCAGCACCCTAAAACTTTATCGGGGTAATTCATAGAATTCAGCGCACAAGTGGTGCACGCAGCTGGCGCACAGAGTGCGCGTGCGGCAGTCTGCGCCAGCCGCGTGCGCCAAAACCCATTTCGGCACACAGCGTATTCATGGATTTTAACATCCCTAAGCAGCCGTGGCGCAGAGTGCAGCAGCGCCAGTTACGCCCTCAACCCCGCCCCGTGCGCCATGAACAGCGCACAAATCCAGTACATGGCCACACAGGCCAGTGGACCAGCATACAGCCCCCCAACCATGAAAATGTGTGCAAAGCTCCCTGCGCACCCCTCGGAATACACGTACCCCGCTCGCGCTACGCCAATCGCGTGTAAAACTCCCTGCGCACCCCTCGAAATACACGTACCCCGCTCATTTGCGGGAAGTTTCACATGCGATTGGCGTAGCACAAGGCCATGAGCGAGCGGGGTACGTATATTTCTGGGGTTCGCAGGGAGTTTCACACGCGGTAGGACCTGTGCGAGCAGGGTATGTGTATTTCTGGGGTTTGCGGGGAGTTTCACACAAGGTAGGACCTGGCGAGCGGGGTACATGTATTTCTGGGGTTCGCGGAAGTTTCATACGCGGTAGGACCTGTGCGAGCGGGTTACGTGTATTTCTGGGGTTCGCGGGAGTTTCACACGCGGTAGGACTTGTGCGAGAGGGGTACGTGTATTTCTGGGGTTCGCGGGGAGTTTCACACGCGGTAGGACAGGTGCGAGAGGGGTACGTGTATTTCTGGGGTTCGCGGTACGTTTCACACGCGGTAGGCCCTGTGCGAGTGGGGTGCCTGTATTACTGGGGTTCGCAGGAATTTTCACACGTGACAGGCCCTGTGCGAGTGGGGTACGCGTATTACTTGGGTTCGCGGGAAGTTTCACACGCGCTAGGCCCTGTGCGAGTGGGGTACGTGCATAACTGGGGTTCGCAGAGATTTTCACACGCGACAGGTCCTGTGCGAGTGGGGTACACGTATTACTTGGGTTCGCGGGAAGTTTCACACGCGATTTTGCAGTCAGAGCGGGGTACGTGTATTTCGGGGGTGTGCGGGGAGTCCTACACTTGAATTGGCAGTGTGGGTCCTCCCAGGTGTGCCCTCTACCCCTCCATGGCCCCTGCAGGCAGCCCACACCACAGGGGACTACCCTGCACCCCTGGTCATGTCCCGCAGGCAGCCTATCCACCATGGGCATGCCCCCCAGCCAAGCCACATGTCACCTCGCACTAGTGATCACCAACTCATGTCCCGCAGCACCCCCACCCTCCCACCATTGACGGGCACCTGCCAGCAGGCCCCCACTCATGTCCCCCAGCACCCCCACCCCCCCAGCAGTGAGGGGCACCTGCCAGCAGGCCCCCACTCATGTCCCACTCATGTCCCCCAGCACCCCCACCGCCCAGCAGTGAGGGGCACCTGCCAGCAGGCCCCCAAACATGTCCCACTCATGTCTCCCAGCACCCCCACCCCCCAGCAGTGAGGGGCACCTGCCAGCAGACCCCCACTCATGTCCCACTCATGTCCCCCAGCACCCCAACCCCCTTCGGTGAGGGGCAGGTGCCAGCAGGCACCCACTCATGTCCCACTCATGTCGCCCAGCACCCCCACCCCCCAGCAGTGAGGGGCACCTGCCAGCAGGCCCCCACTCATGTCCCACTCATGTCCCCCAGCACCCCCACCCCCAGCAGTGAGGGGAACCTGCCAGCAGGCCCCCACTCATGTCTCACTCATGTCCTCCAGCACCCCCACCCCCCAGCAGTGAGGGGCACCTGCCAGCAGGCCCCCACTCATGTCCCCCAGCACCCCCACCCCCCAGCAGTGAGGGGCACCTGCCAGCATGCCCGCACTCATGTCCCACTCATGTCCCCCAGCACCCCAACCCCCCAGCATTGAGGGGCACCTGCCAGCAGGTCCCCACTCATGTCCCCCCCTACCTGAAGTAAAGATGCACAATCATGGCCCACCTCTACACCCAAATACCACAGCACGCCACCCCATTCTTGAGACGCAATGATTTCCCAATCCACCCCACACTGACATGCCTATCTCAAGACACAAACCAAAAGTCAACTATGTACATCAACACATGTCCGTCACACACACACACTGGTTGTCATTGATTGTGTAAACCCACATTTTCACATGCATCAACCCAATGAGCGAATCCCACACATGGAACTAAAATATGAAAATGTATTATGTACAAAAATAAAGCAATGAAATGAAAGCATAAAAAATAGCAAATATGAAATGAAAACCATGTGCAAAAGATGAGTATAACCTATTCAAAGTAATCCTAAAGAAAAATAGTCAAAACTCTCCCTCCACGAACGCAAATCCCAAGGAAACGTAAGGAAACGTAAAAAGAAAAATCCATTGATCCATGGTTAAATCAAAAGAAAAAGTTCAAAATAATCCATTTTCCAACTATGTACAATCCATTGTCCAAAAGAAAAATCCATTAATCCATGTTTAAAATCAAATAAAAAGTTCAAATAAATCCATTGTCCAACTATGTACAATCCATTGTCAAGGGTCCATGAGCCCAATGAAAGAAATGAAACCTACCTAAGAACCTACCTAATAAAAAAACTATATACAAATGTGTGTGGCATAGTCCATTCACCACAAATCAAAGGAAAAGGAAAAGGAAACCTAACTCTAAAAACTATTTACAATGGCAGCGGGCTAGTCCAACGGCTCACTTTTGGATGTCCTGGGCCAGGGCATCATCAAACTCCCGCTCAATGTCCTGGAGGCGGTCCTCTTCCATGGCCCAAGGGTTCGCAGGGACGACGACATGTACACCTCCAACTCCCTGCAAATTGCCTCGAGACACTCGGCCCACCTCAGGGCCCTCCGCAAGGAGTTCTCCGCCCTGACCATTGTGAGCCGTGCCTCTTCCACCCGCTGCCGCTCCGCATCTATGAAGAACAGAATTTTCAAGTCACCTTCTAGCGCACCGGGCCTTGTTAAGGGTCCTGGACCTGAAGTCCTCCCAGCGCTTCTTGACATGTTGTGAGTCGCGGACTGCCAGCCCCTCCGCGTTGATGGCAGTCACAATGTCCATCCAGATCCTGGTCCGTCCTTCATAGTCGGCGTGCCAACTTCCAAAGAGGGCATCATACTGCCCCAGTACTTGCTCCACCAGGACATCAACTTCCCTGGCACTGAACCAGGTGGCCATCTGCCTCTCTGGCTGGGGTTTGCCAGTGGTGCCAGATGGTGTTGTGCCCAACATGGCAACCCCAGAGGCAGGAGTGGGTGGGCAACTGGGTCCTGGGGCTGTGCTGTGGAGCGATGGTATCCCAGTCAGGAGTCTTCGGTTCCAGCAGGGGTGGTCACAGCAACTGTACCCCTGGCTGACGTGCAGGCAGCAAATAGCAGGGCACATGGGCAGCAGGCAGTCAGGCAGCAGCAGATGGCAGGTGGGAGCATGCTCGGGGCTCTGGGGGCAGTAATTCGGCCTTCTGGGCAGGAGCGTGGTCTTCCATGTGTTTTCGCGTCTTCAGCTTGATACAGAGTGATTTGGCACGTGAAAAAATTCCATGTCGGCATGTAATTCGAGGAAAGGCCCTTAACGCGTAAGTGCGTCTGTGACGTTATGCGCGCGGGCGTTTCCCTCGTGACCTGGGCATAGTGGTTCAGCGTGCGTGAAAAAACTGCACGTCCACTTGTGAATGTGTGTAATCCAAGGAAAGGGCCTATGCGCGTAAGTGACGTGACGCACGCGGGTGTTTCCCTCAGCATGGGTTAAAGGTGAGCGGTGCCAGCAGTTCGCTGTACGTGCCTTTCGTGGAGACCGACGTGTGTTGCTGCTTCGTGTTGTTTCGCGCGCCATCACAACTTCACAGCTATCAAAGACGTATCTCTTCTTTTGGCGGGGGTATTGGCTACGCATGTTTTTCTGCATCGCGCTAGTCAGACGGTGAGTCGCGCATGCTATTTTTCCCACTGTGGGTGCCCCTGTGTATTGCACCCGTTTTTGAGGTCATAGTAGCCTGCGTGTCCCACACATATGCGTTTTTCGTGTTACTGGGTGCCACTGCGTACTGCGGGAGGTTGATTCCACGCACGTAGTCTGCAGGGTTGCGTGCATGGTTTTAATGCAGTTTTGGGGTGCCTGAGCGTTGCGTGATCTCTCACTACATCACTGGGGTCACATACAGCCTTGCAGGTGCAGGGAGGCTGTTAACATCTTGCATCCCACCCCCTTCACCCCAATTGCCCAGGACAATTGTGGTGTACACCTCCCATTGGGACTAGTCCATCTGTGCCAGCACTACTACATCTGTGCCATGGTTGGGAGGCCACCAAAGATGAGGGGGGCCGCAGCTGGGCATCCTCCTCATGGCGGGCGTAGTCGGGCTCATGGCCGGGGTGACCAGGGAGTAGGGGGACTCCAGGGTGTCCAGGGTGGCAGCAGAGGGGGAAGAGGCAGGGGTGCGCCACTTGAGCACGATGTTGTGCCATGTGTCGGTGCAGTCATGCCACCACCCCCTGTGGTTCGGGCAGATGCAGCTTCTGCATCTGGCACTGGCGCCCGTGTGACCCAGCAGTCTGTTTCATCGATTGCCACGGGCCCAAGGGTAGTGGTAGCTGCAGGTGCAGCTGTGGACACCACCACCCAGGCTCAGGGTGTGCTAGCGCAGGCTGCGTTGGCACTTGAAGAGCCTTTGGAAGATTTACAACAGGCCAGGAGGGAAACCGTAGGGGTACGCAGGGCTGCCCTGACCAAGACACGTGTCCCTGGGGCAGTTATGTCATCTGCTGCCCCGAACAGCCGGGTGTTGGCAAGTGCAGGGGCAGATGCACCCAACAACATCCCGGTTGTGAGTCTGCCAACCAGGACAGTTGCGGTCAATGACCCTGCCACAGCGGATGTTGCTGCGCAGGGCCCATTAGAGGGCACCCAGCTGCCACTGACACAAGTCAGGCCTTTGGTCGTCCCTCCACCTGCCACTCCCTTGGCTCAATCCACCGAACCCACTGGCCATACTGATCAGGGCGGCATTAGCCAGCCAGGGTCTGCGCCACAATCCAAGAGGAGGAAGGTTGCACCTGCAGCACAGGATGGGACCTCACACACAGCCACGACCTCCTGCACGTCGAGGAAGAAGCCTTTCTGCAAACAGGAACTGGACTTACTCGTGGACTACGTGCGGGACCACAGCCGTGACATGCTAGTGGATGCTAATTGTCAGACTACGGCTGTCCACCGTGATACCCACTGGAAGCAAGTTGCAGAACATGTGAGCGCATTTGGCCATGAGGTGCGCACGGCGCAAGAGTGCAAAAAGCGTTGGAATGACATCAAATGCAGCACTAAGGCTAAGCGTGCCAAAAATTACAACTTGACTCTGGTGACTGGCAGTGGGCCAGCACCAGAAGAGGAAGACCTCACTCCGCATGAGTCACTCGTTGCAGAGTTCATACCATCTGAATCAGTCGAAGGAGTGGGAGAGATGCCAGACTTTGATGCCCAGTCCAGTGAGTGTTTATGCGTGTTTGTCGAGGACGTGTGTGTTTTACTTGTGTGATGTGTTGTGCATGACTGCCACTGCATGTCACGTGTACATGGTTCTGATGTGAAAGTAATGCAATGTTTCACTGATGCATGTCTACTCTGCTGGATGGTGGACTTGTGGAGCAGACGGGGACTGTCCGCATCACCACTATTGTACCCTACTCACATGCTGGTTACCAGTATGCCCCTCCGGTCCATGTTCCAGCTCACTGGCACTTCTGCATGTAGCGTGGGGTGACCTTCCTTTCAGCCCAGGGAATATGCATAGCATGACTGACGTGCATGTGTCCTCTGCCTGCAAGAGGGTACTCAATGTAGGCATGCTCCCTTGCCCCTCAACCCCCGCTCTGCACCCCAATTCCACCTTAGCACTGGTCTGCTACAATATTGCCGTTGGGTACTTCCCTGTTCATGCCTCCTGTGTACATGCTAACATCCAGCGGCCATTCTGCCAGTCATATGCTGTGTGGTACATCCTTAGTACTTGATGCAGGGTGTCTAACTTGGACTGTGCAGAGGTCAGATGCCCCGCAGGCACATGAGTGCCCATTCATGCTCCACGTGTATTACATGCATGCCCCTATGTGTCCATGACTGGATGATCACTGTAATACAAGTCCTGGAAGACCTACATTGCATGGCATTTAATCTGCCTTCCCATGTCAACTGTGGCTCAGTACTGAGTTGCACACATGTTTAGGGTCTGACAATCTGTGTGGGTCACAGGCCTCAGCCTGTTTAATGGCCAGTGACTCTTTCCAACTGGTGTAGTATCTTCTTCACACGTGGGTGTACTCCAGAGGTTTCATCATGTGTCCTGCTTACTGTCCCATCATCATTTGCTGTGTTGCCACTTGACTCACATGATGCTGTTGATGCTAGTCAACACTGTCTGTCAATACACAGGTCTATGGTCAGCCTTTTGATACCATGCAAGGCATCCCTGCTTTTGCACTTGGGGGAGGGGTGGTTTGCTTGCAGGCGTGCTACCCATTGAATGCACATTGCACGTGATGCCTGAAGTTGACCTTGCACTGCCTTCCTTGTACATGTAGATAGTGAGTAACATACATATTTGCTGCACTACATAGGCCCACTTCAGTGCAAACTGCCACCTTTCCACAGGTCTAATCACAGAAGCAATTTCAAGTTGACCCAGCATGCATGCCAGGTTCTATTTTGTGTGTCACATGTCTGCCTGATGTGTTTGGTGTCGGTGTGTGTGTGTGTTGTGTGCTTCTAACATGTGTAGTGACCTTTTTTATCACTATTTTTCAGGTGATGACGCAATGGAGCCGGAGGATGGTGTTGTCATGCCAGGCACAGGGTTGTTATCACTACATCAACCCAGCACAAGTGGGGGTCGTGGGGTGGCAGGCCATGAAAACCCCCAAGTGCTACAGTCCATCTTGTCTCTGGCTGCCTATGAGTCCAGCCCTGATGAAGACTCTGATGACCATGTTGAGTTGGATGAGCATCAGGTCCATATGTCAGGGGTGAGTGATTCTGATGTGGACAATCCTCTGTCCGCGACACCTGCACTGAGGGGTCAGACAGTCTTGGAACCTCCGCCCATGGTGGATCGGGACGCAGGGTCACCTTCCACACCAGTCACTGATGTGCCTGGGACATCACGTCGACGGAGGCATGTAGTCGTGAAGTCGCGGGCGGTGCCAACACAACGAGGACACCCGGTCCTTGGGTCCCGCAGGGGTCAAGCCCAGCAACGCAGTTGCTGCACGTAGCCGCTGTATACTGAGTGGGAGCAAGACATGACTGCCAATTCTGAACGCCAGGAGGCAGCAATGGAGAACATCGCTGAGAGCATGGAGCATGTGGCCTGATCCGTGCTCCCCCTGCTAGGCAGGTGCTTCTCCAGCAGCAGGGAGCACGGTCCATGGCCCACTCACTCAGGCTGGGCATGGCGACCTCAGACAGGGCACGCCAGGCTGAAATGTCGTCTCTGCATCAAACAATTGCTGCTCACGCAGAGGCACACATGGAGGCCCTGAGGGAGGAGTATGCTTCCTTCAGATCCACTCTGGGTGTCCTTCTGATGTCCCAGAGGGAGCGGGCAGAGGAGAGGTTTGCACAGCTTGAGCGTACCTTCTCGGCTGAGCTACATGCTTGCCGGGAGGTGCAGCGGTTGTCCAGCCAGGCCTTGCAGGAGGAACTCTGTGTTACACGTGCTACCTTGCAAGAGGAAGCACGTGTATCACGGGAGGTTCTGCATGCAGACCTACGTGTCATCGCCACACAGAACCAGGCTCATCCGTCCGGCAGACTTGCTGCCGATGAGGGGTAAGCTGCGGCTAGGCGTGGTCATGCTCCTATGCCAGGTCCTGCTTTCCAGGAAGAGCCAGACTCGGATGACAATCTATCTCCCACATAGGTCGACCATGGCGTTGAGACCATGTTTTTTTTTTCCTCAGCATCATCGCATGTGGGTGTTGACAGCACCCTGTACCTCCCCCCTCCTGGGTGCCCCCCCAGGTCGTATGTGGCCATTTTTGATTTTTCTTTTAGTTTAGTTAGTTAAGTTTATGTTTGATAGTTAGTTTAAATAGGTAATGTAGGTTTTTTATAGTTAGTGTAATTAGTTAATATAGTTTAAAATTGCTTGTCTATTGTGCTTTCATGTGATGGTGTGGTGCTTTGTGGCTTTTGAAAGCATCCACTGTCTGTTCCAGCAGGGCCCTTCAAGCTTGTCTTGTGTATGTGTTTGCTGCTTGGGGTCTTTGACTCACATATGCCACTCCTGCTTCCCTTATCCATGGGCTCGCAAGGATGGTTCGGTGTAACAGCCTATTACACAAGGGCTTTGGACTGTCATATATGTGGCATGTCTGCTGCTGTGGAACTTGTGTTGACACCCCTAGTGGGGATGATTGGGGTGTAATTGGTCACTGTTCTTCTTTTGCTAGATGGGGTGTTTCATGATTCATGTGTACATTCATTCCTATGCATTGTGTAGTATGTATCTTATCTTTACTGTTCAGTTGCTTGTTGCAATTCATGCCGTAGATAGTGTGTTCCACACTTTGGCTGTGAAAGACGGACTAATGGTCTGATTTCTGATGTAAGTCTCTGACATGGTCCAGTCATGAAATGCCTGAAGAGACACACACAGATGAATCTAAAGCATTAATCATGTGTTTCATAGCCTTTCTGCAGGGGGACAAGCCTCCAGACAACCTTTGCCAGCAGACATGGGCCATTGGACGTCTGGAATCTGGACACGTTTGGTGGTGCCGACATGCGCATGTGTGCACAAGCAGAGGCACAGGGATTGCGATCATACATCCGAAAACTGCTGACGTTTTTTAAGGGACTCCAGGCAAGGTGAGCAGCACAGGGGGGTCACAACACAGCAAACCTTCCACCGGGCCAGTTGCACATGCATGTTTAGTAGCAGCACTGACAGTGAGCTTGGACAAATATTGGAGTGGAAGCGCACAATACAGCTCAGATGTGTTAGTGGACTGATGGCTAGTTGATAGGGAAAGTTGTCTGGGCACCTGCAGGGGCAGTGGAACATACCCTCCGGTCCACCATCGGCCATTGAGGCACTTGTATTAGCCATGTAGCGTTCCGAGACATGGAAAGAAGCGGCTCACAGGGACAGACAGCAAGGGACAGACTCGGGTGCAGTGCATTTCATTTCCAAGTAGAATTAGAAACATGCACTGGCCACTTTATTTTGGTCATGGTGGTACACAACTTGTTCTGAAGTCATACCTTGCTATATGCGTCTGTCTGCTTACCCAGAGAAAATTGAATGTTGTGTGAATAGTGAAACATTGGTGTTCCATTTGCCAGGCAACCAGCGGCGCCTGACTTACTGCATTGACTGTGTATGAACCATCACAGGGGTAATGTTACGTATGGGTACGAAGCATCCACACAAAATTATCTGTTTGTAGAGTAGTTTGTTACTTTGGGGCATATTTGGTGGTGTGTTTGTGTGTTTTTGGCACGCACAGATTATTAACTGTGACTCTCTTTGCAGCATTGAACTGCTCCTGTTACCGCACCTGAGAGTGCGCAGGCAGGAGGCCAGCACTCACCCCAGAGATAAGTTTCTCTTTGACTTCCATTTGAGTAATTTGCTGCTATGTGCATGCTGAACAAGTTTGGTCTAATTGTGTATGTGTTAAGGTGAGTACTACATTTGTGTGCTTTCCCTACTTTCCCGTGTCAATCCTACTCCCCTCTCCTGCCCCTCATTCCGGTTATCCAGTATGCCAATGCCAGTCACAACTGCATATCCCTGACCCTCCTTCCCCACAAGGGTCTCATAGGCCTGTGTGAGTTTGACCTTGCAAGCACCCAGACCACGGTGGGGGTGGTTGGTTTGTGCCACTCCTGCGCCTGTACACGGGAGCTGTGACAGTACACATCCGTTCGTGGTGCATCATTATATGTTATGTACCACACATGGTACACATCCTTTTGTGACATTGTTCTACTGTGCTACCTTGGTTGTTAACATCATTGGCCTTTGTGGCATACTGCTACTTCAAGTCATCTACTGGAGGCTGTTCTGGTTTGTTTTACTGCCTGCAGGCTATTTGCTTGGCTTCTGTGTTAGCCTGCTTTGAGTTCTCTTGGATTTGGTGCTTTTGCAAATCAAGGTGGACGCTGAGGGTGCTGGCAAATTTTTACACACAAGGTGGGAGATGGTGACAAAGGGGAAGGGTGATCCTGTGGCCAGGTGAAATTAAAGGATGAGGCTGAATAACCCAGGTGCAGTTGTTCAGTGGGTCGTGGTGATTTGGAGGGAGGGGGGGGGTGTTTTGTTGTTGATAGTTGCCTTGCCCTGCAGTGTGATGGGCACCCTTACATTATAATTGTGGTATCCTATATACATGATGTATTCTGCTGATCAATGCCTGTTCATGTGTTGTGTTTACCTTTCAGGTGTGAGGGGATAGTTGTGGTTTGACATGCTGGGGTATACACATGGTCAATGTTCACATGTGATGTGTAGAGGACACTGATGGTCACTTGATTACACATGCATATGTTGAGTGCATGTCCCTACTGACCCACACACTCGCACTATAATCCACTACATGTACAACCACCCTTCCATGTCCACGTGTACACTCTGTATGCCTTCTGGTGCCCACTGTGTCCCTGCAGCACATGTTCTATGACCAATTGTGGATCCTGTACATGCCTAATTTGCTTTTTGATGTAGTTTGTCGCTTAGATGTGATGTTCAGGGTGTGCATCACACACAATGGCTGTTCACTGTGCTGTGCACTGAGCAGTGTGTTGCAGGAGGTGAACACGGCACACAGAAGCTGCAGTGTTGATTTTGCAATGCACATTGTGCATGCAGACAGGCATTCATTGTTATGTTACAACTACAACTTTTGGAATGCATTTGGGTATGACTTATTTTGGGTGGGAGGTTGTTGGTCAGTCATTTCATCTGATTCCATGTCAGGCATCATTGTCTGATGCCAATTTACATTTTTCACATGGCAATGTGTGCCTTATTGGTATTGTGTTGGTGTATGGCTATTGCTTGCCATGTCATGTTGTGGTTTGGGAGGGTTTGAGTGACATACCAGTGATACTCATGGCCTGTTTTGCAGGTCTGTGTGATTCACACCTTGCATGTGTGCCTTTTGGTCACACAGGATTGCTTGTGTTTAAGTAGCTAGGGATGCACACAATGTGGCAATTACATGGCAACAATCTCAGGGTGGTAAGGTTGTGACAGTTGACTGTCTCTTTGTCATCATCGATTGTCACCTGGTATGTGCCAGGCCTGTGTGCACACCGCAGGGTTGGCAGTTTAGGTGAAAAATGTGGCCACAAGCTGGGTCCGGGCTGCCTCGCCACTTGCCCTATCCCCTCCCATGGGCTGCCCCTGTGCCTGTGGTTGGGGATGTGGGGGCACCACCATGTCCACCGGTACGCCCTGCCATTTTGCAACATTGTGCAGGACACATGCTGCCACAATGATCCTGCACACTACTGGGGGTGCATAGAGTAGCTGCCTGCCAGAGCGGTCAAGGGAGCGGAAGCGTGACTTAAGCACTCCGAATGTGCGCTCCACTATGGCCCTGGTTGCAATATGGGCGGCGTTGTATCTTACCTGGGGTGGTGTGGTGGGGTTCCGGATTGGCGTCATCATGTGGTTGCTCAGAGGGTAGGCACTGTCCCCTGGAGAGGTGACAATGGTTGTGATTATTGTGGTTTGTGTATTTGTGTGTGTGTGACATGCATGCATGTGTATGGGCATTTGTACTCACCTAGGAGCCATGTGTCGCCATGCTGCCCAGCTTCCAGGGCCCGGCTCAGGGCAGACATTCTGTATATGAAACTGTCATGGGTGGAGCCAGGGTAGTTTGCATAGACAGAGGTGATTATTCCCTTTGCATCGCATACCACCTGTACGTTGATGGAATGCCAGTGCTTGCGGTTTTGGTAGATGTGCTCAGTGGCCCTAGGTGGACGTAGGGCCACATGGGTGCAATCTATGGCACCGAGCACTTTGGGGAAGTGTGCCACCCTGTAAAAGTCCTGGCCAACGGCCTACCTTTCTGCGGGTGTTCTGGGCATGTAGATTGCCAAGACCTGGTGTAGGCAGAGTGACTGTGTGGCTTGTGAGACCCCCCCACTAGAAAATGCAGGACATTGAGCCCCTTCTCCAAGGGGCTCAATGCTTGGGAGCAGAGGGTGGGGGATGTAAGGTCATCTTCCCACTCCCTGACTAGGTCTAGGATGATACGGGGTGGAAACCTATACCTGCCATAGACCTGGTCATTAGGTGTCACAAAAAGGCTTGTCCGTGGTGAAAAAATGCATGCCCTCGCTATTCTCCTCCTCCTGCGGTGTCCCACGATCAGTGCTACGACAAATGGGGCATTCATCGTAGCTGTATATACGTGTTTGCTGTTTGCGCGCAATTTTATACTGTGCGCGGGGACGCTCCCGCCTGCCTTCGTGTGGCGGACACGTTGACGCCTGTGCGCGTCTTTTGCCGTGTGCAGGTTTCCGTATTCGAATCCATGAATACAGGCTTTTCGCGTGCATGGGGGCGTTCCGTGTAGTTCCCTGCAGTACTTCCCCAGTTACGCCTTCTTTTTCACACGTTATTCCCCATTCCGCATGTTACACCCACTGTTGCGCCCACTTTTGTTGTGTGCGCCACACTATGTGCGCTTTTGCTGTGCGTGTAGCGCACGCCATTTGATTACGTGTTTGCCCGCGTGCGCCATGCACAGATTTGGTACACAAGCAGTGTGATACAAGCGCAGCGCCTTCCTTGAATCGCACGCGTGCGCTTGCTTTCTCACGCTTGCGCCACCTTGCGCCTGCTTGCGCTGGGATTTTCGGCTCACGTTTGTTCCATGAATCGGCCCCTATATGTCCTAGGACTGGACACAAACTTCCAAAAAATGCACAGGGCCCTGCACTGTTTATTTGCCACTTCTATTTCTAAACTGTGAAAGGCGGCTCTGAAAAGAGCCTTTTTTTTATTTGTGTTCTTTTATATTTGTTTTGGTTTTTTACACACGACACACTAGGAGAGGAGGGGAAAGGAGGGTAATGAAGGGACACCAACCACAGGGACAAGAAAGGGCAGGTGGAGAGAGGAAGATGTAGGGTGGGCCTTACTTAGGTAGATAGCAGGTCTTCTGGTGCTCCGTGACCGTAGTCTCAAAAGCACTTCGAAGACGCTCCCCCCTGCAGAGTACTGCGTCGCAGCACATACACAATATTGTGACCCTCGGAAAGATAGGGTCATCAGCATCGTGAATGGCCTGTGAGGCAGCTGGAGGGATTCGCTCTCCCACAGGAGTGTCTCTTGTGGTGAGAGTGTCAAACTGGATATTAAATTATGCCTCCTAGTGTAAACGATTGTATGTATATTGGCCTACGCCAAGTCGCATAAAACTGAACGCAAATAACTCTCTACAGCAAGGTCTTGACCTTAGAAATTGATGTAAGTCACCATCTTGAATCAAACCGCCATTTTAGGTTCTCTTGCTGTTTAAAAGTCACCCTGAACATCAAAATGGTGAACAATGCCATTCCGAACAGAATCTGGTCGGCATGACCTCCGTACAGCTAATGTATAACTTGCCTGCAGGCCACTTTTTAGGGTCGTGAACTGAGACCTTGTCCTTCTGTTGACCTGCATGTAAATGGATTACATGTATCAACAGAACTGATCTATGTACATACCAATGAATAAATTAGAGTTGACCTGGCAGAGACCCTAGACCTGTTACACATTCATGGAATGGTTAACCCGTGAAGGGGTTGGTCAACAGGCTGGAGAAATATATAAAAGCCTGAATGTCCCAATGTACAATATCTCACTAAATACATCGAACCCCGTTGAAGTTCGTTGTGTTGCACTGAGGGCCGATAGCTATCTGACCTGTCATTTGACTTTGTTATTGCTTGACCTTAAAATAAAGTACTTTGTATGTTCCTTTTTAACCGGTGTTTGGTGTGTTTCCTTTGGGTTTCCCGGCCTCATATTATTTTTATCTTTTCACAGTTGGCGCCCGAATAGGGACCCTCAAGATTGATGCCGGAACATTGAAGGTTGACCCATACTATCGGACCGGGATCGGACGGTGTGATACTATGGGCCCGACTGAACGAGACGCGACACCTATACAGCGATGCACGATCCGATCCCTGGATGATAGCCGTGCGGTCTGAGACGGCATCTTGACGAGGGTCCACTTTTGAGGTGGCCAGATTTGCCGAAATCACCAAACACAAAGTAAAATTTGTTAGGTAAGTTCTTTGATAAACCGTACGGTGCTCCTTAAGTTTGGTCAGGTGAGTCGTGACCCGACTCTTAATTTAACCCTGACAATTTGAATTTGGCGCATTGTATCTGCAGACACAATTATTGACCAGGTAAAACCAAGTTTTTGAGAAATGCCTGGGAAATTGTCTAGCTGCTTTAGGGCATTTTTCCACAACGATCGACAATCTTTGGAATTTAGCCGCCCGGCACCACAGGAGGGGTCGCCAGCGTTTACTATGTACTGTAAACATGGCACTGGAAGTGTAGTATTTAATGATATTTGGCACGGACAAACTAGACATGCCTCTGAACTTCAGTGGCCAATCAATGGTAGTTTTAAGATCCCTCGTATTGAATACTTAGGGTCGGTTAAAGAAAAAGGCCAGAACTGCGGCATTTGATGTTCTGCAGAATTGGAAAAAAAGAAGCGTTGCAGCAGCTTAAGACTAGGGAAAAACATGCGCGCCGTCATAAAACGAACACTGAAAAGGCGTTTTTGTATGATCAGGACAAACAGTCTGAGTCAGTTAAGAATATGGATAGGGCTTTCTCACTCGGTATTCAGAAAATCTATCCTTCTAAAGACCTTCATGTTTCTGACGAGTTTCTCGACAAATTGTTAAATGAGCGAAGGCCCGGTGCCTCTGCACCACCTCTGTATGATCTTCTTCCTGTTGCTTTGCCTCTTCCTGCTGTTATTCCTGCTCTCCCTGCTCAACCTGTTGTTCCTATTATTCCGGCAGTTGTTCCTCTGCCTGCTCTACTACCTCTTACCATTGCACCAGTAATAACACCTCCATTGAATCTGCCTGCACCTCCACTTCTGAGTGGTTCTGTACCGACTATAGTTGATCGGGGTGCGGGGTCGAAGGTTGTTACTCGTAATACTGTCCCTACAGATAAAAAGCAGGATTTGCTTGCATGGGCTAAGCATTGTATGGCGAGAGATGACCGAGCTAATGTTTTTGCCACACTGTCTAATATGGATAATTTTCCTGAGAAAAATGTTTTTATTGAAGGTTTAGGGATTCATTTGTGTGTAATGTGGGGTAAATTAAATAATGTGGATCTCCCACAAGGGCTGAGGGATCTGAATACTTTAGCACTATCCAGAGATACTGTGGAGAAAGTACATGAGCATGTTGAGAGGTTGTTTGAGTATAGGAGAGATTTGGAGAAGTTACGGAATGAGGATGATGAAGAAGATAGTATGTATGTACAGAAACGATTTCTTCTGTGTCGTAAATGGGCATCTGAGGAAGCACACATTTGTACAAGAGATGCGATTAGATGGATTTCAGATTTATCAATAACTC
This sequence comes from Ambystoma mexicanum, assembly GCF_040938575.1. Lineage (NCBI taxonomy): Eukaryota > Metazoa > Chordata > Amphibia > Caudata > Ambystomatidae > Ambystoma > Ambystoma mexicanum. The sequence goes on from NC_090934.1 coordinate 1,308,009,372, forward strand.
TGGCTGAGGTATATGACACATATAGTCAATATACGCTAGAAATGCAGAGGAAGGTGATTCAGGTAATGGTAGAGTACCTGCAGGATGAATGTGTGAGGAAGAAGGTTAGTTGTCCCACAGAGTTACTAGGTATTTATAAGAGAGCTTTTTCGCTTGACACTTCTTCGACTGCCTTAGCGCTCGACTTAGCTCTGTTGCTTAGTAAGCGTTCAGAGTTGCCTATATCTCATTTGCCTATGAGAGAGGTGCCTCCGACATTTGTACCAAAAGTTGAGATTGCTGCTAATGCTGCAGCAGGTATAGCTGCTATGGACATTCCTGCACATTATGTATCACAGTTTTTTCACGTCCCATTTTCATGACAAGAAGTGAACACTATTAGGCAATCTATTCCTGACATTAGGAAAAATCCAACAGGATTCTATAAAGAGATAGAGTCCGTCTTGCATTCCTCAGTGTTCAACCTAGGCGATATTGACTTGTTATTCCCTGTGCTCCTGCCCGTAGATTTGTGGAAGCAGGTTAGAACAATAGATGATGCACCTGGGTTGGGAGATACGTGGGCTAATATAACTAGGCTTGACGGGGAAAGGCCAGCTGGTGAGAGACCGCCTGAGGTGATACTCACTTTGCCTGACAGAATCATTGCGAAATTAAAAACTATAATTCCCGAAAAAATAATTATTTGGGACAAGCTTACGGCCTGTGTCCAAGGAAAATCTGAGGGTGCCACCGAGTTCTTTAATCGGTTTGAACAAGTATTCTCGGACTTCAGTGGACAGGATTTAGGCACAGAATCTGGGAAAAGGTTATTTGTGGACAAATTTGTGCGTGGATCCAGCCACAGATTATGTCTTCTGAGAGCGCTTGGCAGGCGAAATCCCAATCAGAAGAACTGCACATGGCTCAGTACTACGAGAACCGTGTCAATAATGAAAAAGCTAGAGTAGAAAAGAGAAAAGGAGACTTAAAGACTAAAGTATTGTTACAACAAATTGTTAGAGGCCCCAGAGGGGGTAGTTCGCAGATTAGAGGTCAGTACGTTCCACAAGGGAATGTGCCCTTGGGTCCTGTGAACATTAACCGATGTGCGTATTGTCGCCAGGAGGGTCATTGGCGTGCACAATGCCCTGTCCTTCGACAGAGGTCGAATAACACATTTGGGAGTATGGGTAGACGACTCAGAGGTTGCCCCGGGGCGGGGGGCCCTGGTAGAAGTCAGTTTTCACAGGATCCTCAGCAACCTTTTTCGCAGGACAATCAGACTTCGCGTGTGGATACTAGAAACATATTCGATCACCCTTCTTCTGCTTACCTCTCTGAGGAGCTTCCTTCTGATGAAATTTTGTTTAGTTAGGATTGCCCGAAAAAGGGTTTGGAACCTACACCTATTCCCGTTAGTCAGAAAGGTCCCTACATTGAAATGGTAGTGGGAAATAGGAAACATCAGTTCTTGATAGACACTGGAGCACAAAACTGCTCCATTGATCATTCTCGGGTTCCAAACATCTCACTGTCAGGGCAAACCAATGTCTCCGTAGGGTTTTCTGGCACACCAGTCATTTGTCCAGTTTCTTCGCCGGTACCTATTTCTTTGGGTCCCTTTACGGACCATTGTCCCTTTCTTTTGACTTTGAATTGTGGAGAGAATTTGTTGGGGTTGAATCTGTTGAAGGAATTAAATGCAGTAATTTACTTTTCACCTGATGGAGTGTGTTTGACGATTTCACCGTAGCAGTTTTCTGTTTCAGAATTCTTGACTAGACCTTTGCCACCAGAATTTAGTAATGTCCTGGAGTGTTTGTGGGCAGCCGACGACAATGATGTCGGTGTTCTACAGATTGAGCCTGTTAGAATAGTCTTGAAACATGGTATTAAGCTGCCACGTATTCCGCAGTATAAGATCTCGGTTGAAGGTGAGCGAGCTTTGAAGAACATTGTTTACGATTTTGTGCATCGTGGGGTGATTGAGGAGATTACGGGAAGTTTGTGCAATAGTCCGATCCTACCCGTGTACAAAAAAGACAATAATGCTAATCCGTTTCGTTTTATAATTGATATGCGTGCCATCATTAGAGTTGTCGCTCCACAATTTCCAATTGTGCCTGATGTGACGAAGATATTAACTATGATTCCAGCTACAGCTACTTACTTCAGTGTTGTGGACCTGAAGAATGCTTTCTTCAGTATTCCTATACACAAGGACAGTAGATATTTGTTTTGCGTTCAACTTAGGGGGACGCTCGTTCACATTTACTCGTCCACCTCAAGGTTACACCAAGAGTCCTAGCATTTATAGTAGGGCCTTGAAAGAACAGCTTGATACTCTTGAATTCCCCCCTACTTGTACGCTGCTTCAGTACGTTGATGACTTGCTTTTAGCAGCAGATTCTGAGAGCTCTTGTAAAGAGGGCACGGTATTGTTGCTCATCCATCTAGCTAAGCATGGTCACAAAGCTTCGCGTAAAAAGTTTCAATATTGTTGCCAGGAGGTCGCCTATTTAGGCGACCTCCTGTCAAAGGAGGGAAGAAGATTGACACCTGAAAGAATAAAACACATTTCTGGCATGTCTGTCCCAAGTACACAGAAGGAAGTCAGAGCCTTAATAGGTATGGCCTCTTACTGTAGGTTATGGATCCCAAACTTTTCACTAGTGATAAAACCGATGTTGGCTTTGACAAAGAAGGGCATTTCTTCGCCATTGCCATGGAAATCGGAACATCAACAATCATTTGAGCTTCTCAAGACTGCATTATGCTCTGCACCAGTTTTGGGTACACCAAATTATAGCAAGGCCTTTGTGTTGTTTGTGCATGAATGTGATGGATGTGCTTTGGCTGTATTAACGCAGGAACATGGAGGGAAGAATAGGCTGTGCGGCTACTACTCTTCCGCCCTTGATCCTGTTGCATGCGCTTTGCCAAGATGTTTGCGAGCTGTCGCTGCTACTGCCTCGTCTATAAAACGGAGTGAGGGAATGTCCTAGGCCATGATCTAACCCTGATGGTACCTCACTCTGTAGATGTTCTATTGAACAAAACCCAAACGCAACACCTCACTTCCGCACGATTGACAAGATATGAGTTAATTTTATTTGCTCCCCACATACAAATTAGGAGGTGTTATGTTCTTAATCCGGTTGAACTCCTACCTTTCCCGCAAAATACTGTTTGCAGTGATGATGAGTCACATGACTGCCTGTATACTACTGAACAAGAAACGAAGGGCAGAATTGATCTTAAGGACACTCCTTTGGATAATGCGCAAGGGGAGCTATTTTGTGATGGCTCCTGATTCAAACTTCCAGATGGTACATCCACAGCTGTTTATGCAGTCACCACATTGAGCACGGTTGTAGAGACCAAGCAAATTACACATAACTCCGCGCAGCCCGCAGAGATTATAGCATTAACCCTAGCTTGTGAGCTTTCCGAAGGGCTAACAGTGAATATATATACTGACAGTCAGTATGGCTTTGGGGTGGCTCACAACTTTGGGAGACTTTGGTCAGAAAGAGGGTTTCTAACTTCACATGGGACCAAGATTCAACATGGCCCCCTGATAGTACAATTGCTCTCGGCGCTCGCGCTCCCTAGTCAGTTAGCGATCATGAAATGCGCAGCGCATCGCAAGATCACAGACGATGTAGGCAAAGGGAATGCTTTCACTGATCAGATAGCCAGACAAACTGCCACAGATCTTCACACAGAAATGTATGCTCTAAGAGAAACTAGGGATGTCTATGTAATGGACGAGGATATCGGGTCTGTGCGGGATATCCAAGCTGATGCCACAATGGAAGAATCTAAGAAATGGGCTGAAGGCTTGGGGAAATTAGATGATGACGGGTGTTGGGTAGACACAGTTGAAGGGAAATGGTTACTTCCTAATGCCTACATAGTTATGATGGTTACTATGGCACACGGTCCCACACATGTGTGTGCTCAACAGATTACGAAAATGTTAGAGAAAGTCTGGGTAAATGATAAGATTTCGAAAATTGCTCAGCATTATGTCAAAAATTGCATGATTTGCCTACAGCACAATGTGGAGAAGGGGACGGTAACTCCAAGGGGTAGCTTTGGGCCTCCTTCTGTCCCGTTTGAGGTGATACATTTTGATTTTATTGAGATGGAGCGGTGCAATAGTTTAAAATATGTCCTTGTGGTCATTTGCGCCGTCAGTAAATGGGTTGAGGCTTTCCCTGTCAAAGACGCCACGGCCATGACCACTGCAAAAATTATGATAAAAGAGTACTTCCCGTGGTTTGGCCTGCCAAGAGTCATCTGGTCGGACAATGGTCCACATTTTGTTGCTGCTGTAATTTTACAGATATATACGGCACTACATATTGATAAGCGATTTCATTCGGCTAGACATCCTCAAAGTGCCGGGTTGGTGGAGAGACATAACTGTATCCTAAAGAACAAACTCGCTAAGACGTGTCCCGGTACCAAACTAAAATGGCCGGACGCCTTACCGATCGTGTTATTAGCCATGCGCACTACCCCTCAAACTAAGACTGGGCTCTCTCCATTTGAGGTGGTGATGGGGAGACCTGCCAATATTTGGGGTCTTCCGAAACCTAAAGCACTGAGAAATGTTGAGAATGTATTGCTTTCAGACTACTGTAACCAGTTGACTAAAAATCTGTATTTCATTTATCATCAGGTACGATTAGCTTTACCTGTACGTTTTGAAGGCCCAGGACACAACATTCGGCCTGGAAGCTGGGTCCTGGTGAGAGCATACGAACGTTCCTCTTGCCTCGCACCTCGCTGGCAGGGACCATTTCAGGTTTTATTGGTCACCCAAACGGCAGTGCGGGTGGCTGGAAAGAAGAACTGGATACATGCAACGCACGTCAAGAAACTTCCTCACCCGACGACGCACGTTACAGAAGAAACAGAACCCCTCGCTAACGCTGCCATCAATAATTCTGGAGCAGCAAATAGCACTGTGAGTGAATCGGGGAACCGTCCATTTTGTCTCCACACTCTTTGGAAAAGTCATTTCCGGAAACCATTGCTTCGAATTCTGCAACTTCCGTTGCCTCTGATACGTTGCTTCCCTCAGGGATTGACGTTACCTTATTTCCGGATCAAACAGTACCGGGACCACCAGATATAATCTTCGATGGAGAAAATAGACCTACAGCACGGTTTGACTGTGCATTCGAAAGAAGGAAAGAATCGTCAAGGGCTTGCCTTTTTGCCCAAATTTGAGAAAGGGGGTTCTGACGGCTAGGGTTGGGGAAGGACTAAGAAGCCGCGTGACCGGGGGGTCGCCAGCATCGAACATTGGGGTTTTCATCTGAAGACCGCGATGCCTGCCACCGCTGCTGCCCGTATTGGACTTGTAAATAAGGGGGTGACCAACTTGGACAATGAACAATGTGCCTGGGCCTCGAAAAAGTATTGCTGTGTTTTGATGTTAATAATTGGGATTTTTATAGTAACTGCTTTAGGATTCTGGTACGTTGAGGAGATTTATCCTCTAGAGCCTCTTTTGCCAAATGAAATTGCACCTACTGTTTTTACTCCTTTTGTACACCTGCATACTCTGTCACCTAGGGACTCTCAGCATAGACAGAGTATCACAATAATATTATGATGTTAATCATGAATTCAACACATGCCATTTTTAACAAAACCAATTGTTGGGTCTGTTCACATTTACCGCAACATGGAGATAAGGGGCTAGGTTGGTATATTCATCCCTTACCTTTGACGACTGCTTGTTATGCCTCTCTCAGAGCACTGTTCTTTGGCCGCTGGAATGATAGCATCTCGGGGAACTTCGATGGAACTAATTTGAATGATTTTGAGAAGCGTGTTCTGACTCCCCTGGGATGCTCGCTTTTTGCAAATAGGAGCAAACCCAACGTTGCTTCTATTAGGACTTCTGATAGACTATCTCGGCCTTTCCAATCTTTAGTTTCCTTTAAAATGGCTCTGATAGGCAATAAGGATGCCATGCCTCCTTCTTACTTTGTTAACCATAGCCCCGATTCAGTTTCTTTCTGCATACAGAGGAATGGTACTCGGTCAATGGGAGATTTTAAAGGCTGTGCCAACGTTGCAAATTTGACTGGGGAAAACAGACCTTTGTATGTGGGTGAACCTGTCTATTTCATTTGCGGTAATGTAGAATTTCCATGGTTACCGAGGGATTGGCAGGGAACCTGTTATTTAGGGATCCTGTTACCTGGGGTATTCATAGCAAGTACTTTGGAAGTTTCAAAGGCTCGTCCACGACGGGATGAGAATGGTGATACCCCCGCACAAGCGATGGGAGATATAGCGAAATCAGTTGTGCCATTTTGGGGGCAAATAGCAAATTCCGAAGACATCAGGAGACTAGCGAGAGTACTGAAGAGAACCATCAATCGGACCACAGATATACTCTATAACATGACGTTAGAGCAGAAAGCGATAAGATTAGTAGCACTCCAGAATCGGATGGCATTAGATGTCATTCTGGCTGAACGTGGTGGAGTATGTAGATTAGTGGGATCCGCTTGCTGTGCTTTCGTACCAGACTCCTCCCCAACCATTTTCAAAGCAATTCAGAATCTGCACGTCCTTAGCTCAGAAGTGAATGTTCCCGAGGGGAAATGGAATCTTAGTGCTTGGTTTTAGGATTTCTTGCGATCTTGGGGTTGGAAGGTACTTTCAGTTTTGTTGATTATTTTGGGAGTTCTGCTATTCCTTTGTTGTTGTATCCAATGTCTGCCTAGTATATGTTCGATGCTAGGGGGATGTTGTGCTCAGGCAATAGGTACGATAGGACACAAAGTATATGCCCCGGATAAAACTTCCAAGGAGTATGTGTTAAAAGAGATTTTAGTGAACGACCTGATGGCCATAGATATCTCTGACAGCGATTCAGGGTGTATGGATGATGACGTATGGAGTTACTTGCAAGGAGATCAGAAGTAGTCTTAGCACTTGGCATAGACCAAAAGGAGGGTTTGTCAAACTGGATATTAAATTATGCCTCCTAGTGTAAACGATTGTATGTATATTGGCCTATGCCAAGTCGCATAAAACTGTACGCGAATAACTCTCTACAGCAAGGTCTTGACCTTAGAAATTGATGTAAGTCGCCATCTTGAATCAAAACGCCATTTTAGGTTCTCTTGCTGTTTAAAAGTCACCCTGAACATCAAAATGGTGAATGATGCCATTCCGAACAGAATCTGGTCGGCATGACCTCCGTACAGCTAATATATAACTTGCCTGCAGGACACTTGTTAGGGTTGTGAACTGAGACCTTGTCCTTCTGTTGACCTGCATGTAAATGGATTACCTGTATCAACGGAACTGATCTATGTACATACAAATGATTAAATTAGAGTTGACCTTGCAGAGACCCTAGACCTGTTACACATTCATGGAATGGTTAACCCGGGAAGGGGTTGGACAACAGACTGGAGAAATATATAAAAGCCTGAATGTCCCAATGTACAGTCTCTCACTGAATACATCGAACCCTGTTGAAGATCGTTGTGTTGCACTAAGGGCCGATAGCTATCTAACCTGTCATTTGACTTTGTTATTGCTTGACCTTAAAATAAAGTACTTTGTATGTTCCTTTGTAACCAGTGTTTGGTGTGTTTCCTTTGGGTTTCCTGGCCTCATATTATTTTGATCTTTTCGCAAGAGGAGCGGAAACCGAGGATGTGGTAGAGGCACTCAACCTATTACGTTGATCACAAGGTACAACCTTGCGAATGGCCCCACTGTGGAACGACGTTAGGTGTCTCTTCATTTTGGTATGTTACCATGAATGGTAAACAACTGCCACACCCAAGACTCCTGGCGAGTGCTGGTAGTAGGGAGTTCCTCTACCTCATCCTCTTCATCCTCTTCATCCTTGTTCTCTACATCCTCACACCTGTTCCCCTCTGCAGGCCCTTGGGGAGTTGGTGGTGGTGGAGGGTTTGAGGCTGGTGCTGAGGCAGATGTAGCAAAGAGCAGCCATGGATGCCATCAGGGTTGAAGAGATAATCTCAGCAAGAGCAGCAAAAGCAGCAAAAGTAAATCTGCAATAGCCAGAAATACAATGAAGATCAGCTGTGGGGTGTGGCCTTTTATAGGGGTGGAGGGGTGTGCTTCGCAGACAGATCGAACACCTAAAAAGGTTAAAGAAGTTCCAAAAAGTAAGTGGAAAGCCAGGGTAATTGTCTGGGACATGTGCAATGGTGACTTTTTACTGTCAAATAATTTGGATTGTCTGAAAATGTTCTTTTAAAATGTTGGGGAACCGGACAGTGTCCGGAAATTAGGACACACGCTTAGCGTGGGTGCGGTCACATGATGACGTCGGGAACACGTCCGCGAAGGGAACGTGTGTCTGCAGGACACCAAATGCACGCCAACGGTCGTGCGCATGCGCGCGGGTGTTCTACGGACAGTGTTCGGGTTCCAAATTAAAAGTGCGACACAAATGAGAAGGACAGTTACAGACAGGCGCAATGTTCACAAGACTTACGGGTGTGGTGCGTATGTGCGTAGATGTTCTGCAGACTGTACAGACAGTTATAGTGTTCTTAGGATACCTCCATTTTGTTCACTTATGGACATCCTGGACACCGGGTGTGTTCTAAGAACTGTACCATCTTGGTTGCGAATGTTACGGACGGGTATAGTGTCCTTAGGACACCCCCATTTTGTTAATTACGGACATTCTGGATAGGCGCGCTGTCCACAGACACTTTAACTGCTTTAAAAAAAAAATAAGACGCAAGAATTTAATTAAAAGACACATAATATTCTTTTTATTATATACAGACACAATTTATGAAAGAGAGGGGAATCAGAAACTGGTACAAATACAGGGGAATTAGGGGCTTGGAGAGGGTGGATGGGAGGGGATGAAGGGATGGAAGTCTCATCAAAAAGTTTTTCTTGGTGTTGAGAATTTGGGGATAGTTGACTGGGCCATGGAGAGGGGGAACAGGTACAAGTGGGACAATGGTATTTTTCTTTTATGTGGTCCTCCACAAAATGTTTCAAAAGATTGAAATTTTCCATGAGCATGTCCATTTTTTCTTCCATGTGCTGCAGAGTGTTTTCCAATGTGTGTTTTGGTGTATTATTTTCAATTGTTGTATGGTCTGTTAATATATATATATATATATCTATAGAGATATATATATATATATATATATATATATATATATATATATATATATAAATATATATATATATATATGTTAAGTACACATAAAGTAATGATTATTTATTTGCTTATACAGAACAGTGTCTACCATTAGTATTACTGTCTTCAGACATTTATTTCCTCACGTGGAAAATTTTCCTCAAGCCATTCCAAAGTACTGCACATTGCTGTTTAAAAAACACAAATATATTAATTTTAGTGTACCTAATACAAAAAGTTTAGAAATATATAACAAAAATGAAGTTTACTTACTCGTTTGTGGTAAGTTGTATTCTTACTGTTGTGTAGGTCTACTGTTACTCCTAGCTGTGCAGTTTCTGTGAGGTAATTATGTCGAAGGCATATCTTTTTTGTTTTGGTATATTCCATTTTAGTACATATGGTATTTAAATGGATGGTTGATGTGTTAGATGTATAGGTTCCACTTCTTATTTATTATTACATATAATGTGTTTGTGTGCTGCTTTTTGAACTTGTGCAGTGTTTACGGCATGATAGAACAATTTAAGATAACCCCTGAGTGTTTGGGTAGTGTTGATGTTGTCCGCGTCTGTTCGCGGACATACGCACAGTCCACGGACATCAATTGTAGTAAGTGGGTTTGATTAGGCACTTATTAAATGTTTCACAGTATGCAAGGCTCTAATAAGAAAGCATTTATAATTTTAGCATTTAACATGGCAAGATCATTAATATTGCATCTTCATCACACTATGCCTATGTTACTACATGTGTCACTTGGAATATTGGAAAAAACTTCATAATACAATGCTATTTGGATTAATGCATTACTTAATGCACTACGCACCTCATGATATGTATTCCAATGATTCTTGACACCTTTTTATTAACATTACAATAAGAATCCCTTGTACAGACTTTTCATAAAAGGTAAATGCACATGTGATGTCATCTTTGATGTCCTGGGTGTTAGTCTTAGCAGTGCAGGGTGGTGGGCGAGTTATGGTTGCTTAGCTTACCATAACTGGCGAATTTTAGGGGTTTTTCGGTTTTACTTGGAACCATAACATCCCTTTAACAAAGTTTTTTTACTGATTTTCATAGGTTTTTAGTAGCGCAACTTAACCATAAATCCCTTTAACAACGTTTTTTTACTATATATATATATATATATATATATGTGGATAAAGTGGTTGGTACTCCTAAGATGTGCGATCCCCAGAAATGAATTCCAGTCAGTTTTCCATTGTAGTTTGATTTTTTTATTTTATGTATTTTCTGGTTACTTCATGTATTCGATCCATACATTCAGATCTTTAGCTGCATCATTATAACATTAATTAATCTCCCAACATGTGTTAACCCATAGCTTCAGCTATGGTTCCTCAGGAGAGATTCTAAATAAACAGACAATAAGTTTTTGTACAAATAATTTTAGAATATTTTCTAATTTTGTTAGTACACAAAAAAAACACACACAAGTCATATTTGTATAGAAGAGGACATCCACTCACCCTTGTTGCTGCTTTCTAAATCTTGATCTATATTTATGGGTATGCTTTTCATTCACTCCAATATTTCTTGAAGAATCTGTGAAATGGGTGCAATTTTTTTATTCCTTTTCAAAAAACTTTTTTTTATTTTGTATACGCAGTTCTATTCCAGATGTTGGTCTTAGGATATGGAAAAGCTTTCTGGTTTCTCATACTTTCTATTTTATACTGGTGATTTTTAAGGCTACCTCTATGGGTGAGTTTTGTTGAGTATACACAAAGCTTAACACAGTGCACATAGTCTTAGCTGGACTGACCATTAATATAAAAAGGAACTAGATAGGTGTATTGTTGAGAGATTCTAAATGCAAAAAATAAAAATAAATATACCAGCTGTGGAAGCCACTAAAACCTTTCCTCTAACTCCCTGCACCACTAGAATCCGCTAGATTCATCTCTCCTTCCTTGGGGTGGTGCTTCCTGCATTTGATTACACCTGTGCACTGAGTGCTGTTGTTGCCTGACCGTGATTGAAGCAGTAAGTTGAGGGTCATGTGGTTTAGAAGGGAGCTGGCCTGAGGTTACATGAAAGCCTGCAGCCATGTTGGATATCAGAAGGCTATGGGAAGGTCAGGGGATCCCAACCATTGCCCTAGACGTCATGTTGGTATCACCTGTTTCAGCCTAATTGCCTGTGCCCTGCTAGGGTATTATTCTAAAGTTCGAAAACCTCTTGGTAAACAGGGGGGACTGTTTACTACATTCAGTCATTTTTTTGTCACAGGAAACTTGCAGGCATGTAACCCCTATAGCACTTATTAACGATGTTAGTTTATTTTTTTGTTCCTGCATTCCCCAGGAAACTCTTTTCCATTGTTCAGATCTGACTTAGTAACCACCAAACGTCCATGGGCCACGTGAGCATGAGCCACGTCTAAAACTGATTTTAGAGGCACTAGTGATGCAGGAGATATATTGCCTCACTCATTGGGGATTACAAAGTGGTGTAGCATTCTTTCTTTAAAATGAGGTGCTTCCCTTCCCAATCTCGAGTTCTGTGTCTTGCTAGGGAGCTTGAGTAGCTCTCTGAAAGCATGCATCTATGGGAAGGAGTTACTTTTAGGTCGCGGGCAACTGCTCCTCACAATTCTGTTTATTGCTAAGGGTTGGGGGATGAAGGGAGTTTGGCTGCCTGTGTGGCTGCCCTCGTGAGGATCCAGCCCACCAGAAGGGCTTGTACCGTTTATCTTCATGTGACTGTCTCCTGCCTTAGTGCGGGGAGCAAATGGGGATAATCTGGGGATCCCTGGTATACTTCTCCAAGGCCCAGAATTGACTAGCTCGGAGTTGAACCCACACCATTGATCACCCCTCTATGGGCTTCTATGGTCAGGCTGAGCCATGGCCAGAAAATGTACATGAAAACATCATACATATATTTCATGTTAGCATTCAAGAAAAAAGTAACAAACCTAAATTGACTGATACAATTAAAAAAATCGATGATTGACATTTTGCAGAGTTAGCGATTTTAAACATATTCAGCCTATTTAATAATGGTCAATGCAGGAACATGTATTTGCTTTGATAATTGGTATTATTTCTATTATGTGAAAACAGAGAGACAATAAAGCCTTAGGAATAGTAAAAAGGGTCTATTGAATGAAGATCTAGCATTAATTATCATCAAATAATTTGATGGTCATAATAATAGTAACTTGTGTTCTTGTTTATACTCTTAACAAGCGCTTCTTACCGGATTCACTTCTAAGTGTTGTAATAACAGGTGTTATTAGCCAATTTAATTCTACTCAATTTATCAACCTCAGAAAGATAAAGAGCTGAGTTGGCCCCGCCATGGGATTCACACTTGCGAAGATGTCTGAGGTGAGCACTTACCTTGTGAGCTATCAACCAACGTTCTAACGACAGGGCAAGGTGAGAAAAATATGTCAACCACTGTTAGCAACAACAAATACAAACTTACTAAATCCTGCAATGAAATCCATCAAGAGATGTCCTTGTGCACCTTAGATTTACATGTGCTCCTCATAACTCAATTGAAAAGCCTGAAACTGGAGAACACCCCAGGATGGCCAGATCATATTTGAGTTGGTCAAGTGCAAATGTAATGCACAGAGTTGCTCCAGTGCAACTCAGAGATGTGCCAGGCATCTTTGCATTTGCTCCAATTGTAAGCTTTGTGATTTAGGTATATAATAGTATGTGCACATATGACTGGCTAGAGGAGGATCCTTGTGCACCACTAGTGGGGACCAGAGCTGTAGAGGTGTCTCTTGATTGGCTGATGAACTCATGATAAATAATGTTCTGACCTGGTCTTTGGACTAAACAACTCTAGGTTTACAGAAAGAGAGAAGAGAGAGAAAGAAATAGAGAGAGAAAGAGAGAGTGATAGAGAGTAAGAGAGAGAGAGAGAGAGAGAGAAAGAGAGTGTGTGTGCGTGTGTGTGTGTGTGTGCATGTGTGTGTGTGTGTGCGTGAGAGAGAGAGAGAGAGAGAGAGAGAGAGAGAGAGAGAGAAGACCGCACAGGAAAGCCCTTAGTAATGTCTGGTCTTATTGTTCTTGTGCAGTCGAACTCTGATTATACAACCCACTGCACCGCTATAATATTTGCCAGACTTCCACCTTGCGCCCTGCAATGTGATTCCATCTTTCCCAATGGTACCATAGCTTGAGCAGTATTGTGACTTGGAATTGTGCCTGCCATTTTCTCCAGCATATGGGTGCACTTCATCTTTGTGTTCACTTACCCCATCATGTCAGGCAACTATGAACAAGACTCCAGCCACATCAACAGAATTGATGACACCATTCAAATGTGGATGGCATTTTACCAGCTTTGTCTTCATGATGACAAGACAGAGATCCTGATTGTAGGACTCCCTCACGTCTAGCCAAACCTGACCCTGCCTACTGCACCTTCACTATTGATGACTGCCCATCCCAGTATCCTCCTCTGTCAAAACACTAGGCATCCATCTTGACTCTAGCCTCAGCCTCACTTGCCATGTTAATGCTATTGCATCCTCAGCTGCCCCCGCACTACCAAATGTCTGAATGCAACCAAACACTTCCTCTCCTCACAAGACTGTCTGACCATAGCCAGAGCAGTAATGGGTTGACTACTGTAACTCCCTTCTTGCTGACATGACGGAGCGTAACCTCAACAAACTCCAGGTTATCCAGAGTAATGCCATCTGGGCATCTATGAATTTATCCAGATGTGACCATGGCCCTCATTACGACCCTGGCGGAAAGCAACTGACCTGACCGCCATAGCGTAAATAGCGTTTCCGCCATGGCACGACAGAGTAAAGTGCGGCTAATTCTGACCCATCGGGCACGAGCACTACGCCTTGGCGGAAGTGCAAAGTCCGCGATGGCGGAAAAGTCCCAAAAACGCCCCTCACCGCCGTCGTACGGCGACCTAGGTGCAATTCCGCCACCGGACATAGCGGTCACCGTAAAGAGCGGCAATCGGAAAATACGGTGAGCGTAAATATACGGAAACGGAAGCAAAAACATGGTCCCGGAACGGGAAACAGCACGCCGTACACCTATAAAACCAGAACATTCACACAACCATTAAAAACACTACCCTGAGAGACATCCCAACCCGTCATCCACCCTAGTGAAACCAAAACAATGGGAAAAGTAGCGAAAAAAGCGTGCGACCGCAAGCGGCAGGTCCACTTCTCACGAGAGGAACTCACGGTGCTCACAGAGACCCTCCAGGAGAATGCTGCCGTCGTCTTCTCGACGCAAATGACCAGGACGGCACTCGCGAACAAGAAGGCCATATGGGCCCTGGTGGCACAGCGGGTAAGTGCGGTGGGGACCGCACCCCGCAACCCACAGCAATGCAGAAAGCGATGGGACGACTTGCGGATACGCGTACGGAGCATACTATCCGCCAACCGTAACATTGCCACAGCTACCGGGGGAGGATCGGAATCACCCATCAAGCTGACCCCCTGGGAAGAAATCTGTGCCTCCACCATTGGAATGGAGACCATAGAGGGAGTCGGAGGGATGGAGAAAGGAGTGCAGACATCCGAAGAATCAGGTAGGTGGCCCAAATAAAACTATGCTAAAACCACAATGTTCAATCATGTGAAGTACCATGTGTCCACATAGTGCAACAGAAACACATGTCCAGGAGAACGTCCACTCACATTGGCCTGATAGCGGACATTAAAAGTCAAATTAAATAAATAAATAATTAAAATTCCTAAAAACACCCTCTACACGTGCAGCAGGCACCCCCTAACTGCAGGCTGCAATACAACTGCACCCTCAATCCACACAAAAATGAAACCACCTCCAAGGCCCTGACCCAAATCACCCTCAGGTACCACCCCAATGCATGTGATACATTGCCATTCCAATTTCCACAGACCCATTAATAACGCTCGCCCTCCTTTACTCCACCACAGGGTCCGATTCAAACGACGAGCTCCAGGACACCCCTACCAGCACACCTGCAAAGAGGGCCAAGACCAACGGGCAAAGACCCTCCACCTCAGCTGCACGCATCAAGACACGGCAGCAGCACAAATCAAGTGGCAGCACACAGGAGGGGACTTCAACAGGCACCCCAGCAGCCAGCATGGCCACAACACCACCACCACCACAGGCCCCCCCAATGGATGCCACAGAAGGCACTGCTTCTGGTGGCAGCAGCACCATAGGTGACACTGCATTAATGGCAGCATGCTCCGACACAGAAAACGGTGATGTCGATGTACGATCCATCCATGACCTGTCTCAATCCCCCTGTTTGTTTCATCCCGTACAACATGAGGATACCACGCAGGGGCACTCACAAGACGACGACTGGCCATCCCCCACAAGCCCTGTGTCAAGGCAACATGAGGTGATCAGCCCCTCTGTGACACCACCGCAAATGGCCATGGCCCAGCAGAGGCAACAGTCCCTCGACCAGGTGATCGTGCAACAGCAGCAACTGGCCACGCTCCTCAAGGACCATGCTGATGAATGTGGGGGTACCAAGGCAGCCATAGAAACATGTACAGAGACACTAAGGGCAGAAATGGAGAGAAGCACCAAGAGCCTGAGAGAACAAATGGAGAGAAGCACCGAGAGCCTGAGAGAACAAATGGAGAGAAGCACCGAGAGCCTGAGAGTACAAATGGAGAGAAGCACCGAGAGCCTGAGGGGGGAACTGCATGCGACGTCCAAAGACGTATGTGCAGAACTTGCCGCTGTGCGCCGTGTGCTCACTGAGCTCTCACAAACCCTTAGGGACATGCATGGACGTGAGCAGGCAGAGACATCATCCGTTGCAAGTTCCGTCCAGGGCAGCCCCCAACGTAGATCTGTGAGGAACCTGCACTCCACAGGCAGGGATGCCCCTGATACCCGGAGAGGGGGCTTGCAATAGCGTCTGCCCACTGACTATGAGCATCCTTGGACACTGGTGTTCGGGGGGGAGGTAGGAGGGTGGAGGGGGTGTGTTGGGCTTACTTGGGTGGCGGGTCGATGGGGTGTGTAACACAATTTCACATTTGCTATAAACATTTCACAATCATCCAATGAGATGTGTGGACATTGATCTTTGTGTACGAGGCCATCATAGGCGTACAGTTCATATTGTGCATGTTCCAGACACACACAGTGCCACAACTCCCGTGTCCATGTATCAACCACCAGGCGTGAGTGCTAGAAGCATGAATCTATGATAATCTGACGAATTTCATGGCCCTCCTGTGCCTCGCGGACTCCTTGAGGTTCTGCCACATCCCCACCCACATCATGACCATATTCTGGTGCTTGCAGTTCTGCGTCAGGGGGCATGGGCACATTTCTACGTATGCACATGTTGTGTAGCATGACACATGCCATGACCATCTTAGCAACCTTCTCATGGCGGTACAGGAGTGCCCCGCCAGACCTGCTGAGGCAGCGGAAACGACCCTTCAGTAGGCCGAATGCCTGTTCTATGACTACACGGGTACGTGAGTGGGCATGGTTGTAGTCCTCCTCATGCTGGTCCTGTGGGTTCCGGAGTGGTGTAAGGAGCCATCTCTTCAGTGGATACCCGGCATCACCTGTATGTGGACAATAAAGGATGTTTGAGGAATGACATAGCTACGTAAGCACCCCCCCCCTTCCTGGCAGGTCATTGCCGCATCACATACCACACATTATCATGCATGAAATGAGACTCACCGAGTAGCCAGGATCTGTTCCCTGCATGTCGCTCCATGTAGCGTGGTATTGTAGAGTTCCGTAAGACCATGGAATCATGGGTTGATCCAGGAAATCGGGCACAACAATGTGTAATGATCCTGTTTGAGTCACACACCATTTGTACATTAAGAGAATGATATTGTTTTCGGTTGCGGTACTGGGCCTCCATGGCATGTGGGACAACCAATTCCACATGGGTGCAGTCGATGGCACCAATGCAACCCGGTATGCCGGCAAGTGCATGGAATCCCACTTTTGTGTTCGTAATTTCCTGCTCCGAGCATGGTAGAGAGATGTAGTCGTCTGCGTGCTTCAGGAGGGCATCGAGCACTTGCAATAGTGTCCGTGACAACAGTGGCTGTGAAATGCCATGCAACTGTCCGACTGTGTGCTGGTAGGTGCCTGTGGCCAGGAAGTGGAGTACAGACACCACCTTCAGTAGGGGTGGGATGGCGGTTGGGCTATCTATCATGCTGACAAGGTCAGCGCGTGTCATGTCCACAATGGCGGTTATGGTGTCCCGGTCCAAACGGTAGAGGGTGTGGATCTGCTCATCAGTGAGGTTGAACGGATGTGCTCGGAGGCGTGGAATTGCGGGCTGCCTGCGTGGTGGTAGTGGCTGTGCTGGTGGGCCTTGCTGGCCCTGCCTTGCCCTCCTCCTCCTCCTGCGTCTCCTCTGTGCGGCCGGTTGTTGTAGTAGTTGGTGTTCGTCTTCTTCTTGTAGTTGGAGTACTTGCAGTGCTATCAGGTCCCCCAGGGCCAACACCG
This sequence comes from Ambystoma mexicanum, assembly GCF_040938575.1. Lineage (NCBI taxonomy): Eukaryota > Metazoa > Chordata > Amphibia > Caudata > Ambystomatidae > Ambystoma > Ambystoma mexicanum. Next base: position 1,308,027,018 of record NC_090934.1, read on the forward strand.
CAAGTCCGGCCGGTAGCATTTTGGAGTGGGTGTGGTTGTGGGAGGGGGTTGGGTGTGCAATTTATGTGTTTCCAAGCTGTATAGCCTCCACCTGTGGTGATTCATTCCACCTGTGCAAGCTGCAATCCCCTTTGGGCGAGCACGTCCCGCACACAACGCTGCAAATCGACGCATGGCATCTTGCTATTACAATCATGTATTTCATCCCGATGGCAGTGAGATCTTGCTTCATACGCAAATCTGCTATGCTCCCATTGTTTCACATACTATCTTTGCAGTCGGGAACATACTTGTGAAGGGTCCGTGGAATGTAGTACTCGATTAACGGTAGACCCTCATGCAGCGCTGTACCGCGGTTCACCGACGGGCGGGGCGTCCCATTTGTGAGTGTAGCCAGTTGCCATTTTCACACACTGCCGCACTAAATGGATGGATTTGTGATTTCAAGCGGTCACAGATGCCTTTTTGACGTGATGTTGCAAATGAGGAATTCGAAGGACAGCGCTTTCGGTTTCCAGCTAGCGGCGAGGAGACGCCCACAGGTCTGACTGCAGATAGAAAGTTCTATTGTTTAATGTCCTTGGGACAGGGGCCATGCCGAGAATGCAATGATTGATATGAATAGTATGGGATGCGCAATAGCGTAGTGGAGGATAAGGCAGGACGTTCCCAAATACATGTTACTTCACAACACTAGAATTCCGGCCTGGACCACAGTGGATTTTGCAGACTGCATTTAGCACAGAATCAATGGAAATTTCTAATGTTATGTGAGTAAATAATCAGGCGTTTTTATACCGGGATGAGGGAATGATGTATGGATGCATGGACAGATGATTTTATAGAGAGTCTGCCATGTACATGGCTTTTTGGAATCTATCAACTTCCTCTGCGCTATGTGATGCAGGGCTGCCATAGTGGGACCATCGTCTATCTGTCCTTGTTGAACCCTCCCTGTCTCGATGCGCCTTCAAACACTTGTGTCTATGCACGTTACTAATCCCATCTAATGGATTCTGTTTTAACAGACGCATGCACACAAACACTCGTTTGTAATAGTGTTTTCACCTCGATTTATATGGTTATGATTCGCAAGTGATTATTGGGTGCGAATAATCCTTTTGAGTGGGCTAGCATGCATATGGCTGTGGATTTAGTGTGATCTTTGAAGTGAGTAATTCAAATGGAGTTCAGATGCCCATACTATTCTTTTTCGTTTCATTTGGGTGACAGGTATCTCCTCCCCTTTTGCCGCTGCCATCTGTATGCCACTCCTGCAGATGGCTTTTACTCCCGACACCTGCTGCTTCGTGTTAATCAGTGGAGCACCATTACGATCTTATGGGACGATCGCCAATGGCCCACATGCCCTTACGCAGTACTAGTGGCTAGGAGCAACATTTCGAGCTTTCAGCTGGACTAGTGGCTACCTAATGGGACGGCCCTGCGGTTCTAGGCGCTTCCATGTTGCCCTTTTGAACGTGGATGTAGCCCCTGTGTACCATGGAGGAACAGGGCGTCACACAAGAAGAAGCTGGTCATTTATTGCGGATGCAGCCCACAATTATGAGATATGATTTGGAGTTCATGACCTAATAGCTGTATGGCCCGGGTGATTTTGTTGTGCATTAAATTTTGATTATGATATTGACCTTGTAGCGTTATTCTTTGCAAGTTATATAGCATATTCCTATTTGTGGAGCGATGTATTGTGAGGAGATCTGCTTTGGGTTCGGCCTTCTGAGCATAGTTGCGTGGTACTGTACTGGGCGCGTTTGCCTTACGAAGGCCAGTAAGGTCAGGGATAGGGGCTGCCATTATGACTGTTTTAATGATGTCATGCTCATGGGAGGGGGATTGGCTTTTGTGTAACAGATGCCGGTCAGCCAGGTGGATTGGTGGAATGATGTGATTTTCTGAATATGGCTGGTCACAGGTGCCTGTGTTTGCGTGCGTTTCTTTGAGGGAGACTGAGGTCATGTCCATTGGAATGGCTTCTGTATCCGTGCCATCTGTGCCCTGCTGCTCCCATTGGCCCCTCTTGAGATGTGCCTGGCTGCTCAGTCACTCTGCCAACTTGTGTGGTACATGCTTATGCTGCTGGTTGGTTTGTTTACTGGCAGGAGTACAGGGCTGGTGCAGTCTCACTCAGGATACTGCTTTGTAAGTTGCCTAGCACTGGTGTCAAGCGATGGGGGGCCTGTTTTTGTTTGTCTCAGTTTTCAGTTCATGTTGCTGTACTTGGAGCTTCACATGCCTGTGCTGCATCAGTACGGCAATGGTGCCATGGCTAATATGGATGGCCACTCACAAGGCACTTGGAGCCCCTACATTCATTTGTTCGTTGGCATGCATGGGTGACTTGTACATTTCACTGGTTGCATTGTTTTACTTCATTGCACCTACGTGGAGTTGTGCAATGTGGCCAGGGAGTGGTGTACAGGCACTCAGTAAGGCCTTTTACGGTTGGTTTGCGATGCCGTACTTCTCACCATGGCGGAATGGTACTTTCCGCCATGCTTGATGGCGTTAGGTACATGTCCGCTAGGGTCAGAATTCCCGTACCGTTGCGCCATGGTGGTAATTACGGTTTCGCAGTGCGCGCGTGCGCGTACTTGGTGCAGTTAGCGTTGGCGTTCACTACGGTGTCGCTAATGGCATCGTACTTTACGGTGACGGGTCATAATCGCAACGGGCGGTATTCGATGGCGGTATTGCATTTCCGCCATCGTTTTTCCATTTCCGCCAGGGTCGTAATGAAGGGCCATGTCTCAATGCATAGAAAAGCTGCTCATTGATTACCAGTCAGAGAGCAGATCACCTTTAAAGTCCTTCCCATTACTCATCACTGCCTCTCTAATTCTACTCCTCCCTACCTCACACAGAGAATCTCCAAGAACAACTTCTCCATACCTACAAGAACTATCTACAACCACAGACTATCCACCCTGCGCTGCAGATGTACCGAAGCTGGATGCTCTAGATTTTACAGTAATTGCTGCCTGACTGTGAAATAACCTTCCTCTCCACCTACGTTCTGAGCCTTTGCACTGGCCTTTCAAAAAATAATTTAAAACTTTCTTGACAATGAACCCCCCTGGTAACTAATTTCCCCCTCTCCCTCCTTTTCCTCCACTTCCATCACCCCTTCCACATCATGCAACTAGCATATTGATGCATGTGGGTTTTGCTTGCTTTATAAGTGCATAAATAAATAAATGCTGCTCCCAAATACCAATGCTGCAACAGAGATGCCACCAGAAGGTACCATTCCATACTGATAGATTCACCATTCCCTAATCAATGCAGTTCCACCATTGCAGGGGTCCCTTTAGGACTCATCTATTTACAAGAATTGGGGCAGCATACACAACCCAATAAGCAAACCTGCACCTCAATGTCTCACCGTCTGGGTTTTCTTTGGCACTCCGACCACTCACTGAACAACACAGCACTAGTTGGGATCCATGCTGCTCAAATTAACATCAACCAGGCATGTCGTCATGCAATGCTTAGCCTTGATGGCAGCATGCAGAGGACTCAGCAAGCCCTGCTCGACCTAGGAGACCCACTGTCTGGGTCTCCTGCCATATCAGCTGGTTCAGGTCTTGGCGGTGAGTGCTCACACCAGTTCTAACAGCACAATCAGCTTGAGTTCACAGTACTAGCTGTACTTTGTTTGTGTTCATTAACCATTTCTCTCACAGCATAGCCTGTGTTATTCTGGCTTGCTCTACACAATCACGTCTGCCTTGTTCCACAAGGCCAGTCCGGCAAAGTAAAAACCTTACTTGTAACACTACTTATACTCACTGCACACATTGCTTATGATCAGAAATCCAGGCACCACTGTAGCCACAAAGGAGTGACTCAAGACTTTAGGTAAGTGTCACCCTAAGCTACACAGTACCTCAGCAGTGAAGAAGAGCTTGCAGGCGGACGCCTTCATGATGCAGCAGAACAGGACCCGGTCTCTGGATTCTTGGTCGTGGTGACGAAAGAACAGACAGAATTCTTCAGTGCTTCTCATGGCTCTGTGGATTTGGCACCCTTTTCAAGGTACCAGATGAAGGATGGTCATTTCCGATCAGATTCAACTTGCTATTTCGGTCCAGCACTCTGTTGAGGGGAGTTCAAGGAGTGGAATCATGTCTCAGGAGGTCCTGCAAGAGTCCATCAAAGTTTCATCAGGATTCATTCTTTGGAAGATGCACTCAAACTTGGGGTCCAAGGTTATTGGCGGATTGCAGCCAAGGAAGGTCACAGCTTGTCGTGGGATTGCTCGAAAGGTAGGTTGTCTCAAGACTGATGGTCTCAACAGTCCATGGGTCAAAGTCATCATCTTAAGCACTCTTCTGTTGCTTCAGTGGTCAGCTCAGGCAGTGGTTACACAGCAGGAATCTCTGGTCACTGGAAGTAGCGACAACAGTCTTCCCTGGTTAGCTTGTCTTCAGCTCAAAGATACAGGCCAGATAACCACAGAGAATGTCTGCAAGTCAGGCACACCAGAAGTCAAAGGTGAGCAGAGTTTCCGACTCCTCCCTCAGGTCCTACCTTCACAGACACGATGGAGCCTTGGTGGGCTACACAAACGGTTCCCACTGAAGACAAAAGAGCAACCAGGACCTCCCCGACCCAAGATGGTAGAATAAGAACCAAGAAAGGACAAGTATACTAAAAATGATGAAAAAAGAAAGAAGCCACTATTCTAGCAAAATGGTGACCCTTCTGTGCATTACCACAGCTGGATTGAAAGCCTGCAAGTAAACATCACACAAAAGTAAGTAAAGTATGTCCACTGCCACCAGCCATAATGATAAGCTTGCCACTGTAAATGTTACAGGAACAGTGATAAAGGGGATACCACATAAGGTGGGGTGTGCTGGTCTCACAGTATAAATGTAAAGAGGATGAAAATCCCTCTCTAACATTGAGAACAGTAGTTCTGCAAGGTAGGTAAAGAGAAAATAAAAAGGGAAGAACAAGGGGCAACCCAGCACCACTGCACAGAAAGTGCTGTGTGATGCAATAATAAAATGTAGATGCCCAAAAAGTTATAGGAACGTACGGAATCAAAAATAAACTATGCAGAGTCAGAAAAATGACACCCAGAAGAAGAGTAAAAGAAAGGGTGAGTGGTGACAAAGGTTCCTACTCACTACGGAACATAGAAAAAGAATCCACAAGTCAAGCAAAAACTGCCGGGTGTTTCACAGGTGAAGATGATTTGACATGTAAATGAAAATCTACTCTAACAGACTCTAAAAACAAAAGTAACATATTTGATTTTATCTCTTATGGAAACCTAAACATTCTTTTCATCACAGAGACCTGGTTTGCAGACTAGAAACCTAGTGCACATGAGGCCTTGCCCCCGGGCAAAACCAAGAGAAGGAGGGCTAGCCATCCCACACAAACACCAGATTCCAGTCCCACATAAGGATTACTTAGCCTGCAGCACTGATTGTGAATCACTCCTTGTAAAATTCCAACTCTCCCCGGCTATCTCCCACAGCTTTCTACTTCTTTACAGATCCCCTGGCTAGGACATGAATTTTGCAGAAGCTCTTAGAGACGCATTATCAACCACCTTCAATGTGCATCCTTGTCTCACCATATTAAGAGACTTCCACATCTGGTCTGACACCCTCCCAAACACCATGACCCACTATCTCATGGATAACCTAGAAGCACTCAACCTGACACAACTCATATCCCTTGTCACCCATTCCTCAGCCCAAACCCTCAGCGTGGTATTCAACACCATGAACCTTGTATCCACACTCCCTCCCCATCCCCTCATCTGGACAGATCACTCTGTAATCTTCTTCTCCCCCCAGACCTCACCTTCAGCCCCCGCCCGGCTTCCCTGGCCGGCCATCGCCAACCACTCCCTCCTACACCTCTCTCTGGAATAAAGTCACCATTAACCCAGATCTAGCCAATTCCCTCCCAACTCTCTCCCAGCACTCTCACTCAAGAAAGGCCCTCCCCCCATTAAACTCTTCCATTATTGGCTCTCCAGTCCCTCTCTTATCCCTCACTCCAACAAAACATACCTCTCAGAGACCAGGCACCAGCCCCAAATGGTAAACAACTCACCTCAAATCTAACAAAACTCTCAAGCACCAACTGGAACGGGCTTGGAGAACCAACTACACTCCTCGATACAAATCCTCTCTTGCAAAACTCACAGAGGCCTAGCGGTCAGACATTAGAAAAGCACAAAAAAAGTCTAGGGGAACCCAATCCTGAACTCCTACAACCCAAGGAAGGAAATGCACAGCGTCATCTCCGAATTCAATATGTCAGGTTGCTCAACCCCTGCCCCCTAACTCCTATTCTCTATGCGACACCCTGTCTGTACACTTTCACATTGTCGCTATCGATAGACACAGTGCCATCCTTTCTAAAATAGCAAAGATGCCCTCTATCACTCCCTGCTCTCCACCCGACCCCAGATCACCTGCCTCCCTATGGCAGCCTTCTCCTCTTTCTCCCCCATCTCACACAATGCGCTCCTCATGCTCCTAGCGCAAAGCCGTCACTTAGGCTCTCCTGGAGACCCCTGACCCCCCCACATTTCTCAAGACCATCCTAACATCTACCTGTGCAGGCAGCATTGCATGGTCAATCCTTAACCAGTCACTCTCCTCAGGAATCTTCCTGAAAGCCTGCAAAACCTCCTTTTTTGAACCTCTTCTCAAAAAACGCTCACTCGACCCACTCATTTCCCAGAACTACCAGCCCATTCCCAACACCTGCTTCATTGCCAACCTCCTAGACCACACAGCTTATAAACAACTCTGCATCTTCACAGAAGCCAACAGCCTTCTTGACCCAGGCCAAAAAGGCTTTAGACCCCTCGGAGAGCTTAGTCCTCCCTTGTGTCTATTTGGGATGACTTAAATAGCACAGCAGACACAGAAGGATATGTGCATTGCTCGTCCTACTCAACCTATCTGCTGCAATTCGATACAATTCACCAAGCCATACTCATAAACAGGCTACACTCCTTAAGAATCAAGGACTCCGCTCTAGCATGGATCTCGTCCTTTGTCTTGAATCGCTCACAAATCATGCTCCTCCACCCTTTCCTCTCCCTCTCTCCTAGTGCCGAAAGGACTTCCGCAGGAAGCGTACTTGTCTCCCCTCCTCTTCAAAATCTACCTTAGCCCTTTTCCTGCACTCATCCGATCTCATAACCTCATCTGTTACAACTATGGAGGCAACACTCAGATCACCCTCAAAATCCCCAAATCGGTGTGGCCCGCCCAGACTTCTCATGCTGCCTTTCTGATATGGACCATTAGATGATGACCAACCACCTCCTCCTCAACCCTGGCCAAACAGAAATCCTAGTATGCGGCAAAACTGCTGTCCTTCCCCAACCAATCCCCTGGCCACAATCCCTAGGATCACACCCCACACCAACAATGTCCACTTCTGTGAAAAACCTCCAATGCACGCTTGGGGCAAATCTATCCCTCTTCCAACACATCAACACTTTCACCAGAACTTGCTTCTTTCAGTGATGTGTCCTCAGGCGATTCTTCCCGTACCTCACCTACCCACACTGAATCTCTGATATCCTCACCATCATCCTCCCCTGCATAGATTATACACACACTGCCTTTATCTAGGAGCCCCGGCATTCCAGCTCAGGAAACTCCAAAGAATCCAAAATGCCTTTCCCCGTCTCCTTCTTGGCCTATCACCTACAGAACATGTTAGCCCCACACTCAGAGTCCTACACTGTCTCCCTATTGGTCGACGGACTACCTTTATAGCCATGTGCATCACTCACTGTGCTTTCCGGGTGAAGCCCTGCTGCAGGTGCGGACCCGAATTCCTTCAGGATAAACTCACACGCTACCAACCCACCAGGAACCTCAAATCTGTCACTTCTTTTCTCCTAATTATAGCCAATTGCAACTTCACCAGATTGGGAGGATCCTCTTTCTCCATCAAAGCTCTTGCCAACTGCAACTCCACACCTGCTGCATTGACAACCACCTCTCATTCAGAAAGGTCCTCTAAACTTGGCTATTCCCTACCAGAACCTAAAATCCTCTTCCCTCCTCATTCCCAGGACATTTCCTCACTCAGAAGCACCAGCCTGAGACTCATCGAAACGGATGCTGGCGTGGCTGCTTGCCTTTTACACATCAACCACTGAAAACCTCTCATCCACTACTCCTCAGGCTGAAGCTGGCCGTTGTCGTGGTGGAGCACCCTGATAAACACAACCCCCAGTCCACCCTTTTTACACAATCAGACATCAGCCCCGGGCCTCCTCTGCTCTAACTGCTGCGATCTGGTTACCAGTATACAGCACCTCAGTTGTATGGTAGCTGGTGAGTTACCCTGGTAGATTGCCCCTGCTGTGCTTAAAAGAGCTGTCAGGATAGCTTCCCACTGCTCCAAGGCCTTGGCACTGGACCTCTCAATTTCTTAATACCAGCCCGCTCATACGCTTATGACACGTGTAAGAACAGTCATGGGGTTGTATCTAGATATGTGGGTAACCAGGCATTGGCACTACAAGAAAACAAATGCAGGCTAACACATGTGTCACACTTAGATCATCTATGCCTATAAGGTTTATCCCGGCCATGAGGCTCTAAGATGCCTGTTGGTAAGGCTCCATTGCACTTATAACTGCTTAGGTTAGCTCACGTTAGCCATAGTAACGCACAGTGGTTATATGCAGGTATCCTTGATATCGCAACTACTCCTTTTGCCAGCCTTTATAGAACTTGAAAGATATGTAGTAAGGTGAGTTTCCCATTATCCTAGCTTCGAGGGCAGGCTTTCTGTCCCGCCTAGAAGCCCTAGGACATCCAGCCCATTGCACTTGGCAGACTTAAGGGTCGCCTGCATATAGTGCATAGAAACAAAATCTACGAAGGTAGGTGCCTTTTTTCTTCAACACAGAAGATCAGATGACACAGGAACATCAAAGATAAGCGTCATCTGGGCTTAAGGTATGTATCGAATGCACCACTTTGCAGACATCGGCCACAAGCACAGCCATCCATCCATGCACTATAGACTGCAGCTACGACTATCACAAATTTGCTCTAAGTGGTCACATTACTGCTTTGCACTGAAACATTAGACTTACCTCAAAACCTCTTCCATTAAAATACATTGACAATCTTTGACCAATTTTGGTCTAGCTAGGTACATATCGAGTTTATTGCACTAGCGCCCTGTCGTAACCTCCCTCAGCATCCATCCACATGCCCAGACTTTTGGGTTGCTTATTGGAGCCTAGCCAGCCCTCCGAAGTCCTGATCATGACCAAATGCACACATGCATCTTAAGCCTCCGCTTAGAACTTTCCCATACCTGGACTTCGGTCCCCGAGGGCGTTCCTACCAGAAAGCTCTTCGAGCTCATAAACATGGGAAAAGGCGCTATATACAATACACAAGACTACCTTCTACGTGAATATTCAACAATTAGATTTGTGATTTACATTTGATAGACATACACACGTTACAAATAGGCTGGACATGATTGTGAATATGATGTCCACTCATAATTTATGAACACAACATATGCAAAATTTACTAAGCTGTGGATGTAAGTCTCACCTGTGTGAATCGCCATTGATTGGTGCATAAAGGTGCGCAGGCCGGTGTTCTTCCATTTTTTAATACTGGGACTCACCAGACAATATCCCACTTCTGCATATGATAGGTTATTTACAACGCGCTTAATACCCAGAGGTTTCTAAGCTGCAGACCCGGGGGTTGAACCTGTGGTGCTCTTGCTTCCAAGGCGAGCGCGTTGCCCCTGAGCTATCCTTCCAAGACTCCATGTTATCCATTTGCCGTAGGTAAATCATTTGCTAGAAAGCTGCTTCATCATGTCATCCCTTTTTAAAAATCATGCATTCGCTTTCAAAGAGTGAATCTGCGTGCCTCTCACGAGGCCTGCTGTTGATACGTGTTCCTTTAGTTCCACGCTGGAGAAATAGCGACAATATAAAAGGTGAAAGGAGTCTTTTTTTGCACATTTTAAAAATAAAACCCTGAATTGGATTTTCAGACGCGCATTTATTGCGGTGTTAATTATTTCTTGCTTTCTTTGTGTGTCAGCAAAATGCCGCAAGGGAGCCTTGCCGTGCTTCAGAGCCCCCTTAACTTTCACAAACAGATGGCGCGCTTCAACACCCCAACAGTTATTATGATTTTTTACTGTTAATTTAATTGCACTGCCTAATGTCAATATGCTCTGATTGCTTACAAGCATAACACCTGATAGAAAGGATGCTGTCGCCTGTCCCCTCGGTGTTTCTGAGCAGAGAACAGCACGGCCATGTTCTCTTTAGAAGAAGGTGATGTGTATGGTACTATATCATCTTATTTTGTCCATTTAAAAAATGGTTTCCATCTAGAATGCAATCTAGGTGACACACTGTCTTATGGACAGTCCCACAGCATCCTCACACATTGATCAGTCAGGTCTTTGCTGGAGAACAAGGACCTGATGATGGTGTGTTATGTTACAGGCATATATGGGCCAAGCAGATGTAGAGGGAGCCCTCCCCAGAACTGTCTACAGCCTAGTAGCACAAACTGCAGCAAGATTACTTAAACATACATTTCATATAACCTTTCAATCTGGCTGCATCTTCTTCTTATGCTAAACAAATGGTTGGAAAGCCACATATCACAGTGTATGCACAGAAGGGTTTAAACAATGATAGCCCAGATAAAATGGGCCTAAAGCCTGGAGATTGCCTACCAGTATTATAGCAATGTCTAGCACAACCAGCTTTGTCACCACTATATAGGGTTGTGAAAGAATTCAGCAAATTTGTATTTGTTGTTCTTAGTAAGTTGCCGTCATGTCTACTAGCTCTAATGTACTTTCTTTCAAACATTATTATCAATGTCGCTCTTACATGGTACACCTCTCGATATATATTTTGACCCTCCACTTTTTGGATCACAGACAGACTTTTCCCTTCATCTGGCACATCTTCAAGTCAGGTATGGCTAGACCTCTGGCGCTCTCGCAGTGTGTTCCATTACAATGTATGTGGGATAACTGGATCACTACTATACATATTCCTCTGTGATATAATCAGGGACCGCCCGGACGAAGGACCCCATTGGTCCAAAATGTATTGGCCAACTTTGTCTGCCATTTGAGCTTTGGTCATAAGGATCATGTGTCTCGTGTTACATAACTCTAAGTATTCTTGATGTCGTATTCACTACTAGGGTGTTGCCAATACTGGGGAGGGCATCCCCAGCTTTTGCTTGGCCTAACGCATCCACATTGTGCACATGTGGTTCACTGACATGCACCAGCTACTGTCTCTAAAGCTACAATGTTGTTATAATGTGTGTGGTAGTGCCAATACCTTCTCAGCTCATTGAGATACAAACCAAACACTGCTGCCATTTGCAAGGCCTCCAGGCACTCTGGGGGATCGAAAAGAGGGGAATGGGTTCGGTTAGCACAGGGGTCAACAATCTTTGGTGCTAGGTAGTCCAAAAGATCTGGAGAGCCACAGGTTGCAGACCCCTGGGTTGGTGGGTCGATAGGGAACATGCTGTTGTGCGGTTGTATGCAAATCGGAAGTACCCTGAGCTCTGAGTGCATGTCTTTTGCTTGGTGCTCTGTGTTGAGAGAATTGCAGCATGTATGCCCAGAGGGGAGCCTCATTTGCTTGTAATGGGAGGATGCACAGGCCAGTTCATGGTAACATTCTGCCCTTCATTCCAACATTTTCTTTTCCAGGGAACAAAAATCATCGAAAATATCATTGAAGCATAGAAGACCACCAGCCCTATCCATTAAGCTGCTTTCCACTTAATCATATTCCTAAGGATACTGTGGCGGGCGGGTGGGAAGAAGGAGTCTAACACTCGTAAAACATGATGGAATTTCTTTTAATGAAAATGGTAAGTAGAAGCCTAACTTTCCCTATCACTAAAGGGAGTACTCTACCATCTAAAAAAACAAAAGTGCTTGTCCATTGTCATGAAGTCCAAAAGAAAATATGTCCTGCATTCGAACTACCCTATCTGGCTCTTCAACTAATGTTAACAAACTTAATAGACCGCAACCTTTGGCTCCCAGATGTGTTTGGACTACCATTCCCATCCGGCCTGTACAGCATAGTCAATGTCAGGAGATCATGGGAGTTGTAGTCCGAAACATCTGGAGAGCCACAGGTTGCAGACCCCTGGACCAGGCGAATGATTTGTCTTCACCTGGACTCTCCTTCCTTGAATTATATGCCCTCTTGGTAAAACAAAGAGTCTCTGCGATCAACTCTTGTAGTTCCACAAGAACACTTTTTCTTCTCATGCTTTTTGTGGTCTCCTTTTTAGAATGTCCTCAAATGTAACCTCTCTTAATACCCCAATTGTTATTTGTAGTTTCTTCCCAGGTCTTTCCCAGTTCTTCCCTCACTGAATACTTTGTCAGGGGTTTCCTTTGCCCCTTTCTAAGCTTCTATCATCAACAATAATACTCAGCCTTATAATGTCTCTGAACTGACTGGGTATATCCCAGACGTATTAATTCAGCCCCTCTCTTGTAGGCTGTTCACCTCTGTGTTGAGTATATGTTTGCTTATTGGTAATTGCCTTCATACACCATTGTTTTGTTTCTTATTAGTTTAAACAACACTTGTGAGGACGAAGCCCTTCTTTTCTCTACACTTTTTACTTGGCTTTGTTGCGTATTTGACAGCTTGTCCTTTGTACTTGGATCAGGTGACAAGTTCATAAAACAACTCTCTTTCCTCTCTTGGTCACTCTCTCAAACTCCCATCACATAACTTTAGCCCTGCTTTCTCGGTCGTGTGACTGGGACAATTCTTTTCTGAATGATAGTGATATCTGGTGGGCCTCCCACTTCTCCCACTTATCCCAGCCCGCCCAGGTACCTCTTACTTGCTAGAGGGTGGTGGTTGGGCTTGGCTCTCACTCGGGACTGTTCTCTCTCTTTCTCTCTCTGCTTCTTGCCTTGATGTTCTCGGATCCATGTCAGAATCCTGCTTGTCGCTGGTGCTGCTTGCTGGAAGCGCACCTCGCTTCCTTCACGATCGGTATCAGCGTTGTTCTTGGGACGTCCTGCCCACCACCTCCAGCTCGTGGTCACACCACCATCGGAATGCTTGCTTCTCTTTTAGTCAACCAGAGATTCTTCCTGCTTCTGCACACAGTAGTTCTCTGGCACCTCGTCCTCGCGTTCTCTCTATCACCGCAGCTCATGGGCTCTTTGGGGAAGAGAGACAAATACCTGCGATTCACCACAACATCTGGATCCCCACTTTATAATTGCTTTCTATGTGCTTTGCCTACCTCTGTATGGTGCAGGTTTTGTTTTTATTGAATTACATGCATGAGGCATGGCTTATGTGAATTGTTTTTCAATCTGGAATTACCAATTTTATGAGAAAAGACTGTTCCAAAGTTTATCTTGTGCCTGTCCCTTTTGGTCTCACACCATAGACTTGATTTTGTGGGCATTTTGTCTGCTTAACTCATAATCAGTAATATATTGTGAATTGCTTCAGATAACCAATCAGATAAAATCAAGTGTATACAAATCCTAAAACGAAAGAGGATAGAAATCTGGAATTATCATCGACAGAAAATGATCAATGATTCCACAAATTGCCTCAGTAGCCCAAATCGGCTGCCAGCATTTTAGAACTACAGAATTAGTCATAAATTTACTTGAGCTAGAGCAAATGATATCTGCTTCTTTAGTATAAGTCATGCTAAGAATTGATTGTGAAGAAATAGTATCGGGTCCTGCCAGGGATGCTTTTGCAGCACCTGTAATGACTCCAGAATCCTGCTACCAATGCCATCACCAGAATTAGGGGCACACACCTAGCCTACAATGGGTATGACCCATCTTCATTGGTGATAATCCTCAGTCTTATACACCCAGCAGGACCCTTCAGTCACAATGTTATGGAAGATTGGACCTAAAGGTTGCAGACTGGGTGGAAGCTCCTTCAGCTGCTTGCGTCCCCTTCTTTAGAGTTCTGTCCAACTAGCTCTAAGGGAAATTGATGCCCTTGTATGTTTCAAAAATAAATGTAATAACTTTCTGTTCAATAGCCATTTCGGGAGCTCACTCTGCATTTTAAGAGCCAAGGAAACATTAAGGTTTTTTCAACAGCTCCTTCCCTTGTTTATGGTTCTCAGTTCCAATATAACACACTATGGACTATTCCAATACGAATTTGCATTTCAGGCATGCCTTTTTCCCATAAGTGCATCTCACGTGTATCTAGCACCCTTTGTTGCTCCAATGCCTCCCAGCACTTTCTGCTTTTCTAAGAGCTAAGCGGTGCACAACTACTCAAAACCTTAGGCTCACGTCCTCCTCAGGAGTTTGAACAGCTAATAGGTTCCCATTGCTACTCAGCTCTTCTTAAATGTAAGAGTTCCGTGAAGGAACCCATAATGCACGGAAAACAATGGCACATCCGCCAAATGGGCAGGAAAGAACACCAGCTGGATAGCAATATTTACTTATGTACAAGAGATGTCCGGTTCTCTGTGTGATTTTATTTGTTGCTCATTTATCATGTGACCACCATCCGATGAAGAAGTCTTTGGGGCTTTGAAAGCAGATGGAATTACTATCTCAGCTTAATATTCTCTTAAATTAGTTCAAGAAAAGTATCAAAACTTGGATTTTGTTTGATTTTGAACTGGACTGACATGGTAACAAACTCTTTCTCTTTACATTTTGATAGAAAGGGGTATTCTAATGCATGCAACTCAAAGGCTTATTTCAAATGATGAATCCTCAATGAATGGTATTCCTTTCACACTCAAAGAATGTGAGGGCGTTGGCTTGCACTTCAACAGACTATTTATGTTTCTGTCTTTTAATCTTGCAAAAATAGTGCATTTAGTCAACATTGACAAGCAGGGGGTTTAGTCAGGAGATCTGATGATTTCAGTCCCCATTATCCATAGTTTCAGACTCAAAGCCCTCAAGCTTTCATTAACTCACTCGACTTAACTCAATGCTGGCCGCAATGTGTCCTTTCCAATTCAATGGGAGAGGATGTGCATGCAGAGGGAGGAGCAAGCAGGGCAAACTAGGGAAAAGAGAAACTATTTAGTGTCCTCCTGTATGAAGCCCATACTTGCTTGACCCACACCCCATCCTGTCAATCACACAGAAAATATGAAAGGCCTAACTCAACATCCCTTCAAACTAGTCACCCCCATCATGTCCCATTGCTACTGGCCAAGCCTGCTTATCCCAGGCCTCTTTGATTTCGAATAGAAAACACAGGACCAACTCTGTTCGACAAATATGAGTGACTGTGCTAGCTATGCATTTCCATTACTTTGTCCACATGGCTGTTCAACAAATACGAGTAATTGTGTTAGCCATGTATTTCCATGACTTTCTCCATATGTTCCTTGCTCTCTTACCTTTATGCTGTACTTACGCCGTGATACCCTCGGGTGTGGGAGCTGTCAGAGATGTGAAAAATCACAATAAATAAATAAATAACTCATTCTGCATGAAGGAGAACAATTCCCTTAAAACGTCACATTCACACAAGTGTGCTCCAAAGCCTAGATTCTCCGATGTTTAGTTTCGGATATTAGGTGGCCCATGCGCCACCTATAAACACAAAGTATTGCATTAGAGTACAGATAGGGATAAATGGCATATGAGGAGGGACACAAAACTGATAGGTATTGTTAGGTTATTTTCCACCCATTGACTACCCCTGGCCATGCTAATCCCTATGGCCATTCCCACGCAGTTCCTGCCCCTGTCAGCCCAAAACGCCTCCTCATAGGATCTCTTTGAGCTCGCTTGAATCAAGCCTAACCACCAAACATTGCACTCAAAGTGCCTGCCAGTGGTTTTTCAAAGCAATCTTCTCAGAGTTAATGACTTAATTGGAGCTGTAAACTATCTATGGGTGTAATGAAATGTAGAAGGAGTGTATCTGCCCATGCTCTAGAGCGTTTTGGATCATTTCTCCCTATTTTGGTTCTGCAAGTTAATCTTGAATGTCCCCTGTCTGATATACTATCTTTGAATTGTAGAGTTCCTCAGGGACCTTCACTGTCCCTTCTTCGATTTCACCTGTATCTTCAGCCTCTGATGGGTATCTTCAGGAAGATTGATTTAAGTTTTAATTCATGTGCTGATGATACCCAGATGTTAGAGTTAACGAGACAGCAAAGTTACTACACAAAGTAAGTAGTACAATGCCTAGAAGAGGTAAGTTGTTGGATCTTGATAAATCGACTCCAATTGAACTCCACTAAAACAGAAGTGATTCCCCTTGGGCCAAAACATTTTGTAGCAGATCAATCTAAATGTCCGCCGCCCTCCAACCCCCGCTTCCTTAGTTCCCAGCTCAGATTTGCTTCAGAGGTTAAAAACCGGGGGTGCATTTCGTAGTATAATCTTGGTAGTGAACAAACAGACTGGGGCCAACTGGGGCCAAGGAGCAGCTGTGTTTTACTTCCTTCGCCTTTTGCGCCATGTCCTTCCTTTTGTTCTACAGCAAGATCATGCCCAGTGGTCGGATCCTTCATTAACTCGAGACTAGATTGGAATGCACTGCCAGCTGGGATCCCGACAAACAAATGTGCCGTCTTCAGCGGGCACAGTTCGGAGCAGTGAGACTGACCTTCAAGGCTCCCAAAACAGCGAAAATGTCTCCCCTTAGAAGATCTCTTCATTGGCTCCCTCTCAGATACTTTGCCTGGCTTTTAAGGTCTATCCCATTGGTATATTTCCAAAAGACAGACACCTTATGAGTCAAGTCACAACTTGTGATCTTTTGATTTCTTTTGAGTTATACCACCCTTGAGATATGTATATCGGGGTGACAGGTGATTTACGGTGTATTGCAAAAGATTGTGGAATGCGGTGCCATTGGATATTCGAAGCATTACATAGTGTTTGCGGTTCTGGGTGACCTTGAAGACTTTTTTTGTTTAGATAATCTAACGTTCCTTGTACGGGTCTTACCAGCTTTTCTTTTTCTTGTATGTCATGATTTTGGCCTCAACTGAATACACCTGCAAACGTCTGAAATCTCTACGCTTCTGGCAGGTTTTTAGCACTGAGATCATCCAGTCCCAGCTCAGCTGGCATGGTATTAGTCAACCTAGCCCATATTACGTGATTCAAGCCCACTTCTCTTATTAGCCTGGGTGGAAATACGCTCCCAGCTCTGTAGGTTATCTGTCTTGGGTGGAAAGTCATTTCCTATGTCTAAGGTCAAGTATAGCTGTCACAGGAAGACTTACGGGGCGCCTTCTCGGAGTGAAAATGCTAATCCTTCCCTTCCCTTTCCTTCTCCCCCACCTCATACCCTTTTGCTGTCGGTGCTATGAAATATTTCACCTGTATGTGGCGGGTTAACACACACTGAGGAGATTAATAAAGCCTGTACTAGATTTGCCAAGTGATGGAGGAAATTAGAAGGTGGAGATGGAAAGCTACACGATGCATGGGAAAAGGGAGAGATGGAAGGAAGGAAAGTTAGATGAATTGATATAAATGTGAGAGCGGAGTTTGTTGAGTGTTTTGTGGAATAAGCTGATCCTGCAGCCTTCTGGAAGGTCTGTTTTCTGTGCTAACCGCTGCTGCTGGAGGAGGGGCTAACTCGATGAACACTCTGTAGCCAAGCAGAGCGGTGCAGAGTGTGTCAAGTGTTTTGTGTTCTTTGGGCTTCGGGGATAGGGCTAAGAAGTATCCCCCTGGATGGCTGACTCTTGTCCTGTCCTGCCCTGTCTGCACACAGAATGCCTGCACACGGAGTAGACTCCCCGAGCGCCGGCAACTGGAGGCCTAAAGTGGCCTGCAACCTCTTTACTGCCAGACTCGCCTGCGGCTCCACCATTGCATCCTGCAGAAACAGCAGGCCCTGAACTCCTGATGGCTACTGAATCATGGGCAGGAGTGCATCCCGCACTGGAGCCCACTTCATCTAGACCTTCCTCTCCGGCCGTGGAGGTGAGTGTTGGGTGGGTCCCCCCCGCCCCGTGTTCAACAGTTCTGAAAACATTGAATTCAATGTGACCATCTTAAAAATTGATGCTAACCTCTCTTGTCAGGCCCTCCCGTCCTCCTGTGCCTGCCCCTTCAATGTGGAGGTAGAGGTGACAGATAGCACAGCAAACTATACGGACACTCAAAAGTCCAGCTCATCCCCGGACGCCTCACAGTACTTGAAGGCACCGGGGAAAGACAGCCTTTGTCTTGCCCCCCCCACCCCCATGATGGCGCTTCTTTGAACTCACTCCATATTCTTTCCAAGGACTCTCTGGGAACGAGCTACAGGCCTCTCTCACCTAGCACTGACCCTAGGCTTCCCCGTAAACCTTTTTTGTCCTCGCATCAGCGCTGCATGCCCAACGCCTTGTGTAGCCAAGAATACCTTGGTTAACACAGAAACACCCTGCTCCAGTTCAAATGCCTCAACAGTGGCTGAAACCTGTAAATCACATTTGTCAGAGCCTGACCGAGACTCTCCTCTCATGTTGTTGGCAGTATGCGAGCAAGCGCACATTTTGGTTACAATGGCCAAACCAACAAGGGCTTCCTCTGACTTGCCGATTCTGCTGAACACCATTAAACCCACAAAAGGGACCAACTTATTCCATCCTTACCCCCCCACTCGGAGGTCAACTTGGCATCCAAAAAGTTTGTCTGGGGGAGACTTTTTGAATACCCAAAGGTTCCATTTCAAGAAATATAACCTGGACCTCAATCAAATCAAGACTGAGATCAAGCCCAACCTCCCAGCTTTTCCAAAAACTAACGTCCACTCGGATGCAGGCGGTGAGATATCAGATGTATAGTTGCTTGAAAACATAAGCAAATGGGACGTTGGAGCATCGATCCATCATCCTTGTCAGCCAAGCCAGCCTGAAAATAAAACCTACACTATACCAAAAGCCCAAGATTACCTAAAATACCCTTGGGCAAGGGGAAAGGAAAAGATTCTGACTATAGGTCTAGGTTATAATGACAAGGATAAGCTGAAAGCTACACAGTCCCATTTGGCAAACCCCAAACCTACTCCTTATTAAAACGCTGCGACTTTCGTGCACAATGGAGAGTGAACTTACTGATGTTGTGGAGGGGAAAGACACACTTAAATGGTCGACCCTAATGGAGCCAATTGAGAGTAATATACAAGACGAGACGCAAGATGGACCTAGCGACAGTGGGACTAAGCGAACCCTATAAAATATTAATTCAAACATGATTGCAACCCTAACTCTCATCTTCGCTCCATTTATGAAACTTTATGAAGCCTTGAGCGACCAACTGAAGGACAACACAACAGTCTTGGCAATGATGCATTCCAAAAGGCTCTTGTAATTGTAATTGTATTTGTAATGGGTTATTTATAACGCACTTAACACCCATAGGTTTCTAAGCATGGACCCAGGGATAGAACTTGTGTTGCTCTGTGTCATCTTGCTTCCAAAACGAGCGTGTTCCCCCTGAGCTATCCTCCCGTAGAGGGCTTTGTGACAGCACTTCAGAAAAACCTTGGTGACAACTCAATGCAGACAACCAAAATCTTACACAGCATCTTGGACCCCATAATTGAAGAAAAAGACACACATTTCATGAAAAGATCAACATTAAATACTGGGCTCCAGCAAGAAACGTTTAGGCCTAGAACCTCAGACCATCAACTGACGCAGAGACCGGCCGTGGTTAGGCTGATAAGTGATCACCTTACTTTGGAATTGCCTAAACTTCAGACCGTCCGGAAAGAGGGTACTCCAAACTCAAGCGATAATGAAATTGGTAGAGCAGCTAGCTCCACTCGATCTGCTCCTGAGCAAAAAAGAACTACTCACAGTGAGGTCCTTGACTTAAGGGTTAACTCAACTGAACCCACAATCATTACATTGGATAATACAGAGCCAGAGGATCTTAGTAACCTCAGCTTGATTTGGTGTCTACTCTCTTGCCTTCTGTGTTACCAGCTCTGGGAGTCACACATCCAATTAGCAGTCAAGCCCAGGCTTCGCTTAAGGTCCATCATATTTTCGCTAAGAAGCCGGTGTTACTGGTAGAAATACTTCCAGAATCGGCACTGGAAATTATTAAAGTTCTGGACAAAAAGAGAGAAGCTACAGCAAGGAAGTTATTAAAGGTGGCACTGCAACAAATACAACTAAAAACATAAAAGTCTGGGCAAAAGGTCAATCTAATGAAAATAAATAATTAGTCAAAAACTTGACTTTGCCACTGAATCAAGTTATTCCGATAGGCAGGACGGGAACGTCTGATAAAACAAAACAGAGAGACAGATCTCAGCTGTGGGTTCTATGCTACCAGAAAAAGAGAAGTCCACCTGCTCTTCACTTTTAGTATCTAACAATGAATCCATAGAGGAAATGCTGAACCTTTCAATGTATTCCATGATGGATCATGCCACCTTTACCCAGGATGTGCACCCTAATATCCTCTCGACAAGAGGTAACAAGGAGAGACTGCTAAACATCAATGGATATCACAGGGGCCAACTCTGTGAGGCTGCTAATACTAGTGAACATCTAGGGATTAAAAGTATGGCAGCCTCTTGTCCTCAGTGCAATCACAGGTTAAGTTTACCATTGGTCGGCAGCCTGTCTGGATCAGGGCTCGCTGCAATTGGGAATTGCCAAGGAGATGAGCTCGGGGACTCACCTGCTTTTAGTGATCATCTGCCTTTTGGTGCTGCCCCTCAAAAGAAATCTACATCAATTGACAGATAGTAGCCAGGTACCTAATGATCTGGAAGAAATCACAGAGCAGGAGAAACAGGACTACACAGCTTTCTTAAGGACTACATTTTCCTCTCAGCTAAATCCAGAGGGCTTTAAGCCAGTGCCTTGAAGGATAGTCATTAGTCACAGCGACTCTTCTAAACATGACGCAAGAGAAAAAGGATCCATTATAGAAAAAATCAATTGCCTTTAGAACAATGGGAGATAAAAAGAAATCATCCCCATTTGGTGGGAGGAACTTCTAAAGTGCCATACTTGGATCGTAGATGACCCCCCTGTGAAGAGGAAATATATCGAAGAAACAAAGGCAGGTAACGGAGAAAGACCAACTCTCCTCCTCAAGTGGATCCTTCAGATCAAAGATGGTCTCATCATGAACCGAGCGAACGTGCTAAGACTGTTACACTATGTCCCGTTACTGCATTCGATCACAACCTATGATGTAAAAATGATTGACTTTCCAGAAGAAGGCAGACTGGACATGGTGATCGTACACATCCCCTCGAAATTCATTATAAAAAAACATTTGAATAAGGCACCACAGTTTCTGCGGATGGGTTTTCATCTTAAGAGAGCTATCAAACTCTGCGGTAAGGCCGAATGCAGGAGCAAACTTGATAAAAAGAGAAACAGTATCGGGCCCTCTCGTCGGAGACCGAACGAGGAGTCACAGAGAAGTAAATCCAAATGTCAAGGCCCATCAGTTGCTTTGGCAGGGTCTGGTTATAGTAAAGACAAATTGTCCATCACCTTCACTGTGAAGGGCCTACTAAAAAAACCTGTAGGGGGCCCTTTGGATTCTACCCAAGAAACCGAAGATCAAAATTGGAGCTGGTTGGCTGGAGCCCCAGCAGCTGCTCTTAATAGATCATAACAGCTAAGAAAGACTGATCCACACTGATCCACACAAGACTGTGATTGGTAGCTGGAATACCAGAGGCTTTCTTCATCTGTTCACACAGGGCTCTCCAGCAGGTGACACCTATGATATGATCTGTTTACAGGTAACCTGGCGTAGAAATGCGCCTGTTCTACCAAGCTACGTGGTCTACTTAAATCCAGCTACCAAGGGGCCCAAAGGCAAACCTATGTCTAGACTATTAACATCACTTAAGCTTTCAGTAAATTGGAAGGTCATGGCTGAGGATAATTACACCATTATATCCAGGCCCTTATGCTCGAGACAAGCGGACCTGACCGGTCAAGGCCAAAGACAATGATACTGTCCAACCTTTATTGGAACACGGCCTTGCCAAAGGCTGCACTTGTGCAGCCCACCATTCTGTACATTGTAGACAGATTTAGAGAACGATGGTCTGACCCTTATATAATGATCTGCTGTGATCTAAATATCCATTGCTTCAACACACACAAAAGCCTTATCAAATTAAGAAACCTAACTGCGACTGAATCGGAATCCAGAGACTTGACTTGGAGACAGGAAATGCTCACCAGAAACATCAGTATCCTAAACAGAACAACGAAGAGTGATAACCCACCGAATATCACATAGAAAAACGCAACCGGAGGAAAGATCCTTGACTACATCTTTGTCTCGAGCAACATGCAGAAATTTGTTCAAGATCTGGAACTAATGGTAGCCAATCAAAGTGGCCACAACATCCTAAAACTCACTTGCTTAGGTCTTGGTCAAAGTCTGGCTGCAATCTACACAGCCTGTGTGGGGGTTGGCCCCGGTTGAAACAGACTGGTTATTAACCCAACGAAAATTAAAACACTGACAGACAGGTTCAATGCTCAGCTAAAACAAACTGGGCCTGTACCAGTGGAAAAGAGGTTGGTTTATCCTGCATTAATGCTCAACTTTGTTGAAAAAATACCCGTTCACCAATCACATACATACGACATCAAGCTGGCCACAATGACGAAAGTCCTACACTCCAGCCTGAGGCGCCTTAAAAAGATAGGCACTAAGTATGCAGTTGCAATAACAAAAAAGCTAAAACTAAATTATCATAACTGGATAAGGGATAGGAGGCAAGAGATGCTGCAGGATGACCCTGAGAACATGCCGCGTAACATACCGGCCAAAAACACCAAAGAAATATGGCAAGTGCTTAACAGCTTACATGCATACCAAGAAGCGCTTACAACAAATGCAGTACCAGTGAGCGTTTGGAGTAAGCATTTTTCAACTCTGCTTTAAAGCAAGGAGCTGCCCCAACAAGCTATAAAAAGCCAGAGACAATCTGGCTTGACTTATGAGACCAGCAGAGAAGACCTTAATTTTTAGGGCCAGTAACTCTAGAGCCCCGGGCCCGGATGCGCTGTTGAACGCTAAGCTCAAACAAAATCCTGAGCTGTGGACCTCTTTCCTCTGGTCCTTATTCGATCACATCAAAAAGGAGAGACAAATCCCCCAATCGTGGAAAAAAGCAATTATAGCTGCCATCTTCAAAAAGGGTGCTAGATCTGTTACTGCAAACTACAGGCCTATTGCCCTGTTAGATGTGGTGGGAAAAATCTTTAGTACTGTGAGAACTCACACAGTGGAGCGCAAACTGTGGAATCAATGACACACGACAGACTGGCTTTGTAAAAGGAGTGGGCACGGCACTGAACGTGTTCTTGATCAACATCCGCAAGACAGAAAATCTACCTCGGCTTTATAGACCTGGCACAGGCATTTGACACCATCGATCGAACTAAACTGTGGTCAAAGCTTGAAAAATGGAACTGTCTAGGTGACCTATTGGAGGCCATCAAAGAACTTACCTCAGGGACCTCCCTTAGAGTGAGACTAGATGCTAGAGGCGCTCTCTCTGATCCTATAGATACCTTGAAGGGCCTGAAGCAAGGATGCTCACTAGCACCGGCACTATTTAATCTCTTTGTATCCGACATATACAACACCTTAAATACAGTAAGAAGCTCTTCACCGAAGCTCGCTGGGGAGCCACTAGACAGACTCTTGTACGTGGACGACCTGTCTTGGTGGACCAAACACTGATCGGTCTACAGAGACAGTTGAACGCACTTCAAAAACATGTGAACAACAATGGTCTTAAAATCAACGCCAAAAAGTTGCAAGTACTGATACTGCAACCGTCAGTGGGAAGCAGAAGGAACAAATGCTGCTGGTGCCTGAAAGGAGAGAAATGAATTAAGGTTAGCTCCACGACATATTTTGGCATGTGCCTAAACATTAGCTCCATTGACGCTCCTAGACAGGCTGTATTAAGGAGCAAATTGGCAAACCTACCCTCACAGGTATGGGTTATCCTAAAAAAAGTTTTGTAAATGTTGTATCACCTCGGTACTGTCCTTTTACCGCATGAAGGTGGTTCCCATTCTTTCGTTTGGAGCTGAAGCTTTCTTCTTAATCCCGCCATCCTTCTATCCCTTTATTGAAGACCTTTTTTGGAAAAAGGTCTTCGGTCTCCCGAGAAGTACCGCAGTTCAAGCTATCAAATTGGATTTGGGTTTGTCATCTTTATACATGACTGGGGTCTGGAAATCGCTGCGTCTGTATGGAATGTGCGTCCAGCAGGAACCACTTTTGGGATTCAAGATGGTGCAAGCTACAATGCAGGAAGGACGTGACACCACACTTAAGGAATAGAAAAACATCTGTTCAAGTATTTTGAGGAGCCGAGGAAACCTTAATAACTAACCCCGCCAAGGTCAAGAAAAAGTTGCTGGAGCAGGTCTGGATAAAGACTCAACAAGAAAGATCTGAATGAAAGGGATATGGAACAGCGAGTAGGTAGCTACATCTGGCACCCTCACTGAACTCCAGAAAATGCTGTCTCTTTCTATCACTTCCCCCTAACTCATAATAACCTCCATACAATCAATATGAGCTCATTAGGAGTAACCTGGTCCGGAATAAATGCCTGTAAAATGGCAGGTACTACCAGCTGTGGCATTTTTTCCAGACCGGGTTATTCAGAGTCTGCCGTAGGGGCACTAAACTACGGGCAGTCCTGACCTGCCGGTAGTTCAGGACCCTAACGCCAGAAAAATCACTGAAGCACCGGCACCGTTACCAATGGTGTCGGTGCTTCAGTGGTTCCCATTCCATGGAGTCCTTTGCGACTCCATAGAATGGTAACGTACCACCGTTGTGGTGCCTGTAACATCCTGGTAACACCAGGATATCGGGCACCAGTAACAGTAAAGCGGGTTACCGGCAGTATCGTAAAGAGGCCCATGGGGACCTTTTGTTAATATTTAGGCATGGGATTTGAGGACTATCATACATATTATACGGTAGGTTGCCTTAGTAGCAATGCCACAGGGATGGCATTTCTCTTAGGACCTCGTCATGAGAATGGCTTTATTAGTAGTGCTAATGCCGGCAAACTGAATTACCACTATTACCAGTGGTCCTGGTATTTCAGTGCCTAATTTGGGATTTTATATACTCCCCATTCTGAAGTCCTACAGGCCTTAATGGAGGCTAGGGGAAGTGCTGCCTGCGGTAATAAATTCTACCGCCATTGTGTGTTGAGGATTTACCTTATTCTTGCAGAGCAATAAAACACGTGGTATCTGTAAATATGCCACGTGGTTTCATATTTATGCTATAGTCATAACAAGGCCCTTAGAGACGAGATACTGGGTACAGGCATAATTGGTCATTGTTTATGTTTCTTTTGCATGGCATGCTGGGAGAAAATAAAATATTGGTGGAGCTGTTCATTTTGTATTAGTTGGAAATGGAAACATTTCCTAAATAAAAATAAAAATGAATAAAAAATATTAATAAAAAAATGTGCTAATAAAATTATAATTCAATGATTTATTAGGGAATAAGACATTTAAACGTTGTAGGGGTGTGTAGTAAAAATGTTTATGGTAATTGCTGTTTAAATGTTTTGGCGGTAGTCCTATTTTTGATAAGAGCTGTTCTGCTCAAAAGTTTCTCTTTCAAAATGTGCCCGGTTTGTGTACAAATCTTTTCAATTCCCTAATATATTGTGTTTTATTGAATGCCTGAGAATGCCTCCAAAACAGCCTAACTCAGTTCTGGGAACTTAGTTAGATAAATGTGGCAAAGCAAATGGCTTTGAATTGAACCGCCTAGAAATGCTTTTCAATAATGCCAAGATGAAAATGCAGGAAAAGTGTAAGAGAACAATAAAATGCCTCCCAGTAAAAATAAAATAATATATGCTGCCAAAGCACAAGGGAAATTGGCATCAAACGTTCTGCTTTTTCTCTAAGAGCCGCCTTCCCATTCGAGCGCATAATAAGGGTATCTGGCTAACATGCATTCTAAATGTTTCTTTTCCAATAGGTTCATTTTAGGATAAGCTCAGCAGCTCTTTGATAATTTTCTAAAACACTTTGCAGAAGATGCGTGTATAAACAGCACGGTTCTACCGCATTTGGCACTACAGATGTTTAGGCCTACAATTCCCACCAGCCCTACAGATCAAAGTCATTGCTGAACGATCATGGGGCGTGTAGTCCAAAACTCTAGCTGAGCCGCAGGTTGCACACATCTGATCTACAGTATACACCCTACTATGAGAACAGTGGTCCAGTTAAAGCTCCAGAGGAATGAAACGCTTTTTGTTATGTTAAGTTACATGGAATGTATTGGGCCTACCCCACCCCTTTAAGCAGGGTCGAACTGATCTATCAGGCAATAGGGCAATGCCCGAAGAACAAACCAAACTTAGTACTGTGTGCCAGTTTATGGGTCACAGTGGGCCCATTGGTTGGACAAAGTGGGCACGTGTTCTGATTACTTCACTATGCAGCTAGTGGGTGGAACATTGGTACTGAACAAATATTCTTTAAAATGTGCACTTTGTAACACACTTCACAAAAAAAACTCCCCTTGGGTACTACTCAAACAGTTTGTCACTAAAGGAATTAATTGCTACTTGCGACTTTGGGCCATTTTTACATTGGTGCCCCAGCCAACGTAATGCCCACGTCAGACCCTGGCTTTCCATGTCCGTGTGGCACTAAGCCAATCTTGTGTGGTCCTTGATGAACTGGAGTGTTGTTTGAATTTTGGATTATCTTGATACCGGGCATTAGGGTCCGTAATAGCATCACCCTTGTTTGGATGGGCCTACCGTTTTCCTATGGGTTTGAATGGTATGGGACAATCCTGGTGGTTGGTATAGTCTCCTGCCTGTCCAGGCTTTCTCAGGGGTGGCAGGAGTGATTGCTGGTGCAATGGTCTTTGAGAGACATGGTTTGGTCTTACAATTTGAGGTAGGAGATGTTGCCACTTTATTCCATCACATGGCGCCCCACAAATGGCAGACATATTGCCAGAGACTATCAGGCTAGTATGTCAAACAAGCATAAATAGTTCTTGAAGATAGAGGCCATCTTAATTGTGTCATATTGCTAACTATGACAATTAAGTGTGCATTTTCGAATTAAAAAGTTGTGATCCCAGCTATTAAGAAATAACAATTATATTTACTTGCCCCACTTAGAATAAGGATAATTTGTTCTTTTTTGTACATCACTTTCATCTATAGTGCTTTACAAAGGACATACTCGCATACATTACTATCATTACCCAATTAATATTGGCATTCATTTATTCACAGTTGAAGGATGAAAGGCTGAGCTGGCCTTGCCAGTATTTGAACCTGCGACCTGCAGATCAAACAGAGATCCCATCAACGAGCATTTAACTGCTGAGCCATCTTACCTGCTTTATTACGCATCTTTTTCACTTTTCTGGCTTGGTGTGTGGTTATAGGAATAAATGTGTTTCAGGACACTGTGTCCCCAATCGTCTAAAATAAACACAACGAGTTCCAATACATAATTGTTTAGATGGAAAGCAGGGTTTGAGGTACGACAGTTAAGGTAAACTATGTTTTCCTCATATCCTATTGATTTTTAACAATCCAGTGGTAGAAAAAATAATACGATCTTTGTTAAACGTCTGGTGAACTCATATAATTGGATGTTTTTTAATAGATAAATCCATTGTGATGACATTTGAGAAATATTAATGTGCCCCAGATACATCCTGTTACACTTGCAAGAAATCTTGCACAGATTACTATTCTACAATTTCGCAAATTTCTCAAAGCATGATTTTATTAACAACACCTGACCAAGGACTAATTCAATGGATGCACAGACCTCAACTAACAATACGGTACTACTGTTAAAAGATGCCAGCCCAAATGCTGGCCTCCCACACTCGGTAGAGCACTCTGCTGCTCTTGTGCTAGGTCTGCACTTTAAACAATAAAATAATGTGCAGCAGTACCTGGAGTGTTTGAAGTGCCAAATGGAAATACTAGATAGATCTCAGACCCAAATAACTGGACAGACAAAAAAAAAATAGGCAACATAATACTTTATTATCAGCTCAATAAAATAGGGAAACCAGGCGAGCAATGATTCGTAGTTCACACACTCACGATTATAATTTGTCTATACAAAGGATTTATACCTAAATGTACTTCAGCTATGACGTCATCCTACATGGCAAACTTGAAAAGCCTATTTAGGGGAAGGATTGGTTAAGGGAACATATGTACCTACAGCTCGTATAAGTGTTAGTATCATTATTGGATGCCCCTTAGCTGGTAGGCACGCCTTAAATTACCCCGAAATACGTATAATATAGATTAATAGCAGAATAACAACAGCAGATTAGTTTCTGCAAGAATGTATAACACACTGCTACACAAACCCCTATAATTGGTTGGCATTCTCTCCCAACCTTGGACTTTCGGCCCATTAGCAAAATGAAACTCAGGTGCAGAGAACGTCAGACGTCGACCCACTCTCCCATCATCTCTCATCAGTCAGGCCCTAAGCCAAGGTGTCCTCTTTGTAGTTGACTTTGTGGACTGTTCTCTTCTCTGGGACTTTTATGGGAGTGTAGGTACACCACTATCTTTGTCTGCAGCTTCATGAATAGGCCTTGTTTTCGAGTTCTGAATCACTTGTAAGGAGACCAAGATGTTGTCAATTTTGACCTCTTTTTTAGTGCTATTTAATTCATTTAAGCTGGTTGTCATTATTCCTCTTGGCCTCTGCAGACTTAGTTTATTTGTATTTGTTTTTAATAGTTTTTTTAGAATGCGCTTAATAAGTGTGAATCTGGGATTCAAACCTCTGTTGCTTGGTGGGGACTTGCTTCCAAGGCCAGCATGTTGCCCCTGTGCTTTCCTCCTTTGCAGTAGCTCACACATGCTTCCACATCCTTGATTGTCCAACACTTGCACTTTGCTTAATCTTAGAAAAATATTTCTTAAGTACCTAGTTTATCCTCTTATTTGTTCCTCACACAAAGCTGTTATTCCTCTACCTTGTGTTTCTGCGTATGTACATTCACTTCATCTCCTCTCACTTATTTCGTTGGTGCACATGATTTTTTCATTTTCGATTACAAGTTTCTCTTGTTACTTCAGTAACATCTTTATTCTTTAAGTATTTGCATATCATTTTGCGAGTGCGTGCAGAGGCTGACAGACATGTGCAGGCCTGACAGAAGCCATGGAGAATGACACAGGTAAGTGGGGGGTGGGGGGGTGTGTGTGTGTGTGTGTGTGTGTTTGCGCATGCGTTTTCCCACATGTTTGTGTTGATGCTTGTGACTGGAATGGGGGGTGGGTATAGAAGTGAACGGTGGGGAGCAAAGAGGGGTTTGGGGTAA
The DNA here is from genome assembly GCF_040938575.1 of Ambystoma mexicanum. Taxonomy (NCBI): domain Eukaryota; kingdom Metazoa; phylum Chordata; class Amphibia; order Caudata; family Ambystomatidae; genus Ambystoma; species Ambystoma mexicanum. Next base: position 1,308,056,421 of record NC_090934.1, read on the forward strand.
ACCCCCTCCCAAAAAAAAGAGTAAAGGAGCAGGGTAGGTGGGGAAAGAGGTTAGGGGTGAAAAAAGGAAATTCCGGAATGGTGATGGTCGGACCAAAATCGACCTGAAAAAAATGTCTTTTTTGTGTCCTTAAACCTTCTTTGTTCTTATTTTTGCTTCCTCTCTTTTTCCTTCTCTTCCTTGTATGCTTTCTCTCATTCTCATTCTTTCTTTTCCCTTTCTTTCCTTTGTTTTCTTTTTCCTAACCCCATCAATGCCTTAATGATGATATGATATGATTTGATATGATATGATATGGCGCCTATACACAATTGTTTCAAAGTGCTATGAGGCAAGGGAGGGGGAACAATGTGAAGACGGAACAAACAATCCTACGAGGCCAGGTGTCATTCAGATCGTGCAAGTGCGTGGGAAAGGGGGCAGGGACAGTGCAGTACAATGGTATAAGATAATAAGTAAGTGACGGCCAGCAAGTGGCAAGTGCATGGGTAAGTGCGGACAACAGGTGTCGTGGGCAAGTAGGGGGACTGTAGGGATACAGAAACAGTCCCCAAGTGCGAGTGTTGCCTGGTGGGCAGTGCAGGGGAGAGACGCTGGCTAGGGAGGACATGGGCCCGAGATGGGGGGTGTCCAGGAAGCCAGTGCAGTTCTGGTGGCAGCCAAGAGGTCAGCAGAGGAGAGGTGGAGAAAAAGCTGAAGCAAAGAGAAAGGTTTTGAGATGCTTCCGGAACTGGAGATGGTTCTCCTCAGGTGTAAGGGAGGCAGGGATCTGTTGCAGAGGGAGGCACCAGCCGAAGAAAGAGATCTACCACCAACCCGTTGCTTGGACGACTGACCCTGAGGTAGTTGGAGGCAGAGAAGCGAAGAGATCGAGAAGGAAGATATTTAGGAAGCGAGAGTTGAAGGAATTGAGGCCCCGGACCCCAGAACGCCTTATGGACAATGCAGAGGGTTTTGAACTTAATCCTCGGAGCCACTGGGAGCCAGTGCAGAGATTTCAGTCCTGGAGAGATACGATCCCTGGGCTTGAGGCCGAGGACAAGTGTCGCAGTCCTGTTCTGAATAAGTTGCAGAGGGCGGAGAGTAGAAGCAGGCAGATTTAGAAAGAGGCTGTTGCAATAGTCCAGCCTAGAGAGAACCAGAGCTCTGGAGACAGTGAGCTTCTGGGGGAAGGAGAGGAAAGGAAGAATACCTCTGAGGAGGTGCAGCTGGTAGTGTGACTTCTTTGAGACGTCAGAGATGTGAGGAGAGAAGGAGAGTGTGGAGTCAAAGATGACCCTGAGGTTTTTAGACTTGCAGGTGGGAGTAGGAAGAGGACCAAGGGAGGCCGGCCAAAGAGCTACATGAAAGGAGGGAGAGGGTGTGCCGATAAGGAGGATCTCAGTCTTACTGGCATTAAGGCAGAGGTCATTGGTGGCACACCACTCCTGGATAGCAGACAGATAGTCAGAGATGAGGTAAGTAGAGGAGGAGGAGGCTGAGGGTAGCCTAAAGATGAGCTGGGTGTCATCCAAATAGCACTGAAAGTTGGGGCAGAGAGCGGCGATGTGGTGGGCAAGCAGTGCCAGGTATTGATTGAACAGCCAGGGGGAGTGGTTAGACCCTTGGAGGACATCACAGGTAGACAAAAAGATAGCCGAGAGGAAGGACCCAAGTTGGACCTGGGAGGGTCATTCGGAAAGGAAAGTAGTCAGCCACGTCAGAGCCTGACCTGTGACACCCAGGTTATCACAGAGATGGTGGAGCAGGATGGCATGGTTGACAGTGTCAAAGACAGATGAGAGATCAAGCAGGATGAGGACGCACAGGGTATTAGAGTCAAGGTTGGAGATCAGGTCTTCACGGATGTTCAGGAGAGCAGTTTCCGTGCTTCTGGCAGCTCTGAAGCCAGACTGATGGTCATGAAGACAACCAACAGATTCAGAGTGGAGATTAAGCTGTGAGATGGGCAGTTTCTTCAGGAGCTTGCCCAGGAAGGGCGTGATGGAGAATGGGGCAATAGTTAGCCAGGCAGGAGGGATCGGCAGAGGGTTTCTTAAGAGGGGGGTGCACAAGGGAGTGCTTCAGGGTGGATGGGAAGTCTCCAGTGGCGAAGGAGTGGTTGCAGAAATCAGCCAGGGAGTCAATGTGGTTCTTGATAGTTTTGGAGGAACAGAGGTGAACCTGTTTCAACAAGACTTTCATAGATCGGACTTGTCCAGAAACCTCATCTGCGGAGAACAGGGCAAAGGCAAAGGCAGAGAAGGAGGTGGGAGGGGTGGCTGAAGACAGGCCAGAAGAAGATCAAGGATTTTGATGGGAGGAGAGAGAGGACAGGGTGTCCTGAGTTTTAGAGATGAATGAGAAGCCAGTGCCGTACAGAGGGGCTGGGAGGGGACAGGAGAGGTAGAGACTGCCGCGGGATTCTTGCAGATTTTAAAGAGTTCAGCTGAGTTGTTAGATGCGGCAGAGATGCAGGCTTGGATATGAGCTCTCTTCTTGGTTAGGACAGAGAGCCGGTATTGCCTTTGCAGTAGGTGGCAGGCCAGTTTGTCAGAGGATGAACATGAAGCACGCCATTTCCTCTCGGCCACCCTACACTAATGTTTTAGGATGACGAGGTCTGAGTCGTACCGGGAGATGCACTTGGCTTTGGGCTTCAGGCAGATTGTCATGACAGGGGCAAGGATATCAAGAGTATCAGATATAGCAGAGTGGAGCATGGAGAGGGCTGTGTCAGGATGAGAGTCAGCCAAAGGGGGTAGGGGGGTTAGAAGGTGGCGATGAAAGTCTCAGCTGACACGCGCTTCATGGGTCGGATGACCGAGAAGGTGGGTGGCAGTGATGGAAGTGGCTTGGCCTGAGGGATTGGGAAGGTGAGGTGGGAGGAGAGGAGAAAGTGATCACTCCAGGAGAGAGGAGTGGTGAGAGTGACAGAGAGGGGAAGGTGAGAGGAGATCAGAACATCCAGGGTGTGCCCTGCAGAGTGAGTCGAGCCAGTGGGGAGAATAGTGAGTGGGAGAGAGTCACAGAGGTTGCGAAAGAGTCCAGAGGGAGGACAGGAGACATCCAGATGGATGTTGAAGTCACCAAGAAGGAAGAGTTGAGTGGTTGAAGCCAGGAGTGAGGAGGAGAGGTCCACCCACTCAGAGAGGAAGGAGGAAATCTCCCCAGGTGGTCGATAGATAGTAGCCACAGTAAGGGAATGGCAAGGGGAGACAGAGAGCCTGCAGACGAGGCATTCAAAAGAGAAGTAGGCCTGCATAGGAGTGACAGCAGAAGGAATCCACTCAGGGAAGATAAGGGCAACCCCCCCACCAGGGCAGTTGGATCTGCGCACAGAGAGGATCTTGTAGCTATCGGGTAGGAGCGTATCAAAGCTGGTGACAGAGCTCACCATGAACCATGTCTCGGAGGAGACCGAGGACATCAAGGTCAAGTTCCTCTAGAAGGCGGCAGATATCAGAGGAGTATTTGATAGCAGAGCAAGAGTTTAGAGTGCCAATATTGAGAAGGTTGCCATCCTTGAAGGACTTCCGGGGAGGAGTAGAAGTTAGAGGTACGCCCTGCAGAGGTGTAGAAGGAGCATGAGAGGGAGCAGAGAGGGAAGCGGAAGGCAAGGTAGCCAAGGAGGAGGCAGAAGGGGGAGGCAAGGTATTTGTGGAAAGGGGAGAGGGGACAGCAGGAGAAGAAAGGAAGTTGATGAGGCGTGGGATATCAAAAAGGTGCAGGTTGGCCTGAGGGCCTTGGACCAAGACGGTCCCATTAGAATAAACATTAATGATGACCTTAGAGGAAAGGACGGAGGTCAGGAGGGCGTCCCAACCGGTGCCACCATTAAAGGGGGAAGAGATGAAAGGAGAGAGCACAGAGACCATATGAAGGGTATATATGTCTGGCGAAGGCACGACAAAGAGGATTTTGGTGAGAGTTTCCTTGGAGGAGGCACTCGTGCAGGTGTCAGCGATTGGGAGGCCTGGGTTGGAGACCAGGATGTCCTTTTTAAACTTCTTCCTGCCAGATTCAGTGAGGAGAGCTGAATAGTCAATAGAGAAGCAATTAGAAAAGATAGGAGATACAAAGAGCACCATAGAGTAGATTGGAGAGGAGAGAGGTGGAAGGAAGAGGGGGAGACACTAGCGAGGACACTAGCGTAGGCAGACAAGACAGCAAGAGGCAAGCAGTTGAGCAATAGGACAAGACCACGACACTTAGGTTTAATGAGCTCACAAAAAGCACATTATTGTTAAGACAGGTGAGAAGACACCCCTAAGTTTGAGAATCCAGAATGGGGAGAAAAAGGCCTAGTTTTCACAATACAATATGTGGTACTCAATAGTTTCAGTTACATTTAAAAACAGCCTACTTACAGGTGTAAGGGGGAGGCAGGGCAGTAAGAAGTAAGGTGACTGGCAGCTGGCGTGCCCTGCAGACACCTGCAGACACTGACAGGGAGCCGGCCTTTGCCTAGGTGCCCTTAGCCGTGGGGCTGCCAGGCAGGGGGCTGCCCTGGGAGGGCAGTAAGTAGGAAGAGAGAGTTAATCAGGGAGGGAGTGGGCAGGCAGGAAAGCGGGAGGTGGGAGGAAAGAACAATGGGGAAAGACAACGAAGGAACAGAGAGCAGGGGGGCAGGGGGCACCAGAAAAAGAATTACACAGAAGTAAGGCCCCAGAGGGTCTTACCAACAGTTTTTGGTCAGCTGTAGCACCCGCTCATGCCAAGGTAGAAATGACAAGCGAGGTTGTGAGGCTCTGACAGCACCAACACAAGGGAAGTAGATTCAGCCAATTAGGCAGGGAGTGGGAGGGCAGGAAAGCGGGAGGCGGGAGGAAACAACAATGGGGAAAGACAATGAAGGAACAGAGAGAAGGTGGGCAGGGGGCACCAGAAAAAGAATTACACAGAAATAAGGCCCCAGAGGGTCTTACCAACAGTTTTGGTCAGCTGTAGCACCCGCTCACGCCAAGGTGGAAATGGTGAGCGAGGTTGCAAGGCTCCGACAGCACCAACACAAGGGAAGTAGATTCAGCCAATCAGGGAAGGAGTGGGCAGGCAGGAAAGTGGGAGGCGGGAGGAAACAACAATGGGGAAAGACAATGAAGGAACAGAGAGCACGGGGCAGGGGGCACCAGAAACAAGAATTAAACAGAAATAAGGCCCCAGAGGGTCTTACCAACAGTTTTTGGTCAGCTGTAGCACACGCTCACGCCAAGGTGGAAATGGTGAGCGAAGTTGCAAGGCTCCGACAGCACCAACACAAGGGAAGTAGATTCAGCCAATCAGGGAGGGAGTGGGCAGGCAGGAAAGTGGGAGGCGGGAGGAAACAACAATGGGGAAAGACAATGAAGGAACAGAGAGCACGGGGCAGGGGGCACCAGAAACAAGAATTAAACAGAAATAAGGCCCCAGAGGGTCTTACCAACAGTTTTTAGTCAGCTGTAGCACACGCTCACGGCAAGGTGGAAATGGCGAGCAAGGTCGCGAGGCTCCGACAGCACCAACACAAGGGAAGTAAATTCAGCCAATCAGGGAGGGAGTGGGCGGGCAGGAAAGCGAGAGGGGGGAGGAAACAACAACGGGGAAAGACAACGAAGGAACAGAGAGCAGGGGGGCAGGGGGCACCAGAAAAATAATTATACAGAAATAAGGCCCAAGAGGGTCTTAGCAACAGTTTTTGGTCAGCTGTAGCACCCGCTCATGCCAAGGTGGAAATAGAGAGCGAGGTCATCTAATTTGAGTAATAGCTGTCCTCCCATCCATTCGTGCTTTACTGTTGTCACTTCCTTGGCCTTGTCCTTCGCTTCTCTTTGCTTCCTCATCTATGTGTCTGTCCTTTCTCTCATCACGCTGTTTAATTTCATTGCATGTGGACATATATTTACGTTCTCTACTTTTGCTCTCTTCCATGCTGTCCTCCACGTTATATGCGGAGGTTCGTATGTTGGATTAACATACTCTGCTGCTTTGAATTCCTTTAAAGGATAAAATCCTTGTTTCTCAGTGTCTGTACTCTTGTTTTCAGGAGGGGACAGAGGAGCCAAAGGCGTTACATCCTCTTTGTGCTGATTAAGTGTCCACTCTTTTTCAGGCAGGTCTTCTTTCTCACTCTGATGCATCTTCCATAATTACAAAACGGTTAACCTTTTCTGTAGCTTCTTCCCTTTATATTTGGCATGCAAATATGTTGTCATGTGTCGCAATATCATTTTTGATAATGAGCCTTCTTGAGGCCACAGCATAAATGTTTTATTCATTGTATCTTTTACTCACTCAGCATGATACTTTCTAATCCTAGTTGTATACCTTGGTAATGTCCTGTACAGCTGTAGAAGGGTAGTGTCCCCCATGCTGACAAGTCGGTTTCGACTGTCAATACTTACCAAATCTTTTATTCTTTCACTGATTTAATCAAAAATGCCACAATAATCGATTCAGGCAAGCACCATCAATCGCTGCCTGTTACCAAAAGAACCAATTTTTTAACCAATTTTAAAATTCTATGCAATGATGTTCTCTTTATTACTTCATTTACACTTTCTAATTTTTTCTTACTCTCCCATTGTTCTATTTTCGACACTCTACGAATCTCTTCTTTATTTTTAATTCTTTCCTTGAATTTCGTATCCTTCTCTGATTGACGTCAATCTCTTGATTTTAAAATCTGATGATCACCTAAATTATTACTATTGTTTTATATCTCTTAGTCTAAACACAATAAAAGTTTTAAGCTGACATATTTATAGCCCCATACACATGGGCACTTTTAATTTTTGAGAGCTTCTTTCTTTACTATCTCTTGTGAACGCATCTCATCTCACTATTTACCCTATTTTGGAGTTTGATATGCACTCTTCATCTTGTACTTGCTGCAGGAATCCTTAACAAATATACCCCATTTTTGGAGTAAAGTGTGTACCAGGAATTAAGCTATCTCTATTATATTCCTCCCTTCTCACTGCCTGTCTTTGTTCGTCTTCTCTCCTTCTATGTAATATTGTGTCCTTTTCACTTTGTGCAATTTGGCGTAGGCCTATTGAAGGGAATAGGAGAGATTAAAATAGATCTTAAGCCAGGAGCAATTTTACCCTGAGCAAAACAGTTCCCTATGTCCCGAGAATCTGACAAAGGCATATTCCAAACTATTCCAGCACTGATGAGCCAGGGAATTGTAATACCATAGGAATCCCTGTGCAATACTGCAGTGTATCTGATTAAAAAATCTAAATGGGGTCATGGAGATGTATCCAGTACTTGTGCCCTCTGAGTCAGATTGTAGAAGCATAGTTTCCTTTAGTTCTTAATTCTGCGACAATATTGTGTATTAGCCAAGTTGAAGCTAAGTATTTCATGGTGATCAATTTGAAAAATGTGTTTTTCTCGATCCCGTTGCATAAGGACTTGCAAGACCTGACTTCCTTTACGTTTAGACAAAAGAGACTAAAACATACTCGTTTACCTCAAGGGTATTGTGAGAGCCCATTGATCTTTAACAGGGTCTTACAGATGGATGTTGGTAATATTGAACTCAAGAGTGCAGCAATTCAGTACGTAGATGACATATTGATTTGCAGTGAAACAGGATGAATGCAGACAAGACTCTGTTCAGTTAATGACTATATTAGCAAACAAGGGATAAAAAGTGGACAAGGAGAAATTACAGTATTTTCAGGAAGAAATGTTGGTAGTAGGTCAGTTAATTTCACATAAAGGAAAGAAAGGGACACCTGAAGAGCTGAGGCTACTATGAAAACACCAAAACCAAACAGATTGAGACAAATGGAGCAGTTTCTGGGTTTGTGCAAGTATTGCAGGGCCTGGCTTTTTGATTTCAGCACTATACAAGCCACTTTTGGAAGCACTAAAGAAAGCACAAGTTGGTATGGAAATTATGGAATGGACTGGAGAAATGGAGGAGGGATTTGAGGAATTGAAAAGACCCATTTGCACAACTCCAGTTTTGGGAATCCCCAATTATAGCGAAGAAATGAATTTTTCTTCACATACTAATGGGTCAGTGATGACATCAGTACGCACACAAAGGTCAACATTGGGGTGCACACCTTTGGCATACTACAGCAGGATTTTAGATCCCGTTATGAGGGGACATTTCCTGTGCGAACAATCTTTGGCTGCTGCCACATTTGCAATTGAGAAGTCCAGAAGTATGTCATGGGCTGTTCCATGACTCCTTACATGGAGCATGCCTAATTGGCCATTTTAGAAAAACCCAAGGGAACATTGACACCACAAAGAGCTTCAGCTTATGATGTAATGATTTCTAATCCAGCAATTAAAATATTGCGGTGTAAAATAGTGAACTCAGCCACGTTTGTACCAATACCTGTAGAAGAAGGTGATCATGTGCATGACTGTGCAAACTATGTTGAATCCTATGAAGATATACCCTGTGTGAAAGAAAATGTTTTGGCGGGAGGAGAAATTCTCTTTATTGATGGTTCTTCAAAAACAGACCAGACTCGTGGGGAGAGGCATTCAGGCTCCACAATTGTAAGACACAGATTAAATAGGAAATTTGAGGTAGTAGCGAGTGCAAGACTACCATCTTATTTTTCAGCGGAAAAGCAACAGAATTAGTAACACTTATTGTCGCACTCGAGAAACATGATGGGCAGGAAGTGACGGTCTACAGTGACTCCGCCTATGTGACACCAACCGTACATCCAGGGCTATCATGTTGGAGAAGGAGGGGCTATCTCCGTGAAAACGGCTCTCCAGTGAAGTATGCGTCATTATTAGACAGGCTCATTAAGGCACTGCAACTCCCAGTAGCCACAGCGGTCGTAACATTTGCAGCACATACTAAGCGAACAGACTTTATCTATTGCAGAAACAAAGCTGCAGATGTAAAAGCCAAACGGGTTGCATATTCTCCAGACATTTCGAGTTCTGACACTGAAGATACTAAAGAAGTATTAACTAGAAGCATGTTAATACAGCAGGGGGTTAATATGGTGTCAGTTATGCAACTAATAGGAATTCAGGGCAGAGCCCACAAGAGGAGCAAGAGCTATGGAAATGTAAAGGGGTGTTCTTTATCCCCCACAGAAACATTATGGTGACAGGAAAGCACTGGAAAGCCAGTGATGCCAGTGGCATTATTGAAAGTCGCACTTGAGCAACTGCATTACTCCGCACATATAACCACAGAAAGTCTTGCTGCCACAATTGCAGAAGACTGGTTCATGCTCAATTTACTGGAGCATGTTGCACAGTTCATGGTGAATTGCATTGTGTGTCAAACGTTTACTGCTGGGCATACACTAAGAACAAAAAACAATCGGAAGGGTAATACCTCAACTCAATGGTCCACTTCAACATCCACTTATCTATTATGTCGATATGCTGCGAAAATGTAATTAGTGGTGGTGTGTCCCTTCTCTAGGTGGATCAAAGCCGGTCCGTGTACATACCCTGATGCCACTTGCACAGCAAAGTTTCTAGTGCGCGAAGTCTTCTGAGATGAGGTGTGTGCGAAGAAATAAGATCTGATAATGGTCCATATTTTGTTAATGAGGTCTTTGAAAAAATAGGACTTTTATTGAGTATAAAGCATATGTTTTCTTCTGTTTATCACCCACAAGCAAACGGAATATGTGAGAGACTCAATGGCCTCCTCAAAGAGAGGATTGCCAAGATTAAATTGACTTTAAAGAGGGATGATGATATTGCCTTTCCCTATCCTTATATACCCATCAGAATCAGCCAGGTTCTGACCACCACCTCACCCCTCACGAGTCAGTGACAGGCGTTGCATGAGAATGCTTCTTACTCCTCCATCTAGAATCAGGAGTGATAACCAGAGTGTTGCGAAGGCTTTAGGTGATGAAATGCATGATTATTTTAAGAACATGGAAGAGGACAGTCCAGTGACCAATCCAAGTGAACTATTGCCACCGCCAAAGTTATATGTTAGTGATTTAATTCTTATTACATATTGTACTCGAAAGTGGCACAAACCTAGATTCAATGGTCCCTTTTGTGTTGAGGAAGTCTCCCCTTCTGCAGTTAAGGTATCAGGAAGAAGAGATTGGCTGCATTTAGGAGATGAGAAAATGTATAAAGGTCAGACCCTCCCTCCAGTGCCCATTGACCAAGAAGCAAGACAAGAAGAAGAGTTTTTGCGTGTGCATACTCAATCTATGACCAAGAAGAAGGATGACAAAACAGCATGTGATTTGCACATGTTTCTTTTGGACTGGAATTCATTGAACACTCCTTAAACTTATAGCAGGAAGTGCATAGACTTGGTTGGAATTCCAGAAGCTGAAAACATATTTTTCAGAAATTCCTTGAAAGAGTAAAAACTGCATCAGAATGATGCCTAAACGTCACTTCTTGATTAGAAACTGGAAAAGAGATCAATACCAAGCTTCAATTTTAGGGGAATATCTGTTTCAGTGATAAATACATGATACCTGCTGACAGTGAGACACACAGGCTTGTATTTACTATTTTTGTATTTATATTTCAATGGTACCCTGCCCTTGTTAAGAGAGATCTTAATATTCAAACATTTCTACATGAGCCCAAAAATGGTCCGGTGATAAGGAGACTCTCTCTTAATAGTGATTATTGAGCAGATTGTGCAGCTACAAATAAAAAATTGAATACTTGTATTAAAAATGATTTGAGAAGAGGATAATGTGATTATAGAAAGAGCACAAGTTCAAAAAGTATTGGGATGGCACACCAAATGTTTCTCCAGGCTTCTATGCATGATATATATATGCATGTGTATTGTTTTCATCTTTCTGTACCTTACAATTCGAAGTCTATATTACCCTAATGGTCCCATTGAAAAAAGATCTCCTATGATTTTTCCAAGTATGAGTACAAATGATGTCAACTTTTTTAACCTCTTTGGGCATGTCAGGAGACATAAGAGGGATGCAGAAGAAGATATTCAGGGGATAAATACCTATCTTGATAACGCAGCTCACCTGGGGAATAGTATGTGGTATCAGCACATGAAAAAACTGGGGGAGAGAGCATCTGATGAGAATTGCTATGTCTGCTCTCTCATTCCCTATGCTATGAATACAGTACTCCCCCTTCATTTCAAAAGAGATGCTGGATGATGATGCAAAGTGCTTCAGTCATCTAGCAGCATGCACTACTCAAGGACAATTCCAAGGGAACTGGGCATTCTTACGATTGAGGTCAAGACAGTCGTTTGCATACAAGGGTATTTCATCAAGATGGCACAAATGGAGAAAGAGTCTGTAGACAGACAGACTGCTTGGGTATCCTGCTGCTGGACAAGATGAGTTGATTGTTGAAGAAATGAAAAGAATGAACTATTATAACATGACAGAAAAGACAGGAATGCATGGATGCTGGGAACGTTCACAACTGCTGATCTATGGACAAGTGCATACAAATAACAGATGGGAAGATGGAAAGATGTCTTGTGCAGCTCATCAGCTGAGGAAGGAAGCAATGCAAGGAGTACAGAAAGGGAATTATGAGTGTTTGAAATTGTGTGCTAAGTACTCCAAGCTGCTGACATGGGGGGAAGATGAGGCAGGCCCGGTGTCTGTAGACCCATTGATTAATACAACAATGTGCTTTCAAGGAAAGGGGAAAAATTATGTTGTAAAAACCAGGGGTGCAAAAATACCAGTGATGTTCCAGGAATGAGGAGACAGCTGTCCTAATGGATCGATATTGGGCCTGCAGATCTAGAGCGTATATGAAACTGCCCAGTAATTGGGTGGAGTGTGCTCTTTGGTATACATCCATGTTCCTGCATTGGTGATTTCACAAAGTGACCTGAAGATTGAAGAATTTCCAAAGCTGAACGATCACATGAGAAGAAAAAGGTCAATAGAACTCTGGCAGAAGAAGAGATCAATGATTTCTCGAAAAACCAAAAGCAGCGTATAATGACATTCCTGACTAGCACAAATTGTTCAGCAAAACTGCAGTGTGTTTATATCTATGTTCATGCCTGGGGTCCAAACAATGGTGAATGCCAGGTGGCTACAGATCACCAGATCAGAGCTGTTACAATCAATGCCACCATAAAGGGATTTAATGACATAACAGAAGAGCTGAGGGCCATAAGACTGAGGACCCTCCAGAATAGGTATGTCCTTGACATGATTACAGTAATGGAAGTAGGTGTTTAGGCCAAGATCGGACCATCATGTTGCACATTCATACCATCTCATGGAGGCGAGAATGGGGCTTTGACAGTGGCCATATCGATGTTGAGGATCTGCACATAAAAATGGTGGACGAGACATCAGCCATTGAAATTGACAGTTGGTTCACATTCCTGTTTTCATGGATTCCTTATTGGATGGCAAACATATTCAAGTTCCTTGTAGCAATATTGGTGATAATAATATTTGTGTTCTATATGATAAGGATAATAATTGGACAATGTAAGAAAAATGGCAAGAAAGCAGTAGGAATTAAAATTATGATTGACGCAAAAGATAAACCAGGAGACAAGGTGCTGACTGATGATGCCATCAGAGAGTACATAAAAGCAAGTATTGTGGCACCTGAAGGAACAACATTCTGGTATCTAAAGGATCATAAGAAATATGTGGGACGATGGGTCTATTGCACCCCGAATGGACAATGCATCTATATGTCCTGGAGTGTGGATGAACATGTTCAAACAGCGGGCACCCTGAGGGAGTGACAAAGATATGGACACCAAAGAGACACTTCTCCAAGACAAAATACAAAGGAGCAGAAAAACTTAGAGAGGTGGTCGAGGATTCAAACAGATGGGGGAATGTAGAGGAGCAGCTGTGTACATCTGCAGGAGATCCCGCTCCCCTAACTCCCCTGTATTGGAGACATGAGATTGTGCCTTGTATAACACCAGCTATTGTACCAATACCGCAGCAAGTATTTGAAAGAAGATACTCATTGAAATGTACCCTCACAGTTATGAGAACCTGCAGGAGGAACTCTCTGAAGGAATATGAGAAAAAGTTGAGCATGTGAACTAATGACGTTGTAAGAAAGTGTGCACAATGTCCCAAGATATTTACTGAAAATCATGTATAGATCCTGAAGAAACTAATGACAAAGTAAAGAATTGAGTGAACTCTCAAGTGTAAAAGAAGAGGATTATACTTTTACAAAATGGTGCTGAATAAAAGTTTAATAAATGTATAGATGCTGAAACGCAAGGTAGATCAAGTCATCATAGAAGCTAGCTATGAGTGGTGAATAGAATGCAGGCAAAGCCGCCATCGTACAGAACCTGGACATTGGTATCATGAATCAAGTAAGCCAGAAACCATGAAGGGAGAGTGGAAAACTGTGTTGCAGCAAGAATAATAGGCTCATGGAGCTGCGTGGCGAGGCTGCTTGGCCTGAAGTCAAGATCCTAAGAAATCGAGGTCAACTATCTACTCTGAAGAAGAACAAGTGTGCAAAGGATGAACCGTCTCACGTGAAGGTGCAAGAAAGAACACAAAGGATGGAAAGTTTTAATTTATTTAGAGCATTTAAAAGCTGCAAAATGGGCCAGACACAATAGCGAGTGCCCTCACTCCCATGTATCATAAAAGACAAGGATTCTCTGCAAGGCCAAGTACAAATACAATTTCATGGCACAAGGCATGAGTGATGAGAGATGAGGGGCTAAATGTGTGGTGAGGTAGCGTCATGTCCTATCTCCCTGCACCCGGGTCTGGGCTTATGTGGTGCTAAATGAACCAAATGTTCCAGACATGGAAAAAGCGTTCCAACCAATTGTATTAGTCAATATAATGAAGGGCCATATAGTTTGAAGACCAATGAGAAACTGGATATCTAATATTTCTGAAATTACATGTTTTTAGAGGTAGACATAAGTTGTCTACCTGATAACAACCAGCCAATAACAATCCTAGCTCCTATAGAAATGGATACTTAGATGTTTCCCCTAACCAATCCTGACCCTTGATAGTTTTTTCACTATTGGCACATAGTATGATGTTTCTCTGATGCACTATTTAGTATAAGGACCATATTTTGTGTGGAGAACATTGAGCGACTGAGCCTACGTCCATTGATGTTTGCTGTAACCTCCCTCTTTTAGATACTTGTTAGCAAAACAGAACTTGACATATTCTTGAGTTTGGCCAGTTATTTGGACTCAGAATTATTTTTTTGTAATCCCATTCATGACCATATGCACATTCCTAAGGCCATAAAATCACAATTATGCATTGATGTAGCATCCTTGATCACAGGCCAATTGATTTTCTTTGTTCCTCACACAAAGCTGTTTTTCCAGCGCCTCTTACCTCCGCGACACTGGTCTGTTTCTGAGGTAGCTTGTTTTTTTCAACACAAGTCTGGCGTCCATCTTTCAATCATGGCTGCTCTAGTCACATTATATTTTCTTCTGTCGCAAGCTTTTATATGTCTCATCTACCTAGAGTTTCTGCATATGTTCATTCACTTTGTCTCTTGTCACTTATTTCATTAGTGCACATGATTTCTTCATATTCAGTTACAGGTTTCTCTTGTTACTTCAGTTACATCTTTATTCTTTAAGTATTCAAATATCATTTTGGTGTGTCCTTGTGCTTGTCTTCATGACGTCACCCTGCCCTTGTCTGACTTCAATTACAACTCCTCAATGTCCAATGGTGCATGCAGACATCCTTCCACCACGTCAGTGCGAGGCTACATTCAATATGGTTGTCTGAGTGCATAACGCCTCTCGTATCTTCAGTGTGGTATTGGGACGATACCTGGTGTCACACATGGTGCTTTCTTACTACTGAAAGAAAAGGATGGGTATCCTCTTAATCGTGGACCTGGGGAGCATTAAAGATAAAAAAACAGACAAATTGGTCACACGAGAGAAAATTATGATTTAAATTCAATTCAATAGACTCACATGTGTGGAAGGAGGGGATAAGCTCCGGTCAGTATAGTTTATCTAAACTTATTTTATTAATAAAATAGTCGTAATTACATATAAAATGTATAGAAGGATCTGAAAATGTCTACAAAATATCCAAATCAAGTCCTACCTAAAACAGCAATATAACATCTATTGGTGAACAAATATCGTATTGAACATCACCATATAGAAATAAGTGTCAAAATGCTAAAGTGCATATGTAGTAGGCTATTCTCGGACTCTGATTTGTCTCATCCGTAATTCATTAAGACTAGTCAAAGTATTAATATTCATCAAATGACATTGCATATATATATACATCTCATATTCAAAGGTACAAAATAGCACCAAAAAAATAGAGCAGTTGCTCTCAAACATAAGGAGAAGTACCAATTGTACTGTAACCATTGTCAACTAGTCTACTACTTATGTACTTTAGTATTTTATCACTTATTTCTATAGGTGATGTTCATGGCAATATGTGTTCACCAATAGATGGCATATTGCTGTTTTAGGTAGGATGTGATTTGGATATTTTGTAGACATTTTCAGACACTTGTATACATTGTATGTGTAATTAAGGTCTATGATATTAATAAAATATGTTTAGATAAACTATACTGACCTGAGCTTATCACCTCCTTCCACACATGTAAGTCTATTGAACTTAATTTAAATCATAATTTTCTCTAGTGTGAACACTTTGTTTTTTTTTAGCTTTCTTATTACTGTTCAAGTATGACAGAGGTGAGGAGGCGGGAACCAGAGATGAAATGTACACCTGCTCCTCTACATTAAAAATATCATAAAATAAATAACTGTGTGAGTTGCAGTGGCCGGTTTCAGTCTATGGCGTGTACCCACAGAATACCTAGCCTGTGCTCCTAAAAGAGTCAGTCAGACACACATATTGCCTTTTATGGAGGAGAGCTTCTGCATCAAGACTGCATCGGGATGATATCTGAACAGTGTCTGTATTCAGGGCAGAGCCCTCATCGGAGTACAAGCCTGGGAAGATCTGCTGGACCTTTTGAATGCAACAGCCCCTAGTGATTTGGTGACTGCCAAATGTTTGAAAGGCTGCTACCTCCTATTTGAGAACCGAGTGTACACTCAGCTCCCAAATTCCACATTGAACTGGAGAGATTGCAGTTGTACTTGGTCAAGCAATGTAAGTTTAGCATTGCCATGTGTCGGATGTTCTACTCTAATGGTTGGCAAAACCCAGAGTGCACAGTCTCATATCAAGGTACATGCTCACTGTGGTGAGGTGTATTGGGCACCAATCCTGGTGACAATTTCAACAAATCCAGCATGGCATATCTACGAAACTATTTTTGTCCAGTTCCAGCCAGTTCCAAATAATCAGATACCTCGCTCCGATTTGCATTATGGATGTGGATCCACGTATCTAAAATGAGGGGCACAATATATGTACATAGCTTGGACATAAGTGTGTGCAATTGTGTAATAAAACAATCAAGCTTCATCATAAGTTTGGCAGTAACCGTTAAATGCAACAGTAACATTATTACTGCCGCATTTAAAGTCCACCAAATCACGGCTCCGAACTGGGGGTAAATCAGCCATGAATTTGCTTATTTTTGGCGCTATTACCACACGGTAATACCGCCAACCGTAGTGGCGCTGAAAATGGGGAATGGGGAATTCCCGACTGGGCCCAAAGAGGAATGGTGAAATACCGTTCCGTCAAGCCCATGATCTGGCGCTAATAGCGCCGGGGGGGGGTTGCCGGTAAAGCTAATAGCCCTGGCGGTACTGCCGGGTTACCGCCCAACTTGTGATGAGGCTGATGGTCTTTGAGATGAATCTTGATTCTGTTATCTTTTTATTTTTTCAACTTTAGCTAATCCTCCCAATGTGCATGAACAGATTGTTTTCAGACAGTGGGGTGCTTCTATATTAACAAAAAATTCACTTAAACATCACTGGTTCACTGTGTACACCAGTGCACACCAGTGACTAGAGTAACGAGCAAGTTGGACTCCAAAAGTGGTTTTCCCTAACCTAGCCCATTGAACTTTCCTTCTCTCTCTCTATGAAAAATGTCCCTTCTCAGAATTAAGGAATTATTACATGCAATGCCCTCATTAAACGACATCAACCAATACACTTGATTTTAAAATATCTCTTGGCATGCAGGTTGAAGGTGATCAGTCATTCTTCACAGTAGTCCCCTTTGATGACAAAACCAAATCGTCTCTTCTCTCTTCGACATCTCAAGCCAAATTATTATAAGCACCATAGTTCTATTGAGATCCATGTCATTACTGCGTCCCCCAGAGGTCCAATGGCGAAAATGCGGACTTTTTTTTCTTTTCTTTTTTTCTTCAACCCCCTTTAGACCACATATGCAGGGGGACCCCCTGAGCCCTCCTATACTTATTCAATACCCCCCTCCCACATACATACGTGGTGTAAGGGAGGGCCGGAAAAAAAAGTCTGAATTTTCGGCAGTCGGAGTTCTGGAGGTGACATGTTGGTATAATTCTGGAATATTGTAATACAATTAAAGCTGAAAGGCTGCCAGAACATTTCATAAAAATGGCTGAGACTGCAGTTCGAACTCACCCACAGAAAGACATCACGCAAACTTGAAATCAAAAACGAGATTCGGTCCTTTTATGGGGGGATATCATAAGAACCTGCTCTCATATTCATCGCGCAAACAAAGGTTTAATTTCATTGAATTTGATGTTCATAATGTTGGGAAAATAAAACATGTTATGCTGCCTCTTACTACACTTGCACCAATTAAGCTTTAAGACCCTCCTTTGAAGGCCCTACCGAGCATGATGGGCCATGAGGTTTGATTTGAAGACCCGCTGTGATATGTTTTCTGCATTGTCTTGCTTTATTTGTAAGGGAATGCATTGAGCCGTCAGACAGTGAACTCTGTTATCAAGGAAGGAGAGAGATGATAGCTTTGTTCACATGTGGCATCCTCCCTCCCCCTCTCTGATCAAGAGATGTCACTTTCTGGGAAAGTTATGCAATGCTTCCTTGTATTTCCCCCTTGATTTAACTCAAAAGACTCTATAGATCATTCGTAGTGGCTTGGACATCCGGGGTCAAATCCTCCAAAGGATCTACCTCGATCCTAGGCATCACTACTGTTTCTGGTTCCTTAGATGGTTCTTGTGTCTCCATCAAACAAGAACATAGCTTTCCCTTTAGGGATTTTTTGAGGTTTGTTTGCCACTGCCATGAGGTAACTACTGCAGCTGAGGGAATTAAACATTAGCTCTAACATGCCGTCTGGTGGCCAAGAACTTGACAGCAAGGCTGACATGGGAAATAGGCTAGGGAGCCACGCTTTGAAATGGGGCTTGTAGCCAGACATATCAAACAAGAGGCGATTCTGCAGGTCCCCTATCAGTAGTCCCACAACACTGCTGTCCATCCCTTCCCTCTCCCGCAGCAGTTGCAGGTTCCCTATCAGTAGTCCAACAACCCTGCTGTTCGGCCCTTCTCTTTCCCGCAGCAGTTGCAAATCACGCCGTAGGCCCGGAGGCGAGTCACAGCAGACTCTTCACTCTTTCCTCTAACTGTTCTCAGAAGGAGGCCCAGGTCAGGAAGCTCCCTGCGGCAGCGAGTGTCCTTATCATGTAGCTTTGGAACAGCATGGCATTGCTATGCTGCAGCGCCACACTTTCAGAAGGCCGCTCCTTGTTTCCCCCACCTCTCTGTTTTGTGGGGAACACAGGGCTGGGCATTGCCATTGCCATATGTCGAGTTTTGCTAGCTTGGCAGAGTATTCATAGAACTCGCTCTGTCAAGCCCATCGTCACCCCCTCACCCTCCGAAGTCATCTGCTGGGGGTCCAATACTGAAGAGCCCATCTGCTCAGCCAAGCGTTCATGACGCAGGTAGCTCTGCCTACCCGCTCCATCTAGTGTGGCACACGTTCACCTCAAAGCTGCCAAGCTGACATGCTGGGGAGGATCACCACTTGAGCGTTGGCACTCTGCTATTCAAAACAAATCAAAAGGGGGCAGAGGGACACAG
Organism: Ambystoma mexicanum; assembly: GCF_040938575.1. Taxonomy (NCBI): domain Eukaryota; kingdom Metazoa; phylum Chordata; class Amphibia; order Caudata; family Ambystomatidae; genus Ambystoma; species Ambystoma mexicanum. The sequence goes on from NC_090934.1 coordinate 1,308,075,316, forward strand.
CAGCACACCGTTAGTGATGAAAATGCCCCGATCCGTTCCGTGGATAGTTGAAGCTGCGTCGTACATTGTATCCTGCAAAGCCACGCCCCTCTGGATAAGACCTTCTTGAATCACATTCAGCTGTAGATACATTATAAAGGTATATATTTTTTTACCTGTTTAGGCAACGTACAGTCAATGAAATGAGTAGATAAATCCTTTCACTTACGCATGATTTTCATGAAACACATCCAAAGAAGAGAGGTATTTATATAATACATGTTTGTTGCTTTAAAGTTGACCTATGATTTTGTAATCTGTTAAAGGTCACTCTGGAAAAGGATGGCATTGATAGGCAGATTTTTCATGTGTTATTATCATTGTGACATGGCCAGGGACCTTGCCCTGTGAAGGGGAGGAGAACCCATTTTAGCCCAGTGTAGTGGGCCTACCAGGGTGTTTGCCAGAGACAATCCTGACCAGAGGCAGGGTGACGGGTTCTATGTCACTATGTGCCGTCACTATGCCCTTGTCGCCATCTAATGCGCTCTGATGCCTGCGGGCTGCAGCGCTACATAAATAAATAAATAAAACATACGTAATTTCATCTAATTCATTTAATTGTTATGTTATTAGGCTTGTATCGCGCCAAAGCCCATGGGCATCTAGGTGCTGAGAGAACAGAGAAAGTGATGGGTTGCTAAGCACAGTCAATTCTAGTAAAACAGAATCGTCTTCAACTGTTTGCAAAAGACAAGATGATCCTCAGTCTTTCGCAGCTTTGGAGGGAGGCCATTCCATGCTCTGGCACCCTGGATATGGAAGGTCTGACCTAGACCACAAGCTTGTTTTACCCGAGGTAGTTCCAACAGGAAGCCCTCGGTAGATCTTAGATATTTCCTGGGTTGGTAAATGCTGACCTTGTCCTTCAAGTATACGGGGGCATTACCAAAAATACACTTATGACAGGTCGTTAACAATTTGAACTGAATACGGGCTGCCACTGGGAGCCAGTGAAGTTTTTTTCTGGCTGCACTAGTAGGCCTGCGAATATTTAATCTGAAAGATGATCTGTACTGCGGCATTCTGCATATTCTGTAGTTGTTGGATGTTAGCCTTGTTGGCACCTCCCAGTGGGGCGTTACAATAATCTACACGTGGGAAGATCACCGCCCTCGCAAGCTTAATGCAATTTTCCACTGAGACTAATGGTGCCACTTGCCGGAGTACCATGAGATGATAGTTGGTACTGGTGATAATTGCTGTAACATGTGCCTCGCAGTCCGGGCTTTCCTCCATGTATGTACCTAGTGTTTTTACTTTCTGAACCACTTTTATTTGGCTGCCATCGATGGTAAAAGAGGCATACCTTTGATCTAATTTAGATTGGGCCTGCTGGGCCCAATCTAATGGCGAAGAGCATCGGTTCGGTCTTGGCAGCGTTTAAACAGAGCCAGTTTGTGGACATCCAGCATTTTATGATATAGCAGGCTACTGCCAGCGTCAGTTGGTCCATATCATGGTTCCCGGTGATGTCCAACAACAGTTGGAAATCGTCACCGTAGTTGCAGAAGAAAATCCCCAATGATTCTAATTCTACACATAGGGGAGAATTGTTGAATTATTTTTTTCTTTATGGTAATTTCACGGCAAATGTATGTTGGGGTAAAACCCCTGCACATCTCCCCCATCAGCTCTCTACCTTTTTTATTACCCTAACCCAGGTCCCACATACATTTTCCAGTAAAATGCAGCAGAAATAATTCGACCAATTCTCCCTTGAAGAAATCAGTTGCGGCCAAACCTTCCATTACCAGGGTTATCACCCCATACTTACAATGCCTTCTTATGGCCAGTGTTCTTTTTCCTCTTTTTCAGGATTTTTTGCTGCATAGAAGGGACACAGCTGGGAGTTTGTGGTGACCAGCAGTGCCAGGTAGAGGTAGAGGTGCACTCTGCAGACCGACACTGAGGGTGCTTCAGGGCATGCAAACAAAAACTTTGGGACTCTATTACAGAACAACTCACGGACACCAGAGCTTAAGGCCTATGCACCTATAAACCATGAAAAGTACTATGCAGTGACTGTGGGGGAAGAAGTAGTGGAACGGGGTGTAGAGAGAGGGAGAGAGAGGCTATCGTAGAGAAGTAGAGTGGAGAGAGAAGAAAAGAGTGGAATGCAGGATAGTAGAGAGCGAGGGAGAACAGCAGGAGACAGGAGAACATCAGAGAGACAGAGAGATACAGATAGAGGGACAGAAAGAGGAGAGTTAGAGGCAGAGAAGATTTCAGTGTTGAAAGAATGTGAGAACATCAGGGCTTGAAAGGGAAAGGCTACACGAGAGTTCATTGATTGAAAGGCATCCCTTCTCAAGATCCTGTTTTTTTGTAGGACTCTTGATAATTTCCACCTAGAAAATACAGGAGGGAAACAGATACAGAACTAGATTGTCTCTAAGCCCTCAGAAATAGCCAGCTAGAAAATAGACAGTAGGAGTTACCAATCTATTCACAACCTTTGGATTTAGGCACCAGACTCTCTCCCTTTTAACTTAGGGTCACTGGTGGATGACCTCACAGTTTAGCCTTTCAACTCCCTGAATGCATAGGAGGTGCCTTCCGAGCACACTGGTCAGCTTCGGTCTCCAGCCCTGAAATTTCTCAACTCTGGGTTCTTCCAGTTTCTCCCAAATTGTTACTGCATTCTTCCAGGCAGTACTCTGGGTTCTTTACTCAGGAATCTACTACTTTGCCAAGGGAGCACAATAACTTGTGTCTTCCTACTGTAGCAATCTCTCCTCCACTTAACATTCCCAGTCCCTTTTATATTCCCTGGAGTGGGGATTGTCATCTTATCTCATTCCCAGGATACGTGCCTTTCTCCCAAATTTACAATTAATTAGCTACATTGTCATTGCATCTTCTTCGATTGATGGTTTACTTTTATTAACAACAAGATTCATGATAGGTATGCTGTAAATGAAAAACCTAAAAATTAAAATTCACTGGCCTCCTCTGTGTTATATCAATGATGGACTTAAATTTGGGTTTCTTACTAGGGCCAACTTGCATGCATCTGCTTAACTTTCTTGGATTACAGATCTTTTCTAATACAACCGTTCAACATTCCAAAATCTTCCTTGCAGGACCTTTCAGCAAGGACAAGGAGAAAAGCATCATCTCCCAAGTGCAGGTCAGGGTAGCTGGGCCATCCACGGATGGCACCTCCAACCCATGATTCAACAAACATTGGTCGGGGTTGTTAAATACCTGAATGAATATTGTAGTAACCAGGAAACCACCTGTCTCACTCGTTCCTGGATATGTATTTGTCCTGAAAGTCCAACTTCTCTTCCACAGCTTCCCCATGTTGTTTCCCCATTGAAAAATGCTTTTGTAAATCAGGATCTATGGTACTCATTTTAAGTTTGTCGGTGTCCTACGGGTATTACCGACAGGATACCGGCAAACTGTATTACCGTTTCCGCAACTTGGTCTGCCGGAATGACTGGCAGATTCCAAGTGGCAGATACACTGGTAAATCCACATTCCATGGAGTCCAATAGCACTCCATGGGGGGATTTACCTTTATTACAGGCACTGGCATTACCAGGCCGGTAATACTGGCAGTTTTTTGCCAGTAGGCTGGTGGCTATACCTCCACCTCTTAGGTGGTAAATCATCCACCCTACCGGCAAGCTTATAGTTGGCCGGTCTGGAAAAGTACTGATAGATGTTATTACCTGCACTGTATTTCCAGACTGGCCAACTTGTAATGAGACCCCATATCTTCTTACTCGGTATGAATTCAGCGGTATGGCCAAAACCGGTGTTACCACTGCATTACCACCGCATTATTGTACTGCCAAACTATGTGTTTGGAGGTAAAATGGAGGTAAAACCTTCAGGAAAATGCTGTAGGTACGTTTACCACTTTACAGACATTAAACGGCCATTTCGGTGAAATTATTGCTGGTGGTAATTACTATGGACTCTATAAATGGGGCCTACCCAGGGGTGTTGCTAGGTCTGTAAAAGATCTGGGGCTACACTAATTTCAGGACTGTCGGGAGTCGGGGCTAGCTAGCCTTTTGGTTGTAGCCCCTGAAATTCTATCTGGGGCTACAACCAAAAGACCAGGGGCTATAGCCCACTCAGACGACCTTATCAATACCTCTGAGCCTACCACGGCCATACTGCAACCTGTGGCGGTAACAGTAAATCAGTTTAGTGGTGTCTCATTGGATGTACCACTGGGATACCACCAAACTCATAATGAGGCCCCTAGTGGACTTCAAAGCAGTTGATGACATGACTCGCTCTTGTGGTGACAGCTCCCTGAAGAGATTCAAAATGCCCTATTGTGAGGGCAGCAGGATGCTGCAGTGGGAGATGAGGGCCATTGGGAGTGCAGATGTGTGATGATTGATTTAATGAGTGTAATTAGAGAGCTTGGAGCTCAGTGAAAGGAATGAGAACTTATGGGGCTTTGCTGGTGTGTTTCTGGTGACGTGTTGTGCAGTAGAGAGGATCATATTGATGCCTGCATTGCAAACAAGCAGACCATGCTAAATATCATGGAAGTAGGCCTTGCTCTAACTCTGCACTACAACAAGGTGGGCTTCTTTGTGGAAGGTTGGGCAGGCACAGCCGAGCCTCATTTTCCTGATTCCTTATGGTTTTCCTCTATTTTGGCAAAGAGACGTCAATCCCTGCCTCTCTGCTGATTTTAACTTTATAATTAGAGACACCTGGGATCGCAGGGGCCTAGCCTCGCCTTGGTAAAAAGTGTTGACCTGTGTGGTCCAGTATTATTCAGTCACTAGTCTGGCACACTGAGGCACAGACCTTCTTCAGCACTCGCATCGTGTAGCTGCAGGCTTACCATGCCCCCAAAGACCCTCAGTCCCGGATCTCCCCAGAAGTAAATTCATCAATACTTTCAGGAAGTTAATTCCTTAAGGTAACAGCTGTAACAGAGAAAGCCTGTCCACCACATCTCAAAAGGAAGATGTGGGATGTGCAACCATCCATGGGTCATGGACCACAGGTGGCTAACAGGTAAGTGCAGAAACAACCAGTATTTATTTATAAAGCGCACACACGGCCCAAAGGCATCGAGGTGCTGTTACAGGTACATGTAATTTGCGTTATGATTGACATAAAATATTTTCAGTTACAGGAGCAGACACAGGAGATGTTACAGATTAGGAGAACAGCTGTGTTTTTAGTGCTTTTCAGAAAACCCAGTACGATTTTTCTGCTCTGATTGTTGAGGGGAGGGAATTCCATTGTTTGGCTGCTAGGGAGGGGAAGCTGGATCCGCCGGCTTTCGTACGTTTAACTTTGGGAAGGAGTAGACAGTCAGTATGTGGTGTCCTCCTGGGTCTTGTGTGGACTTTAGTTGATTTTTGCGAGAGGTAAGGGGGGCTGTCTTGGATAGGCATTTGTGGGTGATAGACAATGGGCCTCATTACAAGGTTGCCGGTCCGATAACAATGGTGCTGCTAAGCTACCAGCACTGTTGTTACCGGACCGGCAAACTATGAGTTCTGCGGGTGGGTGCCTTCCCGCTGGCCAGGTCTGACCTGGTGGGCAGAATGGAACCCGCTTGAAGACCTTGATGGATGCACCGGCACCATTACTGAATGGTGCCGGTGCACCCGTCCTCCCCATTCCCAATGAGACTCGAATGGGAATGGGGAGTCATTTTTTCCGGCGCCCGCAAATGACGAATTTCCAGGAGCGCTGGGGCTGAAATGCCCTGGCAAGTCCCTGTTGCCGGGCGGCAGAAAATAAATGACTCCGGCGGCAGCCATGCGGTTTTCACCGGCACGGCTACCGCCAGACTCATAATGAGGCCAATGTCCTAAAGGTTATGCGGTCTTGGATGGGCAGCCAGTGGGCTTCTCTTCTTGCCTTAGAGATGTGTTCTCTTTTGGGGATATTCGGGCCAGTTTTGAATGACTTGGAGCGTGTGGATGTTTTTGGAGGAGGTGCCTCCGAAAAGAACATTACAGTTAACAATCCTCTAGCATATGATTGCTTGGGCAATAGTTAGGCAACTGTTTTTGGAAAGGAATGGTCTGGCAGCATTTAGTACCTTGGTAGCATAAGCTGCTGAAGAGGCAATGGCCTTTACTTGCATTTAGATGTGATATGATCATGGATGTGTGATTTGTCGCGGCACCACACAAATAGCCCTAGTGGTGTAGAAACTATTATGGGAGTGATAACCCTAGATGAGAGCATAGAAGATGCATGTTGAGCACATTTGGTCTAATGGTATTGGGTGTAAAGCCAAAAGCAAAGGCGCGGCTGATTATATCCCTGCACTTGTGTTTATATCTTAGTTTGGAACACGTGAACTAAATCAGAATGGTACTGCGTCTGTAATACCCTGAGGACAGAGGTTCCCCCCCCTCAGCATCCCCTTTGTGGCTGTGACAACTATTACGTGACCACGGTAAGTGAGTTTGGAGCATTTGGGGAATATAAAATATAAAACACCTGTTCGTCTCCAGGAATCTAGACTGGGTCCACCTGAAGACGGTTCCACTTACTGATAAATTATCTTGTAGGAACAACGGATTAAGAATATTGGGCGGCATTGGTTGTGAGCGGCCATTTTTGAAGAGTTCAAGGAAGTGTTGACCTGCCCATAGTTGATAGGGGGCAGGAATATTATTTTAATAATGCTGATTGGTTTGAACGATAAGTAGGAGAGGTAGGTTTCCTTACCCTCTGCCTTTGTTGAAGAGGCTCTGCTGAAAACGTATCAACTCACTGGAGCACTGAGGAATAATCCACCCTTTTTGCACTAGCCCCAAGATTTGAGATGGAGGTGAGTGCACAATTCATTTGTGTTTCATTGTAGAAGAAATGAGGTTGGGAAGAACCCAAGTGTTAATGAGGTTGCACTGTTTCATTTTATAGATGATGTTTCCCACTCCACATAACTAAGGGTGAGGCACTTGTGCCCCCACTTGAATCCTGAGGAAGGTTGGGAAAATAGAGGGCGACACCTGCAGCCCGAGAAACCAACTGAAACACGCGTCGACGAGTTCAATCTGTTGCAGTACAGGTAGTCACGTTTGTATTAGAGAAGGGTGTCAAGAAGTATTTGGAAATATTTTGGTTAGATGGTTAGACAGAATATCTAGCCAAGATGAAATGTAAAATGATTAATGCTATGTGTGATGGAGTGAAAGGAATGGAGTTGGATTTACATCTCAATAGAAATATGTAATGGCGTTTTATGCGAATACAGTATCACCAATTGGAGTACTGCAATCTGAAATAAATGTATATTTGTGTATAAGATTCAGTGAGTAAGCCTCTTTCCATCCTCGAAGTTACGATCCATGTGTTATGTATACTTTACTTGACGGGACAGGGTAAGGGAGGCGTCGAGTTAGACCCCTAGAGTTTTTACTAATGCTGAAACCTAGCTGGACTTTGCTGGACTTCTGCCCTCTGGACAATCCATGGGGATTTGAAAATGGTGTCTAGCAATCAGAAGCCACTGCAGGTGCCATAACAGAGATGAAATGGCGAGGGCGCTTCACTGCGAGGTGAACTGCCCAATTGTAAACTGATTTTGCACTGTTGTATTGGTTCATGAGTCCAATTTGGGTATAATATTGGTGTAATATTCACCGTGGATATTTTAATCAATTCGACTCCCTCCATTGCTTTCTGTTAAGAAATGGATTCCTATATGATGCATTTAAGTGATTGCATGACAAATAGAAACATAATGTGCTTGAATGCATTGCTGCAAAGGATGGCACTCCATACATCTATTTCTGTTAAGTGACTGTAGAATATGCTCACTCCCACACTATGGTAAATGAAAAATATGTGCAGATCATAAATGTGTATTACTGCATTCTTTTGCTCACTAGCTTAATTTTAATCTCACAAACCCTTGTTGTGTCTGCCTTCGGAAGAAGGCGCTTCAATTCATCAGGGGTTTGTCTGGAGCTACAAAGCGCTTCTGAAATCTGCCTTGGTCTCGAAGAGTCTGCTAGGAAGCAGCCAAGAGTCTGTTTTGCAGTGCCACACCTGAGGCTGGTGCACAGCAGGCGAGGAGTCGAGAGACTGAGGAAGCCGCCTGAGGGCAGACGCTGTAGCCTGATTGGATAAGAGCGCCTATGGGAGACATCAAACCCTGCTCAGCTCACAGCCAAAAAGTGCAACCAGTACCCAGAGCTCGCATGAATTCTTCTTTTCAAGTATTTGAAGACAAACTGGAAAGAAAATCCCACTGAGTTTTAACTTACAAAGGATCTGGCCTGGAAAAAAAGCACAATACATGATTAGCAAGTTCACATGGAAAACAGAGCTGAAAATAGAACTGGCCCTTTTGTTTTGCTCCATAGGCTTTCTGACCTGAGTCCAAAAGAGGCATTAATTATAGTCTCCCTTGTTCTTCGCCCCGGCTCATTAGCATGATTGTCATTCAAGAAATGCAGATTAGTCATCTGAAGCATTCAGCTTCCAGAGAGAACATGTATATTACATCTTACAATAGGTTCAAAGATTGAGGAGAACATTGCTGCTGACTGAACACACTGAAACACGTGCAAATGCATAGAAGAATGTGCTCCTGGAACTGCCTGCCCTTACAGCAGATTCCCCTTTGCCTAGCCTGCACTGGTTAAGACCATGCTCAGGAGAATGCATAGTGCAGACAGTGGTAGCATCAGACCTCTCTCTGCATTGCTCTGGCCAATATAGAAATGCGCATGCAATGCACGAGTGCTTCATTTTGTTATGCAATTCCACTCATTTATCAGTTGTGGAAGTGTACAAATGTCATTGCCATTGGCAAACTGTAATGTAGTGGGTTTGTGGTGTTTATCACTGCTGGGCCTGATGGTAAATTCATGTATCTTTATTCTTGTGTCCAGCATAAGTCAGAGGGTTCCATGTTAATATCCCCGCAAAAATATCGCCATACAAAAATATCACCATATTTTTGTGGTGATATTAAGGCATGGAACCTGCGGGGGACACCCCCGCAAACCCGATATTATTTTAAAGGGAGTGGGGGACACCCCCGCAACCCCCGATCCCAAAACACCCAAATATGGCCGTTATTTTTGGTGGGGATAATATTACCTGATACCAGTCAGAGCACAGGGCACTGGCCATCCCATCCAGCCAGCAATGATATTCCAATTGCCAACCTTAGAACCAAAGTTCATCACTCACCACCACATTCCACACCGACCTCACAGCATTCGCACTATCATGACATCACCTCCAAGACATCATTATAACACAGACCGTTTAAGATCTGTCAGTGGCATCATGCATCCAGCACATTGGAAGTTTGAAGAGTGACTCCAGATTGCCACCCACGTAGATGATGTGGGACAATGCACTTGTGTCAAGCACATGCCTGACGCACATGGATGTGCACGAATGGTGAGCTACGAGACTCCTGTGCTCAAAGCCAACGATCCTCCTGCACAAATGTCCATGTCCTTTTAAGAATAAATTTGGGCCTCATCATGAATTTGGTGATAACTTGGCAGTAAATCCACCGTATTAGCGCCAAACTCGATTTCCGTTAGCGCTCTTGGTCCCATGCATTTACCGTGGGATTACGAGTGGTGGTAGGGCAGTGTGTCAATCCCTATTTTTAAAGTCCATAGGACTCTATGGGGTTTCGGGGAATTAACGCAAGTGATTTTGGTGATTATTGGTGGTAATGTGGAGATGAATCCTCCACCCTAACACCAAACTTGGAGTATTAATACAGCAGTAACAGAATTAATTCTGCATTACTGCCGTTTTTAATAATAATAATTCCAATTCATAAAGCGCTACGTAACCTCAGACATCTGAGTGCTGTTTATTATTACCCACGGTGTGTGGTGCTCATTTATCGACCTCAAAAGGATGAAAGGCTGAGTGTGGCCCTCCCAGGATTCAAACCTGTGTCGGCAGGCTGTGGGCTGATGTCAGAGCAAGTGCTCAACTCGCTGTGCTATCTGATACACACAGCTGTAGATTTTACCCAGGCTGCCGTACTTGTAATGAGGCCTAAAGTAATTTGGGTGTGGGACTCAGAATGTAACAATCTCTTGCCTCATAAGATCCTGGGTACAGCATATGTTTGTTAATCGAAGTCAATGGTGTTGGGTACAGCCAACTACTGTAGGTGATGTGCACAAACTAATGAATGCCAAAATCTAAACCCATATTTTACAACTAATGCTAGGCAAACATGTTCAGTGATTCGCTGAATCACCCGATTCATGTGTGTTTCTTTGTTCCGCCGAAAACCTTAGAAAAGATTTGTTTGGCGAAATTCGAGGTCAAGCAGGGGTAAAAACGAAGGCCCTGCAAGGGAGAACGAACAGGCTCGTGTAGCCCCACACAGGCCCCTATAAGATGCGGCGTGTGGCGTGGTAAACCTTTTTTCTATAATTTCCATTCCATTTAAAAGAAAAAAAGAAAAAGATCAATTATTCTTGGGGTTCTCTTGGGAGGGGGGCATGTGGAGCAGCTGTGCGTTGAAGTAGGCATAGGAGTGTGTTTTTATGTGCCTGGGGGCTAGGTTCTAACCCCAACATTTTCCCATGCAAATGTGCAGGAAATAGCACTTTTTTCATTGTGGCCTGCACATTTTTGATGGGAAACTTTCAGGGAAGTTCTTACAGCATTATTAATAAAAAAGGACAAGACCCATGCAATAATTTGATGGAGATTCTTTACTACCATAATTTCCTTCTGATACAGTCAATTAATTCTGCTTGTATTAAAATCCCTAGTAATAAGTGGCCCAAGCGTGCTGCAGGACAGGGTTTTTCTCGATTCGCTTCTTGTTTTTAAGTGTTGTAACAGAAATATATTCATACTTATAACATTAGGAGAAATAAACATAGGGCCGATTCAAGGAATTATTTGCGCATAAAATTGGGAACTTGCGCGTCAAACTGCGTGCGAAACACTGCTCGTCGATTCATGGAACCGACTGTGTGGTACTTCTCCGGGACTTGCTTGGAGTTTGCGCAGGCTCGGCACGACTCTGCGAACGGCTGAGTGCTATGCACAAGACTCCACGTAGGGGGTGGGCGTGGCTTGCATATGGGACGGAATAGGGGACAGAACATGCGAAATGGTGAAGATCAAAGTGGCTATTACGAGGGACAGACCGCAGGCAGTCCATAGCGCGCCCACAAATGTGCACGACAAAGCGTATTCATAGATAGACCGTGCAATGTCTTGCCTGCGAAATGCCCACGCAGTGCCCTCGAAATCTCCACCACCTGGAAGCAGGCGTATGGACTTGCGCGGAGCAATCACAACTCTGGAGATGAGTTTGTATGTCGGATTTAGGGGGATGTGTACACAGTATAGCGGGGTGCAGGGCCTTTTTACAGATGTTTGCATGCAGTTTGACCAGGTATTTACATGCTTTCCGTGAAACTGAATGCACATCCTTGGGGTGCCGGTTACAGTTACAGCGGCCCCCAAGAAGGGTCCCCCAGATGGGATTCCACGCACTGTTTGACGAGTGCGTGCATTCGAACTGCATGCTAAGGTAGCTGTTCTGGCTGTTTTTGATTTGCATCAGGGCGTGGTGGTGGCGTTCTGGCTGCGACTTGCGCATACGGTTACTTTGCGCAGACAATTCCATGAATACATGGGGCATGCATTTTTTATTCTGCATGCAGGCTCGCGTAATGCCATTCTCGGCACACAGCTATTGCGGGAGAAATGCGCAATTGGGCCCATAGTCTTCCTGGAAAATGGATGTTCTCTATACTAGTTGATGCTTAAGCAGTGATGTGTTCTTCATGAGCAGAATCTGAGTAAGTAATTTATTCATATTTGTTCTCATCTGCAAAACAGTGTTACTTATGAAGACATAGTGTAAGATTTAATTATGAATTAATGTTATGCACTGAGGCTGTTAATTAGGATACTGTGATCTGCTTCTGTGATTGATTAAAAGTTGTGTTGCCTCACTCTTTTATTTTTTGTTCCTTTTTCCTCCCACCTTGTCCTGCGCTTCGAGGCGATTGTACTGGACAGTCTGTAGGTTGTACTATTTCAGATGGCTGCTAAAAATTATGTCTGCATGTTAATGAAGCAGAGAAATGGCTGTCCTCTATTTCACTGTGAAAATCATCTGAGTGTTTCTTTCCCCAAAAATATGCATAGCTTCCACATTGTTTAATGTAAAATTGTAAATTATGTATTGTGAATCTAAAATGTAAACACCTTGCTTTAAAGATGTTTCTGGCTTCTCCTAATAGCATAACTCTATGTAGCTAATTTTCTATCGGGCATAATGTTAATTAAAGGCATAAAAGCCTTGCATAAGTCTTTTACACCTTCCATTAATGTCACAGCTCATTTCATTCATTTGTATGGCCGAGAGCAGAGGTTCAATGTTTCTGCCACCTCCCTTCCTCTCCACCATAGAAATGCCCCAACATTTGCTCCGGCATGCATTTTAATGCAGCCGCAAATGCTGGGGATCCTTATGGAGCCTGTTGACTTTCTGAGCCAGCATAAGGAAAGCAAACTCTGTAGAGATAAATTGTAATTTCTGCCTACCATGCATGCATGGTATTGAATTGAATTGCATTGATTGCTTATTTGTATAGCGCCTATACACAATGTGTTTCAAAGCGCTTCAAGGAGGGAGGGAACATGGGAGAATACAGTTAGAGTCTTACAAGTCCTTCAAACAATTCCGAATGTGAGAAATTAACTATCTTAATCAGCCTGGCGACATTTCAGATAGTGCAAGTGCATTGAACAATAAGGGAGGTGGGAAAGGGGGGGTAATGAGACAAAACAAGCAGTTACATTAATATGCCTGACGACAATTGATGTAGTGCCGGATTATTAACAAGAGGGGGTGGGGGTATGGAGTGACGTAGGCAGCGTTTACTCATTTGCAGGGCAGAGTGCAAATGTGTAAGGCAAAAGGCGGTATGAAGGCTTGCAGCCTCTTTTTCGACCGCACTGTTACACTCGCTGTGCAAATGACGGAAATTCAGCATTGGGGACCTGCGTGCACCAACATGCATATATACAGTCCCCCGCCACCGAATGATATGGTGACTCGAAATTGAGCTCCTATATGTCTTAAATGGGTCGGCAGTGTGTCCCCCCGGGCTCCGAATGGAAAACCATCTTCACTTCCAAGAAGCTTTGACAACTTTGTAATTCCTTGGGTCACTTTCGGGGCGAGATTGCCAACCTCTAACTACACCCTGCCAGAAAACCAGCTAAAGTATAAGTGTTTTCAATTTGTCTTTTGATTTGGCATCAGTATATTTTACACTGTATATTATTAACAGTAAACAGTGTTCTACTTCTTATCAAATGAATGCAATGGTATGATTCTGTATCTTGTACTTGGCCATTTTACTCACATGATTTCCTTTCAAAAGATAAATATGTATTGGTGTGAATGAATTAACATCAGTTTTATCCTTCACCTCAACCACATGAAAATCATGGCCTTAATTTAGGCAACCTTTTTTTCGCTTAAAAAAAAATAATTGACTTCACGCAGGAAAAATAAAAGTGTTGTATTGTTACCTCTAGGCAGCATTGTTACATGTGCAATACCCATCACACATCTGATGCCCCGGGCTGCATGTTCTTGAACCCAATCTTCGGTCCCACGGTATCTCATCTTGTTTATTCTAGGATGTTGCATAAATCTCTCCTTTATAGCTGAATGCATACATATTTTATTTTATTTTTGAAGTTTCAAAATGTGCCAGTAGAACAGCTTCGAAAAACATGGCTTGAGTGGTATTTAAAAGGAATAAGTACAAAACGGGAAGGGAACCCACCCAAACAATTACAGTGTCACCGCTCCCATTCCTTAAATCACATTTTATGAAGCATTTTTCATGATACAAGAGAACAGCGGCTCACAATGACAGTTTGGAACTCAATTGGATAGGAAGGCAGATTAATAAGCTTCAAACTGTTGAGAGCAATCAGTAGAAGCCAACAGTAGCGAGCGTTACACAATCTCATAACTAAATTCCCGCCATTTCAAGATATGAACAATGGCCTTCAACGGAGAAGGTACACTAATGCCTGACAATTCCATAAGATTTGGGTGCAGAAGGTGGGGGAGGTGGGATCATCCATATACCTAATGACGTAAATATGTGGTATCATTAGCCTAAGAATGAGTTAAGCCAATAGTCAAAGTCATGAGAAACATATAAAAAGCATCCGTGAAAACAAGTAGCATCAGTGTTTGTAGCTAACGTAAATGAAAATGAGTAGCTTCGACGTAAATCCTTATTTAAGGTAAGGAGCTCAGTAGATGTTATACCATCACAAAGTCGCATATCATTAACAATGCACATGTGTTCGGAGGGCTTAAGTTGATGCATTTATTATATGAGTAGGACTTAAAGTGGATACATTTACCCATATAAATTGTCTAGAGTCATCATTGGCCAAAAGGGCAAGAATGGAGGTCCCACACCTTCCATTCCCTTCCCAACCTGAAACTGGGCTATCTGCTCTCTCATCTTTCCTCCCCTAGTTGTTTGTAGATCTCTTGCTGCCAAATTACCCCCCCATTGTTAGCTCCCCGCTCCCTTGTTTCTCTACTTCCCTCACCATGTCCTTCACCGTATTACTTGTGAAGCACTTCAACTCTCCTCTGCGGTCAACCTCTTGTTTAGTCTCGCTCACAACCACCTTCTTGACTCCTTTCACCGCATCATGATAAACTATGACCTCCTTCACCGTAGGCACCTTTCTAGCAAATGCTCTTTCTCCAGGCATCTTGTCAGCTATTCTTCCCCAGCTCCTTTGATCATCTATTTTCCTTCTCAACTCCTAGGAGCACCTGGTCCTTCTACTCAAGACATCAGAGCACCCCCTCTTTCTTCTCTGCCGCTCTGAATCCCCCCTCCTCCATGGACCTCTTCTTTATCCTCAGCTGTGCTGAGCACCATACCCTTCTCCTCGGCTCCTCTGCTCTAGTTATTTCTGCACCAGTGCAACAGGAGACAAGCATTTAGACACACATGGCTCCACAGGATCTGTGATGTTGTGGAGCCTGTCTGATGTTGTGGAGCCTGTTTCGCAGACTCTCCTCCATGAGGATCGGGAGATCGTGAGTCGAGGAGAAAGCAGGAAGTCTTTACTGTAGGTGCTTTCTTCTAATGATTTTGTGTTGCTTTGGGTTGCCTAGGAAACCGGGGCTCGCGAGAAAGAAAAGGAAAGCGACGGTTGCAGCTGCGCTTACTAGAAGGGATCACGAAAAGAAGACAAGGATAACATCAGCTGTAAATGAAATTACGCTGAGCTACCTGCTGGAACGGCTCCGCTTCATAAGAGAGCTAGCGGAGCGTTTTGCCGGAGAAGTTTTATGATTTTTTGCACCGTTGCGCTGATCAAGAAGAAGTAAGCGAAGTCCCCAGACGGCCATTGCCGTCGCAGTTAAACATGGACGTCTTTTAAACATGTCGGAAAGTGAAGGGAAGTACCTACGAAGTCACACGTTTGTGAACGTCTGTCAACGGAACGAATCGCCGGCATCAGTAGTCTGCCGGAGGCATTTTCATACAAGGTACGTGGTGCCGCACGCTCCGAGAGGGGAAAACAGAGCAGCTAAAATGCTACGAGCAACTGAAGTATGCTGATTGTAAACGCTGTGTGGAGGTTTTGAAGCTGACTTCGTGAAGTTATTATTAATAAGAAGTTTAACCGTTGAACGCGACCGTTGTCGCAGTGTGGATATAAACAAAAGTAACGCTGCAGCGTTTATTAGTCAGGAAGACTGCAAATTAAGTACGTTGTCGTATCATGAAGGTAGCGGGGCGAGCACCTTTGTGCGAGTAAAAGATTGCCATTGGGCAGTTAAAAGGACATACTCACAAGGCACAGTTTCCATAATTGGTACTGAAAAGGAATTCATATTGACTCATTAGTGCCTACCAAGAAAGGTTCTTAATTAAATCCCCTGAACAGTCATCTTCCCTGTAATACTGAATGCTGACCAGAGTCTAAAGGAGAAATCACTTTCAACAACTAAAGTATAGTAAAGGGAAAACCCAAGGACATTTCCTTTACAAGACTTACAAATTGGCTTATGACATGAAGGGTGAAAGAAGGCTAGAAATAAGATAAAGAGGCCAAAACAAGGAGGAGGAATTATAGAGAGTGAAAGCAGAAAAATAGAGACATTCAAGAATAATACTTACCCTTACCTGAACTTACCATTGAAAGACACCCAGATCTACAGGAAGAGCTGAGAAACAGCAGAAGACATATCCTTTACTGATAAACCTATAAGAAAAGAGTTATACGTTAATAAAAGAAGTGGGTCCTCTTTGTAATCCACACCAACTACCGACTGGCTCAGTCTTTTATTCATGCTAGTTGATTGACACTTGTCACAATTGGTGTCAGCCATGGGATTCCGAGAATGCCATGGAGGACCTTATCAAGACCCTAAGTGAGGGACAACAACTACTACAACAGGCCTTACAATTGCAGACTCAACAGGCCCAAGCAGACAGACTGGCGTTTCAACAAGCCTTACAAATGCAACAAGCACAATTACTGGAAGTTACCAATACCAGGAACAACACTCCAGTACCTACGTCTGTCTTGCAAAAATACTCAACAGGGGAAGATCCCGCACATTTTTTTGTTAACTTCGAAAGAGTAGCTAGAAACGCACAGTGGCCAGCCGAGAGATGGTGCCATTACATCGCACCATTGATGACTGGGGAAATGCAGTCAGCTTATCAAACTGCCAACCCAACAGGAGACACCACATATGGAGATATGAAGAAAGTGGTGTTAGAGAGAATGGGGCACGATGAGGAAACGTATCGTATCAAGTTCAGAGAAGTCAAGTTGGGTGGAGAGGAAACTCTGAGACAGTTGTTCTACAGAGTTAAAGAACTGGCAGAGAAGTGGTTACAACCTACTATGGCCTCTCCAAACGAAATAACAGAAAAGGTGATCTTAGTACAGTTCATTGAGGCTCTTCCCGGACCGGTTCAGAGATGGGTCAAACAGCATCATAGGCTATCTCTACCGGAGGCAGTAGATGTGGCCTCGGCTTATCAGAAAGCTGGACAAGGTCAGATGATCTCATATGCTACAGGATATAAGTTACATCCTCCTATGCATAAAGCAATTCCACAATCAAGGTGGCCTCATTCCATGCTGAGAAAACCTGAAGGGGAAGTCTTACGCTCCAGACCTAACAGTGAGGGCCCTAGCAATTAACGTCCTTCTACTTCCATAGTTAGAGGTCCTCAATGTTTTGATTGCGGTGACTGGGGCCACCTTGCCAGGTTTTGCCCAAAGAAGCCGAAGACAGAGCCGATGGATGTGGGGGTCTTCGATTCCGTGAAAGAAGGTGAACACTTCGAACAAATGCATGGAAGACAGAGCCAGTACCTGTACACTTGCGACGCTGAGGTTGATGGAAAACCTACAACCGGCCTGATCGATTCCGGGAGCCTACAGACCGCAGTGACATCCGACTTGGTAGGTGAAGCTTATCATTCCTCCGGGGAAATACCGGTGCGATGTGTACATGGGATGTAAAGGCTTACCCCCTCAAAGAACATTCAGATTAAGCTGGGCGGGGAAACCTTGGGTGTGAAAGCAGATGTACTTCCCAGTTTACCAAAACCATTATTAATTGGGTCAGATATACCTGAGTTCCCTAAGTTAATACATGAAATTGAGAAGAGCTGGTGGGAAATAGCACCTTTCTTTGAAGAAGAAATCTCCACACCATCTGGTAAACCACTTAAGAGTAAAAAGTTAAAGAGACTTCAAAAAGAGGAGTGGAAGTGCAAGAATGTGCTCCCAATAGCAGTTGACTGGAGGCTAGAAGAGGATGGTGATAGTTTTAGGACTGCTCAAGATCTGGATCCGATACTTCAGTATGCCCGAGAACGAGCTTTGGAAGATCATACGGGTCAAGGTCCACATTTCTTGAAAGAGAAGGGGTTGTTGTACCGAGTGAGCAAGTCCCGGAGTGGAGATGAGTTGAAGCAACTTTTAGTTCCACAGAAATATTATCAAACAGTACTAGAAGTAGCTCATGTGCAAGTTAGAGAGGGGCATCTCGGAACAGAAAAAACGACTAAGAAAACTTTGGACAGATTCTACTGGCCAGGGGTATACCAACAAGTGGTTAGATTTTGTCAATCCTGTGACGATTGTCAGAAGAAGAATAGAGCCAATATAAAGAAGGCTCCATTACAACTTATGCCCCTAGTACTAGAACCTTTCAGCAGAATTGGGCTCAATATTGTCGGTCCTATTGATCCAACGAGAAGAGGTCATAAATACATCCTCGTTTTGGTAGACTATGCCACTCGTTACCCAGAAGCGTTTCCCTTGAAAGCCACTAATATTCAACAGATATGTGACGTGTTGATCCCCTTTATTGGTCGAGTGGGGATTCCCAGGGAAATTGTTACGGACCGGAGAACAAACTTTATGTCCAATTTCATGAAGTAAGTCTGCGATACCCTGAAGATCGAACATCTGAAGACAGCGGTATGCCATCCACAGACTGACGGGTCAGTAGAACGCTATAATCAAACTATCAAGCAGATGCTAAGGAAAACAACCTCACCAGAAGACAGGGACTGGGACAGGGTCTTGCCGTGGATATTAATGACCCTAAGAAACACTCCACAATCGTCCACAGGTTTCTCACCATTCGAATTACTGTTTGGAAGACCAGTAAGAACCTTGTTAGACGTGTTGAAAGAAAACTGGGAGGAACAACCAGACCGGGAGCTATCCCTGATAGAATATGCCTCTCAGCTACAAGAACGGATAGAAAAGCTACGGGTTATAGCTAGAGACAATCTTCTTCAATCTCAATTGAACCAAGAAAAGTATTACAAGCAAAAGGCTCAATTACGTACTTTTAAAAAGGGAGATCAGGTACTAATCTTAATGCCCACCTTGGATAACAAGATGTTGGCCAGCTGGAAGGGGCCTTTTGAAATCCAGGACGTCCTGGGCCTTTAACGTATAGAGTAAAACAGCCAGGTAGTAGACTAACCTGTCAGACTTATCATGTAAATTTGCTGAAAAAATGGACACCTCCAATACAGAACATTGCTATGATCACTAACAATGTTCCTTTAGAAGGAAACTTTCCCCAAGTCAAAGAGAAAATAGGTGTGGAAGGTTTAAATGTCAACAGTGAGTTAACAACGCTACAGAAATCTGAACTGTCTCACCTCTTACAATATTTTGCTGAGGTATTCTCTTCGATTCCTGGAAGAACTAACCTAACTTGCCATCGCATAGACACTAAACCTGGATCTATAGTAAGGCTCAGACCTTACCGAATACCGGAGTCAAAGATAAAAGCCATCAACAAGGAAGTACAGGAAATGTTGGATTTGGGAATCATCGAACCGTCATTTTCGAATGGAGTTCTCCAGTAGTCCTAGTCCCGAAGCCAGATGGCAGTGTGAGGTTCTGCATGGACTTTCGGAAATTGAATGAAATTTCTAAATTTGATGCTTACCCTATGCCACTTATCGAGGATCTCTTGAATAATCTAGGGAAGGGCAAGTTCCTAACCACCATTGATTTAACCAAGGGCTATTGGCAGGTACCCTTATCACCAGCCGATAAGGAGAAAACGGCCTTCGCTACTTCTACTGGTTTATACCAGTTCACAGTGTTACCCTTTGGTTTACATGGCGCCCCTGCAACATTTCAAAGGTTGATGAATCACTTGATAAAAGGGCATGAAAGTTATGTTGGGGCATATCTCGATGACATCATTATTTATGCCACACCTGGCAAGACCATCTGGTTCATATAAGAAAGGTACTCGCGACCCTGAAAAGGGCTGGTTTACACATAAACCCTAAGAAGACCCATGTAGCTGAATTTCATACGAAGTATTTGGGATATTACGTGGGGCAGGGAATGATTAAACCCCAAGAGGAGAAAGTAAAGGCTATCAAGGAGTTGAAGTTCCCGGAGACTCCGAAGCAGGTACGCGCCTTTCTTGGATTTGTGGGGTATTACAGAAGGTTTATCCCACATTTTTCTACTTTAGCTACTCCACTACAAATCTATTGAAGAAAACCACTGTACAAAAGAAAGAATGGCAGACTACTGAAGCTATGAAAGCCTTTACTGCTTTAAAAGAAGCTCTGACCAGAAAAGCTATGTTACATTGCCCAGACTTTAAGTCTACATTTCTTCTTCTGTCTGATGCGTCAGGAACTGGACTTGGGGCAGTACTTCTCCAGGACCAAGGGAGCGGTGAAAGACCAATACTCTTCATCAGTCGGAAATTGTTACCGCACAAATTAAATTACCCGACATAGAGAAGGAGTGTTTGGCCGTCAAATGGGCCATTGATGCTCTTAGATACTACCTGCTTGGACGTGAATTTACCCTAATAACGGATCATGCCCCCCTTAGTCTGGTTAGCACGTAACAAGGACTAAAATCAAAGAATACTTAGGTGGTTTCTTTCCCTCCAGCCATTCTCCTTTAAAACTGTTCATAGGCCTGGGAAGCTGCTGTCACAAGCTGCCTATTTATCCAGAGCACAAACCCTTCCCGAACGAAAGGGTTTAGTAAAGGGGGTATGTGATGTTGTGGAGCCTGTCTGATGTTGTGGAGCCTGTTTCGCAGACTCTCCTCCATGTCTTTACTGTAGGTGCTTTCTTCTAATGCTTTTGTGTTATTTTGGGTTGCCTAGGAAACCGGGGCTCGCGAGGAAGAAAAGGAAGGCGACGGTTGCAGCTGGGCTTACTAGGAGGGATCACGAAAAGAATACAAGGATAACATCAGCTGTAAATGAAATTACGCTTAGCTACCTGCTGGAACGGCTCCGCTTCATAAGAGAGCTAGCGGAGCGTTTCGCCGGAGAAGTTTCATGATTTATTGCGCTGTTGCACTGATCAAGAAGAAGTAAGCGAAGTCCCCAGACGGCCGTTGCCGTTGCAGTTAAACACGGACGTCTTTTAAACGTGTCAGAAAGTGAAGGGAAGTACCTATGAAGTCACACATTTGTGAACGTCTGTCAACGGAACGAATCGCCGGCATCAGAAGTCTGCCGGAGGCATTTTCATACAAGGTACGTGGTGCCGCACGCTCCGAGAGGGGAAAACAGAGCAGCTAAAATGCTACGAGCAACTGAAGTATGCTGATTGTAAACGCTGTGTGGAGGTTTTGAAGCTGACTTTGTGAAGTTATTATTAATAAGAAGTTTAACCGTTGAACGCGACCGTTGTCGCAGTGTGGATATAAACAAAAGTAACGCTGAAGCGTTTATTAGTCAGGAAGACTGCAAGTTAAGTATGACCGTTGTCGTATCATGAAGGTTGTAGGGCGAGCACCGTTGTTCGAGTAAAAGAGTGCCGTTGGGCAGTTAAAAGGACATACTCACAAGGCACAGTTTCCATAATTGGTACTGAAAAGGAATTCATAATGACTCATTAGTGCCTACCAAGAAAGGTTCTTAATTAAATCCCCTGAACAGTCATCTTCCCTGTAATACTGAATGCTGACCAGAGTCTAAAGGAGAAATCGCTTTCAACAACTAAAGTATATTAAAGGGAAAACCCAAGGACATTTCCTTTACAAGACTTACAAATTGCCTTAAGACATGAAGGGTGAAAGAAGGATAGAAATAAGATAAAGAGGCCAAAACAAGGAGGAGGAATTATAGAAAGTGAAAGCAGAAAAATAGAGACATTCAAGAATAATACTAACCCTTACCTGAACTTACCATTGAAAGACACCAAGATCTACAGGAAGAGCTGAGAAACAGCAGAAGACATATCCTTTACTGATAAACCTATAAGAAAAGAGTTATGAGTTTATAAAAGAAGTGGGTCCTCTTTGTAATCCACACCAACTACCTACTGGCTCAGTCTTTTATTCATGCTAGTTGATTGACACTTGTCACAGGATCACAGCGTGTTGATTCCCTTAAAGGGAAAGCAGAATCTTAGGTGGCAATGTGATGAGCTTCTGCGTGGGTGGCATTTGGCGGAACCTGGTCTCCATGGCTATCCCAACATCCACCAGCAATATCATGCAGTAGACTTCAAAACAGATGATATAACCCCTACATAAGTAAGTTTGGTTAGAATTGGAGGAAAACGTATATGGGATATAATGATCACCAAACGTCAGTCAGGTTCAAACCCCTGATTGCAGTCAACAAGCCCTCAGTTCTGGTTAATCCTTGATACTGCCCTTTTGTAGTGGCTAAAAGTAATAAAACAGATTCGAAGGAAGTGTGACGGTCACTCACAACAAAATCTGCAGTATTCCAAATTAAATATTTCTTTGTACTCCTCCAAACAGAATGCCCTTCACAACACCTTTTTTGGCTTGTCAGGTGCCCTCCTTGTCAGTCTCAGTCTTTAATAAAACCCCAGTCTCTATTACCTGCAGATTCTGTGTCAGTGCTCTTCTGTAACTGGCATATAGTGGGGGCATCCTACCGACAGGTCTAGTGTTTGGCATTTTCGGCATTCACTTGTATGTGCTACATGTCCTTTTCAAGGGCTCTGAAGCATTATAAGACCCGGGCCATCCGTAGGCTGTCTATGGCTCTCTTTCAAGATATCTCTCTCACTCTGTCTGTCTGGGTCCTAGTTTTATAATATACCAAACCACTCTTTCTCTCCTCATTAATGTGTCAGCAGATTCCCATTCTTCAGCCCTCTACTGGCTACCCCCTTTCAGGGTCATTGCTAAACTTTCTCCAGAGCACAGTTTTAAATTTGTCAGGGTTTGATATACTCTTCCTCCCATCCACTATGAACATTCTGCTCTTCACCCCGCTTCTTGCCACTTTCTTCTCTTGTTGCCTTCTGGCAGGGGCTCCTCTTCACCACTCAACTTTTCTCACCCTCCTCCTTCTCTTCTTCCTATTTGATAGTGTTCCTCTTCACTGCTCCTCTCGGCCTAACCTCTTCTTTAATCTCTCTAGCAAACCTCCTTCTTGAGTCATTTCACCACCTCCTGCTAAACTACTTTTCCATCCTCCACCTTAAGCACCTTTCCAGCAGGTGCTTTTTCTCTTATCACCTGCTCTTCCCCAAGTCTTCTGATCACCTCCTTACTCTTCTAAGCCCCCATGAGCACCTTATCCTTCTACTCAAGATACCTGAGCACCTCCTCTTTCTTCACAGCCCCTCCTCCTCTGTGTACCTCTTCTTTTTCCTCTGAGCATCTTCACCTTCTCCTCGGCTCCTCTGAGCACCTCCACCTTTTAATTGGCTCCCCTGCTCTAGGTAACTATAGTATTTCCGCAGCTGTGCAAGAGGAACCCAGCATAGAGGCACAAATGGGTCCAGGAGATCACTGCTCCTTGAAACTCATGGAGGGAAAGCAGCACTCGCAATGTGGCAATGTGGTGGGCCTCTGTCTCCCATGCATAGTGTGCTGGGGGCAGGCAAAGAATCCTCCCCATGGCTCCCGCAGGCCTTGCTTTTCTTGGCTTGTGATGGCACCCAGCCTCCCAAGCTAACCCACCATCCACCATCAATGTCAGGCAGTAGACTCCATCACAGACTATGTCATCTAAACATGAGTACGTACGTTTTGTTAAAATTATAGGAAAAATGATATTCGGCAGCCATAGGATGTAATAATCATCCTACGTCAGTCAGGTTAAACTATCTAATTGCTGGCCATAGAATCTTATGGCTTTTTAACTTGACTGAGTGGGCTGGTGCCCTTCTTTTGAGGTATGGGTAGCAGACAAATTGAAATCAACGTGTATTATTATCTACCCGTGACCAGTCAGACCATCTCGTTTTAGTTGTTGGGTCGTGGTACAGATGAAGCTAGAAACCTATTCCCCCATGACCTTTAATAGCTATGCCCCATCTACTTTCAGTATCACATTTGATAAGTACAACTTGCATATTTAAGAATTTGGGGAAAAAAAGGTTTGAAACGCTATTCATCAAGTCTTTTTCTGGAGCATGCGCATAAAGAATAACAAGCTTCTTTGCAATTTAGGTACGTCTTCTAAATATACGTTTTTATTAAAAAAGATGTCCCATTTGACCCTTTTAAGCGCCTTTCGACTCTTGGTATGTTTGATCCGGCCAACTATCCCTTACACGTTTCAGGTCAAGAGTTTATACAGTTAATGCTATTATTTGTTTGCTCCATGAATGGTTTCAGAGACATCTATGTGTCCATTAGTTCTGCTAACAAGGGGTCAGATTACTGTTTTGACATCAAGAATGGATCAGACTTCCTCTTAGCGCCAGATGAAAACAGGACTGTCCTTTTGTCATATTGTCATTCACCATATCACTTAAAGAAATACGGCCACCACATACTCTAGGTGTAGTTTTATCCAGCACAGAGTTCAAGTATGTTGCTCCAACATAGCCACGCATCAGAAGATTTGGAAATATTGCGATACACCACAAAAGTGCCTACACTGGATATTGTGAATCCTGGTGTTTAGTGGCACGGTGGTGGTGCCTGCCCTTCTGGTGAGCAGTCTGAGTCACTTCATGGTGAAGGTGCTTCCTCTTCAAGAGTTTCCTCCAAGACAGGTGTGCCCAACTCCAGGCCTCGAGGGCCGGAATCCTGACGAGTTTTCAAGGTATCCCTCATTAATAGTCATGAGATGAGAAAAAAAGTGTATACATTTGGAATCATTGTATGCAAATGTATTTTATGAATATTAATTGGAAGTATCCTGAATATCCAACATGTTTTCACCCCCCCCCCCCCCCCAAGGCCCTGAGTCAGACAACCCAGCTCTATGGCTCTTGTGTGCCACAATAAGAGATGCAATGACAGCGCAAATTCGTGGTTATTATGGAATACGTTCAACCCTCACTCCCCCAAAACTATGAGAACCAGGTGATCACCCATTTGAAGATATTCAGCAATCGTTCAGCTTATATTAATTTATGGTGCTCACTATTTTAAAATATGAGGTTTGGGGAATGATAATTTGAAACACACATTTCATTGTTAGTATATTGCATAGCAACTCATTCTGAGTTGGGTGCTGGGTTTTCGTAGGTTTACAGGCAAGTGATCAATGTAGACACCGTTTAGCTGGTTGTTTACGTTAGGAGAACTGCCCACCGCCAGTGAAGTTAAATTGGTGGGTCTGATCAATAAATCTTGTTAATAAAACTTGTGTGTTTGGTTTACACAAGTGAACCTATACCTACTTATCCAATGAAGGAGTTCTAGTCATTCCAGGCCAAGATGCCATAGATATCCATGCATACAACATCTCTGAGATGTTCTTTCCGGGCCACTATTGCTAAATATGTTCAGAGTTACTTTCTTTTATGAGCGAACAGGAATCCTACTAAATCTTTTGCAAAACATACATGTTAAAAATGATAAACAAATCAGAGCACACTGACACAAGATAGTGGTGCAATGATAGACTAAATGCATATTGTTTATAGTTAAATAACTATATTAATTTAATAAAACACATAGTTTTGTGAAAATCTGAAAAAACACAGTACACTAACTGCCACGTTATCAAACGCAGGGACTTACAATCGTTAAATAAACATTCATAATACATTCATTGACAGGTAACTTCATACATTAGAAACTACTTAAAATAAAACATGAATACATATTGGTCAAATTAAATTGAATTACAATCAATCCACAAACATATGGGGAATTCGTCCTCCAAATAAAATTGCTAAACTCAAAGGTCTGTTTAGCATTCTTGTTCTTCTGGATGGTGACTGACATGACGTGTTTCAACCACCTTCATGTGCATGATCGTTTTTGCATGTGTTCTTCTTCAGGGACCAACATCAAATGAGGTAAATGCCATTATATCACTAACAAATCAAGAAAAATTGTGTATTAACTACAAAAGTGTGTTTCTCAATGCAGCTTATTATTTATTAAAGCCTTGTTAGTTAAGGACCATGAGGGAGCAACCTACCCTTTATTGTAGAATTTGAGTAATCTTTGAACAATTTTGTGACTTTTGCACTTTCCTGTGTTCAAGACCTGAAAGTATGTACATGAATATACAATAAACTATTTCCCGTAATATTGTACAGCGGATTTTAACAATAAAGAATTATGAAATTTAGCATGTGTTTTAGGATGGTTTGCAACAATTTAAATTGTTCTTCATTATTTCATCATAGTACAGAAATTGAATGTTTCGCCGCAGCTATGCAACACAATAAACATAATGAAACAGTACGCATTTAAAATAATGATAGTCAGAATCAATATCGCTGACATAAGGCTAAAAACCTTTGAAAGAAAAACATACTTGTGCCCCTTATACACATGTTTACTGCTGTTTTCCTCTTTGAGATAAGGCTGTGACATTTGAAAGGCTTTTAAATCATCATCACATGAGTATGGAGCGATGGCCATCTTAGATCACTCTCCTACCATTCCATTAATTTCTGAGGGATGCCTTGCTCACACCGACATCATCCTATTCTTTTGGCACAAATTTGTTATAAATGCAAGCCATTTTATGAACACTTGTAAATTATACAGCGCATGTGGAATTACAAAGTATTTAATACCTTTAGTACGGTCTCATGATCACGTGATTATTCAACAATTTTTGGTCCTAAAGGCACCATGCGCTTAGTGGCCATCTTAGAAGAGTATTGTTTTTGCCGATTAATATCTGTCCTTCGTGATGATCATGTTCCATAAGCTATTAATCCCGATGACGTACTATTTGTTTATTGAAACTGACATCTTTTGAGAATGGTGCTATAGAAAAAAAACACAACTCTAGATAAAACACAATTATGAATTCCTGTAGTCTTGTAATGGCAAAAGAAACACACATGACTTTTGTTAAGCTCTCATTGAAATTGTTAAGATCATATATACACGTGCAATATTTGAACAGTCCTGATGAACTTCTAAATACACATTTTGAAGCAAATTTCTGTACGAATGATTCCTATTTCACTGATCATTTAATCTTGTCTCATGCGATTTATTGTGTAAAATTCATGTTTGTTTGATTCTGTGTAGAATGTTCTCAATACTGTGTGAATAATGTATGTTTGTAACAACGTGAATGATGGTCCACGTAAATGCATTTTCACTGTGTCCTTTTTCCAAATAATGTTGGACCAAGTGTGAATGCATATTTTTTAGTCTAATTTCGTTTATTGAATTGATGGATTCATTTTTTTCTTTGGCATCAGTGATGGTGTTATTTGATAAAAACCCATGTTCTCTGCCTGGGGTTGGTCAAATATTAATTTAAGCTTTTTCCTGTGCTGTAGTTGTAGTTAATACCATTAGGCCTGCTAGCGATGTAACTAAAATTGTTTTTCTATTTCTGTCAGCCATCTTGACAGGGAATGAGTATTGCTTAGCAATAGCATTAAGGTCTTTGTTTTTCTGATACCAGAGTCCACAACAATACATGACAGATTTATGTGTATGGCGACGTTGTGAGATGACTTACTAACCATCAGAGATGTATCTCTTGAGTGATGCTCCACTCCTTGCCCCCTTTGAATATGTTTTGCACCCTTTTGAGTGTAGCCAAGTATGCATGTTGTGCGGACTCTGAGGGTCTAAATCCATCTCAATTCCGCTATAGGGAAACTGGTCCCGTGGCACTTCCATGTGACAATTCCCTGCCTTCTGTTTGTTGTATGGTGGGAGTAGCAAGGAACGCCTTATGCCCTCCCAAGTACAGCATCACGTGGCTTGTGGTGGCCCCCTACCTTTGGTAATGCCACATTCAACGAGCATTGTCAAGCAGGCTATAATGTCAGAGGACCTGTTTTGCAGCGATCTTGCACCACTGCCCCCTTCAGCATAACTGCTGCTACTTAGCGAATTGAGCTTAGGACCCTTTAGGAATGTGCATATGTAATGGTATGGGATCACACAGATACATTCTGAGTCCAAATAACCGAACCAACTCAGAAAGATGACAAAGTACTATTTTTTAACACTTATCTAAAACAGGGAGTTAACAAACATCAATGGACGTATGCTCAATTTCTCTCAGCAATCTTCACACAAATCATAGCTTTTATATCAAAAATATGTCAGAGGTGACGTCATACTAAGTGGCAATAATGAAAAACCTACTAAGGGTTGGGATTGGCTTAAGGGGAACATCTAAGTATACTTTCTATGGGAACTAGGATTGTGATTGGCTGCCCGCTATCAGGTGGACAACATATGTCTACCTCTAAAACATGTAATCTTCAGAAACATTAGAAACACATTTTATCATTGGTTTTCAAACTATATGGTCCTTCATTAAATGGACTACTATACTTGGTTTGCATGCTTGACCAGGTCTGGAACATTCTATTCACTTAGCAGCACGTAAGTACAGACCAAGGTGCAAGGAGATGGGGCATGACACAACCTCCCCACCCAAAAAACCCGGCATCTCTGATTGGCCATGCTTTCTGCCATGAAGATTTTCTTTGAACTTGGCCTTGCAAAGTATCCTGTCTCTCGGAATACATGGGAGTGAGAGCATTCACTATGTTCTTCTGGGACTCCTGGTTCGAACTCTATTTTCAACCTTGGCTCACGTGACAGGAGACAAGTTGATCCATTTTGCAGCTTTTAAATTGGTCTACCTTGCGTTGAATTAAACTTGGCACTCTTTGTGTTCTTTCTTTGCACCTTAACAAGGAATGATTCATCCTTCGCAAGTTCAGCCATTTCCAAAATAGATAGCTGATCTTGGCTGCTTCAGTCTTGACTCCAGGCCAGACAACCTTGTCTTGCACCTCCACGGTTCCCCATATTCTTGCTATGACACAGCTTTCCCTTCCCACTACATGGGTCCTGGCTTACTAAATTCATCATACTGATGTCCAGTTTCTACACAATGGTGGCTTCGCCTGTATTCTAAGCACTATATATAGCCAGCTTCTATGATGACTTGGTCTACCTTGCGTTTCAGCATCTGTACATTTATTTAACGGTTGATTTTCTGCAGCACTTCATGCACGTATAATCTTCTTTAAATTTGAGAGTTCACTCGATTCTTTAATTCACCATTAGTTTCTTTAGGATCCATTCATTCTCTTCAGTCAGTATCCCGAGACATCATGCATACTTTTTGTGACATCGCTGGCTTCTTTTTTCTGCTCCTACTCATATTTATTTATTTATTTAAATTTAAATTTATATAGCGTGCTAGCAGCCCATGGGCATTGAGACGCTGTTACTTGCAAGAGCTTAGTTACAGGAATAGTGGCATTCAGTGGTACATTATGAATTCTACAAGGCATAAAACTATAAAACTGATATTTTGGTTGGTACAGTTAGTCATTACAATACAGTGTATGCAATAGGAACATATGCATATGATATGGATACCACTGGTGTGGCGCAACTTATGGGAATAAGATGGTTTTCATGGTTTTGCGGAAGGCACTGAGGGAGGCCTCACCTCGCATTGTGGGAGGTAGGGCGTTCCAGTGGGTGGGTGCGAGATATGGGAAGCTGGATCTAATGGCACAGATAGCATGTTTGTATATGGTGATCTGGTTGGCCTAGTAGAGGAGACGGGGTGGATCCTTTGAGAGAGGTAGTCAGGGGCAGTAAGGTGAATGCACTTGTGGGTCAGTGTCAGAGTCTTGAAGATGATTCTTTGTTTTATTGGGAGCCAGTGGGCTAGTTTTCTGGCCTCTGATATTTGTTCTCTTTTGGCAATGCCTTGGGCTGCCCGGAGAGCACTGTTCTGTATGATTTGTAACCTCTCTAGGTTTTTGTTGGAGGTGCCTAGGAAGAGTACATTACAGTAGTCAAGCCTAGATCCAGTGATTGCTCTGGATATGTTTGTGCAGTTTTCTTTGGAGAGAAAGGGCCTGACTGCATTGATTAGTTTGGCATGATATGCAGCCACAGAGGCTATAGCGTTGACTTGTCTATCCATGGATAGGTTGGAATCCAAGTAGACTCCAAGGGTTTTGACTGATTCTGAGACAGGTATTTTGATGGAATCTATGGTGAAATGGCTGAATTGGGAGTCTAGGTTTTTCAGCGTGTCGGGTGAGCCTACCAGGAGGAGTTCAGTCTTGTCGGAGTTGAGGCATAGTCCATTGTCTGCCATCCAGGCTTGGATGGTGTTGTAGAGGTTGTTGAGGGTCATGGAGTCAGTGTTATAGTCGCCAGCGAGGGTGAGGAGACTGTGTGTCATTAGCATAGTTAGTATATGAAATGCCCATGGCGTCGAGGATGAGGAAAAGGGGTCGCGTGAAAATGTTGTAGAGGGTGGGTGAGAGTCAGGAGCCTTGGGGGACACGGTAGAGTATGATAGTGGTGAGGCGGATGCTAGGTCAGAGAATACTTGCATGGTTCTGTCTTGTAGGAAGGAGGTGATCCATGCTGTGGCTTGAAGGGAGAATTTGGCAGTAGAGGAGAGGTGGTGGCATAGGACGTCATGGTCAACGAGGTCGAAAGCCGCGGATAGGTCAAGAAGTAAGAGAAGTGCAGGTTTGCCCATGTCTCTGGCATTGTCCATCTGGATTTTCAGGTCAAGTAAGGCAGTTTCAGTCCCGTGTCTGGGGCAGAAGCCAGATTGGCGGAGTCCTAGGAGTTTGTTCTCTTCAATGAAGTGTTGAACCTGCAGGTAGGCTGCTTTGTCCAGTATTTTGAGGAGGAACAGGACAGTGGTGGTAGGTCTATAGTTGTTTGGGGACGTGGGGTCGAGAGTAGGTTTTTTTAAGAGAGGGCAGACCCAGGCTTCCTTGAGGGAGGCGAGGACTTTCCCTGTGGCAAATGAGGCGTTTACAAAGGCTGTAAGGAAGGGAGCAAGCGCTTCAGTGCAGTCTTTGATAATGGTGCCTGGGCAGGTATTACCTTTGCAGTTGGAAGGTTTGATGTTCCTCATTATGTTGATGATGTCTTTTTCTAGAATGGGTTAGAAAGAAAAAGGTTGGGGGGTCTGGGGCTGGTGGTGGGATAGCGGTGTGCGTGTTGGGTAGGGCTTGCTTGGTGGCTAATATTTTGTTTTGGAGCAGGCTCAATTTATTTTTCATGGCTGTTTGAATATCATCACACCAGGCTTTGTCTTTGGTGAAGTTCTGGGGGTCAGGGTAGGTGTCTCTAGCTCCCTGAAAATGGCAAGGATTTCTTTGGTGCTGGATTGGGCTTCCGAGATTCTGGATTCAAAGGATTTGGCCTTTGCTTGGGTGATTGCTTTTTTATATTTGGTGGAGCAGGATTTAAAGGTCATTTTGTCTTTGTCAGAGTGGGAGATTTGCCACTGAGTAAGAGCAGCCTTTTTTTCGTTGCGGAGGTACCTACTCGGAGGTAGTCACTATTGTTATGCACGGATTTCTCTACCTTCCTGATCGAAAAGCAGTCTTTGGCAATGATTGCTACGCCTCCACCTTTGGATAGACGATCTTGTCTAGTGATGGAGTATCCAGGCGGTAGTGCGAGTGAGAGCGCCGGGCCGGAGGCCTCGCGTAGCCATGTTTCTGAGATCATGATCAGATCGAGATCATGGGTGGTTAGGAGGTCGTGGATGTCTAACGCGTGGGCATTGATGGACATAGCGTTAATCATAGCGCATTTAAGATGGGGTTCAGTAGTGGATGGAGGGGGTTTCATGGGGAGATTAAGTGGGGTGGTGTGCACGGGTGCGCTATGGGAGTTGGAGGAATTGCAAACCACAGATTTTACACTGGGGGCTCATTTTCAGTGGTGGTGGACACAAGTGGTAACACATTTGGCACAGTAGCATTCAAAATGGGGGTAGAAGAATTGCAAACCACAGATTTTACACTGGGGGGCTCATTTTCAATGGTGGTGGACACAAGTGGTAGCACAATTGGCACAGTAGTATTCAAAATGGGGGTAGAGGAATTGCAAACCACACATTTTACACTGGGGGGCTCATTTTCAGTGGTGGTGGACACAAGTGGTAACACATTTGGCACAGTAGCATTCAAAATGGGGGTAGAAGAATTGCAAACCACAGATTTTACACTGGGGGGCCCATTTTCAGTGGTGGTGGACACAAGTGGTAACACAATTGGCACAGTAGCATTCAAAATGGGGGTAGAAGAATTTCAAACCACAGATTTTACACTGGGGGGCTCATTTCCAGTGGTGGTGGGCACAAGTGGTAACACATTTTGTTTGGGAGTGGCACCATTGTGGGGGTGGTAGAGTACTTTATTAGCCACTATATAGTCCGTATTCATGGTAGCTGTAGGCTTTGGAGTAGGGAGGCAGAGTCTAGCTGTGATCACAAGTGGAGAGGGCGGCAAGGTGGGTGAGCCTAGCCGGGCATTGCGGGAGCTCGTGGGGAGGGGCTGGGAGTTGTAGCTGGCCTGTAACGTGCGGGTGCATAATCTGAGGCACCTGGTAGTAAAGCATGGGTATGAGCGAGGTGACTTGTAGTTCTGATTCTTACCTCTGAGATACGGCATAGATTTGGGGCAGGCGGCAGACGAGCAGCAAAGAGCAGACAAGAGCATGGGAGGCCTTTCCTCACGGCCTTCCCTGCTCGGCTTCGCCTCTCGGCCCTCTCCCCCTACATTTAAAGCAGGAGGGGAGGGGCAGGCAGAAAGAGGCAGCAAATGGGCGCTTGGGTCCGCAGTGGTGATGTTGGCTGGCTTCTTTGTTTGGATGGCGTCCATGGCAACCATGGACGCCATATCAAGTGATTGTAGAGCTGTGGAACACGCGGCGAACGGCACCATGTGGATGGAACACACGGATGTTCCAAATTCGATTCAATCAGCTCCCAGCTGATCCGTCTGCAGTGATCCTTGCAGCAGAGCAGACAAGAGCATGGGAGGCCTTTCCTCACGGCCTTCCCTGCTCGGCTTCTCCTCTCGGCCCTCTCCCCCTCCATTTAAAGCAGGAGGGGAGGGGCAGGCAGAGAGAGGCAGCAAATGGGCGCTCGGGCCCGCGGCGGTGATGTCGGCTGGCTTCTTTGTTTGGATCGCATCCATGGCAACCATGGACGCCATTTCAAGTGATTGTAGAGCCGTGGAACACACAGCGAATGTCTCCCAGCTGATCCGTCTGCAGTGATCCTCGCAGAAGAGCAGACAAGAGCATGGGAGGCCTTTCCTTACGGCCTTCCCTGCTCGGCTTCGCCTCTCGGAGTTCTCTCTCAGGGAGTCCTCTTTCAGGGAGTTCTTCCCTCAAGTTAACATCCCTTTGGGGATACATTCGGTAGGGTTGTCTTGATGGGTATCTTCTTTCAAACACATGCTGAGGTATTGTTACAACTGCTGGTGTCAAACACGGCACAATCTCAGGTTGGGAGGTAGGGGGGGCAGGATTTCCTGCATATGCATGCAGCTGCTCCTCTACATTCCCCCATCTGGTTGAGTCCTCGGCCACCTCCTCAATTGTTTGCACATCCTGGTATTTTCTTTTGAAAAAGTGTTTGTTGGGTTTCCATATCTTCAACACCCTCCCTCAGGGTACCTGCTGTTTTTACATGTTCATCTACACTCGAGGTTATATAATTACATTGTCCATTTGGATACAGAAATTTGGTTCCTTCAGGGGCTATGATACTAGCCTCTATGTATTTTCTAACGGCATCATCAGTCAGCTCCTTGGCGTTTGGTTCAGGTTTGGCATTGATCATGATCTTCATCCCTACCACCTTCTTTGCCATTTTCTTGCATTTGGAAATCACTGTCCTGACTACACAGAATCTTAACATTACTAGCACCAGTATCACTCCAAGAGCCTTGAATATATTCGACAACCACTGTGGAATCCTTAAAAACAAAGAGACACCCAAACTGTCATCTTCAATATCATCTGTCTCGTCTTCCATCTTGGCATGCAGGTCTGTCAACAACAATATGGCCTCTGTCAAGGTTCGTTCCATTCTGGTCATCGTGAGAAGGTTTAAAAGTGCAACAAGATGGACTGATTTTGGCACAAACTCCTCCTTCCATTGCTGTGATCATATCAAGGACATATCTATTCTGGAGGGTCATCAGTCGAATGACCC